>NC_092804.1:160335753-161002363 GCF_040954645.1 Diabrotica undecimpunctata
GTTCTCCTAGAGATCTACGTGGTAAACATAATAATCGACCACATACTTTACGGCGTGAGGTTCTTGCAAAAATTCATCAACATATTGAATCGTTTCCTCAAAAAACATCTCACTACAGTTCAAAAGTCATCACCTATCTTGATTCTACCTTAAACGTAGACACAAGATTATGTACAATCTGTACACAAGATTATGTACAAACAAGATTATATATAACCTGTTTATAAAACTACACCCAGACTTAGCAAGAACAGTAAAATATGAATTTTATTTAAAATTTTAAAAAAAAATTTTGTATGGCAATTTAGACGGCCTCAAGTTGATGTTTCCGGACAATGCGAAGAGTTAAGCACAAAACTTAAAGATGTGAATTTCAACGAAAACGCAAAGAGAGTTGCAGCTGCCAAATTAGTCCATAGTCCGTGGTCCATAAACAAAGAGCTAACAAATTTTACTCAAAACTTAAGGAAATCTCTACCTTGTGCCATGAAAGAGAAGATGTTGGCGGAATAGTTTTTGACTACATTTAAAATATGCCCTTGCCTGTTATACCTGTTCAAGAAATGTTTTATTACAGACAGTTGTGGTTATATGGGTTCGAAATACACGATTTAAAAAAAGGTACTGGATATTTTTATACATACCATGAAGGACAAGCAGCAAAAGGCTCCAATGAGGAATGTACGACATGTACGTTTGTTAATGATTATGTACAGAAAATGCCAGCAATGATTCAAGAGCTCCACATATTTTCTGACTGAAATTTTAAAGAGAGTGGTATATATCTTTTAGAAGATTACAAAAAGATAATGCTGTCTTGTCGCAAATTAAAGCTGTTTACAATTTCAACAATATGTCATAAAGACATAATTGAATACAAAAATTGGTAGCCGAACCACTACAAAAAAATCACCCAGTCTTCCAATGGAACAAAAGATAAATTTACAAAATCACATTACAGGCAATTTACTTACGATAGTTCTACATCAGGGTACGTCACAACTAGCAATTACGTTAAAGGATTCATCACAAGCAGTTTCAAGTTAGTCAAACCTAAAGCTACTCAAATTTTACCAACCAATCCTGCATACACTAAAACATTACATAAGCATCGATATAAAAAAATTGATAATCTTAAAAATGAAATGCGATACTTGACAGGAAAAATTTTGTTATCACATTACGTCATGGAAAAGCACCAATGTTGACGCTGAGGCGACTCAGGAAGACCAATAAGTACTATTTCTTTTAGGTCCTTTCAAAAATGATACTGCTTTTACGTTCTAAAAACTTATATGGCCAAATATCTTACAAATAATACACTTTATTCAAATTTGTTGTTTTATTTTATTAAAAACGAAAATATTTCAACGCATTTTTAATGTTGAGTGGAAAAACGGTTTAACTCCAAGTGACGTTTGGGCGCGCATGTCGTTTGTTAAAAAACAAAAATAAATTTTTTCTTTACAATCGTTTAAAGAATTTGATTGTCTTCGAACTTGCAACGTACATATTTCTTGTGTAACGTATACTTTTTAAAATAAACAGTATTTTCAGGTTATCTCAAATGCATGATTTTGGAGTTATATCGTTTTTCCACGCACCGATTCAATTACAATGTTGCCTAGAGCCCGCTTTAGCCTTAGTCCGTCACTGCCTAAATTATTGCAGTAATAGTTAAACAATATTTGTTTTTATAATATGTTGTGTTTCATTTTACTGTCACTAAATTAAATGTCAGGAGCAATTTTTCTTTGTTATCATTTAATAGTTTTTACCGGAATGACAAATAATACCTATTTTCACTTTCTTTGACGAGTTATACAATTAAAATTGTTACATAATCAATTCTATTATATAAAAATATTCCGTTAATGTATAAAAATGTAAATTGGTTGTTTTTCAAGATATATGTAATTTGATTTTCTAACGTGCTTTACCAACGAATAAAAGCGAACAACGTAGGAAGCCACAGATGTGTGACGTTTTTATTATATTTTGATATTATTTACATATTTATTTAGTCTTTATTGGCAATCACAGCCGTTTAAGGAAAGTGACTGTTACATTGCGTGACCTTATTGGCCTTGTTTCTTCACTAGTTTAGTATTATTGGAAAAATATCTTTATTGGGGAATTAAAATACTTAAATATTTTCTTACAGTGTAAACATAAAAAATATTAAAAAACTAGATAAAATATTAGATTGTGATTATGATTAATTAAATGATCATGATTTATGATAATGATTATGATTAATTAAATGAATCTAACACTTTTAGTTATAGCATAAATTAATTAAAAACTAAATTTATCAGATGAACCTTTGATTCTTGGTAGAGTAACATTTTACTTACGTAACCGGGCAACTTAAGTCCTTTGAGCCCACCACCGTTCCTGTATGTACTATTCCTATTTACCCATATATTTCTAATATTCGTTTTTATTTTTTTATTAAAGTTTAATTTAAATTGTCTAAATTTAAAAAAATATGCTACTATAGTATGCGCGTCTACCTCGAGAGTGCGATCTACCTGAAGGATTTGCACAAAATAATGGAATGCAAGCAAACTTTTGTAGAAAAAATATTTATTTACAAGTAATAAACCTTTGCAGAAAAATCCTAGAACGAAATTCTAAAAGTTACTCAGACATTTTACCATGATTTATATTCCTCAAACAAGAACCCAGATAACACTGCAAAGGAAGATCTTAAGAGAAAGATAACGAATGTCAACTCAGAAATACTTCCTAACATAGAATCCTTCGAAATAAAACAAGCTATAGCACGGGTCCGGGTCCAGATGGAATACTTGTAGAAATGTTGAAGGAGGGAAATGAAATTATTCTCGAAGAATTGAAAAAACTTTTTAACGAATGTCTTCACAGAGGAGAAGTCTCAGATGATTGGAATGAAAGTTTGACAATACTTCTCTTCAAAAAGGGAGACAGGGGAGATCTCAAGAACTATAGGCCAATCTCCCTGCTGTCCCAAATGTACAAATTGTTTATGAGAGTAATAACTAACAGGTTAACGTCGAAGCTCGATAGCTATCAACCGGTAGAGCAGGCAGGATTCCGAAAAGGTTACAGAACAGCGGATCATCTTCTTACAGTCAGAACTCTAATAGAGTTCTAGTAGCCGATGAATATCACTTAAACTTATATATTGGCTTCGTTGATTATGAAAAGGCATTCGACTCCATAGAACTTTGGGCAATAGAGAGAGCTATGAACAACTGCAGGATAGACTCCCTATACAGAATGCTCATACACAATATTTACAAGACAGCTACAATGAAAATACAAATTGATGTGAAAATCAAAGCTATACCAATCAACAGAGGATGTTATCCCACCAAAGCTATTCACACTTGAACTTGAAGACGTGTTCAAAGACATTAACTGGGCAGATAAGGGAGTAAATGTTAATGGAAGAAAACTGAGTCATTTAAGATACGCTGATGACATTGTAATATTCGCTACAAGTTTCGAAGAACTACAGACCATGATGACGCAACTATTTCAAGCTTCGGAAAAAGTAGGTCTTAAGATGAACTTGGAAAAAACAAAAATAATGACAAATACACCGAACATCCAAGAAATAACACTGAACGACATAAATTTAGAAACAGTAAGCAAATACATCTACCTGGGACAGATAATGAAAATTAACAAAGAAAACCAAACTGCCTAAATTACCAGAAGAATAAGGTTAGCGTGGGCAGGATTTGGAAAACTGAGTTGGATCTTGAAAAGCACTAAAATAGAACAATATTTGAAAACCAGAATTTACGATCAGTGTATCCTCCCTATACTCACGTACATATGGTTCACAGACGTGGACACTCACCAAGTCCAATATGGATAAAATAGTAAAAGCACAAAGAGCGATGGAAAGATCAATGCTCGGGGTGAGACTTATAGACAAAAAAACAAACAAATGGATTAGAAGCAAAATTAAAGTAAAAGACGCAGGAGAACATGCTGCAAATTAAAATGGAGCTTCGCAGGATACAATGCCCGACTGAAGGATAAGAGATGGAACCACGAAATACAACAATGGAGACCATAGTTAGGAAAGAGAAGCAGAGGAAGACCACAAATGAGATGGGCTGATGACATTAAGAAGATCGGAGGACACAACTGGAAGCAAGTGGCGCAAAATAGAAGACACTGGATTGATTTGCGGGAGGCCTATGTCCAAAGTTGGATTACTTAAAGCTGAAGAAGAAACCTTTGCAGCCAAATAAAGACTTAATTAATAAATAAATAAAAACTTTTGTAAATCTACCAGGCCGTTTTATTTGAAAAGAGAGATTGATGATTACGCATACCCTGGAAAAAGATTACGGTGTTGTTGCCTTTTATTATTGTGTGAAAACCCTTCTGGGACAAGATTATGGTAATTAGCAGCTTATGTATAAAGTATCGACAAAATCATAGTGATGCATGGTAGACAGGACTAGAACACTTCTTTGTCTTTTCGGAACGTAAGAAACAAGAGATGCTTTTGGAGTGAATCCGAAAATTGAAGATTTTTCTTAATGGATCTTGTTTGGTAGAAATTTCTGAGGAACCAATCTCTTATTTTTTTTCACTGTGCCCACAAGAGTTAGTGAATTTGCCAGTTATTCATGTGCAAGAGTAAGATCAGTGAAATAGTTATCGCAAGTCACATTCCTCTTGGAATTATAATAAGGCTAAACGAGTTGCTTGAGATGCAAGACCTTTGGCTACTGTATTTTTGTTTTTTCCTGTATATGGTATTCTACCTAAAGGGTAATATGTTTCCAAGTCACAGGCCCACCATATTTTCATGCCATACTTATCTGGCTTTGAAGGCATTTACTGCTTGAAAGGGACCTACCTCGATACGGAACAAGTTGTTCATCTACCGTTATGTTTTTTCTGCTAAATAGTATTTCTAAAAGTTTTGGTTGACTTGATTCCACACATCGCGTATTGCTGCTAATTTGTCGTTCCTCCTTTGTTCAGACCTCGTCTCCTTATCGTCAAATCGAACAAATCTAAGTAAATTTTTAAATAGTTTTAACCCCATGGTAGCTATAAATATAGTAGGTCCATAAAACTTACTCCAAAGTATATCTACATTATGGATGTTGGCACCCAGGTGCCCTGCAGTTAGTAGTAGTCCAATAAAGACATATAGCTCTGTAGAGTCGCAATATTTCGAGTTATCTAACCCCAGGACTTTTTCGGCTTATTTCTTTGTACACTTCACTATTTCGTTCACAATTTTTTCGTCCACAAACAAACAAAAGGAATCAACATTATCATCTACACCTTGACCAGGAGCTAACATTACTTTGTGCACTTTGCTTTTTATTATGTCACAGGATCGCATACGTCCTGTCGGTTATAGTTGACTCTTTCAGTTAATTCCATCATTAGTTTCAATAACTACATACTCTAAAATCTGGGAACTTAAAGCTACACATTCTTCTTCATTATCACTCAATACTACTTGCTGATCATTATCTTCACTTGCTTCCGAAAGACGATCTTCAATTTCAGAGTCACTTTCTATGCCACCTACTTCAGAAAAATCTTCATACTTGGAATCGTATAAATTATTAGCAATATCTTGTAGTTCTGCAGCTGATAATGGTTTTCGGGACATTTTATTCGCACTATCTACTTTCACTGTAATTCAATATCATTTTAGGAGCTTAGTTGTCGACACTAACAGCGACATCAAACGACTGATAGCAGATGCATTATTTATTTTAAAATATGTATAGGTACCTACCTAATAATATTATTGCATTCCAACAATTATTATCAGCTTTTAAAATTCATTAAGAATAGATATAACATCTATTGTAAGCATCTCTTTGATGTGAACATCAAAGAGATGTTTAGATTGTTTGTTACATGTTTAGACTTTATTAGTCGATTTCCGGAATCATAAAAGTCATTAAGATAATCCACAAAAACATTACGTGACTGCCAGATTAACTTCTGTAACAAAGATTTAGATTTTAGGTATAAATATGAATAGGATCCGACAGGCCTGTGGTGCCCCTTTACGTGACAAAATTCTTTCGATGCAATAGTTTTTTAGAAATAATAATAAATATTTTAAATAGCTCATGACTATGTTGAAGGAAACATACTTCTAGACAAATTCAATGATGGCTAAAATTCAATAACAATTTTTTTATCAGTTTATGATAAAAGAATTGCCGTCTCGATTTCGTTGGACCCACCTTGCCCGGATAAGGGTTAATGCGGTTGATTAGTCCACATATATTCTTTAGGCTGTTTCTCAAAGATTAGTATGTATTTTTGCTTTGTCTACTACCATTTTCTACTCTCTCCGGTCCTGAATCTTCTCTTTCCAGTTTGCAATTTTCATCTTTCATTCTATTTTAGATAGATTCTCTAGTAGATTGTCTTTCTATTTAATGTTTGATCTTTCTTCTGGTTTGTTTATTAATGGTTTACAGTCCGTTATCTTCTGAATAAGTGCGTATTCTTCTTTTCTATGTATGTGTCGACACCATCTCAGTCTTCGTCGATTAATAAATTTTACTACATCTTTCCCTGCAGTTATATTTCTTAGTTCATGGTTTATTAGTCTTCTAGATTCTCCTTGTTCTGTCTTTAATGGGTCATATATTCTTCTAATAATTTTTCTTTCAATTATTCTTAAGGGCGTAGGCGCAAAATTTCGGGCCAATGCTTTTTAAATGCACTTATTTTTTTTTCGAATCCTGAGAAAACTAATGAGTATTTTTAAAAAATTTAGACGCAGAATAAAAGAATACATTATTACTGATGACCGAAAGTTCTTGAAAACTTCTATAATATTTATTTTAATAAGTTAGAGGGGTAAAAAAGAAGAGAAAATTTAGTGTGATTTTTAATTTCAAATATCTCATTCAAAAAAACTTTTTGTATACTCTAAGGGACCTTCGACTCTCGGTAATAATGTAATCTTTTATTCGGCGTTTAAGTTTTTCAAAAATATTTGTTAGTTTTCTCAGGATTCGAAAAAAATAAATGCATTTAAAAAGCATTGGCCCGAAATTTTGCGCCTAATGTTTCTTTATCTTTTTTCGTATCATCACTTCCGCTCCGTGTGCTATTACCGGTTTAATTGCTGCTTTTTTTGCTCAGGTTTTTGTCTTTAAGTAGTCTGTGATATTTCCAATACACACCATTTCCAGCTTTAATTCTCTCGCTATTCTTGCACTCCTTCCATCTTCGCCGTCTACTAACACCCCCAAGTATTTAAAGTAATTGACCCTCTGGAATTTGTTTTCACCTGTTATTATTTCTGTTCGTCTGTTTACATAGTCTAATGTACTTATTTTGTAGTAAAGTATTTTGTTTTATTCTGATTGATTATTAGTTATCTGTTCTTTGCTTGTCTTATCAACGTTAGGACTTCTAGTCTTTTTGTTACGCTCTAAGATCTCTTGTGTATCCTATGATTTCTGTTGAACTTTGAATAATTGTTCTTTTGTGCAGCTGTGTGTCTCTGATTACTCCTTCACGTTCTATATTAATGTCATTTGTATCTCCTTTGGTTGTTTTGAACAACCCTTGCTGATAAATCCCTTTATTGTCATCGTATTCAGTCTTATTGACTTTGCTGGTATCTCCGTCCTTTTCATTTCTTTTAATAAATGTTGTCTGTTTATGCTGTCGAAGGTCTGTTGGAAGTCGATGAACAATATGTGTAGTTCTATGTCACGTTTGTAGCTTTTTTTCGATGGTTTGCGTAGAAAGTGTATTGTATCTATTGTTGATCTCCCTTTTTTAAATCGTTATTAACATTGTCCTATGTTTTTATATGTATATGTAACTATTCAGTTGGTTTATTATGATTGTAGTCAGGATCTTATACGTTACGTTCAGTAACATAGTAGCTCTATAGCTGTTGCACTTATTTGGATCACCTTTCTCAAAAATTGGTGTGGTGTGACCGGTTTTCCAATCTTCAGGCATGTGATATTCCTTCCAAATTTTGGCCATTAGTTTATACATCCGTTTTATCACCTCCTCTTCTCCGTTTATGATTGGTTTATTGTTAATTTCATCTAGCTCCGGAGTTTTGTTTAGTTTAAATTGCTTTACGACATCTATAAACTCCGAATAGGTAAGTGCGTTTTTCTCTGCATCTTTATTATCTCTTATTTATTCGTCTTCAGCATATATCTCTTGGCTGGTTTTGCATAGATCCGTAAAGTGGTTTTACCAATATTTTTTGTTTAAAAAACAACACTATGTGAGTATATGGAAAATGAGTCGGTACTTACAATCTTAACCTTTCAGTAATCGCGCCTCAAAAAGTTGCCTCAGTACACGCGGCGGACTGTGAGTCCGCATATTATATTAGCAAGTATGAGATGGACTAAAAAATTCTTCTAATAAAATAAAATGAACTACTATTACAAACACTTATTTACTTATTATTTTGCATGGTATACACATTTATTACAAATATTTGTGCAATGTTGTAAATATATATTTTCCACATCTAACACATGGATACTTGGTCAGACGGTTCTTTTTTCTGTCGTAGTAACTGCAGCGTCCCCTTTGTTGGCTAACATCACCAGCTGAAGGCAGTAGTGGATCTTTAGATTCAACCATTTCTGTAATTCTTAATTTTATTGATAATAGCAAACAAAAAAGAGAAGCACGAGCACGAAGGTGATTATCAACTAATTGTCTAGCTAAACTTTGTAAAAAAAATCTTCTGCTTGTAACATTATCGGGATTGTTACAATGAAAAATGATATCTGTATTATAACTTGCAATATTTAGCATCAAATAGAAAACTATCATTGGCCATCTCCTGGTATTTCATGTGGTGTTAAAGGCAACACACAGCTCGTCCACGGTATCAACATACCCTTTAGTATTGTTATGATTTTGGGTTTACCTGTTACTTTATCTATTTTATTATTATAATGAAGACTGGATAACAGTAGGACGTTTTTATTTTGCTTATGTTTGTAGGACACAAGAGTGGCATTTTGTCGAAAGCCAAATAAATTACTGTTAACCAACCGTGACTCTCAGGGGTTGACAAACTCAGGCATAAAATATTTTTCGTATGGGTGCTAACTTGTCCAGCTACTTGCGTTCTTCGCGAGTTTCAGAATTGTCAAAACTTAAGTGTCGTAAAATAAATTAAAACCTGTTTAGAGACATTCACAAGTTAAAATAACTCGACCACTGATCTTTTAGTATTAAATAAGTCTCGTAAAGTTAAGCGACTTGATTTTAAGACGCCGGCTAAGTACAACATTCCAAAGAGTGCTTACAGCTCGCACATTTCCGTAGGTGATGTATCTCTTTCACGAGAATAATTGGCTACAGTTGAAGCAATATGTTGATTTGCATATTCGACAATAATTTGTAACATATATATATATATATATATATATATATATATATATATATATATATATATATATATATATATATATATATATGGCAGGACATATGGCAAGAAGAACAGATAACAGATGGACCACTAGAACAACTATGTGGTACCCCAGGAACGCTAAGAGACCAAAGGGGCGCCCAAATCTCAGATGGGATTATGATATTAGAAAATTAACAGGAACAACGTGGTCTCGAATAGCACAAGATAGAAAAATATGGGCGCAAATGAGCGCAAATTATTAGAACAACGTATAACTAAGACATCGTCGAATAATAATAAGAACATAAAATAACATTGAAATAAGGGAGGCTGCACCGTAATTGGAAACGGTTGATAAAGCTGCACATGATGATGATGATGATATATATATATATATATATATATATATATATATGTGCATCTTCTTTCCACTTAGTAGATTTGATTTAGATGGAGAATAGATGGAGAATATACAGATCAGGTCAAAATCAAGGGGAGTGAGAAAGAAGTGCATAATTTCACCGATATTTATTCTGTACTCGGAGCACATTTTTGAAGAGGCTCTAAAAGATATTGATGAAGGCATTTCAATAAATGGAGTCAATCTCAATAACCTGCGATATGCAGATGATACAATAGTATTTTCCAATACCATAGAAGGGCTGCAAAACTTAATGAACAAAATAAAGGAAACAAGTGAACATATTGACTGGATATAAACATCAGCAAAAAAAACTAAGGATCATCAGCAAGGAAAACATAACTAAAGCAAATCTGTATGTAAACCAAATGACACTGTTTCTCACAGTACAACTACTTGGGAACTATAATCATTGAGTCGTGGGACAATACCCAAGAGATTAAATGTCGCATCGGAAAGGCAAAAAATGCATTCTTGACTATAAGCTCTGTGTTCAACAACAGTGCTTCTGCACGGAGTTGAAACTGGGACATTGAAGGCGGAAACTCTATCAAAACTTTAGACTTTTGAGCTACGATTATACAGAAGGATCCTCAAGATACCATGGACAGACAAAGTTACCAATGAAGAAGTACTGTGGAGGATAAACACAACCGCGGATTTGGTCAACATCGTGAAGGGCCGTAAGCTGCAGTACTTGGAACATATAATGAGAAATCAAGGCAGATACAAGCTACTTAAATGCATTTTACAAGGTAAAATTGAAGGAAAAAGGGCCCCAAGTCGAAGAAGAATATCCTGGCTTGCTAACCTGAGAGCATGGTATAAAAGACCTTAACACAGCTATTCCATATAGCAACCAATAATAGAATGATAGCCAACGTTCGAAACGTACAGACAGCCTAAGAAGAAGAAGAAGAAGACTTGATTTTGCCAATAAAAAAATGTTTTTGTGACAGGAGATGCTTCCACTTCAATATCCAAAATATCTTGCTTGCTCTCTGAATTATCACTTCTAACTTCCACATAATCTTTTTCTTGTGATCATTATCATCATAGAAAGGTTCTTTTTCCTCATCATCTAATAATGCTTTCTCCATCAACTTATGAAAGCGGTTCTGCTCTGAATCGAAAGACCTCATTTTGAAAAAATAAACTCAGTTAAAAATTGCGTTATCTTTTAATTATTTGCAGAGATTAATTGTTTATAAAAAGAATTTATTTTGATTGTAAGATTATGCAGAAAAAAGATTCATTTACACATGAATATTATGGGAATATAATGCTCACATTCTTACTAGAATAATATAAGTTGAAATTAATATAGATGAAAAAATTATCCTCATGGAAATTAAGAAAAATGGCCATGAAATAGTGGTAATTGGAACATATGCACCGACGGATGACTCAAGGGTTGACAGCAAGGAAGAGTACTTTAACAAGTTAACAACTGTTCTAGCCACAATTAATAAGAAGAAAGAAATTTGGATCTTAGGTGATCTTAATGCAAGAACCGGAAAGAGCTCCAACAGTGAAATAATGGGGAGATATGGAGAAGACATTCTGAACGACAATGGCCAAAGATTAATAGATTTTTGCGAGGCACATTCTTTGAAAATATTAAATGGTTTCTTCCCCCATAAGAATATACATAAATTTACATGGACGCAGCCTACCAGGAATTTAAAATCAATAATTGACTATTTCATTCATCGTAAAGATTCTAAACTAAAAACGAAGGACGTGAAGGTGTTTAGAGGGCCAGAATGTGGAAGTGACCACCATATGATTATTGCAAAAGTAATGGTGACATTTAAGAGAGAACAATCAAGTCACAAAAATGATGAAGTAACAGACATAGGAACAACCATAGAAAACATAAAATATAACCTGGAAAGCTTTAAACAAGATTCGACAAAGTTCTTATATAAAATTAGAATAGCTCAGAAAATAAAAAATATAGAAACAAAGGACTTAGACCCTGAAAGTCTGTATGAGGTAATTAAAAAATATATTCATGAAGCGGCAAATGAAACACTGGGAAACGTTGAAAATCGGTAAAAGGGAAAACCTGAATGGTTGTCAACGGAACTAGAAGAGAAAGTTCTCAAGAAAAAACAAGCATATCACATATGGCTTCAATCCAAAGATCCTCAAGACAGAGAAATATACGCTAAATGGAATAGAGAAGTTAAAAAAGACGTGGATAAGGCGAAAAATATAAACTGGGAGGCTAAGTGTGATGAACTGGACAGATTTATGGGTGGAACAAAAGTGGCGCAAGCTTGGAAAACATTAAAACAGTTTAGGAAAAATGAGAAAAATGAAGACAACATTTCTCTCATAAAGTTAAATGAATGGGAAGAATATTATACGAAACTGCTGAAAGAGGATAGAGTAGAGTACAGATGGGAAAAGATAAGGGAATTAATAGATAACAGAGACGAAAGACAGGAAATCCCTATAATAACATTATCTGAATTGACGGAAACCTTAAAAGAGGTTAAAAACGGAAAAGCCGCAGGGCCTGGAGATATTCCCATAGAGCTGGTTAAATATGGGCCGACTGCACTTTTAGAATTAATAGTAGACCTTTTCAATAAATGTATGTGTGGAGACCAGGAAATTCCTAGAGATTGGATAAATCTTATATAAGCTCCATATATAAGAGAGGGAATAAAAGAGACTGTTCCAATTATAGAGGTATTAGTGTGACGAGCTCTGTGGGCCGGTTGTACGGCAGAATATTAAAGAAGAGGGTTCAAAGACAGATACAAGATATTGAAGAACAAAGCGGCTTTCGTACCGGGAGATCCTGCCTTGATAATATATTTATCCTACGACAAATAATTGAAAAGCGTGTCGAAAGAAGTAGAGAGACCCATTTGGTATTTATAGACCTTGAGAAAGCATATGATAGTGTCCCGTTAAAGAAAATGTTTGAGGTCCTCAAAAGGTCCGGATTGGATTCGACGTATATCCGAGCGATATATAAATTGTACGAAAATGCAGTTAGTTGTGTAAAAATTGGAACCAGAACCTCAAATGAATTTAAAGTCACTAAAGGCCTAAAGCAAGGATGCTGTTTGTCACCGACACTCTTTAAAATATATGTCCAAGAAGCATTGAGGAATTGGAGAAATAAATGTAGATTTATGGGCATCGAAGTGGGACAAGAAACTCTGTATACATTGTTGTTTGCAGATGATCAGGTGGTGGTTGCAACCGATGAGGAAGATATAAATTATATGAATCGAAAATTATTTGAGGAATATGCCAAATGGGGGCTTACTGTAAACATAAGCAAAACAGAATATTTAAAAATTGGAGGAAATACCACAGATCTGAGGCTTGAAAACGCAGTCATAAAAGGCTGCAACCAGTATAAATATCTAGGAAGCATCATATCAGCAGATGGTAGAGTTAAGATAGATGTACAAAACCAAATAACCCAAGGGAAAAAATGCATCCGAATACTGAATTCATTACTGTGGTCTAATAAAATAAAGATGCATACCAAACTTCGCGTATACAGAGCAATTGTAGAACCAATTACCACATATGGTGCCGAATGTTGGACGATGACAAAGAATGAACGAGATGAAGTAGACGTTGTGGAAATGGATTATCTTAGAAGGTCATGTCGAGTATCGAGAATGGAAAGAATCAGGAATGAGGAAATACGAAACCGTGCAGGAATTAGAGATACTCTTTCAGATAAAATACAAGGAAGGCAATTACAATGGTATGGTCATGTGATGAGAATGGAGGAGGAGCGGTGGCCAAAGAAAGCCTTAATGTATGTTCCGCCAGAAAGAAGGAAAAGGGGAAGACCACCAAATTCCTGGAGAAGAGAAATTACAAAAACGATGCAATCTAGAGGCTTAGAAGAGAGATTGGAGATTGGAGAGATAGGAAAAGATGGAGGCTGAAATGCGGGAAGCGGCAATCGCCGTAGGACCCCCGTTATATGATGATGATATAAGTTGAAAAAATATGATCTTACCTTCTGTTAATTAAATACTCAAATAAATATAAAACCTATGTCAGTTACACTGTCAGTCCGCGCGCGTATAGTGGAAGGTTCAGTACCTATTTTTTATTGTTTAATGATGGTGAATTTTTGGGCTACCGGTTCAAGACTTACAATATTTGCTTCATCGACAGGCCTCAGTACGTTAGTCTGCAGGAAATATTGTTCAATGTAAATCTGCTTTGTATAGTTCAAGTTATTAAGTAACCAATTTTGAAAGTAAAAATTTTGGTCGTGTTTAGTTTAGAAATTTTACCAAATTTTCCCTGACTAATGTTTAAAAATATTTTTATTGTACCAAATCTATACCGTAGTAAGATTTTGCTTAACAAATTTAATAATTTTGTTGTGTCTAATCTATTGATCATATTCACAAATTCCTTTTACATTTGCGGTACATGTTAATGTCAAATTACTGAAAATCCGTCCCTGTCGAGCTGTTCCTAACGGACTTCATTTGATAACGTTTAGTGTAACAGACTGATGAAAACTTTCGGAATAGCGGAAGTGTTGCAAATGTATGAAAATGATGACAAACAAGTTGAATGCGAAAATGTGGAAACTCCGGTTAGAGATTAGATTACACTTTGCATGTTGTTCTCTATACGGTTAAAATGGACAAATGCCAGCGTAATATTCTTTGCTATGGAAATTTCTAGCAATGTCAAGGTACTATATATTACTTGGTAAGATAAATTGGGTAAGTTAATTTTCGTTTTAAAGTTTGGGAATGGTATTTGCTGTTTACTTTGTCATACAGTTTTACAGTTTCAGTTTACCTCTAGTGAACAACACCACACATGAGTGATTTATTAAATTTTATTTTTATTTGTATCATTAGATCTTAAAAAATTTAATAATTTAGTATTTTAATTTCTTGATGGCTTATGGTTACCGATATGTAAGTGCCTTTGTATTACACATCATGTATAACTAACTTTTCAATAGATACACCAGTTAACATCAGACTGAAGCTGGTTCTTTGAAACACACTTCATGTTATATTGCTAACTATGACTGTATAGACTTCACACTTTTTTAGACATCCATACTACACTTTTGTTGGACCTGATACTGTTTTTTATTTATTGATTATTTTATATAGTATTGTCGTTTGTTGTTTTTTATGTAACTGACTATTGACTAAGTCTTATAACTATATTCCTAAAGTACATTCGTTTACCAAATTCCCATCAGTTAACATGAGCACGTGTTGATATTTGCCGTCTCATTCGTCAAGAGGCTATTAAATATAATTTATTACCTTCATTTATTAAGTCAGACAGATTCTCATGTTACAGATCCAAACTTGCCAGCATTTTAAATTCAAATTGTATCGTGTTGATTTTTAATGTGTTATATTTATGTTAGAGTTATTGTTAAGTTATTTTCTGGTCGTGTTATTTTTTAGAGTTTAGTTTAATTGTGATATAATGATTAAATTTTAAGAAATTCTTACACTAACAGTTTCAGAAGTAAATATTTTTAAAAATCATATGATACATAGGTCGTACATCAGTACGACCCTGTTTGGCTTACACGTGGTTCTATTGACGATTGAAAATTTGTAAAACGAATACGGTTTAGTACTATTTTTAATAAAAAATTTTTGGTTTTTTTGGTTATATACATATTGGCTTAGATATATATCGTCTACTTCAGCCTTTAGTTTCTTATAGGCCTGATAATGCTGTATAACTTGTAAATAGCAAAACCGGTGGCCCAATCTTTTGTTTAATAAAAAATCTAAAACTCAACACGGATTGTGAGTTTAATACCCTAGACCTTAACATTCATGATTATTTGCTCACATCAACAACCTTTTTATCATTTATTGTATCTGTTTTGGGGTCCCAAGATTGACGTTTTCGGCAAAATTCAGCTTGTTCTTACGAATTTTAGAGGTTCATTGGCATTTTCGTCTCTGATGACAAGAGTTTTCAGTTTATATTTACATTTGTGTGTGTTTGGAACAACTAGAACAACTAAAGAGAATTAATAAACAAAAAAAAGAGAAAAAAGAGGATATACACAAAAAAAAAACGAAACCACCTAAATAAGGAACTTAAATATACAGAAAACCTCAACAGAGAGAAAGAATTCAGACCATTCTATAAGAAAGTTAACATCAACAAAAAAGAATTCAAGGCAACCACAAGACAATGCAAAAGTCAGAACGGCGACATATTAATAACAAGGAAAGATGTATTCAATATATGGGTGGAATACTTTAACCAGGAACTTAATATGAAGGAAGAAAAAGAAAATCTGGAAGACGGAAGAAAGAAATGATATAAGGGGAGCAGACGAGAGGAAAGGGGAACCACCAACGATTCGTTAAGTTAAAGATGCAATTAAAAAAGTAGCCAGAAATCAATCACAAGGAACAGATAATCTTCCAGCTGAACTATATAAAAAAGGTGACCATAATACCATAATGGCATTCTAGCAGGTAAAAAAAAAGACACATAAATCCCTCCCCAATGATTGGAATGTTGGAATACTTTGCACCATGTACAAAAAACGAGATATCTTTAAATGCTCAAACCACAGAGGAATTACGCTTTTAAATGGAGCGTATTAAATACTTTTCACAGTACTATGTCACCGTATGGCACCATATGCAGAACGGATAGTAAATAAAATACCAGGCTGGTTTCAGAGCAATTCATCAAATTGCAACCCTGAAACAAATTTTGAAAACAAAACACTGGAATATGGTATTAATAATTATCACATATTTATAAACTACAAAGCAGCCGACGACTTTGTGAATAGAAGAAAAATTGTTCAAAGCAATAAAAGAAATATGAATACCAAATCAATTCGTAAATTTAACAAAACTAACTCTTGAAACAGTTAAATGTAGAGTACGAATTTAGGAGAACTGTCCTGAACCTTAAACTGAACTAAACCTTTTAAAACAAATAACCGGCTGAGGCCAGGGAGACCCTCTCTTCTGTATACTGTTTAATCTGGCTCTGGAAAAAGTAATATGTATATCACAAATCACAACCACTGGTTAAATATATAATAAATCGGTGCAAATTTGGGCCTATGCTGATGATATGAATATAGTTGGGAGAACATAAAACGCTGTACGAGAGGCGTATGTAGTATTAAATGAATCAGCTACAAAAATGGGTTTATTAATAGACACCAACAAAACAAAGTATATGAAAATGAGCACGCAACCACAAATACTACGACCACTTGTTATAGAAAACGACATCATCGAAGCAGTGAACGAATTTGTATACCTGGGAGCGCTCCTTAACACTGACAATAATACTACTGCAGAGATAAACCGCAGAATTTGCATGGCCAGCAGATGCTACTTTGGGCTCAATCTCCACAATTATATCGAGAAATACAAAAATAAAACTCTACAAAACAATAATACGCCCAGACCTAACATATCGTTCAGAGACCTGGACTCTAACAAAAAATAATGGAAACATGTTAGGATGTTTCGAAAGAAAAGTACCAAGGCGAATTTATGGAGCAGTGAATGATAATACAGTGTGGAGAAGACGATACAACTTCGAACTTTATAGTATATACCAGGAACCTGATATCGTGAAAAATATTAAGATAGGACGTCTGAGGTGGATATGGCATGTAATACGGATGGATTAAAATTACCCAGCTAGAAAAATGCTCCTTGATAGACCCATTGGCCAAAGAAGAAGAGGAAGACCTTGAAGAAGAAGAGGGTTCCTGGATAACATCGATGAAGACATAAGAAATATGGGAAGAATACGTGCTTGGCAGAGAAAGGCGATGGATAGAGACGACTGGAGAGAAATTCTTGAGGAAGCTAGGACCGATCTTCTTCTTCTCGTGCCACTCCTAGCGGAGATTGGAAATCATCATGGCCACTGCGACTTTGTTAGCAGCGCGCCTAAAAAGTTCAATCGAACTACACCCGAACCATTCAAGTAGATTACGAAGCCACGATATTTTTCTTCTTCCCACACTTCTTTTACCCTTAATTTTGCCCTGCATGATATTTCTTAAAAGTTCGTACTTTTCACCTCTCACAATGTGCCCCAAGTATTCCATCTTTCTAGTTTTTATCTCATTTAGAATTTCGCATCTTTTGTCTAAAGTTTGGAGTACTTACTTTAAAGAGGACCGATACAGGGTTGTAAATCCAGAACGATGATGATGATAAGGCAAGCAAATCGCATTATTGCTCCAATCCGGGTGGTAGAAAATCTCTTCCCTCTTATCGTAATATAAAAAGGTTATGGAAAATGTACTTGTCGGAAACAAAAACAATGTTACTCATGTTACTCACTGAAATTTAAGAAATGTGTTTATTCGTTACTATAATTTAGGTTTTGAAGTTTTGGTACTCCCAAAGTTGATGTATTGATTAGAACTTAAAAAATTAAGATGTGCAATCGAATATTATAAACCTAAAATTTGAAATGTGTGTTACCGGCGAATTCTAAAAATATCATGGATAAATCGAAAAATAATCGCATAAGTTCTTGACTAAGAAAACAATGCGAAATTTCAAATTCCATAAAAGTCAAGAAGATGGAATACCCTAAGTATTCCAATTTACTGATCATGAGAAAATTCCTGATCATTGTTGTAAATGTCGATGAGGGCTTAAATAAAATCGTAACAACAGTAAAAGAAATCAAAGCTAAAAAAAGCAGGCTTGGATGACAGATGACATATTGGATTTGATGGAACAACGGCGACTAGCGAAAAATAACGAAACACTTTATAACAGCATACAAAAAGAAATTAGACGTAAAATACGAAAAGAATAGAGTCAACTTGAAAACAGATACGACACGTTTAACATGTATAAAAAAGTGAAAGAAGCGGCTGGTATCTTCAATAAGAAACAAACTGCATTGCTACAGGATAAACATGGTAAAGTAATACTTGAAGTAGAGGACAAACTTAAAGAATGGAAAAATTACGTCACGAACCTATTCGAAGACGATAGGAGTAGTTCACCTCACGATATTACTAACTGCTACGGACCCCTAATAACACGCTCTGAAGGTATTAAAGCCATACAATCATCAAAAGATGGCAGAGCGACTGGTCCTGATAAAATAACAACTGAAATATACAAGCTTATATATGATAGCAATGTTCTAGAGGCTATAACTTTGTTTTTCAATACCATTTATACCAGCAGACAACTACCTAATGGTAGGTCTAATTCACTGTTTATAGCTCTACCTAAGGAGACAGCAGCAAAAACCTGTGCTGATTATAGAACCATCAGTTTGTTAAACCACTTATTGAAAATTTTTCTGAAGGTAATAAATGGTCGTATCTACAATAAATGCGAGGAATACCTGGATGACACACAGTTTGGTTTCCGTAACGGGTTTGGAACGAGAGAGGTACTGTTTGGAATGAACGTACTTGATCAAAGATGTCGAGATATATCTGTAGACATATACTGTTGTTTTATTGACTTCCAAAAGGCATTTGATCGTGTTAAGCACTCTATATTGATCGAAGCTATAAAAGACATTGGCTTGGACAGCAGAGATGTTCGAATAATTGCAAATTTATATTGGTATCAAACAACATCAGTTTTAGTAGAGGGTGTGGAATCACAGGCTCTTAATATTAAAAGAGGAATACGACAGGGATGCCTCTTGTCACTTCTGCTTTTCAACGTTTACTCCAAAAGACTTCTCAGCACTTTCTGAAAAACAAGAAGAAATACGTGTGAACGGTGAAGTCATCAATAATTGGCATGCGACGATACAGTACTCCTAGCTTTTAGTCAAGAAGATCTGCAAACACTACTTGATAGTGTCGTTGAAAGTTGAAGGCAGGTCTGGATCTGAACACACGGAAAACCAAAATACTCGTGATAAGTAAACAACAGCATATAAAACCGTCTATATATGTACATATTACCAAACTTGAGCAAGTTGATAAAATCGTTTACCTTGAACAGCAATTAAATTGTAACACAGAAAGTCACGGCGAAATTAGATCTGGGATAGAGCAGGTTAGAGAGGTTTTTAGAAGGATGTCCACAGTGTTATGTAACAGAGAACTAAAATTGACATTGAGGATCCGCCTACTTCGCTGCTACGTGTTCTTGGTCTTACTTTATGGTGTCGAGTTCTGGACTGTGAATAAAATCGATCTAAATCGCCTTGAGGCTTTCGAAATGTGCTGCTATAGAAGAATTTTAAAAGTTTCCTGGGTGGAGAAGATTTGAAACTCCACAATACTAAAACGTCTCAGCAAGACTGAGATCATAAAAAGCATCAAGCAGAGAAAGCTGGAGTATTTCGGACATGTAATAAGAGGTCCCAAATCTAGGTTACTACAAAATAACATGCAAGGAAAAATAGCAGGCAAATGCAGTCCAGGTCGAAGAAGAACCTCATGATTGAAGAACTTGCGAGATTAGTATGGTGTTGATACAAGCATGCTATTTAGGGTGGCAGTGAATAAAATTAAGATAGCTATGATGGTAACCAATGTTCTGAAAGAACATGGTACATGAAGAAGAAGATGGTGAAAATGATGAACTATTAAGAAATATAATTTAAGACAAAATCAAAGGCAGAAAAAGCGTAAAAAGAAGTAAATTCTCATGGCTACGCAATCTCTGTGATTGGTTTGAATGCAGTTTAATTGAACTATTCAGACGCGTAACAAACAAAATTAAAATTGAAAAAATGATTTCCACAGTCGGATAGGAGCAGAACTTAAAAAAGAGAATGGACGTTCGCTCTCAATTTTTTACAGCCAAGCACTTCATCGCAGAACGACCAACGGATGGAAACTTCACCATGTGCTGCTAGAAGAAAAAAGTTACAGTCACTGCAATCACTGGAGGAAGCCAGAAAAAATGAGAGGGTCTTAGAAAAAAATGGGGAGTCACAATGGATTGGAGAAAGTCTAAAAAATTGGAGGGATAAAAAACATTGGAGGAAGATAAGATAAAATAGGAAAAGGTCAGAAAAACTTAGAAGGTTGAGTGTAGATGACAATGTATTGAATCTCCCGTCACATAGCGACTGGCAAAATCACTAGTAAGTAAAAACATAATCGAACAAAAAATTTATTTAAAATCTTTTATAAAAGGTATATAATTATAACACCAATCGGGCTACACCACAAAACGTTTTCGGAATCTATATTCCATCATCAGTGTGTCCTAAAAGTATATAATAGGTGTACATGTTTTGAGCGACTAAATATTTGGGTAAAAACCGGTTAGATGTTATTAATTTAAATTAAGGTTACATTATTCGATCTTATATGTTATGGTGTTAAAGTTACCATTGGAATTGATAACATGGCAACGTAAGACGAAGGTCTCGAAAACGTTTTGTGATGTAGTTCGATTGGGTGTTTTAATTATATACGTATTATAAAAGATTTTAAATAATTTTTTTGTGATACATGGTATACAGCTACAGGAACTCAGATTGCTTGTGGATAATCGAACACTCTGCACGGCCATTTAAGTACGTCAGTGGAATAGCTCCTTGGTAAATATCAAAGCGGTTTTAGGCCAGGTAAGTTAGCAATTGACCAGAGTTTTCTACTACATCAGATCTTACAAAAATCAATGAATTTTAATAAATAATTTCATATAAAATTTATTAAGTCTCTTTACAACTTGTTGTAATATTAGTTGCTACTGCATTGTTCCTATTTATCACAATTTTCTTTAATTTCACAATTTTTAAAAGGGTGGATGTTGATGATGATAGTAAGTTGAACTGAATATGTATTGTATTGACTGTGTAATCTCAATTAACTACTGGAGAGCTTATTACAGAATATCTTAATCTTTTTCTTTTTTAAGTGCCGTTTCTCAATCGGAGGTTGGATATCATTACCTTATCTACCACTGCTCTTTAAAATCCCGAAGGTTAAATTTTCTTTTAATGCAAAGCATTAGATTTTTGAACGGATCACACAATTTCTCCGCAAAACTGATGTTATATATCAATTCAAACTTTTAATAACAATCAAACAATGTCCCATCTAGTGAAATATATGACTATATAAACCAGCTAGAGCTGGAAAGCAAACACAGTTAAACAAAATGTTTAATTAAATTTACTCAAACTTTTGCAGTTTGATGCAAATTCCCAACAGAGTTAACATTATTTCCGGCGCATTCATTATGCTTCGGTCTCTTTCCCTTCGGCCTCGGTCGTCCTGCTATTTAGTCACTTTCGAAAGACTTTTCCCGATTCGGCTGCAAATAGTTGCCCGCTTTGCCCGATTCAACACTAAGAGAGAGTTTCAAGGAGTGTTGATTCAATCGTGGGGATTGTATGAAAAGTTTGATTAATTTAGTTTTTTAAAAGCGATCATAAATAGGAGAAAAGAGACGAAATTGCACGAAATGGTAGATTTATTTTTAGTACCGAGACAAAGTTTTTGGGGCAGTTAAAGGCAAAGTTAAAACTTGTTTGAAACGGTTTTTGTTTTTAGAAAAGGACTCACACAAATGAAAATCATTTAATTGAGGTTAAAACAATCTGCTAAATTCAAATTATATATAAAGGACATAACCGCATAAGAATGTCAAAATTGCCCCAGGCGAAACTTGATCCCAAATTTTGAGATATTGTTTGGCGTCACAAAAGATGAAAATTCACCAAATTTTAGCACAAAACATTGACACATAACCAATAAAAATTACATAAAACGTCAAAAATGGTTTTTTGGTCATCCAATGCGAGTTGTGGCTAAGGGGAATAATAAGGCTAATGGCCTCATAATGACCCCCGTAAGTTATGTGTGTCATGTTTTATATTATGGGGCAGCAATGACAGAAAAATTAACAACATGAATTAACAAAATTATAAAACACAATAAAATGCCGGAAAAATGGACAACGAGCGAACTAATTCTACTATTCAAAAAAGGAGATAAAAAACTGCCAGAAAACTACAGAGGTATAAACTTATACCTCTATGCTGAATACTACGCTAAAACTTAAAACTAAAATTTTACAAGTGCTAATAAATCAGAGGCTTGGCAAATAAACAATAGGGTTTTCGTAGTAGAAGATCGTGTAGACATGCAATATTCGTTATAAAGCAAATTAGTGAGAAACCACTAGAGTATAATAGACCAGCATTGCTGTGCCTGAAGTGGGCCTGAAGTGGCCTAAAGAAAGTGTTTGACATAGTAAGACTCCGTTATAATTAATCTTCTGTATAATAGAGAATTTTCCCCCAAATATTATAAAAACTATTCTCACTACCAAAATGGAAGTGAGAATAGATGGACAACTTACAGAATCTTTAGGAATAGGCAGTGGAATAAGACAAAGGTATTTATTTAGCACCATGCTCTTTAAATTGATCATGGATGAAATAGTCAAAAGCGTTAACAAAGGAAGAGGATACAAAATGGAAAACAAAGAAAAAAAATACTTTGTTACGCAGACGACGCAATATTGATAGCCCAAGATAAAGATAGTATGCAAAGACTGGTCCACAGATTTATCATAAGAGGAAAAGAATTTAATATGAGTATTTCAACTCAGAAAACTAAAACAATAGTAGTCAGCGACGAAACAACCAGATGTAAAATAAAAATTGATGGCATCAGTATTGAACAAGTAATGGAAATAAAATACCTGAGGATTACAGACCTGGACAAAGAAGAGAGATCAAGCACAAAAAGCAAATAGACTGACAGGATGCCTTAATAACACTATATGGCGAAACAGACACATTAACACTAAGGTGAAGTCAAGAATTTATAAAGCCAGTGTAAGACTAATAATGACATATGCATCAGAAACAAGATACAGCCACAACGCAAAGGCTACTGGAAACGGCAAAGATGAGAACTGGGAAGAATGACAGGAAATACGCTGAGAGATCAAAAGAGAAGTAAAGACATTGGGTCTGTTAAATAAAAATAAGTGTTACCTTAAAAGTAGTAACTTTTAAGCACAAGCTAAGACTTATAAGGATAAGATATTACTTATTTTTATTTGAATAAAAGTAAGTGTTTTCTTATAAGGTAATACTGGAAAAATATTCTGAAATTTAAGTATATACTTGTAAGTATTAACTTATGCTTGTAAGTATTTACTTTTAAAATTGTCTTGTTATGTTTTATAGCTGCAACACAAGTTTTAACAAGTTTGTAAACGTCGCGTGCGTCGTTGAGATTTCTGTGTAGTAGGTACATCCACGTCAGTTAAATTTTAGCGCTATAAACAGTCATGTCGTCTTCAAGTGAGGAAGAATTACCTGTCGAGAGTGGCTGTCAAAGGCTTATATTTGTAAAAATATTGAAAAGTCATACGGTTCTTCTGAACAAATCAATGATTCCGGCAATTGTTAAAAGTAAAGAGAAGGCATGGAACGGGATAAGAGATCAATTTATTAAGGCTTCTGGTACAAGTATTACTATTGACAAGTTAAAAAAAATTCTTAATAACATGAAAACAGATGTAAACAAGAAAACGGATAAAAATATGACTGGTAACAAAAAAATTTAATTGCGCGAGTGGGAAAAAGAATTTCTGGAGAATTTTAAGTTAGAGACCGATGAAACGGAAAGTTTATCAACACAAGAGTTGCAACGACTTGTTCTTCTTGAACAATTAAATGTTGCTAGACTTCAAGCGCAAAGGGAAAAACTTCTGATAAAAAAATTGACAAATGTTTTGCCATATCGAATTCCTGAAGATAGTTTTGGAGCAGAAGTGGTTAATAATCGCATCGTATCAGAACTACGAGAATACATAGACTTGTAATGTATTTGTAATTTCCAAATATGTACTGCCATTTTTAATGTATTTGTAATTTCCATATATGTACTGCAATTTTTAGTTTCACATTTTTTCTTTTCTTTACTTTGTATTAAAAGCTTCAGTGTATTAAATAGGTATCAAAACAAAAAATACTTGTTTTATATTGTAGTGTCTATGGCACAAAAATTGACAATGATATTTAAGTAAACAAATTAAAAACAACGTTAGAAAATTACAAAATCAAGTAAAATATTGTTTTTAAATATTATTGTTGAATATTGTTTCCACTATTAATTGGCGTTTTGCAGCTTCTCTTTGACGAATGATATCTACTTCCGCTTCATTGTAATGTACATCATGGAGGTCCTGTGGGTTTTCCCGTTCATTTTCGGATAACTCAAAATCGTCCCGTAGATATTTGCAAATATTATGCAAAACAGCACAACAAACAATGATCTTTGGAACTTTTGCCAAAGATACTCTTACTTTAGACCCTAATATAGGAAATCTCTGCTTTAGCTGCCCAAATACTCTTTCAATTATCACCCTTTCTCTGGAATGAGTGATATTAAATAATTCCTCGCTTCTGTTTTGGGGTTTTTGAATGGGCATAATAACCATGGAGAAATTCCATATCCACTATCTCCAAGGAAGCAAAAATTGCCTCTAAAACTATGTATCACTTGATAAATCGAACTGTGTTTCCAAATCCTCGAATCGTGAACACTTCCAGGCCACTGAGTGTCCACAGTTGTAATCACTTCATTTGCATCACCCGTTATTTGTACATTTCTGCTAGGAAAACCTTTTCTATTAATAAATTCGTCACCAAATTCTAAAGGTTTTTTAATTTGAACATGGGTACAATCCAGTGCGCCAATAACGGTAAGTATTTGGAATCGATTTGTCCACTTTGTCCTTGCTTCTTCCATACCTTCCAGGTCAGACGGAAACTTTATCCACTGATGTGATTTCTCAAAAATTCTGTCAGCAACATTATTTATGGTTTTACATACAGTCGTATGGTGAACGCCGAAATCTTCAGCAATACCTGGTTGAAATCCAGTATCACTAACGTATCGCAGAAAAATCTCCATTCTTTGTCGAGAGCTAAAGGCACCTCCTCTGGTTTCATCTAGCTGTGGCAAAAAATAATCTGATAGAAAGTCTATACTTTCGCTTTCAAAACGCAATAGAACCTTAGACTTGCTGGGACTTACGTTTTTTCTTTTCATGTAGTGTTTATGTTTACGAACATATATAAAGTCAGCCATAATTATAATAATCGAAAAATGTTTAGAACTACCACTCTACTAGTGTAAGTATGCATAAACTACTGGCGTAAGTATTCATTTGAGATTCCTTAACAAATATTAAGGTATTACTTACTAATTGTAGAATATCCTTTTTTTTATTCAACTAAAAAGAAGTAATAACTGGAAAAAATTTTGTGTAACCTTATACATTCAGTAACTACTTGAAAATAAAAGACATTACTTATTGCTCTAAGTAAACTCTTTTACATAAAGTAATTACTGTTCTTTTATTCAATTAATATTAAGTAAATACTTAAATACGAGGAAGTAAAAGCAAATACTTATTTTTATTCAATAGACCCATTAGAAGAAAATATAACGTTCAGTGTATAAATGAATGGAAATAAAATAGAAAAAAGAATGGAATAACCACATGAGCAGAATGGAGGAGACCCGTTTCGTCAAAATAGCAAGAGGAAATCGGCAGGAGAAGTATCGGAAGACCGCGCAAAAGGCATAAATCGGCCAATTAACAAGCAGAATTGCTTACAAAGAGGAAGAAGAAGAAAATGTTTTATATTAAATTTTTCTATTTTTTTTATTTACTTTCATTCAGCGTTCTTTAGCTTCCTTAATTTGCGTCTCTACTAGTTTCTTCATTTGTGTCTATTTTTCTTTATTTGTATTTTGGTTTTTTTTCTACGAGCTTTATAATATCTGGTGTCATCCAGTATTTTTTGGTACTTGGTTCTTTTGTACCCACATACGTTTTATAGGTGTTAGGTACTGCCGCCTTTATTTTATTGTATACTAGGGTGGAACGCAACATTCGAAGTAATTATTTTTTATTGGGCTAGTGCGAAAAAGTTGCGTTTCGGTGTATAATAAAACTGTAAGAAAGCTTTTTTGTATTGAACCCTACCTTCAGGTTCCATATTAAATTTAAATTTTTGTGAATAACAAAAAAAAATTAAATTTTAAAAATATATATTTTTTAATCAGTTATCAGTAGTAATATACCTAGGACATTGATAACAGACGAGATAATTTCATGACAATCGAAAGCTCGTTCCTTGGTAACGCCGATGGGTGCGACTGGTGCATCCATGTAGCCATTGAAGTGAGGTGCCGCAGTATTCTTCCAGTTTTCTTATAACGCCTACTTGAGGACTAGTGTTCACTAACGTATCATCACATTCAACTGCGCTTAACTTCGATATATCAATATTTTTTATTAGGATAAATGTCTCTATGCTATTCGCGATGTTTGCAGCCGATCCTGACAAAGGAGGTACGTGCCCTACATATCGAGAGCCTGGTTCTTCAATAATTGTTACATGTTCTTCTGTAACTACTCTTTGATAAAACTTATTGCCTTTTTTTGTTGCAAGACAGTTTTTTCTTTACGCCCATCATACTTCTGATTGACAGTCCTTTCTTCTCCTTTTAGAGATAACGTCTATAAGATGCACGCTGTCGCCTTATTTTCATCCTATCAGTTACTTTCGATGTATCAGTCACAGTGATAACTCCCATATCTTTTAAGAACCGCTGATGCTATAATTGCAGCAGAACGACCAGAGTTACCGGTTCTGTCGCACGTCGAAGCTAAACTTGGCAAGCAAATCCGCATTTGTGACGTAGATAGTTGGACTGTAATGTTGACAAACAGCAATAAATTCTTCTTTATGATCATCTGCATCGTGAGTCAGACATGCAGCTACTTATGAAATGATTAGACCAATCAACGGTACATGCTTTAAGAATAATTTCGTCACTATTATATTTTTGAGAACTTGCCTTTGCCTTTATGGTTCTTTCCATTTTCTTTTTTATTGCAGTAGATACTGCAATATTCACTAGTCCAATTGCCATTTTTCTACAGGATCGTTGATCTTGAAGAAAAATTCGCTCATTTTGTGGTACTTTCTCGATTGTATTACAATTACACACACTCACACGCACAGTTGCACAAGTCATGTTGCACTTGCAAGCCGCGATATCAAATCACTTTTCACACTTCTTTCGAAACTGGCAAATCTTATCTTTGTGTGAATCAGATGCTTGCTGAGTTTTTGTGTATCGTTTAAGATTTGTTAAGTTAATGTTGGAATAGTAGCTTTTATCCATATTTATTCTACTTTCGTTGCAACGGCATTCGAGACATCGGCGATAGATGGAGCTTTATTATAATGTGTCAACTTAAGTTTATTACGAATAAAGAGAAATCACTTTAGAATATCACACTTAGTTGGTAAAACACGATCATTGAAAACACTAATAATTGTACCTAGTATTTCACAGTTCAAACTACTTCGCGTTGCCATTTCAAAGAATATGTTTAGATATAACACGTATGTGCGAGATAAGAAACTCAACAGTACTGTTATCTGTTATGTCAATGTTCCTGCGTGGATGGTTGCAAGATTGATGCAACATCTGCATTTTCCCCCTCTACCTGCTTGGTCTAAAAATAGCTGAAGACTTGACGTTGACCTTTGAATAATTTGATATACAAGCGCTGTTTGGAACAGGTACTTCATACCATATCAAGCTTCAATGGTATTATGGAACCTGCAAACATCATTTAATTTCAAAATAATTTTGCATAAGATGCTTTTTAATCCTAAAGACGACTTTTGAACACAGCAATATCGATTTTTTCGTCTTTTTCATTTTTCAAATCCAATATGGAATCTCCAGATTTCTTTTTATTTTAAAATGCTCTCGCACCGTTTATTTTTATCAGCTGACACAACTTTCAATTGATAGCCACAAAATTTTTATTTTCTTTTATTTTTTTGACCTCTTTCATTCCACCCTATTGTATACACTGTTAATATATTTATTTGAAGTTTTTATAAATGCTGGTGCAATTGCTTTATTTATTTGTTCTTAAGGAGGAATTTCCTTCTACTTTTCTTTGTAAAATTAGCTGCAACAATCCGTATGTTTCGCTGTTCCTCATGATGTGACCGAGGTATTCGACTTTAGCTGCTTTTATTGTGGTTAACAGCTCTTTTTTTTTGTATTCTTAAAAAATGTCCTGATTAGTAAGGGGTGCTCGGTAAAAGATATCTTCAGAATTCAATGATATAGCCAAACTTTCTAAGCCTTAATTTTCTTGAAGGTATCGGCGATGAGAATCTATGACTCAAATTCGTACAACAGTACAGGAAATATATAATATTTTTATGGGTAGTAAATGATATTAATTTTTATGGGATGACTTAAGTAAGAAAAGAAAATCGAACTGTCATTGATTGAGTAAATTAACGTTTGAATTATTATTATTAATATTTAAATAATCGTAAAAAAGTTATAGATTCTACTTTTATCATGTATATAAAATATATGCTCATATAAAACAGATACTGTACAGCTTCATTTTTCATGTTTAGGAGTATTTTAAAGACACTTTCCAGACCTCACGTTAACGACCCCTTTTATGCTCAGCTTAAAACCACATACCACATCCCACTCATGCTCTATTACACATATATCTGACTATTATATGAGCAAATGCAGCCAATTACGCGACAAGACTACGAAGCTGGTCGTTTTTCAGAGGAATATAACTTTCATCATAGGTTGTCATCATTTAAAGGGTAACGTCGGATAAAAGCTACTTGATTTTTATTATTTTTTTATTTCAGTATAATAAAATTTTAAACTATTCACTATATTAAAGTTTAATATGAAATAATTCTATGTTAAACTTTAAAACAGTACAGATATAAAATATAATTGTGTATTATTTATGTAATGTTTAAATAATTAAGTGCTTGAAAGTGACAAATATCCGAAACGTTTAAGCAATAATTAAATGTTTTATTTGTAACAGACCGACAATCCCAGCAATAAAAAATTTCTATATATGTATATACAGTGACGACGTAAAAGTTTGCATAAATTCCATATTTTTGTAACTAAGAATATTTTGACCAAATGCTCGGACAGGTCGATTTATATTCATATAAATTCATAACGTTGACTACAGCTACAGATGTGCCTGCAGCAGAGACACGGGAAGAAAACTCCTTTGTATTTAAACATATCGAGATTTTAAAAAACTGTAGTGGAAATGCAGCAGTCCGCACAAATGGAAACAATCTAGATCGAGACGTAGGAAGTTTAGAAGTTCCTAAAAAACTAATTCATATTTTGAATAGCGAAAGCCTGGTGAAAATGTTCCATGTTAATGTTCAATGTTTAGCAAATAAAGTACAAATGATAGATTTATTTTGGTTGCAATTTACCTTCGATGTTGTTTGCTTCTCAGAGCACTGGCAGAGTGAAGTAAATCTCCGATACATAAACATCGATGGGTATTTACTTGCTAGCAGTTTCTGTAGGAAAAATAAAAAGAACGGTGGTACTGTAATATATGTTAAAAATACTTTAAAAATCGAAGCTATTAACTGTGATAAATTTAATATAGAACAAACATCTGAATCTTTTGGAACTGTTCTACAAGATATTAACACGGTTGTATTGGCGGTGTATAGATCGAGTAAATGTAACGATTTTAAGTCTTTTTGTAAAAATTTCGAAAATTTTTGACGTGACAACGTCTTAAATTAGGTTGTGGCTCGGAGTCATTTAAGAAAAAGTGTAACGCCCGCTCACGTCTGTTACAGTGAGTCGCCGAACGAGAGAGAGGCCCGCCGGACCGGCGAATGCCTTGCGTCTCTCTCCCACTCAAACATGATCGGTCCGCTGCGCGCGGCACTAGAGAATTAGGCGCGTTGAATCGCTAAAGTTGAAAATCGTTGAAAGTATCGTCAGCTGTGTCTCTAGTGAAAATGTGGAGTGCTTAGATTCGTCATTTACAACAACTACAACAATAAAGGTAAATAATTGTACACTAATATTTCATTATCGTAAACTATGATTGATTGATTAATTGTTAGATTGACACAAAAGTTGAGAAACTGAGTTTATAGGTTATGTCATACTATTGACAAATGTTGATAGTGTTAAGTAAATTATTAGTTTAAATCACTCTGCAATCAATCGTAATTCAGTCGATTGAGAAGAAACAGCGCGTGTTGCTAGTCAAACATTTAAAATAACAAATTATAACTTCGAACTTGTCAAAACAGGGCGACCAAACAAACGAACTAAACCGACCAATCACCACGCGCGGAGTTAGAATTTAACTGTGTTTAGCAAGAATTTCAAATTCCAATTTTAGTAAATGTTTTAATTTTCAACTTTACCATTTACATTTACAAATTTTAATTAATTTCAAATTTATTTAGCAAAAATTTGAACCTTCGATCTGAATAAGTGTTTTGATTTTCAAATTGATTCTTTAAAATTAAAAATATTAAAATATATACAATCAGAAGTGAACGTCACATAACATTATCTCTGTACTTATTATTATTTAATATGTAGGCAAATACATGTGACCATACTTGGTAGACACAATTGGAAATAGTAATTTTTTATAACTGAAAAAAATAAATATATAAAATACTGGTAGAAAACAATAACTTCAATGATCGATATCTCCGCAACTAATTGATATATCGAAAAAATTTTCAAATAAATTTTGTAGAAAATAATAAGATCAATAATATAATATAAAATAAATAATATATAAAATAATATATAAAAATATAATATATAAAATATAAATAATATATAAAATACCTAATAAATCGGTAATGCAATTCTTATTTTCATTCAATTCCTTGTTCCTATTGTGCAATTTAATAATATTCATATCAATAAATATTCTACCGAGAAAAAGACGTTGTCACGTAAAATCTTCGCCCGTAAAACCGACTTTACAGGCAAACTATTTTTTTAGGTTCCATTATGAGGCCAAATTTAAAAGTAATAGTTTTGGGAGATTTTAATATTAATTTTATTGCGAAAACGGCAAATACTAGTGAGCTGACTTCTTTAATATCATCATTTGGAATAAAACAAACAATCCATGACTATACTAGAATTACATCTGCCACTTGTATAGACAATATTATGACAAAGGTTGAAGAAGATCAGTTTCGGGCAAATGTTCTTGAATCTTTTTTCTCTGATCATCGCGGCCAGTATATCAGTATAAGCTTAACATCAATTCAGCAAAAGTGAAGTGTTTGCACTAGGCCCTTTACGCAGGTTATCTTAAAAATGCGGAACTTTTTATCCGTGTTAGACTGGAACATTTTTAACGATAATATTGATGTAAATTACCTAGCGGAGTTTCTAAGCGAGTCTTAGCTAAGTTTTCCAGCGAAATGTGTTCGCGCTGTATTATGGCCATGATTGCCAGCTACAGAATCAAAAGTCGAGCCTTTTGACACTAGTGGCTCCGATGATGAAGACAATCCATCAGGACGCGAAGGAGAAGTATAACGAGAGCGTATAAAGAAAGCAGTAGTGACGTAAATGATATAGAAGGCGAAGGTACGTAGAAACCCGGTATTTGGACCGATAGTATCGATGAAACTTTTTGCCACGTTTTTCGGTTCCATGGCACCATAGTTTGTAGATGGCAGGATACTTAAGACTTGTTAGCAGTAAGCAATTGCTTTGGAGATAAGCAAGCAGAAGAGAAACGAACAATGAAGAATGGCTCTAAAATGAATGTGGGATATCCTAAACTTCTCGACATGTACAATAAGAAAATGGGTAGCATGGACATGGATAAAATTTTGGGCTTGTATGACTTTGATCAGAAGTCTCCCAAATGATGGAAAACAGGATTTTTTCACTTTCTGACGACGGCTGTTGAAAATTATTAAAATGTACTACACAATGAACTAAAAAGAACAAAAACACCATTTTACCTTTTTTAATTAGTGTAGCTGAGGGACTTATATTCACAATTAAAAACAAAGGCAAAAGAGACCGGACTAGAAGTAAATATTCAAAAGACAAAAAAGTTAACACAGGCAAGAGCTAGGGGAAACAAACGCACAGTTGAATTAGAGGACGATATTGAAACGGTAAAAAGTTTCACATATTTCACATATTTGCATTAAACACGGATGGAACAGAAGAACCAGGAATCAAAGCTTAATTTTCACTCGACCAAGTGTTCCGCTCCAAAAACACACACTGCAGATCGAAAATCAGGGTCTACAAAACTAGTATCAGACCAAGAGTATGTTATGCATGCGAGACATGGATGATGACAGAAGAGACAAAAAGAAAACTGGAAGTCTTCGAAAGAAAAGTCCGAAGAAAGATATTTCGACCTATTAACGAAAACGGATTATGGAGATCCAGGTACAATCATGAACTCTACCAACTGTTCAAAGAGACACCGATCTCAGAATTCGTTAAACTTCAGAGATTTCGCTGGGCTGGTCACATAGTAAGAATGAAGACAGAAAGATTGTCGAAAAGAGCCCTAGATAGTAAAATGCAGGGCACAAGACCAAAAGGAAGGCCACGGAAAAGATGGGAGGATGAAGTGGCAGCGGACGCGCAAAATTTGCTACACGTGAGAACCTGGAAAAGATCGGGCGCCGGACCGACAAGGTTGGGGGCATAGTTTGGAGGAGGCTAAAGCCCGATTTGGGTTGTAGCGCCATTGCAGAGAGAGGGAGAGCTGAGGGACTTATTTTATTGGAAAGAGGCCAAGCTGTTGTTAAAAGAAAAGCCTCGACTTCACTTGGATATCCTCCAGCAAAGAAACATAAAACATGTTTAACGTGGGAGATCATTTACCTATCGTAGGAAAGAGCCGTAGAAGATCTCAACGATGTTCATCTCAGAAAGAAGGAAAACGAACCACCACACTATATTAGAGCTACAATGTACCCTTGTGCAAACCATGTTTCACACCTTTTGATTTTCGTTAAAATTTTGTTGTTAAAATATGAGATTCTATTTGTATTTTTGATTTTTATTTACTAAAATAAAGAACCAATTTGGGGTCTGATGGGTTATTATAGTCCCACATATATGGTCCAAAAAGTCTGACTGGGACATAATATATGTCCCGGACTAAATGGCGGATCTCAAGAATAAAATTAATATCAATCGCTTTTATTTTTGTATAATCATACTTTTTAAACAAAAAAAAAAAGTTTTGAATTCCAAACCGATCCTGAAAAAAAATCTGACTGGAAATGGTGAAACAATGGGAGCAGACCCTTTTTGATAGTCATTTGTTGTTGCCCATAGGGGCTTCTATAAGAGATATGACTATGTACAGTTCTTCGTGACTTACACTGTATAAGATATTTTACTTTAATGCATTGGAATGTCCAAGAACAGCCGCAGAACGTCATGATCGTGTGCAGAAAAGAAACTTCCTGTATCCTTTTAACAGAAGAACTTGTAATATCGTTCTGAAGCTATTTTCTTGTGGCATCTTAATGCAATTTACTATTTTCATTATTGATAACAGATTTATACAAACAATATTAGAAAAATACCTATTCTGTTGTTTTTATTAGAAGAACAAAATGGTAATAAAAGTAATGAGTATATTGCAAATGATTCATTTTAAAAACAGTTAAAGTGTTCTAACGATACATTTTTTTGACAGTTAAATGAATTATTTAATAAATATATCCTACAGAATAACGTGTTTAACATTTAAAACGGAAGGTGATTTGCGTTGCCTTGCCACGGATTTGTAATCTTTCAAGACGTGTAAGATAGTCTTGAAGCCGAAGCAAAAGGAAAGGAGAGAAGCACCATTAGCCAGACGATGCTCTTCCCAGATCCATGAGAAATTATTTTAATTAGGGCATTAATAAGACTGGAAGTTACGAGTGAAGGGAACAAGGTAATAATAAGAAGTCGGGGGGAGATAAATCCAAAAGTGTCAGATAAAGAAAAAGGTCGACCAGAAGCAACTAGAAATTGTAGAGGAGATTGAGATTTTCTAGGGGAATGATTAATAGCAAAGAGGTGTTGGGTCGACCTATATTGGTGTATATAACGGCGGAAACGTAGAGAAATAGATTGCTTTCATTTTGTTTTGACTTTAAATCCTACTGTGTGTTAGATTAGTAGAAATCTGTCCCTAATGTACTTGTTATTCTAGTTGCATAAAACATTTGTGACATATTATACTAAGTAATGGTGTAATAAATACGTAGTTCATAAATTAAACATATTCTGGAAATAAAAAAGTTTTAAAGTTAGAATTTATTTTAACACTATGTTCCTTCCACTGGAAAAAATAAGTTAAAGTTATATATCCATAACATAATGGTCATGTAGAGAGAACTTCCAATCAAATTTTGCTTTAACTTAATTTTCGATAGACAGAACATAAATTTAATTTATGTTTAAAAATTACTTAATCTGTTAAAGTCTAATCTTAAAATCTAGGTATTAAGTTTATTTAGTTTCTATGCACAGTGCAACTTCTTAAACCGGACATTATTTGTATTGCCGAATCCTGGCTTAAACCCTCAATTCCTGACTCGTCTGTTAATATAAATGGATATACAATATATCGTAAAGACAGAGAAAATCGTTTGGGCGGCGGGATATGCATTTATTTATCTAATATTATTACCACAACTTTCAAAATTAACATTGAGCTAATAGATATTACTGGAATAGATGCAATTCACTTATTTGTTACTAAAAATTCTTTTTGCCTTAATTTAGTATGTATGTACCGTCCACCTGTTACACTACTTGCACACGATAATGTTTTCTTCACAAAACTTGAAGAACTATCATCTCTTGATAATCTTATCACTACTGGAGATTTTAAATTCCCAGAGATCACCTGACCAATAACTTCGTTATCTGACGCCGAAAATGCTCATAATTTATTTAAAAGCTTTTTAGTAAATTCGAACCTGATACAACTCATTACAGAACCTACTAGATTTAGAAATAATAACCAACCTTCTACTTTAGATCTATTATAATGACGAACAGTTGATTTCATCTCTCGAAGTCAGTTCTCCTATAGGAAAGTCAGATCATGCAGTTAAAATGGTTCACATCCAATTCAATCAAATAATACCCAGCAAAAATAATATTGTAACATATGCTACTACCGACTTTTCTGAAGTTGACACTGAACTCTCTCAAATAGACTGGCATATTTTTTTTTGCAGACTTAAACGACCCCTCATTAATGTGGACTGCATTTCTCGATAAATTCTAAAAAAGATTTATAAAAACAACCTTAAACAACTATAAACGCAAAATAATAAAATTGAATAAAATAAATCAGTCAACATAACCTCAGAAGGGGACGTATTTGATTTTAATTAAATTATTGATTACAATCAAGTTTTGATTAGCGTTCGAACAATCGACCCTTAATGTAATAATTAATTTTATAATTAAAAAAATATAATTATAAACAAGTTAAACTGATGAAACAAATACAAAAAATCTAATAATGATTTCTTCAGCGGATGCATCAAATTTAATTTACGTCTAAATGCTCTATTAGTGTACTGCGACATGTTCAATAGTTAATTGGATTTGTCATCAAATCGCAATAAAAACTGCCGAACGAACAGGCATTATATAAAACAAATTTACTTTAGTTTATACCAACAGAGAAAAAATTGATTTTAAATAATCCCGATCGTATTCATAACAGAAGCCTTTTTTTTCCAAACAAATATTTAGAGATGAGTTTATTTTTTTCGATATATGAATAGAATTTAATTTTAGCTAGTGGAACGTTTACTATATAAAAGCGGAAATGTCAAAACATGGTATTTTATGTAACAATGTGATGAAGGGATTTATGTTATAATTTTTAAAATATCACTTATATTTATTAACAGTAAAATCTAGATTTTTTAACCAAAAATTTAACCATATATATTTCTATATGGCATGTTTTTTTGTATGTTTAGTGTGGTTTTATTGATTTCCATTCACATTAAATTAATTTATAGTAAAATACTTAAATTGTAGGCACTACAATATTCAAAATGAAGATGCACTGGAAATAAACAAAATCACGCTAAGACACGTACGGCGTATGGTTTTTGCTTTCCTATTAAATTATCAAAACTTAGTAAGAGTTGCTACTTGTTTCAGTAAGATTGGCTTTCAGTTTCAGTAAGATTTCTTAATTTTTAAATAACTGTTAGTATTATTATTTCTAACTTCTTCTTGTTTTCTTTTGTCAAGTAAGTATGATGTTTTTATAAATTAATGTTCATATAATTATTTTTACATATCGGTAGGTTCAAATGCAATTGACTACATCATCATCAACAAACGATTTCAGAATTCCGTAAAATCCGCAAACCCATATCCGGGAGCAGATGTTCCATCAGACCATAATGTTTTGCTAGGACGTTTTAAACTCCACATGAAAAAAGTGCATAAAAGAAAAGCACAAAAACGTCCGGATATCCAAAAGTTGAAAGATAAAACAACAAGAGTAGAAGTCAAAGAGGAGATCAACAACAAAATAAACAGCATGAGAATCTCAGATATTAATCAAGAAAACATCAATGTGGATGATGGGTGGAATAAAATCAAAAATATCTGTAATTTAGTGGTGGATAATAAACTTAAACCAGAAAACAATATAAAGAAACAGCTATGGATGAGACAAGAAATATTAGAGCTAATGGAAGAACGAAGAAAACACAGAAATACGAATGAGGAAAGGTAGAAAAAATAAACAAAATCATTAAGAAAAAGATTAAAGAAGCATAAGAATCATGGCTACAAGATCAATGCATAGAAATAGAATCCCTAGAACAGAAGCATGACTCAAGGTCTGTACTTTTTTTCTTGACAAACAACACTTGATCATGCGGTATTCCATAATGTAGAAAGTGCTTAATCTGCTTTTGATAATATGCATCAAGCTTTTCCCAGTGTGTAGTATTAATGATAATATACGGTAGTTGTTATATTTTTTATTGGCTTCGTTTTTGTATCATCTTTATCATTTGCCTTCCTTTATCACGTCCACTGCTGGACATAGGCCTTACTTAATCTCCCGTAATGGAATATAAATTCACACAAATGGGAGATTATCACTCGGAATAGATAATCTTCCAGCTAAACTATATAAATAAGGTGGCCCCGATACCATAATGGCATTACAGCAGGCTATAAAACAAATATGGATACAAAAATCGCTCCACAATGATTGTAATATTGGAATACATTGCACCATACACAAAAAAAGGAGATATCTGTGAGTGCTCTAACCACAGAGGAACTACGATTCTGAATGCAGCGTATAAAATATTTTCCACAGTACTATGTCACCGTATGGCACTTTATGCAAAACGGATAGTAGAAAAATACCAGGCTGGTTTCAGAAGGGGTAAATCGACAATTCACCAGATTGCAACCCTGAAACAAATTTTAGAGAAAACACTGAAATATGACATTGATACTCATCACATATACTGCAAAGATACTCATTACATATTTACGGCGCTGTGATTGGAAGAGAAATATTCAAAGCAATAGAAAAAGCTAGGAATACCAAATCAGTTGAAAAATTTAACAAAACTAACTCTTGAAAAAGTTGAATGTACGGTACGAATTCAGCGGAACTGTCTGAACCTTTTAAAACAAATAACGGGCTGCGACAGGTAGACACCCTCTTCTGTATACTGTTCAATCTGGCTCTGGAAAAAGTAAAACGTATATCACAAGTCACAACCACTGGTTTGTTATATAATAAATCAGTGCAATTTCTTGCCTCTGCTAATGATATCAATATTGTTGGAAAAATGGAACACGCTGTACAAGAGGCGTATCTAGCCTTAAAAGAATCAGCTACAAAATGGGTTTAATAATAAACACCAACGTCATTAAAGGAGTGAACGATTTTGTATACCTAAGAGCGTTCCTTAACACTGAAAATAATACTACCGCAGAGATAAACCTCAGAATGTGCATAGCCATCAGATGCTATTTTGAACTCAATCTTCTCCTTAAATCCACAATTATATCGAGAAATTCAAAAATAAAACTCTACAAAACAATAATACGCCCAGTACTAACATATGGTTCAGAGACCTGAACTCTAACAAAAAGTAATGAAAATATGTTAGGATGTTTCGAATGAAAAGTACTAAGGCGAATCTATGGAGCAGTGAATGACAATGGAGTGTGGAGAAGACGATAAAACTTCAAACTGTATAGAATATACCAGGAACCAGATATCGTAAAACATATTAAGATAGGACGTCTGAGGTGGATACGGCCTGTAATGCGAATGAAACAAAATGACCCAGCTAGAAAAACGCTTCTTGATAGACCCATTGGTCAGAGAAGAGGAAGACCCAGAACAAGGTTTCTTGATAATATTGATGAAGAGATGAGAAATATGGGAACGCGTGCTTGGCCGAGAAAGGCGATAGATAAGGATAGAATAGAAATATGCTTTATTGTCACTGAAAATTATTGAACAATTTAATGGACAAAGCTAGAAAAAATCAATCAAAAAGTACAAAAAAAGTATAAAACAAAAACAAATATAATAAAAAACAGAACAATACAATTTTAAATTAGTAAAATTATTGTTTAACTTACATAATTTGTACAGACAACAACAAATGAGGCAAATTGTAACCACTGCTTGAGACACCCAAATGTAATTATAAACAATACTAACTTTGTTTCTTTGTTATACATTAAGAAACTCGTCAACTGAATAATATGGTCTTTCAGAGAGATAGATTTTTGTCATCTTACGAAACTTAATGAAAGATGTTGCGGATTTAATTTCTCTTGGAAGGTGATTATAAAGTTTTTTTGCACTATATAGAATAGAATTCTTTACTAGCTGAGTGGACGGTATCGGTAAATAAATGTTACAATCCGAAATTCTAATGGAGTAGCCATGATCAGGTCTATCGGGAAAATGTTTAGATGCTTGCGAATCAAACGAACCGTTTCCAAAATTAATAAAGAGGGAAGCGTCAAAATTCCGTGATTTTTGAAGTAGGTCTTGCAATGAGTTGTTTGTTTGAGACCAAATAGATAACGAATTGCTCTTTTTTACAACTTAAAAATAGAATCAAAGTGGGCTGCTGTACTAGAACCCCAAAATGGAAGCCCATATCAAAGATGGGACTCGAACAATGAGAAATATGCCATTTTGGCAGAAGATAAATTTAGTTTCTTCGAAACAGATCTTATTGTAAAGCAAGCTAAGGCTAGTTTCTTCCTTAAGGAGTTAGTATGCAAGGACCATTTAAGATCGCTGTCGACAAGAATACCTAGAGATTTCACGAAATTAACGATACTGATTTGGCTCTCATTCAAAAGCAAGGGTTAAATGACTCCTTTATAAGATAATGCTACTGTCTTATCCACGTTAAAGCTAAGTAAGTTGGAGTCTGACCAAGCCTTGATTATAAGCAAATCAGCGGTTATAATTGAATGAAGCGTTGAAATATTAGAGCTGCTCCAAGTAATACTGGTATCATCAGAAAATAGAAAAATTTTTCCTTTAATTCTCAAGTAAGTGATAGTCATTAAAGAAAAGTAAAAAAAGAATGGGACCTAATACTGAACCTTGCGATACTCCACACTCAATGTCTTTACAACTAGAGTCGGTGTCTTTTATTCTAACTAATTGTTTCCTACCTACCAAGTAAGTTTTGAACCAATTCAAAGACACCCCGAATTCCATAGAAAGTTAATTTTTTTAATAGAATGTCGTGGTTTACGCAGTCAAAGGCTTTGGAATAGTCGCAGGATGACTGGGGAAAAATTATTGAGGAGGCTACGACCCACGCAGGGTTGTAAAACCAAAATGATGATGATGGAATATAAATAAAGTATACCAATGAGATGGTTACTTTTCTGAATTTTAAACAGTGGTTTGTCACCTAGTGCCTGCAATATTTCACCTGATATTTTTTCAAGGACTAGAGGTTTATTTTTCTTAAGCGATTTAGTAGCCTTTTTTTACTTTAGGAAGCTAAATAGTCAGTTTTCTAAGATAGTCGGAGGGCCATAGATTTTCACAGATTTGGTTGTATATATATTGATTGAAGATATTGGATCCATCTTAAAGACCAATATTCAAAACGGTAAAAAGACTACACCGGTTTTAACCAATCCTAATCCATGGATATGATGTTGAACTGTGATTAAGTACAAAAAAAAACTTAAAACTAGATTTAGAGCGAACAATTAATATTAAGCGGTATCGAAAGAAATAAGAAGGCAATGCTACAAAGACAAATCATATTGTGCCTCCCAAATAAGCAGAGAAATAAAATATAGTTGTCGGAATTAACCAAGAAATTTATTTTAAAAGGTCAGATTCCTTACCAAACAATTTAAATTATAGATCTGGTCTCAGATAGATAATAGATAGATAGATAGATAGTTTATTTGACTGTAAGTTACAACAAGGTTTATAGCAAGTCAAAACTAAAATTATAAATATAAATTTTAAATAATTACAAAGTATAATATAAATCACTATAAAGTCATTACAAAAAAATAAAAACAATACACTAAAAATATTTAAAACATTAAAATACATATAAAACGTACAATATGGACATCATAATATAATTAAAATAATATTAAATTTGGTTTTGTTGCAGCTTGGGCATTCACAGATACACTCTGGTAATATTCACCTAATGTATAAGGACACATGGTCACTAGGTACTCTTTGACTTGGTTTTTAAAAGCTGTAGTTGAATGAATGTTTTTAAATTTTTGAGGAAGTTGATTATACAGTAGTAAACCAGAGACAGTAGATGACTTCCTACTTATTTCTAAATGTCGATAGGGTACTACAAACTGTCTCTTATTTCTTGTGTTGTGTGAGTGAATATCACTGTTACATAAAAAAGTTCTTTTATTTTTATGAATTAGTATCAATAATTCCAAAATGTAAATTCCATACACTGTTAATATATTTAAATCTCTAAATAGGTTTTTACAAGACCAACCATACGGAACACCTGCAATACATCTGACAATACGCTTTTGGGCCTTAAAAACGTCCTTTATACTAGAAGAGCCACCCCAGACAGTTATACCGTAACTCATTGTCGATTGTACCTCAGCAAAATAAAAAAGACGAAGGTGTTGCAGACTAAGTATTCTACATTGAGTTTTTTACATACATTCCAACAATGAGTCTTAAAAGATAAATGAGAGTCGAAAGTCACTCCTAAAAACTTCACATCACTACAACTCAAAATACCCTCACCATTGATGGAAATACTTAAATTTGGTTTAGTAGAATTTGAACGAGATGTAAATGATAAAAATTTAGTTTTGTGAACTTAAACAGGAGCGACTGATTACTGGACCAATCAGAGAAGGTCTTTAGTGAGTTTGTTATTTTATCTTGTAAAAAATTTATGTCTTTATCGCGATATAGCATTGTTGGGTCATCAGCATAAACTGATACAAATGCATCAGACATTACATTTGGTAGTTCATTAATATACAAAAGGAAGGTAATATAAAGAATATAAGGAAGGTAATATAAAGATATAAGGAAGGTAATATAAAGATGAATACTAACGAAATATTGGAAACGCAACAAAAATATTGTAGTGATTTATATAGAAATAACGAGATTATTTGGAAACGTTTAGTTTTTATCATTCTGTGGATGAATACTCTACTTGTAATTTACTAAATAAATAAAAACACCCATATAAGTGCTTTTCTTCTCATAGGTTTTCTTTGTTTTGACAAATAAAATATTTTCGTGGTTTTTCTACGTAAGAATAACACCAAAGTAAATACTTATTCTTATTTACACAGTACATTTACAGTTGCATTCTACAGAAATCTCCGAAATAGAAAATATTTACCTCCACAAAAGTAAATGCGGGTCTCTTTTGCCTATTTCCTAGTAAAATGAGATGAGATTATTCATCTATTTTAATGCAAACAACTGGGGAAATTCGCACTTGATGTAATGGACGTCGGAATATTACAATTACGTCGAGTAATTGGTGTGTTATTGCACTTCTAAAAGCTAAGCAAAGATTGGGTAAATGATTTATACTTAACAGTGATATAAGGCACGAGATTTTCGAGATAATTACGTATTTAAAGGATCGTTTTACAGAAATAAAGCGAAGAACAAATTGTATTCATTTAATATTGCAAAGAACAAACACACCGCGATAGCTATATGTTTTTCCGATATATTGAAAACTATAATAATGAGGCGTTGAGGACGATAGTGGCCTATTCCCAGACTAAAACTATTGACTACGATTTCAATATTCCGTGATAGCTTAGACTACAGTTATTTTGTAAAGTAAATTTGAATTTTTTGGCACTATATAGGACTGCTTTATGTTCCTGTTCTTCTTCTTAGGGTGCATGTCCGTTTCGAACGTTGGCGATCTTTCTGGCTACGAAGACTTTTTTGGTTGCTATAGGGAATAACTGTGTTGCGGTCTTTCTGTACCATGCTCTCAGGTTAGCAAGCCTGAATATTCTTCTTTGTTCTGGAGTCTTTTTCCTTTCATTTTACCTTGTAAAATGCATTGGAGCAGCTCATATCTGCCTTAATTCCTCAATATATGTTCCAAGTACTGCAGCTTACGGCCCTACACGATATTGACCAAATCCGCGGTTGTGTTCATCCTTTGTAATACTTCTTCATTGGTGACTTTGTCTGTCCATGGTATCTTCAGGATCCTTTTGTATAACCATAGTTCAAAAGCCTGAATTGAACGTGAGACACGTTCAATTCTTATTTGGTTCACATACAGACTTGCTTCAGTTATGTTTTCCTTGCTGATGATCAATAGTTTGGTTTTGCTGGTGTTTATATCCAGTCCGTATGTTCTACTTGTTTTCGTTTCATCAATATCTTTTGGAGCCTCTTTAAAAATGTGCTTCGAGTACAGAGGGAATATCAGTGGTGAAATTATTCACCCCTGTCCCACTCCCCTTAAAATTTTGACCTGATCTGTATATTCTTTATCTATTCGGAGCACCACTGATTAATTCCAATACAGGTTAGCTATTATGTCTTTTCCGCCAATCCTTGTCCTCTTTAGAACTGCCATCATTTGTTCATGCCTAACTCTACCAAAAGCTTTCTTGTAGTCAATCAGGCATGCAAAAACATCCCAACTGACATCTCTACATTTCTGAAACAATACCTGTACGCTAAATAAAGCTTTCCTCGTAGCAACGACGTTCACAAATTAAAACTGATTGGGTGCAATTTGCTCTTCGCATTTCCGGTAAATTCTTTTGTGGATGACTTTTAAAAACGGCTTTAGCAGATGGCTCACAAGGCTTATAATTCTATAGTCTTTACAAACTTTTGCTCCTGGTTTTTTGGGCAATGGTACGAATTCCGATTTGAGCCACTCCACTGGTACTTTTCCTGCCTTGCATATTACATTAAATATTTCCGTTATTATTTTTATTTGTTCTGCATCTAATAGCTTTAGCAGTTCTGCAGGATTTTCATCAAGTCCCGGTGCCTTTTAATTCTTCATTTATCTGACGGCTGCTAATAGTTCTTCTGATAGGATTTCGGGACCTGAATTTTCTTCAATGGTGGATTCTTGTATTATTTTAAGGTCGTGGAAAAGTTTCTCTAAGTATTCTTCCCATACTATTTTTTTATTATGGTTGTAGCAAGATTGCCTTAATCATATGTTATTTTTCCGCTGTTGCGTTTTCGGAACTTTCCATCTAATTCCTCCGACTTGCAATGGACATTAAAGTTATCATATCGACTCTTATACTCCTCTTTATCTTGACATTGTTCTGTTTGTTTCTCTTTGGCTTTTCTTATCTTTCTTCTGACGACGGTATGTATTTTCTTATATTCTTGGAGATAGCTTAAGCTATGTGTTTATTATAACTAATTGATTTGCTTCCGCAAAAACCTCCAATGTATTTACCCGATCGTTGCGGTTTCCTAGTCCAAATTGTCCAACTGCAGATGATGTTTTGCTGGCTCCAACTTTAGCCGTTAAAGTCACCCATGACACTTGTTAGGTCTTGCTTTTTCACATGACTTGATTAATGCTATGGTATAGTTCTTCTACCTCTGCTTCTGTTCCTTTTATTATAGTTGCATAATCTTTTTCAGTTGTATGGGCATCACTCTTGCTGAGATTGGGATGAAGTTGTCAACAGATTTTGCCACTTTTTTTGTCAACATAATACCGACACCTAATTCATGTTTGTTGTTATCTGTTTCAGAATAGTAAACGCGGTGTTTCCCAATATTTCGCTTCTCCCCAGAATATTCAATTTCAAGTTTGTCATTTCTTGTATTGCATTATAGATTTTACCTGCCTGTGCCATGGTTTTTACGTTCCATGTGCCTATTCTGATCTTTTCTTTGCATTTTAATCTTTTTGTTATACTAATAACTGCTTCTCCCGTAGATTTGATTGAGGTGCTTACTCCGGAATTGATTTTAGCTGCAAGCATAAGCATTTGATTCTACTACTACTTATTCAATCCGGATCTTTAATGCAGTGTCTAGTTCAAGCCTTTCTTATTTATCTATATGCCGTCGACCGCTTCCACCGTTCTTTTGCCCTTAAAGCCAGTTTCCCAACTTCAGGACAAAGGAGTGCCCTACCGTTTACTAGCTCCTCCACTCGAAGCTGTTGGCCAGTAAACGGGAGATTGCTTATACCGGAAATCGCTTGATGGGATTGTCGCCATATCTGGCCCTCACTTAGTTTAGCCTGTAGACCAACGCAGTTGCCCGGTGTGTGGCGGGTGAAGCCATAAGTAAGATTTAGTTGTCTTATGACTTATGAGGACCAGTTATCAAGAATTATCTCCCGTCTATGACGCTTGATGTGGTCGTTTCGAACGAAGGTGCTACCTCTATAATACAACTCCTCACCTCATCTTTCTGTAGCAATGTAAAAATGGAGGTTTATTGGAAGAATACACAGTACCAAATCATAAAGATCTTTTTTGAAATTCGTTGGTTATCCTTATGTATACAACAAATTATCACAACATAATACTTTCCTCACAGGTCAAATAAATTTTAAAAAGTTAAAAACATAAATGCAAAATGTATCCGACAATTCGAAGAACATCGATTTACATCACAAAATTCCAAAATCCTAAACAGCTGTAGCAACAATAAATTACAATAAATTTTGTAGGAGTATTGAAAACAAAAGGTTTAATGTTTTACTGTTAGTAATGTTATATAATTATTATTCTTATTTATTGATTTTATTTATTATTAAAGGTTCTACACTTATAACACTTATAAGTTTATTTAAAGTCTTTATTTGCACAATATAACTAATTTATTTACATTAATAATTATATAATTTATCTACATTTCGTATAATACGTGCGTTACATTTTAAAACCCGACGCGATGTTCAAAAACTAACTGTTCCCCCTAAAAAAATGTCTCATATATATATATATATATATATATATATATATATATATATATATATATATATATAATACAGTTATTGTCGAATTACTTCGAAGAATCGATGACCTTCCATCCATAACAGTTCCATCAATGTAAACAGGTTTTTTTGTTTATATCGTAGGGGACCCATGGCTCTAGAGGTTTCTGCCGGCAGGTATATTTATTATCTAGAAAATACTTGAATAGAAAAGATATTAGTAATTAATATGTTTACAGTTTTGAGTCATATGACACGTTATTATCTATCGTAACAGTAACATAAATATCCATCAAGTAACGGTCGAATTTATCACTTAATAATTATAATTTTTAAACTATCCTTTTATTACTAGCAGTTATTACTTTTTTAAATCAACACGAAGCTTTTTGAAATACGTTTTTTTAATTGATAAAAATTAAGCTTTAAATATAAGGTATCCGGAAAAAGATCAATACCGGAAACTGTCCTTGCGCTGGACCATAATTTTTTCACTGGTCTATTTAATCCCTAATTGCTCTCTGTTCGTTCTTCCGACATTTCTGTGCAATTTTAATTGTGATTTTCAACGCAGCTATCTTCACTTTTATTTTTCGTTGAGTGCGGTAATCAATTTTCTATTTACTTGGTTAATTCGATTAACCCAAATAAAAACAAGCTGATGGTACACACAATGGCTAAAATACCAGATTTAAATAATTCCATCCGGCTCGTCACCAGCCAGTGGAAATTTCATTTTAAATAATACATTTTTTATCTCTTTTGGCTCACATTTTATAATTCGATTCAGTGAGCTTTGATGGTTTAAAATCTTTGATACGACATACCGATAGTGAAATCGCATTAAAGTAAAAACTATTTACTAAACGAACAGTAGACGTCACAAAGCCTCTAAATTTTTTTAAAAGGTACTAAAAGAATAAAAATTCGAGGCGCGGAGGACCTCATTTATATCCATTATATGTATATAAAAAGGCAGACGGGATGACTGTGACAACTACAAAGGCATTCCCGGGATAAACTCAATTACAAATTGCAACTGATGGAACTTTGTCTGATCTCCACCAATTGTTGGGGGAAAGTTTATTAAATTCCTTTCCCCAGCGGGTACAGTACCAAACATTTTTGGACCATGGACTGTTAAAGAGATTCCTTCGCTATTATGTAAGCAGACTTTATGGCGATGATTCCTTATGTGTTTGGTTTTATCGGGTTGTATATAGATACACATATAATAACTATAGAGTATTTACAAAACCACTGTTACTAATTAAATAATTTGCTTCATCACATTGTTCATTTTTATACCGGAGTTTTTGGGAGCGCGATTATAGCGAAAACTAAATCACTTTTCACTATATTTTTGAGATGAAGAGAGCATAGGTACCAAGTACTGCACACAGCCGCACGTTAGGCTAGCAACTTAAGAACACAAAATCACATCTGCAATTCCTTTTGCTCGAACCAATTCTTGCCTAAAAAAGGTCGTCAGTGGTTATAACATAACACCGTTATAAGGCATTTATGAGACAAATATTTTGTAGGCAGGAAGTACAGTCTGTCACATAAGATTCAAGGCAATATTTGTGAAAACGAAAATAAAACTAATTTAATATAATTTGTTGATTTCATAACAGCAACTACTAAGTTCTATAAGATATACCATAAATTATGCTTGCTTATTTCTAAAAATATTATGTTCGCTTATTTTTAAAGAGTGTATAAATTGTAGTTATTACTAGCCGATACAAGCAATATAGCTTTTAATTATTTCTAAAACTAGAAATAGTTCAAACCCACTCATCAAGATACTATACACATTAAAAAATGTGTATAGTTTTAATTTCTCAACTTTAACTTGAGAATTTCCATCAGAGAAAATCATAGCATGTAATTTATCTTTAAAAAGACAATCTCATGTTATGATCACAGTAAAACTCTCCTGTTAGTGATTCCATAGTATATTATGAGGGAAAAACCAGAAAAAAAACATCATAATACTATCACGATGTGGTAAGTATTTGGTCGTGCATTTAGTTTACTTTCAATAAACACCAAATTCTGATTTTATATGATTAAGAAAAAATTTTAAGTTTTTTATATAAGAAGAGACAATAACATTTACCATGGAAAAGGAATATAATAACACACTACCTTTCATGAAAGTTTTAATCTCTAAGAACGATACTCTATATAAGACTTAGGTGAATCATTAAATCCTTATACGATAGAGCCAAAATTGCTTGTTCCAATGAAAATTTGTTCTTGGAGGAAAAAGATTTGTTAACATCTGTTTTATTAAAAAACGATTATCCCTTATCGTTTATAAATAAGGAATTTTCAACAATCGACCGAATAGAAAAGAACAACTTAGAACGAGGTCTTACTGCATGCACAAGGAATAATATGACGAAAATAACAATACCATCATAAAAGGATTATCAGAAAAACTTAAAAGGATAGGAAATAAATTCAACATTTCAACAATATTCAAAACAACACACATTCAAATCTATTTTGTCTAAAACCAAACCTAACAATAAACAAAAAAGGACAAAGAATTGAATTTATAAAATACCTTGTAAATGCGATCAGTTTTATTTAGGTGAAACATTAAGGCTTCAATGGGATGATTCAAAAATAGTCCTAAACGAAACAGATGTTAAAAAGAGCAAAATTAAAAAAGCAGGTCTAATTATGTATGCAGAATGTAGTAGGATCTAGTTAGGTACCCATATTAAAAGAGGAAGTTATTAAAAGGAAAATACCAGTATTAGTAAGTCAGTAACATATAGAGGATACATCATTAATGTTTTTTAAATAACAAACATATAAAATCAGAATTTGGTGTTTATTGAAAGTAAACTAAATGCACGACCAAATACTTATAGTATTTTTCATATAAAAATGCGTGCACGTCACAATTAATATAAAGTGACGTCACTTATATTTAAAATTTCCAGAACGTCAACCTTGAGTTCAAATTTTCATAACACAGCTAATAATACGAAACCCATACGGAACTGCGGAACGATCTTTCATAGGCGTCAACATGGTATAATAATCAGAAAAATGTAATCATCATTATATTGAGAATTTTAGAATTATATTGATTAAATAACCAAAAACATTTGTTATTATTACTAATATAAATTTTATGAAATAACTCTTTAAGTCTAATATTCCACAAAATAATAATTTTAATTAAATATATTAGACAATTGTACGCAACTGATATGGGAATACTTCAAATTTGTTGACAGTTCAGCGTGTGGTAAAATTGTTTAAAGTGTTGCCGCTTTTTTAGAGTAAGAATTTTGTTTATTTATTTGATTTTTTACACAATTTGATAATAATATATTTAATATTAATAAATTGTATTTATAAATACATATTAAATTTAGATTAATAGCTTTAAAACTAATTATTGTTGTGTATTGTGATTGTGCTATGTCAAAACAACTAAATAGTCTGTAGAAAGCTAATAAGCTTTCATATAACATAGATTACTTTAAACAAAAAATAATATCGGGACGTTTTTATTATTAATGGTCTAAAAGTGGTAAGTTTCAAATTTAGAATATATAATTTTGTATTAAAATGTTTTCTTATGTATTTTAGTGTGTTGTAATCTTAAAACTAAGTGTATGTACTGTTAATATAATAGTTTGACAAATAGTTGACATTTTAAAAATTCCTCACTTACCAACTATTCTTATGTTTTGGCAACGCTGTGGGGTTCTGACGTCGTAAATCTTGAATGACGTGTACACATTTTTATATGAAAAATACTATACCATGTCGGGATAGTATTATGAGGTTTTTTTCCTGGCTTTTCCCCTTATAATTTTCTATGGAATCACTTATTACATGCTATGATTTTTCTGACGGATATTCTCAAGTTAAAGTTGATTTCATGTAATCGAATGAACTATCTTACAAGTAAAGTCCCCCAGGAACGCAACTCAACAATATTTTTTGCCAAGTAACAAAAAAACAAAATTTGTTTAATTTACTAATTTTTGTAATTTGAGAACGATTTCCGAAGTGGAAATTGAAACGTCAATAAACTTACTTTAACCTTTAATTGTAGCTTATTCCCATTTAAATAGTAATTATAATATTAATTATCAAAGAGAAAAATAAACTATTGTAACATTATAAATTACTAAATTTGGGTCACCAGTGCCTCTAATCATAAAACACTTCAGCTTAGGGTTGGCTTGTTTAAACCTATAAAGGTACTTACAGAGTACCGAAGTTGATATCTATAGTCAGATAATCAAACGAGCGGTTTTCACACAATTTTCTCATGGCCTTAGCAAAAAAAGATGAGTATCGGTATTGCAAACTGGCGCTAGGAATAACACAATTTAGATAGGCAATCAAGAACACCGGTAGTTTTGCTAACAGAACAATGCAGAACCACAGTAAGACAAAGGTAAAACAGCGGTAAGACGACAGCAAGACAGAGACAAGTTAGCGGCAAGACAGCGGAATTAAAGTCTATAATGATACTAGATAGTTTTCATTTCAATTATTATAAACTAGATCTATCTATCTATCTATACAGCCCTTGCTGTCCAATTTTGGACATAGACCTCGTCTTCCTTCTTCCACGTCTCTCTATTGTAGGCAGTTTGTATCCACTTCGGGCCTGCGTGTTTCTTCAAGTCATCTGACCATCTCATTTGTGACCTTCCTATTTTTCGTTTGTAACTATATGGTCTCCAGTGTATAATCATCTTATTCCATCTGTCGTCTTTCTGTCTTATGGTATGTCCAGCGAACTTCCACTTAAGTTTTGCTATCTGCCGGTCACTTTTGTTTTGTTGAGGATCCAAGTATTTCATTTCTTGTCTTATGTTCAGCATTTGCCTTTCCATGGCTCTTTGGGTCTGCTATTTTTTCCATGTTTTCCTTTGTAAATGTCTCTAAAGACTTTTGTTTTTAAATATTGAAGGTATTTTCTATTTTTTAGTATATAGGAAAGTTTTCCGAAGGATAACCAAGCCAACTGTATCCTTCTCTTTATTTGTTCGGTCTGATTTTCTTTATTTAATTTAACTAGTTTTCCCAAATAAACATATTCTTATAGTTGTTTATGCAATTGTAATTATAAACTAGATGAATAATATAAATATAGTTATAAGACAGATGGAAAATATAATAAATAAGAAAATGAACTTACCGGCCAAGTATAACTGACTCGTTTAGGTGCTGATACACAAGTAAAGTTATATTTTTAATAGTATATTAGAGATTAGATTTTCATCTAAGCAGGAGGTATTTTGATGATTCTGCAAAATTCGTATGAGAGTCTGTATAATAACTCTATTACCTATGTTAATATACTGTTCTGGACGTTTGAGACTAAAATCTAATAGTTTTAGACTGAACTTTCCCATTTCACAAATCCAACGTGACACATTGATTCATATTTTATCTTATAATATTACTCGCTTTTAATTTACTGACTCCACTTTTGAAGAGGGTCCCATGCCCTCAAAAAATTTAATAATCCACGCTTGTGTTCTTATTGATTTGAGTTTTATTCTTTTTGTCAACATTTTGATATTAGTTTTCTTTAAGATACATTAAATTTCCGGACGTCAAAAACACTATGTTTTCCAACGTATCTCTTTTCCGCTAAAGGAAATAATTCTGCTACACTATAGATACACGTTTTTTTAACACCAAGGAACTATTTTTAAGACTTTTATGTGGTCTTTGATCTTTCTCATCATGCTTATTCAAAGTAAATGGTTTCAGTCAGCCAAAAACGTGTGTTCTAAATGAAAAGGTTTTTTGTACATTTTTAATGTTTGAGTGCCATTTTCCTGTTTATATAATTTTGTTAGGGTATGTAGGTATAATATTACACCCGATTTTTTTGCACTCAAAATTAAGTAACTAAAATTAGGAGAAAAAAGAGCAGCTAAAGTGTTTGAGTTAGTTGAAAGTACCAATAGAACTTCAGTAGATATTCATAATAAATAATAATTTAGCTTTTTAATTAGTATGTAATTAGTATTACACCTTATTTTTTTATTATTACGCTTTTTTCTACACCGAATGTATTAGAAATAATTGTACATAAAGGTCGGTTTTTAAGCCATATATGATTTTCACAGATGGGTCAAAATCCATTTTGGGAGTTGATTGTGCGGTATATATCAAGAACACATTATGTTTAAATTAAACCAACAATGTTCCATTTATTCCGCAGAACTGTTCAGTATATCAAGCTCTGGAATGGACTATTGAGAAAAAAATGTCTGATCAACAAATAGTAATCCTGTCGGATTCAAAATCTGCGTTGTCTGCTTTAGATAATTCGCATAAGCATTTATACAAAAACAGTATTATCGTCAAAATTTTAGAAAGTCAACTATAGCTACTTAAAGAAATAATTCAGTCTCTTTCATTTGGGTAAAAAGACATGCTGGTATCTCGGATAACACCAAAGTAGATTATTTTGCTAAAGAAGCGGCTTCAAAAGAATCAGAAATTAGTTGGCTCAATAGTCTCGCTGCGTAAACAAGAATTAAAAGAAAACTGGGAAATTGAATGGAATGCTTTTTGTAACAGAAGTAACAACCTTTATATAAAAATTCACCCTGTTTTACCTACTGCGCCTTTTGCTGCAAGAACTCATCCTAAGAGTATATTCAATGTTTGTTAAATACCTTGTTAATCATGATACTGTGAAAGCCTATCTTCATTGATTTAATTTAAGTGATTTTAAACATTACGATTGTAATGGTAACACTGACGATATCAATCATTGGATGTTCGGGTGCATATATAATGATGCTGCTAATAAGTATATATTGGAAAATCTGATAAAAGAACAAATACCTCTTCCTCAGTGTCAATCTTTTATTTTATATATCTCTCGTTATAATATTAGGCTTAACCAAATTTTTTGGGAATGTTTAAAAAGAATTAAAAGAAAAATTTAGGATGGAATGTGTAATGTGAATGTATAAATCTAGCTTTGTTCCCTATGAAAGGCATCTTAGCGTGAAAAGTATCCCTATACATACACTCGCGATCATAAAATCCGGGTCACCTTGAAATTTGACATTTTGAACGAGCTTAATCGTAAATAATAATAACACAAATACAAACTAATGCATGTTTCTGAGAATTGTTGTCGGCTTAGCAGTTTCCTTTGTAACAAAGAATTCCAATAATGCCGATTTCGCGGAAAACTATACACTTCCCAAAATGAACGGTATCTGTAACTGCTGCTTGTTTTAAAAGTCTCATTTGTGCTTCGACTTTCTGTTCAAACGCAAGAAACAAACGTTTAATATTGCCACCATTAGTGTTTATTAGTGCCATTATTAGTGTTTATTATTGTTTATTTTTTGCCAAATGCCTTGACTATTGTTGAAACGGCACGCATTGTTGCGTTTGTGGAAGTCGGTTACACTCAACAGCAAGTCGCAAGAACTGTTGGCGTAAGCCTTTCTACGGTTCAACGAGTACTTCAACGCTTTCAGAAGACGAGTTTGCTAACCAGATGACCTGGCTCTGGACGAAGAAGAACGACCACGGCACGAGATGACCGTTTCCTTGTGTTTCAGACTTTACGAAACCGGACCTCAACTGCAGTTATGCATCGAAATTGCTTACAGAAAGTAAGAAATTATAATGTTAGCCGTTGCAACAGTCAGGAGAAGACTTCATTCTTCTGGACTATCTTCTCGGGTAATGGCTATAGGACCGCTACTTGGCCGGGCGCATCGAGTTGTACAACTAGCTTTTGCTCGACAATACGCGCATTGGAGAATTAATGATTGGAGCAAAGTGTTATTCTCAGATGAATCCCGTTTCTGCCTAACTGGATCCAATGGACGTGTAAGAGTTTGGAGGAGAACCGGTGAACGATTTTCACAAGCTTGTATTGCTCCAAGAATGCCATTTGGTGGAGGCTCGGTCATGGCTTGAGGAGGTGTATCTTCCGACTTCCGCACAGAATTACCCTTCATCGAAAATGGGTCCTTAACTGCACGAAGGTACATTACGGAGATTCTGGAAGAACTTGTTATGCCCACCATAGCTGGGCTTGGAGAAGACGCCGTTTTTATGCAGGACAACGCGCGACTGCAGCGTTTCCAGGATCAGTATGCAATACTTGGACGAGGTTATAATTACGAGGTTATCCTGGCCAGCTAAGTCTCCGTACCTGAATCCCATCAAACATCTCTGGGGCGCTTTGAAAAAACGTATTCAAGCCCATACACTTCCTCCTAAGAACGCACAGGAGCTTAAGGATCTGTTACTGAGAGAGTGGAATAACATACCACAATATGTAATCTGGAGAAAAATTGAGAATATGCCCCGTCGTCTGCAAGAGGTTATTAGAGCAAGGGAAGGCAATACACGATATTAGTCATTGAAATTCCACTGATGTTTTACCATGTTCTGTATTTTTCATTTTTTCTTTCGTATGTCTGTTTCAACAATTTGGTTTGTTTTCTGCTTTTTCAATAAAAACAATAAAAAAACCGTTTGTTTTCTTTCAAAACAAACATTGATGGCAAATAAAAAATACATAAGCCTAAAAAAAAGGTTATTACTGCACCAAATGCAAAAATATTCAAGAAACTTGAAATTTTTAAGGTGACCCGGATTTTATGATCGCGAGTGTATTATGTAATCCCTTGTTGGTTCTAAATAATTAATTTAACTTGGTTAGGGCCTTGAATGAAACGATTGAAAGTATGGTTTCTTGTCAATCTACTGATTCTTGTGATACTGATGTTTACATTATATTTTTAATTTACCTCTAGGCGAAGTAATGTTTTGTTAACAAATGCAATATCATTAACAAATTCAAGTAGTCAAATACATTATCGTGGCTGAATGAATCAAGTTATCCAAAGCCATTAATTAAATAAAAAAAAAGGTCGGCTATGTTTTTGTACATTTTATCAGTCATGCATAACGTACAACAAAATGTACGTTTTGTCCAGTGTATACACAATACGTATTTTCCAATACGTTTTCTACCTCAGTTTCAGTCCAGAGTCTTGAGTTGTGTGAAGTTGTGTTTGTTTAGTGAATCTGTTTGACAAACATTATTTTTTGATTATAAAGGCATCACAGCCGCTTTCTTTTATTTTTTTAACTATTTCAAATATTTCAAAAGGGATGAAGAGGAAAAAAACAAGATGGTCAAGGAAGTGACTTCTGGAAAGAAGTCAGTATTCCTATATCTCGTTACTGAAAGAACTAAGAGGTGAACCTAGTGACTAGCGCAATTATTTGTAATTGACTTAGTGATGGGCAACTCCCCTTATTCGGGAGTTTTTGGGATCGCTGATTACGAATTTTATAACGGTGATGCTATTCGATGCCCCTCGTATGCAGGAGAGCATCATTTTTTTGAGATTTGTAAAAATTCGATACAAAATCAATGCAAACTAGTTACTCAGGGGTTCTTGGATTCGTTGAACAGTAATATTATATCGGCGATGCTGTGCGAGGCACTTGGTATTCAGGACGCATTTTATCTTCTTTATCATTTTTCATTACTTCGAAATGCACTTTGGAAAACTTTTTGTGTCCAATAATTCAATTTTCATTGCCACAAATTATTTTTGTTCATTCACATTCTTATCAATCAAATATAACAAGTTTCATTGAGATCCTTCCAACTGCAAAAATTTAGTAGGTTTATGAAATCGTTGCCTTGTCTAATAGAAGTATTTTCAACTATCGCTTATCAAGAGCACGATGTGTAGTTGAGAACTCATTTAGAATTTTGGCATCCAGATTTCGCATATTTTAAGTAGTTGTGGCTCGTATTGCCCCGCACAACTTTTACGTAGGAATTCGACAGATTACCACAGACCTCCAAGAATCATTGCCAGCAAGGACATCGACAACAACGAAGTGCAGTTGGGTAAAAAATATGATCCCAAAATGATCCACAACCTATAGCGCGGGATCGAGGGATCAGTATTACTCAGTGCCAAGAGAGTAAGAAACTCTATAAGCATATTGCTGTGAAATGTTGTGTTCACATATATTGTGTTTGTACGAAGCCTCATTGTTGTCCTTTAGTTTCTTGTTGCATCGTTGGTATATCTTAACTATTTAAAAATTCCAATAGGTCGAAGTACCAAAAAGATGGTTTTAGAGATATTTTTTTTTATTAACTCCATTGAGTACAATAATCTGCCCATTGGGCATTAAGCATTTTGTATGGTAAAAAATATGATAAGATATGTAGAGATGTAAGTAAAGAATAAGATATGTAGAGAGTTACTCCAGTGAGTAACCTCTTTACAATTCTGAAATTAAAATTTTATTAGTTTGATGTTCAGTTGGACAAGTCGGACGGCAATTGTGGTTTTAGTCTACGCACTTCAAAGACGTTCCGCACATTTAGTTGTCGAGCAAACGCATTAGGATGCACTAGCACTCGTTTACAGTACTTAGCACTAAAACGTTGTATGGCTTCTTTCACGGATTCTATAGGGATATCGTGTTGAATCACTTCGTTGGATACATGGTATGGCGCATTGACTATGGCACGCAGCACCTTGTTTTGGAATCTCTGTATGATGTTTGTATTGGAGACGCTAGCAGTGGCCCATAGCTGAATCCCATAAGTCCATATGGGCTTGAGGATGGACTTGTAGAGTGAAATTTTGTTATCCAAAGATAGTTTTGAATTGCGTCCAATGACCCAATACATATTTTTCAATTCAGGTCCAAGCTGTTTTCGTTTGTTAAAAATATGTTTTTTTCAAGTTAGACGGCGATCCAAGTGCATACCAAGATATTTAGCGTCGTCGGATTGAGGAATTAGACAATTATCAATATATACAGGGGGGCATCTTTCTCTACGTAGCGTGAATGTAACATGTATTAAGTTAGTTCCATTAGATTTGATGCGCCATACTTTTATCCATTGCTGAATTCTATTTAGGTTTGATTGGAGATTTCTTGATGCTGTTGGTAGATCTGTATGGGATGCTAGGATAGCAGTGTCATCTACATAGGTTGCAACAGTAGTTGTACTAGATATTGGAATGCCCGCTGTGTATAAAACATATAGAACTCGGCCGAGAACGCTGCCTTGTGAGATGCCTGAGTGAATAGGATGTATCTTAGTGTGCTCGGTACCGTGCTTCACCAGGAAGTGTCTATTTTCTATGTAGGATTTTAAGAGCTGGAAGTGAGGATAGGGTAGGAGCTTCTTTAATTTTACTTGTAGTCCGATGAGCCATACCTTGTCAAAAGCCTGAGATATGTCAGGAAAAGCAGCAGAACAGTATATCTTGGCGTTAATCTCCTTGTTTATTTGGTTGACTAGCCTATGCACTTGTTCTATGGTTAAGTATTTGTCTCGGAATCCAAATTGATATTCTGGAATTATTTTATGTTTGTCGTTTTATCGTTTTTAACCTTTTTACAAAAATCTTCTCAAAGACTTTGCTAATCATAGGCAAAAGGCTTATAGGCTGTTATGAAGATGCATTTTCTGGTCTTTTTCCGGGTTTAAGGATCATTGTGATTTGTGCCACTTTCCATGAACTAGGGAAGTAGTTTAGGCGCGGGATTGCATTATATGTAAAGGTTATTAGTTTATGCTCTTATTCGAGACTTCTTTTAGAATCTTGCCAGAGATTAGGTCAAATCCAGGAACTTTTTGATGTTGACTTCATTTATTGTTTATTTTACTTGGTTGAATGTAAATTTCGTGTGGAGCAGATCCATTTGAAACGTTGCTGTTAGGAATCTGGTTAATTCTGTTTCTTTCTCTGTAGATACTCTAGAAGGGTATGGCGGGAATACTTTTTGAAGGTGCTTGCCAAAAAGATCAGCTTTTTCGTTGTCGTTCCTAGCCCAGGTGTTTGCCTCATCTTTGATTGGTGGGTTATGCTGTTGTGGATATTTGAGTTTTTTCGTGGCTTTCCAGAGTAAGTAATCTGTAGCTTCAGTCGGTGTTAAATTTTCTAAATATTCTTAAATTCTATGGTTTTCTTCTTCATGAATTAATTCCTTTAATTCCTTTGTTGCTTTGTTAAGTTTTTTCTTATTTTCTGCCGTTCTTGACTCTTGCCAATTTTTATGTAATTGTCGTTTTTCTGAAATTTTTTGTTTAATTGTGGGAGACACATTATTTGTATGCTTTTTGTTAGGTTATCTACAGCTGATTCTAGTTTGAGTTCAAGGACAGATTTAGTGAGATCAGGCTGTCTAGTTTTTCTCTAAATTGGGACCAGTTAGTTTTGGTGTTATGCAAAATTGGTTGATGTACTTTGTTTAAGATTTTTTCGAAGATTGTTATTATAAACGGTGAGTGGTCGGATGATAAATCGAAGCATGATTTAACTTTATATTTTTTGGTATCGATGCCTTTTGTCATGCAGAAATCAACGGCATCAGGTATTTTGTTTAAGTTAGAGATATATGAAGCTATTACTTTTTTCAACGTTTTTTTGTAAACCGATCTCAACCAATTGTTTTTTTTGTAATTGTCTCTTTATTTACAATCCTGTCTTTTTTTTATATTTATTTCTGTAAGAAAGTTTATTTTCTGTTATAAAATTGGGAAAAAGAAAGCAAACTGGAGTAGAGCTAGTCGTGGACTGAGCCAAGATCGGACGTATTTTTGTCAACATGAGTCTACATGTTACATTTTGTCCTTGTCAGCTTTTGCGAAATGATGCTTCTCCAATCAGTTCTTCAATCTAACCTTAATAAGGAAAACCGAAATCAATGAAGAACTGTTGATGAGCTGGCTCTAATAAGTGATCTGTTTTATATCGTCATTGCTAACTGTAAATAATGCGACACAATTAGGAGTTTATCAAACGTTATCTGCTGGAATAAAATTTCCAACTGCTAAAGATCGTCATTTACTTATCACTAATATTAGAGGAGATACAGAATTAGTTATTTAAGCTGTTTTTGAGTTTTTTTAAACTATATGCATTATTACCGTGAAAAAATGCTTTCTGGTGTAGAAAATTATTCTGGACAAATGATAAATTCCTTATTAATCAATTCTGTCGTAGTTAGGAACAATGTCAGTTATTGTTCAATGTTAAAGAAACCATTGCTAACGTAAAAAGAAGGAAGGTAAAAGGAAAAATTAGCTGTGAAATTCTAGCATTAATTATAACTTTTATTCGTACCTTCTGTTTAATACCTGTTTTAAAATGATTTATCTTTATTAGGTACATCTTTACGATGAATATTTCTGTAGGGGCTGTACCTACACCATTTTTACTGGTTCTAAAAATTTTCGGTTTTTAGAGAAACTAGTCCGTTGTAAAAAAGGTTTATCTGGATATGATCACTTCTTTGAACATATCTTCTTCTTAGAGTGCCGTATCCCTACGGAACGTCGGCGACTACCATGCTTATAATATTTTTATACTGATCTCGGTCTTGCGCTACGTGTAGCAATTTTTCCGCTGTCAAACCTGTCCACTGCCGCAAATTCCTCAACCAAGAGAGTTTCTTCCGTCCTATCCATTTCTTTCCTTCGATTTTACCGTTGAGAATTAGCCGAAGGGACTCATATCTTGGTCCTCTGATTACATGTCCAAGATCTTCTAGTTTACGCCTCTTAATAATATTTAATAGAGTTTGTTGATGTCCCATTCTTCGAAGAACTTCTTCGTTTCTAGTTCTGCTAGTCCATGGAATTTTTAGTATCCTTCGATACAACCACATCTCAAACGCCTCGATTTTATTCATGATATCGGCGTTTAAAGTCAAAGTTTCACATCCATACAAAAGTATAGACCACACGTAACATCTTGTAAACTTTTCACGGATTTCCAAATTTAATGAGTTATTGGATAATATAGGCGTGAATTTTTGAAATGAGTTTCTTGCCTGTTCAATTCTACATCGAATTTCGAAGGATGGATCTAGATTTTGGGTAATCCAATATCCAAGGTATTTGAATCTCTGAACTCTCTGCAGCGGTTGTTGGTTTAATATTAGTTGGGTTTCGCCGATATCCACTTTACTGGTCACCATGTATTTAGTTTTATCGATATTTATCGACAGTCCCCAATTTGAACATATATTGATGATGAAATCTAGATAAAATCTAATGTAATATTAATAAATATTTTTATTATTTTAATTTATAGCACAGAATACGATAGGTAGTTTATGAAGTACAGACCTATACTATTAGTATTTAAATACATGCGCCGATAGTTTTATACTTTATGAGCTTTATTATAATTTTTAACATATTCAGATTTAAGGAATTTAAAAAATATTTATTCGTACAAAATCAATGTAAAATTTTTCAAGCTTTTGTAAGCTATTGTATATTTATTATATGAATATAAACTTTATGTTTATATTTTGGTATGTTTTAGTTGATTTGTTGCTATATAAAATATTGATTTATTTAATTAATGCTTTTTTCAAACTGCTTTAATTATAATCAAAGTTACCATCCTCCATTGGTTTTCTAGAATTTTTTAGAGAAGAGGATTTTTGTCTCTATATATTTAATCTTCTTTACCGGCCTGAATATTTTTTCTCATTAACTGACTGTTAGGTTAACTTAATCGATTCTTATGTTTCTTTGCACTAGCTGAAATAGCTCTTGATCCACGTGCTGTAATTATAGACCTGACTTTCCTTGCGAAATATTTTTCCTTTTCGGACGATTTGGAATAAGGCATATCTGGATGCATTTCGCATAGTATGTCAGAAGTATTTGAAGTAGCCTTTGAGATTTGATAGGGATCAGTACTCCTCGGTTGAGTAACTGAGAGTGAACAATGATAGTGAACTATCAGATAATAGTTGAAATGTAAGTTTTATTTCAAGTAATTTTGCCTGGATTTTGTGCCATCTGTTATTCCGCATGTCAACTATTTTACTGTGGAAATAATTTAAGATCTGTCGCGGGAGTTTTTGGATATATCTCAATAGTTGCATCCTCTAAAGGTTCTCGTGCATATTTTTCTGCCAGATCGATTCTAGTGATTCCAATATGAGATGGCACCCACAGAAAAGCGATGAATTGCGAATTAGATTTTGCACTTATGTCTAATAAGTTTGGTCACAGGATGGAAAGAATAGATTTTAGAGATGATTTCTAAAGAATTTAGTGAGTCTGTAATTGTTATGAAGTTAATTTCAGGACTTTTTGTAATCTGACACATGGCTTTATATATTCCAAAGAGTTCTTGTGTTAGAATAATATTATTTTTTGCTTATTTATAATTCTTTATTTTACCTTTTATTACAAAGGCAAATGTGGTAAGGTGGATGACTGATAAGATCCTTCTTCTCATGGACAATCGGGGAATAATGAAAGGAAAAAATGAACAAAGGTATAAACAAATACAGGAAGAAATCAAAATAGAAATCAGAATAGTAAAAGAAGATTTTTATAAAAGAAAATGTGAAGAAACAGAGCAATTGCAGGCAAAACATGATATTTTTAATGTACATAAAAAAGGTGAAAGAACTTGCAGGTACACAAAAACGTAAGCAGCCAAATACCCTGTTTAATGTCAACGGAAACATAATAACAGAACTAGAAGAACAGTTGAAGACATGGAAAAACTATATTGAAGAACTCTTTGCAGATGATAGACAACAATCTGAGCTAAGTAACATACAAGGAGACGAAGTAATGTACGCACTAAAAAGAATGAAAAATGGTAAAGCCCCAGGTCCAGATGAAATACCAACGGAAATCCTTAAACTAATAGAAAAAGACTCGATTCACATTTTAGTTAAACTTTTCAATGGCATTTATACATCAGGAAAAATACCACAAGAATGGCTTTTATCCACCTTTCTTACTATACCAAAAAAGATAAATGCCAAACAATGCAGTGATTACCGTACAATCAGTCTGATGAGCCATGTACTGAAAATATTTCTGAAAATTATACACTCTAGAGTACACAGAAAACTGGAAATGGACATCAATAATACCCAGTTTGGATTCCGAAATGGACTTGGAGCAAGAGAGGCGTTGTTTGCACTGAACGTTATGTCTCAAAGATGTCTTAACATAAATCAAGATGTATTCATGTGTTTCATAGATTACAACAAGGCCTTTGATAAAGTGCGGCATGATCACCTAATCAGACTCCTGACAGAAAAGAATTTAGATAAACGAGACATCCGACTAATAGCACATATGTATTACAATCAGAAAGCAGTAGTGAGAGTAGAGAATAATACCACTGAAGAAATTGAAATAAAGCGAGGTGTGAGACAAGGGTGTATACTGTCACCAACCCTGTTTAATCTCTATTCCGAAGACGTAATGAATAGAACACTCTCTGAGCAATCCGTAGGTATTAAAATAAATGGTGTTAGATTAAACAATCTGAGATTTGCCGACGACACTGTTCTGATCGCAGAAACACTTGAAGAGCTACAGACATTGGTGAATAAGATAGCAGACTGCAGCGAAGAATATGGACTATCTTTGAACATAAAGAAAACTAAATTTATGGTAATATCGAAATCAACACAAAATGTCCAAAATTTATATTTACACAATGAAATTATCGATCGAGTTAGCAAATTAGAGAAAAATAGAGAAATTATGGTTTAATGTATAGATTTAATTAGATGACGATTATTTTCTTACTTATTTTTTGACAATAGATTCAAATTTATATAAAGTGAAGATATTAACCAAGAAAGGGGAGTTGGCATCTTGTCAAGATAGATTTCGGACTTCAAGGTTTAATTCAATAATGATTCGTCTGCATCTTTTATAAAAGGGAATGTGGGATTTTGCGTGCTGAATATTCGAGGAGAGAATGGTTTGGTGACATTGTAAAAATTGCTGCTTTGCTACATATGAGAGTATTAATCCCTGTATTCTTAAATCTATTGGTAGTTCACCGAGTTCGGTTTGAAGACTCACGGTTGTTCTAAGTGCACCGCATATCATTTTAAGAGCGTTATTGTGAATAATGTCCAAACATTTTTTAAGTTGCTGAAGCAGACGGGTAAGCATGGCATCCATAATCGATCTTGGAACGAATCAGATTTTTATTTAATGTGAGTAAGTAGGGTTTGACATATTGCTGAAATATATTTGATGTGGTCCTTCCAGGTTAGTGTTTGATAAAATAATAAACTTAGATATTGAATTGTTTTTACATATTGAAGTGTCTGAAAAGCAAGTTTTAAAGTAAGTATTTCCTTTATCTGCTTTGGTTTCTTTAACCCGGCATCGGACAGGTGAAATTTTGTAACGCTGTTCGACACATGGGGTTTGACAAACCTCCAAGTTGAAAATATACTCATTCCTATATCTCGTAGATTTTCATAATAATATGTAATACTATAGATTCAGGATACACTACGGTAATAAATTCCAGAAGAACATTTACTAATAATAGTTTATTATTGAACACATAACCAATTATATAAAATAACAATTTTTTTCGAGAAAAAAAATGTGTATTATGACCGGAGAATCAATATATTTCTATCAAAATTAATAGTATGAAAATAAGAAACTACAATAGAAAGAATATCTAACTTATCAAAAAAAAAAACAGAATCAAATTCTATAAATTAATTATTGAGTTTTCAGTTCGTAAATTTGGAGCAATTTTCGCAGTGTCACACAGTATTCTAAACACAAAAAACTTCACATGCCTCACACACATATTTAGTTTCCATGTCTCTATTTCTGGAACATTTTAAACATCGTACCTACTGATAAGGTTTCTTCTTCTTTGCAGGCGGTTTGGAATTTTCACCTAAAATCTTTCGGATACTGCTTCTCAACTCTCTAGATAATCTGGGGTTACTCATTCGTTCTCTTTGATATTCTTCGATCAATTGGAAACCCAGTTTCTTCAAGAAAAGCCTTCTAGTAATGTTCGGACTATCGTTGTTTTTGTCTGTAAATGATCTGGCTATTGATTCCTGCAGTGTTCATTAGAGAGAAAAAAATTGTCTACCGCCAGCGACGACTGTTGCGTGCTACATTATATGTTGCAGATAGCTCGTCTACTACGTCAACTCCGCCTTTGGTCGAATTATAAAAGGAAATAATTTCAGGCAGCTTAATACGAGTATCTGTTAGTATTGTATAATGGTGGAGAAAAGATATAAGTAAAACAACTTTCCTTTCTTTGGTACATACGAAAAAATAGTGTATCCGTTCTGAAATCCAAATATGCTCGAAAAAACTTCTCTTCCTTTCCCTTTCAGGAATTCTATGGGCAAATAGGGCTTATTTTTCCTAATAGTACCTACTGCAGTTAAATTATGAATTTCACGCAACTTCACCAAGAGATCACGATAAGTGTACCAGTTATCTAACGCTATATTGCGTTTGGTCCCAGGCACTGGAGCAACCAATCTTTCTACAATGTCTTTCGGGAAATTGCTAACTCTGAATAGACCTTCGGGCTGTTGTTCCACATACACCTCCATATTGAGTAGGTAGTTCGTACGTGCTTCAACTAATGCATGTACCTTGATTCCATATTTCGATGACTTATTTGGCATATATTGCGTGAAAGCACACTTTGAATGATTCAAGCTTCTCGTCAATTGTCAAAAATTCAGAGGGAGAATATGCAGATTTGCAATTTCCCACAAACCTGTCGAAAAAAGCTCTGATATGAGCTAGTTTATCTAACTTCTCTTTCTTTACGGTTTTGTTTGTTATCAAAGCTTAGACATGAAATAAAAAATTCGAATCGACGTTGACTCATTGTGCAACGGAAAACGTCTATTCCTGTTCCGTCAGTGATCCACAATTCATATAAATGACGATGGTTATTTCTGAATGCACCAGACAGGTAAAGGAGCCCCAACACATCCTTGACTTCTATCACAGAAATGTTCCCATAATGTGGAGAGTTCTTCCAACTTTCAGATTTTTCTGAAATTTGTTGGTTAGTATGCTTAAACAAATCAGCAATCATTTGTCCGTCAATAAATAGCAGGAAACACTCAATTGGTGTCTTTGTATGCTTTGCGTGATTTTTGACTCCCGGTAAATGTGTAATTAAGTTTTCTGCTCTTGTTTGAACATTTCGGTTATTGGGTTGTCTCCATTTCATTCCATTCTTTCCGGAATAATAACAACCTTGTCTGATATTTTCTACAACAGCTTGCTGATTTCCATTCTCTTCTTCAGGTTCTTGTTCCATATCGGGATAATCGCTGTTGATACTTACATTGTCTTCTGTCTCTAAATCATATTGATCAATAAATTTGTCTACATATTGACACTTTTCCCACACACGCATGAAATGAACCTGCTCTTTTTCATAGTCGCCCATTATTTCCAAATCTACGAGAGTAAAATTATGAATAACTCAAAATAAATAGTACGTATAAGATGGCTTACATGTCAAAATTACGTGGAAGTACGACATAAAAACGGAAAAAATAAACTTGCAAGTTCCGCCACGTGGGGTATGATAAACCCCAGAAAACTTGAAAGCGAGACCACTCACGGTATATCTAGTTGCCGACTGAAATGACTGCATCAGATTGTAGACAAATATGTATTCGAAAGCTACTGAAGCGCTGTTGGCGTTTGGAGTAAAATTTGAACCTATAACGGTTACTCTTTGAACCCTTGAATTGTTTCCCTTTAAAAATATTATAAGATCATCCGCGTACAATCTTGCTAAAATGTGTTTATTTATTGATCTGATTAAGCCATTAATAGCTATAAGCAAAAATGTCGGATTGATTACCAGGCTTTGAGATGTGCAATTTTTTTTGATATCTCGCATTAGATAGAAGACCGTTTACTTTTACCTTAAAAGTTCTTTTTAAGAAAAATTTTTTTAATAAAGTATATTTCCTTCATAGCCTCATGATTCTAGTGTTGATATTATCTTGTGGTGCTAAGCCATATCACATGTTTTGTGCAAATAAATTTTTGGTTGCTGCAGAAGGCATTATTAATTTGTGTTATTATATCTTAATTGTCGGTACTCGATTTTAAGGGACGAAATCCCGATTGTTCATCAATTAGTTGGTTATTTTCTTCCAGACACCACAAATATAAGTAATAAATGTTACTGTAATTCAAATATTTATTAAAACCGGCCTTTTCAGCTGCATATTTAAGCGAAGGATATAAACACAAAACGCTTATATTTCAACCCAATGAGTACTGATGATCGTCGTAAAATAAGTCGCATCCGCGAACAATGTCAATTGTAAGCACGTTGAAGTTCGTAATAAAGAAGGGAAGTACCATATATCTTTCTTTGGGAAAATGTGAACCCAGTTAGGCTACTGTATTGGAAGTTCAAAGCCACAGTATTAGGATTATTAAAAATATATTTGTTGTTATTTTAACAATAAAAGTTTTCTATTAGAAATAATTTAAAATGCATGTTTTGAATAGTTAAAATCTCAAAATTTTATCCATAAGACGTAAAACTACTTTTTTATTTAATTCATTTTCAATTTATTTATTATTAGCAGCAGATAATATATCACAATATAGTACCTAATCAACAGAATATAATATGCTTATTGTATAATAAAAGATTGCAAACTTAATTTATAACATCCGTTATACGTATACAGATAATAAAAAGACATTTTAAATAAAAGTAAAATCTATTTTATTCGTGTAAACAAGAACTGACTACCTATTTGCTGGCTTAAAGATCAAACTTTAAGGCAACTTCAGCACTTTCTTTTTATGCTCTTGACATTGCAATAAAGTTTTTACTATAAAGTATGCTTAAATTTCGCAGACTGCGAGGAATTTTATTATTAGAAAAGAATCTAGTTTTAAATTCCTAAGCGGTTTACGGATTTGCCTTTTTTATTTTTCCATTCGTCCATGGCCATGACTTCTTCTCATAAATTTCACATTCTGACGATCTGGTAATTTTTAATTTGCCACAGGCGTGTAAACTAATTCTACAAAGGGATTAATTACAAAAATATTCATTTTTAATTATTAATATCAATTAATGAAAAATCTTTAAAAAGTACAATACACCAGATCTGTTTCATCATCATCATTGGCTCCACAACCCATGGTGGGTCTTTGCCTGCTCAAGGATAAGTCTCCATTCTCTCCTATTCTTCGCCTTGGCTTTCCAGTTTCGTACTCCCAACATTCTCAAGTCTTCCTCCACCTGATCCTTAAATCGTGCTCTTCTGGGTCTGCCTTTTCTTTTCACTCCATCTATTCTTTGGTTATAAATATGTTTTGGCGGCTCTATCTCATTCATTCTCTCTGTGGTGTAATCTAACCACCGCAGCCGGTTTATTTTGATGGACCTAATAATATTAGCTTTATCATACAGGCGGTAAAGTTCGAAATTATAGCGTCTACGCCATAATCCGCCCTCCTGTACTCCTCCATAGATATGCCGGAGGATTTTACGTTCAAAGCATCTTAAACGTTCTTCATCGCTCTTTGTCATCGTCCATGTTTCCGACGCGTAGGTAGGATGGGCTTGATAAGAGTTCTGTATGTCACTAGTTTCTTTGTTTTTGTAACTAGGCTTGTTAACCGTCTGTTAATTTCTGCACTTACTGCATTATTCTGAATAATTTGTGAGCCTAGGTATATAAACTCTCTTACTCCTTCCAAAGTATATGTTCCGATCGTTAGATCTTCGGGTTGTGCTGCTTGTATATAATTTGATACTTTCATATACTTCGTCTTACTAGTGTTAACCTCTAGTCCCATTCTTTTTGTTGCTTAAATGATAAGTGCCTTAAATGATTCGACCACGTCCGCCTTTCTTCTTGCAATAATGTCGATGTCATCGGCGTACGCTAGTAATTGCATCGCTGCGATTAATAATAGTTCCTCTGGTTATTATTCCAGATTCTCTTATCGCTTTCTCTAGTGCAATATAAAATAGAAGGTATGATAGGCTGTCTCATTGTCCAAGTCTCATCTGAGACTGGAACGTTCTGGAAACTCCGTTCTGCACTTTAACTTTACACTCGACTCTTGAGAGGGTGGCTTTCACCAATTTTACTAAATGTACTGGTATGCTGAATTATATCATGGCCTTGTACAGTGCGTTCCTTTTAAAACTATCAGAGGCACATGTAAAATCAATAAACAGGTTATGAGTATCAATGCCATGCTCATATGTTTTTTCCAGAGCTTGCCTAGAAGGAATATTTGATCTGTCGTTGATCTTTCTTTAGGAAACCCACACTAATATTTACCTATTATGTCTTCACAATATCCCGATAGTGAAGAAAGAGGTCGTAAAGAATATATATATATATGCCAATATTTTGTATATTACGTTTAGGAGAGCTATTTCTCTGCAGTTGTCACATATTGTGTGATCTCCTTTCTTGTGGATATGTACAATTATACCTACATTCCATTAATCTGGCAACTTTATTTGCTTAGAGATCAGTTTTACCAGTCTACATATACAGTATGTTAGGTTTTTTTTTGCCATACTTTAAAAGTTCTGAAGGAATGCCATCTGCCCCAGGAGGTTTTTTTTCTTTCAATTTTTGTATAGCTTGAATGTTTCTAATTTTAGCTTTAAACTTTTGATCTTAAGGCCATGATTGACAGGTGAGTAAAATCGCGGTTTTATGGATCATCGGTTTATGGCTATCAATATATTTTAAAATATTCTAGGAATACCGGTAACCATGATATGGTTCGTTACAGTGTGAAGCTTGCAACGATTTAAATATACCTCAATGTACAGGGAAAAAAGAATATAAAACCAAAAATAAGAAAAATATGCGTAATAGATAGTAAAAATCGTACTATTAAATTAAATTTTGTTTCTAATAAATGTACCATTGCATTTACCTAAAACTGCTTAGGAAAAAGTTATAAAACGGTGTAACTCGCAAACGACGACAGATACATTTATTTTGACACCGGATTCGTGATTATCAGCGTGCAAAAAATGTGAGTTTGAAAATTGTAATAAAAATAGACGAACTCATCATCTTTTTCTTCTGGTGCTGACACCACTAATAAAGGTTGTGTGTGTGTGCTGTTGGTTTCTTTTGACTGTGAACTTAATCCATTAGCCGAACTAAAATTACTCTTATAATTATATCTCTTATACTCATGGCTATAACCATTACAAATCTTGTTCTGAAGCTATTTTCTTGTGGCATTTTAAATTAATTACTATTTAACTGGGAATAAGCCACAATTAAAGGTTAAAATACGTTTATTGACGTTTCAATTTCCACTTCGGAAATCGTTCTCAAAATACAAACATTAGTAAATTAAACAAATTTTGTTTTTGTTACTTAGTGAAAAATTCTTCTAATAATTTAATTTTATCTGCCTCATCTATATTGACAATTCAGTTATACATTATACATTTTAAAGTAGACGACTTTAAAATGATATTGCCAATATTGTTGAGTTGCGTTCCTGGGAAGACTTTACTTATAAGATAGTTCATTCGATTACATGAAAACTTTAACTTGAGAATATCCGTCAGAAAAGATCATAACATGTAATTCTATTATCATTACAAATCTATCTCTATGCAACCTCCATATGCTGTTTTTCTTGTGTTCAACCCGGTCCAGTCGCGAATGTTTTTCAGCCAGGATATTTTTCAACCAGGTCTACCAGGACCCTTTTTTCATTCTATTTTACCCTTTATAATCAGCTGTAACAACTCGTACTTCTCATTTCTAAGTATGTGTCCCAAATATGTTATATTTCTTCATCATGATGGAAAAATGAAGACATCATAAATACATTATAAGCTATAATAAAGGGAATAATAACCAAATAGCCAGTTATAATTATCATTCAACGTCGAAACTCCACTGCTGAACATAGGCCTCTTTCTCGTGTTTCCAATCCCGTCTATTACACGCCACACTCATCCAGTTTTTATTTTGTCTTCTTAATTCGTCAGCCCATTATGCGGCTGGTCGATGGACGCTTCTCTTGTCTTCCCTTGGTCTTCATTGTAATAATCTCTTTGTCCATTGCTCATCCATTATTCTAGCTATGTGACCTGCTCCTCTTCATTTTAGTCTGGCCATTCTTTTGATGATGTTATTCACCTTGGTTCTTCTCCTGATCTCTTCGTTTTATATTTTGTCTGCAAGAGTTATTCCTATCATGGATTGCTCCATTCTTCTCTGTGTGACTCTTAGTTTGGTAGCCGAGACTTTTGTTAAATTAAGTGTTTCTGACTGATTTATTTCAAGCTGCTGTGAATACGATAAAATGGTTCATTTGTTGTTCAGAGATGTTCGATCAATTTCTGGTGGTAACTGGAATTCAGCTGCAGATATGGTTTTAGGAAGCTTGCATTTGAGTGACCCGTTAATTTAATTAACTCCTCTTTCGAAAAACCTTGCTTAAACAAAGCTGATAGCTGAAGATCGATGAGAATGGTTTGTTATTTTATCAGAAAAAGGAATTCGGTCAAAATCTTTAAAAGACATTTAAAAATTCTTTCAAAAACGTTTTCACGTCCAGTGAGGTCGATTTTTAATTCCACTTGTTTGTATTTATATGTCAACTTGCCAAACTATTGTGTGTCATATTTATTTACTAATATTATTTTAATTTATACAATATTTTTAATTTTTTTTTATACAATATTCTTAGCCAAATTTAATTTATTCAATTTTATCTATATATTTATGTGCGTGTGTGTTAAATGTCTTTTATTTATTGATGTGCAAATTTAATGATTTAAAATTGTAAATTAATGTTTTAAATAATAATTGTGCATTAGACAGGAGCGTCATACGCCGTCAACTAATGTTTACTAAAATGCAGTAAGTTAGTTTACATTTAAATAGTTGACACATTTGAAAATTTTGAGTAAGAGACCGCATTACATCCCAAAACGTTAAACACGTATTAATGCCGAGTACATGATTCAGTTAGAATGCTTACTAATTTTTTTCTCAAATTATTTTTATTAAAGTTTGAGACCGTACCATTTGAGTTGTTGGGTACTAATACTATTGTATGTTTTTCTTTCATAATTTATCTTATACTGTTGTTCGTTACTCTTTCTAGTCTAGATTTTCTAGCTGAACGTCTCCAGAAATCCATTTCCGATGCCTCAAGTTTTGTCTTATATCTTTCCTTTATTTGCCATACTTTACTACTGTAGGTTATTATACTTTTAAATATTGTGTTATATATCTTGTGCTTGTTATTATTAGAGATTCATTGATCCCAAAGGCTACTATTAAGAACGGAAATTGCTTTTCTTGCTTGGTTGTTTTTCTTCTCAATTGTGTCGTCTACGTTGCCCTCTTTTGTGATGATCATACCTAAATATTTATACGTGTTGCAATGTTTGATAACTTCTCCATCTTCCAATATGACGTCCTGTTGTTTCCCACCGATATAGATATACTCGGCTTTTTGAATATTGATTTCAAGACCCCATTTTTTATTTCATCGATTAATTTTCGAGACATATACTCAATATCTTCATAATCTTGTGCTATTACTAGTTGATCATTTGCAAATGACAAAGCGTATATGCTATTGTTCATAATTGGCATTCCCATATTTCTACATTTGCGCTTCCACAGTTTTAGAGTTCGTTCTAGATAAATTTTAAATAATGTCGGGGAGAGACAGCAGCCCTGCTTAAGGTCTTTATTCATTTGGAATCCACTTGACAGATTATTTCCAACCTTTTCCTTTAATTTAGCGTACAGTTCCTTTGTCGCATTTATTAAATTCATGCTTTTGTTTTCTTTTTCTAACGCATCCCATAAGTTATAATGTGGTACGCTACCATAAGCCTTTCGTAAGTCTACATACAATAAATGTACTTCTTGATTAAGAGCTATTTTCTTTTCAATAATCTTTTTCTTCTTTAGGTGCCATCTCCGCTACGGAGGTTGGCAATCTTCATAGCTACTTTAATTTTTGAGGCAGTAGCTCTAAATAGTTGTTTTGAGCTGCATCCAAACCGTTCTCTCAGGTTCTTGAGCAATGAAATTTTCTCTCTATTCTTCTCAGTACTTCATTGTTCGTAACTCTATCTACCCAGAAAACCATTATAATTCTTCTATAGGTCCACATTTCAAAGGCTTTAAGTCGTCTCATTATGTCTAGATTTAACTTTTATGATTCCACTCCATAGTATAGTACACTGTATACGTAACATTTTGTTAGGCGTACTTTAAGAGCTAATGTTAAATCTTTCAGTAGATGGAGTCAGTTTGGTTTTAAAAATGGACTTGGCACGAGAGAAGCAATCTTTAGTATGCAACATTATTACAGAATTGTTTAGATCAAAGAAAGGATATTTTTGTCTGTTTCATCGATTATGAAAAAGCATTCGATAATGCAAAACACGAATTGATGATAAAATAACTACAAGAGTTGGGATTGGACGACAAGGATATAAAAATTATCGCCAATCTGTATTGGAACCAGACAGCAACAGTACGTCTTCAAAATTTCAACGAAACAGAAGATTTCTCCATTAAAAAAGGAGTAAGGCAAGGTTGTATACCGTCTTCAATGCTGTTCAATTTATACGTAGAAAAAGCCTTCGCAGAAGCAGTGGCAGACTCTAATAAGGGTATTAAAGTTAACGGCATATTTATTAATAACATCAGGTATGCCGATGATACAGCCATAGTGGCAGATAACATTGAAGATCTTCAATGCCTTTTAAATGATCTAACTCTTGCAAGTGAAGCTCGGGGTTTAAAAATAAATATCAAGAAAACAGAAATAATGATTATAAGTAGAAATGATTACCCCAACGCAAAGATATATGTCTCAGGAGAAGAAATCGAACAGGTCAGGCAATTTAAATACTTGGGTTGTTTGCTGAACGAGGGTTGGGACCCCAAAAATGAAATAAAGAGCAGGGTTTAACAAGCCAGAAATGCTTTTTTAAGGCTTCGTAAGTTTCTACCTGATCGCAAATTGGACTTCAACCTCCGATACAAGATGCACTAGTGTTACGTGTGGCCTGTTCTCTTGTACGGAATGGAAGCATGGACGTTAAAGGCCAGTTCCATTAACAAACTTAAAGTGTTTGAAATGTGGTGCCTGCGTCGAATGCTTAGAATATCATAGACGGACAGGGTCAGAAATGAGCGTAGTACTCAGTAGAGCGGGCTTACAGGATAGGGAACTTTTTAGTTATGTAAAAAGTAAGAAGACTGCATACTTGGGACACATATTACGAGAAGAAAGATATACTTTTCAGCAACTGATACTCAAAGTGAAGATAGAGGGCAGGAGAGGTCTGGGACGTAAAAAAATGTCATGGCTGCGCAATATTCGACAATGGACAGGAATCCACAGCTATGAAATGCTTCGCAATGCTGCTAAAAACAGAATTATTTAATCGTGACTATTTAACATCTCACCTGACAAGACGATGTACGGTGGACGCCTACGCAGAAATGCACGGCACCTTAAGAAGAAGTTAAATCTTTGCCACATAGGACATGAATAGGTATATTCTACTGATCGAGTTTGTCACGGCAATGCCTCTGTAATCCCTTCTGCCTTTTTCTGTATAGTGGATATGAATGATGCCTTCCACTCCTCTGGGGTGGTCATTCCATTGATGCAGTTTTGGAACAGTTTGGCTAAACTTGTATATAGTAAGTTAAAATATTTATATTTTGTGTTTCGTTGCTGTCTTTAAATTGTGGTCTATCTTTCCTTAGGAGTTTACCAAAATATTGGTCCCAGCCATCCATTGTTATTGTTGACACTATGTCTCTCTTCTTATCTTGTCGTAAGAATTTTAAGACTCTCCAACTTTCTGTGCTTCTTCGTCTTACTATATGTGAATTTATCATGTTACACTTTTGTTGCAATGCTGCATTTTTCTTTTCGACATGCAGACTTCTTGTAGATTATTTTATCAGTTATATTCTTTGTATTTAGGAATTTTTGATATCGGTCTCTTTTCTTCTTTATTTCTTGTTCTATTTCTTCGTCAAACCAATATGGAAGTTCTCTTTAATTCTGGATTTGGTACCCAATGGCTTCTGTTGCTGCCTCCTGGTGACACCTGCAACCTTTTATGTGAGTGTAATGATCTTCATTATTATTAAATTGTTTATTTTCCAACTTTTGATTTAATCTATTTCTGTATAATTCTGTCACGCTTTCTTGTTCCAAGCTGATTAGGTTATACCTCTTCTGTATTTCTTTCTCCCTTTCATTTCCTTCTTTTTCTTCTTTAGGTTTATTTACTCCAAATATGGAGCTTCCACAGGTAGCTCCTCTCAAGACTCTTACATCTTGTACAATCATATTTGTCTTTTGTCGTATGATTTTGTCGTGAATACTGAATACATAAAAGAAAAAATTAGGATAAGGAAAAGATAACCTCGAGAAACTAAAAGAAGCAATTGGAAAGTTATTACCGGGAAAGCAGTATACTGAAAATATATAACATAGCTTGGACAGAAAAAGAAGTTCTAATGGATTGGAAGATGGCATAGATAGTACATAGTTTAAAAAATAGTGACAGAAAAAACTATAATTGTCACAGAACAATAACGCTCTTAAGCATTGCTACAAAAATATATAAACATATTAGCAGAATCCCAAAGTAGATTCAAAAAATAACGATCAGTTAAGGACGAAACAAAAGACCGGAATATACCATAAACATAAAAGTGAAAAGGCTATAGGACGACTCCGCAAGATTCCTTTTCCAAATGAGAATAACAGAAATGAGCAAAAAAAATGAAGTCTAATATCTTAGCCTCAGCTAAGGAAGTTCTTGGCGAAAGAAACACATAAAAATATATCGTTCCAAAGGCAAATAACTCCATGATTTTGTAGAGAAGTGAAGGAAAATGTAAAGAAAAGAAAAAAGCTTATCTAAAATACATGTCGATCAAGACGCAGGAGGCATATGTTAATTACAAAACACTAAGAAACGAAACGCATGCACTTGTAAGAAGGATAAAAATGATTAAACTGGGAAACTCATTCAGCCTTATATTCTTAAATTTAATCGTAAATAAAATCACTAAAAGTGTCAACAGAGAAAGAGGATAGAATAATGGGAAACAAAGAAGTAAAAATACTCTGTTACGCAGATGACGCAATATTGATAGCCTGTCCTGGCTGAATAACAGATCAGACAATGGACAGGTCGAACGATCGAACGTTCAAGGAATTGTTTCGTTTCATCTAGCTGCCGACCGAGAAACATTTCATTAGCTTAATGTTAATGTTATTAATTAGCGTTAATACGATGATGAACGCTTGAAAACAAGCACGACACACAAAGCAGAAGATTTTGCGTATTTTTTTGCGATCAAAGGTTGTCGATCAATATGGCAAATTTCTCTTTGTTCTGGGCTTGATGAATTATTTTATTGCCTCTTGTGTGGCTCCAGTCTCTGATTTTGGCTAAGATTTTTTCTTTCGTCCTATGCCCCTTTTACCTTTAATCTTGCCTTCTAATATTACTGAAGCTGCTCAAATTCCCTATGGCACATTATGTGTCCTAGATATGACGTCTTTCTAATTTTGATAGTATTGACCAGATGAGGGCGTGTGTTCATTGCTCTCAGTACTTCTTCATTTGTAGTTCTGCTGGTCCAGCTTATTCTTAGCATTCGGCGGTACATCCGCATTTCAAATGAATTTAACTTGTTGACGTCATACTGTTTTAATCTCCAGGTCCCACAGCCATATAGTAATAGAGACCACACATAACACTTTAGTGTTTTCAATCTTATTGAGACTGATAGCTTGGGGTTACAGAGAATTTTACGCAGATTCATGAAACCATATCTTGCTATTTCAATGCGTCTTCTAATTTCTTTTGAGTGGTCTAGTTGACTATTTAGTTCTCTGCCCAGGTGTATAAAGCTTTGGGAACTCTGAAGGGTGATACCATTTATTTGTTTGTTAGGTGTAACTTGTCTATGGGGTTTTTTGTGGAATACCAGAATTTTGGTTTTGAAAAAGTTAATGTCCAAGCCCAGCCTATGACTTTCTTCTGATAATATGTTTATAAATATTTTTAGTTGATCTTCTGTTTTTGCTAATACTACGGTGTCATCGGCATACTTTATATTGTTAATGATGATTTCATTGGCTTTGGCACCTTCAGGGCGATCTTCAAGAGAAGCTCTTATTATATGTTCGGCATATACATTAAATAATAGGGGGGATAAAATGCACCCTTGACGCACTCCTTGTTCTATGTTGATGTACTTGGTATTTCCGTTCTCTGTTCGAAAGCATCCTGTGTGGTTCCAGTATGTATTACTTATGATAGCTATGTCGTGTCCGTCCAACCCTACTTCTTTCAGCACCTCAATTAATTTTCCGTGTCTTTTTTCCCAGTCATAACGTGTTTATACGTATCTAAGTGGACAAACTGAGGTATAACTAAATAAGGAATTATTGGGTAATAAAATAGATATATATATAGTCTTTTTGATTTGAATATTCAAAAATCTAATCTTAATTTCTATCTAAATAATATGTATTTTAAATAATTTTTAAAATTCTTATAATTATTGGTATCTAATAAATAAAAAGTAAAAATAGAAATCAAGTAACCTATTACGTAAAAATAATAGTAATCAGGAATAAATTAGCAAGGTCTTTTCTACTAGTGTCAAATGTTGGATCTTCTCATTTAAAATTCAGATTTTTCTCAGTGGTCATATAAACAAAACTATTAAGAAAAAATATTATGATTAGATCATTAAATTGAGTGTGATCTCTACTGGTTATTAAAGATCTCTACAAAGGCGGAGACTTGGGATTTTATTTACTTCCTCATTTTAATTAAAAAGTCCATCCTTCTTATGAATGTATAACTAAAAATACATTAAACAAAGCGTTTTTTGCATTTGGTGCTTTAGTGTAAGAAATCCTATTTATAAATATTAGTAATTTGTCATTGAAAATGCCTATTGGTTCTCTAAATATTGTTTGTTTGTGATATACTGGGTGTTTCAAAAAGGTATGTCATAAATTAAATCACGCATTCCGGGGACAAAAATAAATTGATCTAATTCAACTCACCTTTGTACAAAAGTGTACACAAAAAAAGCAGCCCTTTAAAGTTACAAAATAAAAATTGTTTTTTTGCATTATCTCCTAAACTACTGGACATTTTGTAATAAAAATGGACACGTTACTTTCTTGTTCTGAAAGCATTTTTCGTACCAAAGAAACAACAAAATCTAAGCGCACAGAAAAATTTAAAGGAGGGTGTGCAGCCCTAAATACCCCCAAACTTTTGAGTACGTTCAAATTAAATTGATTTGCAGCTTCAATTATTCTAACCCTCAATTGTAGTTTGTCCTCTATTGTTACAGAATACACTTTTTCTTTCATAAACCTCCAAAAGCAAAAGTCCATGGGCTTAAGACCTGATCTTCTGGGTGGTCAGTGGAGCGCCATCTTGTAGAAACCACATATTTTGCCTTATTGCAATATTCACTTCTTCCAAATACTCTTGTAAATCGTTTGCCAAGAACTGCAAATAATTATCACCATCTAAGTTGTTGGGACGAAAAACTGAGCCTATTGTTATCCACAATTACTGCCCAAACATTAACTTCAAAAGTCCTTTGGTGATGAGATGTTTATTTGGCGCGAGGATTTTTGTCGGCCCAAATGTGCTCGTTATGATGGTTTGTTATTCCAGGAAGGTAGCCTCGTCGATAAACAAAATATTTCTAATAAAATTAACATTTCGAGTGTTTTCCATTAACAACCAATCGCAAAGTCCAATACTTTTAGGAAAATCTTCAACCAATAACTCTTAAACCGTTGTTAAGTGATAGGGTTTAAGCAGCTGATCCTTCAAACGCTTCCAAACCCTTACGTGAGGAACATTTAGTTGAGCAGCTACTACCCTTGTTCTTGTTCCAGGGACTGCTTCAATGCTTTCTAAAATGTCTTCATCAGTTGCATCCATTATTGGATGACCACTATTACCAGCAACTTGCGGTTGGAATGTACCCGTTTCCCGTAAACGACGATCAATGGTCAGAAATAATAGTCTATCGGGTGTATTTTGATTGGGGTATTTTACTGCATAACGCCTTGCGACTGCTGCACTATTTCCTTGACATTCACCTACGATATTCCCGATAGTTTATTAAAATCATAATTTAATCTGATTCAACTTACCCAAAGTAAAATGCATATCTGCCATTTCCTGAAATGTGTAGGCCATTGTAATATCAAAATATTTAATATTAATCTTATTCACACAATAAATGATAGCTTCAAATTATTGGCTATTATTGATGGAACTGTTTGTAATTATTGTATCCGTAGAAACTAATTGTAATTTTATGGTCAACTAGGAAAAAAGTAGTTTTCCGAAAAAGTGATAACAGGCAAAAAGTTTTAAAAACAATGTGTTAAACTAATGTTTCCACAAAATTCATTTGATTTGAACGTACTCAAAAGTTTGGGGGGATTTAGGGCTGTACACCCTCCTTAAAATTTATCTGTGCGCTTAGATTTTGTTGTTTCTTTTATATGAAAAATGCTTTCAGAACAGGAAAGTAACGTGTCCATTTTCATTACAAAATGTCAAGTAGTTTAGGAGATAATGCAAAATAACCATTTTTGACGTGACAACGTCTTAAATTAGGTTGTGGCTCGGAGTCACTCATGAAAAAGTGTAACGCCCGCTCACGTCTGTTACGATGAGTCACCGAACGAGAGAGAGGCCCGCCGGACCGGCGAATGCCTTGCGTCTCTCTCCCACTCAAACATGATCGGTCCGCTGGTGCGATGCTATTTCTCCTATCATCGTCCTATCCTCAACAAAATCACTTAAATAGAAATTAGTTAAGTTTAAGTTTACATGTACAATGTTTTAGTAAACAAAGTATATTTCTATAGTTAAAATTTGTGCAATTCTTATTTTCATTCAATTCCTTGTTCCTATTGTGCAATTTAATAATATTCATATCAATAAATATTCTACCGAGAAAAAGACGTTGTCACGTAAAATCTTCGCCCGTAAAACCGACTTTACAGGCAACCGATTTTTTTTATTTTGTAACTTCAAAGGACTGTAACTTTTTTGTGTAAACTTTGTACTAAGGTAAGTTGGATTCAATCAATTTATTTTTGTCCCTGGAATGCGTGATTTAATTTATGACATACCTTTTTGAAACAATCTGTATAAACTATTTCACGGATTAGAATCACTTTTCTAAGCATTTTTTTCATCGCGAGTAAGTCAGCTTCAAAACATGATTTTTGCCTTCATCAACGCCTTCTTCTGCTGAACAAAACATGCATCATCAGCTTATTCTGCTACGCAAAATTGTTTTTCGCACAATTGATTATTGACTTTTGAAAAAGAAACGAAGGTATTTGGTATCAAATAACAACTAATTATTGGATGATTTATTACCTTTTTTTTTAGTTTTCATATAGTCAATTGGTATTCGATATTGGTGACAAGTTGTACTACCTGGATGAACACATATCGGCTGTTTCTGTCATTGTGGAGCAGAATTTGCCAATTTTTGTATTGTTTACTTATAGAGAGGGAACGAAAACTCAGTTTAGGCGGTCTGAACCTTTACAGGTCAGTGGCCTCTACCACTGACCTGCACTTTCTGAAACATATCTACTGATCTGGTGCCAGGTAGACCACTAGTAATTTCTATTTGGTATTGACAACATTTGTTAAAAATATGACAAATTATGTTAAATATAATTTCTTTGATATTTTTACGTTAGTGTATGCATTTTTAAATATTTTTATAAATTGTTATTTATCAAACATAATATTACAAATTACATGTCAAAATATCCTAAACAGTAAAAGGCTTTACTAAACATATCGTAATTTTTTTATTGTTTAAAACGTTTATAAAATATTTGGACGGCGTTATGCATCACTAGACCAAGCGCCAAAAATTGATTTTGAGATATTTGACTTCAAAGCTTTCACTCTTAAAATTCAGTATATGTTACAATAGTCGTAATTTTTTGTTTGCGAAATACTAACTTGCTAATGTTAAAGAAAAACGAACAAAAAAAATAAAAAGGCTTTTGGTCGAATTACGATTTTCGCCACATTGTGTAATTATGTTATACATCAATAGACCAAGCGACATGGAAGTCTAGTGAAGCATAACTAAAATATTACTTTTAGTGAATGATTGGTAGGCCACAAGATATTTTTTCTTTTTGGGTATGACAATAAAAGTCGTTGTTTTGAATATTTTATATTACTTAAGAAATTAATCAAAAATATAAAAAAAAAACTTGAACTCAGTGTTAACAGTAGGTACAATTTTCTGAATATTATGAAAATAGTAAATAACATTACTCATCCCGTATGTCAAAGTCTAAGTCTTCATCAAATCCGTCAATGTCATCTTCTACTGTATTGTTACTTAAAAGGGAGCGATGCAGAGGTTTTGCATCATTTGCTATTAGGTGCGTTAAAGATCTTAAGTCGTTAAGCTTAGGCACAGAAAGTGGCTTGCCTGTGGGCCAAAGAGGAATCAAGTGGTTTCTTAGGGATTGCATTGCAACAGGCCGTCCATTTTGAAGTTTTTTGTGAAGATCTACTTCACCTTCACTAGTGTTAAATTCAGTTTTCATAAAAATACTCAGTGGTTTATCCTTTTTTATTTAAATTTCTCTTGTTTTAAGCCAGCTTACCTTACTGTTTTCTATGTCTGATTTATGGTTTATAATTATAGTTTGCAACTTCTTTGTTTCAATGAATTCTTCTTTTTATATTCTGTGAACTACTAGTGGGTTCTTTTTACGGGATTTCTTCATCACGTTTAGGTATTCATCAACGGTATATAAACGTTGTTGAAATTTTAGTGCATTTTCAATATCTCCAAAATTACTATCATTGGATAAAAAACTATGGCCAAGAAAGAGATAGCATAATGTAATTTTTTCAATGGTAGGATGAGTTTCCAAAATCGTTTGCAGAACCTGAACAATTTTGATGTTGCAGTTTTGACCGTCACAAGAGTCTGACCACAAAATTACATGTTTTGCAGAAGTAGCATTTTTTTCAATGTGTTTCTTAAGGACAACTGCCTACTTCCTGGGCTCCCCGACCAGCTTCACCTTCTAACCAAACATAACAATGACCTTTGTTATCCTTGCCGCTATGGACACCAAGGTTTTAAATACATAATTGACGTTTATAATATACGATATTTGTTGGAATTCTCGGAAGGGCAAGAGTTTTTTCTAAATCAAAATATAAGGTTTTCACTTCTGGTTGATCTCTGCTCATCTTCATGTCTAGCTTTCTTCTAGATTGTACATTTTCAGCTTCTTCTAAGTGCACATTTTTTTCTTTCTTTAACTTGCTTAATTTTTCGTTATCTGCGCAATTTTTAATTTCTAATTCGAAACAATCACATCTACTATAAGTATCTTTTTTCAACTCTTTTCTTTGAATATTAAATCGTGTTAAAAATATTTTTTTGTGAAATGCAAATTAAACAGAATTATTATCTGCTTCTTCAATTGTTAGCTCTTCTCTAATGTGACTTGTACTTAGGGAATTTCGTTATGTGCTCAATTACTTTTTGTACACGATTGATGTCTGTAAAAAGAAAGGTTACACACTGTCACAGCGGATATTGTGTATATCCTTGTAGTATTTCTTTTGTTACTGGTTTTTGTTCTTTTACGCTTTGTTGGGACTTCCGAAATATTTGAACAAATTGTAGCTCTCTTAATTTTATAGAAAAAGTTAAGCAATAACTGACACTACTTCTTAACCTAAACGCCTTAACAAGTTATTGTCAACACCGTTTACGTACGTATGTTGCCAAATATTCGATTTATAATCATTAAAATGCTCGCAAGAGGCGCTTGGTCTACTGATGCAAAACTAATACAGCAAATTAGTCGCTTGGTCTAGTTATGCAAAATTTAAAATCCAGAATAAGAAGAAAGGCACTTGGTCTTTTTAAATATATCTGGTTAACCGGTACTAACAGACTAATGGGATTTATTCTGCAGATAGTTTATGCTATTTCCCACTAGAAAGCGCCATAATCCACAATTTAAGAAAATGACGCTTGGTCTAGTGATGCATAACGCCGCCCATTTATAAAAAATTAAAGTTTAGATACACAAAATATAAAAAAACAAAATAAACCAACCAAAAAAGCCCCCTATATGAAAAATCCTAATACACAAACTTTGACAATATTGGAATTCAGATTAAAAGTTACTTTGCACAAGCATTACAAATATTAGCTCTAGAGTTATCACACATTAATTTCTTACAAACATTACATAAATTCTTAGTCTTTTTGTCATTGTCTTGTAGACAGAGCCCATATCTTTTTCGGTTTTCGTTCAATATCGAAATGAACGTTTTCATCAATCATCGATCTCCTCAGCATTCTACTTATGTTCATTTGCAAAGCTCTTGGAATTCTTTGGTTGATAATTCTTTTATTAAGATTTCGTTAAAAGAGTTATTTGAAGAGCAACTTCACAAATTCCATCCGACGCGACGTATGTTGTTTGCTTCTAGATAGCTTTTGTGTAATAAAGGGTGTTTTTTTAATATATAGAAATGTAAGTTGGCAACACTTAACTAGCGGCCATTTTAAAAGCTGTCAAGTGATTAACGTTTAGTTTGGTTTTGCATTTCAGCATAAATAGACTGATGCTTGAACGATGCTTCCAAATTGTGCAAATTTATTTTGAAAATTATGGTTCTGTTCGAAATACGTATCGCGCACTACGTCCATTTTATGGTCAAGATAATCGTCCATCATAACAATTATTTCGATTAACCATGAAACGTTTTCGCACAACGTTTACTCTAAATGATCAAACGCATCCACCGAGACGCACTTTGCGTACTTACAAAATTCAACTTGTGCAAAAATTAAAGCTACACGATCATCTAGCAAGGCTAGCAAGGCGTAGATTCTGTGAAAGGGCCCAAAACGAATAAATATTTGTGTAACGAATAATTTGTGGATAAATACCTATAACTTTGGTTTGGATCAACCGATTTTAACAAAATTAATATCATTAGAAAGAGTGTGTATGATTTAATTTACATCTACTATAAAACAATTGCATTTAGTTCTAATTGTCATATGTAGAGGGTACTTTCGAATAGAAAAATTTAAAATTTGTTCTTCTTCAAAATGTTTAATAGAAACACCTATTTATTGTAAATGATAATGGAACTGAATGTCCAATTAAATGTTTAAATTGTTTTCCATCGTAGTCCACACAAAGCTGTAATCTTTCGCCAAGACATAACACCTGCTTCAATCTCAGCTGTTGATATACTATTTATTGCGTTCATAATGCGCGTAGTTGATCGAGTTTGGTACACTAAGTCCTTTAATCTTCCCCACAGATAAAAGTTCAGACATGTTAAGTCTGGAGATCTAGCTGGCCATGAAAATATACTTCCCCTTCCAATCCATTTATTTGGATAATTTGCATACAAATAATCTCGAACTCGTCTGGAAAATTGCACATGACACCCGTCATGTTGTAATATCATATCTCTTCATGCTTGTAAGGAAATATATTCCAATAAAACAGGCAACTGATTTTCCAGAAAATCCAAATATGTTTCGCCATTTAAAGTTCTATCAAAGAAATATGGACCTATATTTTCATCAACTATACCACACCAAACATTAAGACTCCATCTACCTTGAACCTGCACCTCATGTATCCAGTGCGGATTTTCTTCAGCCCAATAATGCATATTATGCAGATTAATACCACCCGCATTATTAAACGTAGCCTCGTCTGTTCACAAAATCTTTGACATGATATGCGGTTGTTCTTCTAGCAGACCTAACATCCAATTGCAGTAATCCAGCCTTGCATCAAAATCTCTCTTATGTAAAGCTTGGTGGAGAACCACATGATAAGGATGCAATCTAAAAAACAGAACAACATATATTGGTGAAAAAGAAACCACTATATTTACTAAATCTCAAAAAAATCCACAATTGTTTCACAAGATAAATCGTGCATAAGTATTTTTTAGAAACGGATAAAAGGATAAAAGCGCCGTGTTACCGTTTTTATCGGAATATTAAAATAACAGTTGAATCTAAAGTTTAAAGGGAATTCCAAGTTTCTGACTTAAACGTTCACTTTATAATATGAAAAACCAACCTGTGATGTTTTAAAATCCTTAGAACAGTAGTTTTGGATATGTTTAATTCTATAGAGATTTGCCGACTACTTGCTTCACTACTATATGTGGATTCTGTTGAACTAAAGCAAGAACATTGATTGAATTATCTTCGGCCATACCTCTACTACATCGTTTAAAACGATGGGACGATGAAGGGGACGAAAAGGACGATGAAAACTACCAGTTTCTCTGAATCTTCTTGCCTTTCTTTTAAATACTTCTTTGTCATAATGTCTCCTGTCAGGATATCTTACCGAATATATATACATGAGGCAATAGCGGCATTTTGTTCACATTCGAAATAAACTCCAATCATATCATACAATTCTGCATTTAATATACTCATCACAAATTATTAGTACTGATAATTAATTACTAATATTACCAATATTAATATCTATTGAAAAAAGTGCAATATATATATATATATATATATATATATATATATATATATATATATATATATATATATATATATATATATATATGTATATATATATATACGTATATGTATATAATTAAATAAATACTGGTGTAAAAAATTTCGATTCATGACATATTTTCCATTTATCTCGAGTTTTAAAATTTATAAACGTTATATGGCATATATGAATTTGGGGGAAGTCTCGTCAAAGTACTATTATTAACATTAATTTTAAAATTTTTATGGCCTTTCTTATAAACAGTAGGGATTTATATTTTTGTCGAAAATTTTAAGTTCAATAAGCGGCAAGAAATTAATTTGCTATCGTACTGATTTTAATAACCAGACAAATTTGGTATTAAATGTGTTGAGTTCAGTATTTTTAATTCTATTAAAATGACATTACCACTAACGAATGATGCAAGAGTCATGGATTTAGTGGAAAATGATCGTAGCCAATATTATGCTGCCTAGGTACTAGCTGTAAGTCGTTGTTCTGTTCAAAGAGCCATTCAGCCATTCAATCAAAACGGCAACTACACTAGAAGGTCAGGATCAGTCCGTAGGAACGCAACACCCGCACGCAAGTATCGAAAATTGATTTATATGTGTTTAGCAAAGTTTATATGTAAAAGCGAATTTATTATCCAAAAAACCAGTGGTTCTTTCTCCACAGCTATTCGTGAAACACAGCAAAGCTCGAATTGGTTTTGCAGAACATCACTGCAGTTTTGGGAATACCAATTGGATTTATGCAGATAGGCGATACTTTGTTCTTAGATGAATTTAGGTTTTGCTTAAGGTCACCATACAGTCGTAAAAGAATCTGGAGAGGACCAAGTAAACGGTTTGCCCAATGCAATATTGCCGACTGGATAACCTACTGAGAAAGCTCAGTTATGGTTTGGGCTGTAAGTTCCGATGCCTGTACTGACTAAATTCTTGTTGATGGAGGTACTATAACAGGAGCAGGGTGTATAACAACTATTTTAGATGAGCATCTAATACCATTTGTGCTATTTACAGGACCTAGTTTTATTTTTATGGACGATAACTCTCACCCTCATTGTGTCCCTCCAACGACTATAATTCTCTTTATAAATTAGCCAGCTTCCAGGCCCGACCTTAATCCAATCAGGCATATATTGTGGTACATATATGGGACCCAATTGAAGATGTACTCAAGTTTGGCTCACCACCCTAATAACTTGCCTTTGCTTAGTGCAGGTCTTCAGACAATATGAGACGAATTGAACCAACTTCATGTTAAAAATTTAATTACTATATTGCCAAAACAATTTCAGGACGTTATAATGGGCCAGTGGAAAATACCAAATGACATAAACAATTTTTTGTTATTTTTATTGGTTATTTTGAATTGTTTTTTATTAACCAAGCTACTTTCTATTTTTTCAATTTTTGAGTAATATATACGTTTTTATAAATAAAAATTTTTATCGCATAAATTGCTTTTCTTATATACATTTTTTAAGGTTCCTCCTTAAATGTCTGCCCAATCTATAAGTGTCATCTCCAAAAGTGTGTCTTCTTCTTTATAAAATAGAAGTGGATCGAATTTTTTGCACCTAAATAGGTGGCGGTATAATATGCACTAAAATGCATCAATGTCTATATTTTCTTCCCCAAAGTCTGACTTTCTTTACTTCAGGATATGGCATGCTTCTTATTTTTCGAAAACTCATTAGCTAGAGTTAGAATCAAGACATACTAAAACCAACTTTTAAAAAAGACAGAAAGAGGTGAACCGATGCCGCCGTGTAAGCAATATTTGCACTTGTCTAGAATGCTCTTGCTAAGTAGTGCCATCTATGTTAGACGACAAAAAATATACACCACTCTGTGTCTTTAAACTACCTAGCGTACACATTAGATATTTAAAAAATACGTCTATCTTCCAAAAACCAATTAATATGTAATACTCCAGTTGTCAGAGACGAAAATGCCACTGACCCTGTAAAAATTATATGGACAGTAAAAGTGGTAAACTTTTTTACATATATTTTGACCCAAAATTGACATTCTCTACAAAATTCAGCTTGCTCGTATGATTTTTAGAGGTCACATCTCTGACGACTGGACTATAATAACTAAGTATGTAATAAAATGTGTTTTAACATTTACACGTTTTTTCCAAACCTTACTAAATCTAAGTTATCACTGATATCTTGCCGGTAATGTTTGAATAACCTCAAGAGAAAATAATCCTCTTTAAAGTTTTAAAACGATAAAATATCGAACTCTAACGAAAGTTAAAGGAATTTAAAAGAAGTTATCTAAGTGACAGTACTAGTATTATGTAATTGTCCGGTTACCCGCCCATGAAACAGCGAATCTTAAAGAATCAGGATGCTGTTGACCCAATTCTAAATTTACCAAAATCGATAACACTAAATTTGAATGATTCGTGCGTCCACATTTTGCATAATTTTGATAAGATTCAATATTCAAATGACATATTACTGGTCAGGAAACTAGTATAATGGCAAAAAACTCATTAAAAATTTAACCTTCAACAGGTTTTTGTTTCTATAAAAGCTTTTTTATATCTGATTGTGGCATTTGTGTGGAAGAGTGCTCAAAATGAAAGGACTGTTGGTAAGTTTCATCCTTTATTTAAGTGTATGTAGGTAATGAATATTTGTACAAACTCTTATTACATATTTTTATTATACTCACTTCAAGGTTGTATAGGATGAAATAGTTTTGCTGCAAGCATTATAATTCATTTACAGAAATAATAAAAAGCTACTTTAATTTACTTTTACTAAGATGTAAGCGATGTATTTATAGGTATTTACATTATGTATTATGTAACAGGCATATAAGACATACAGATATAATAATATACCATATGTATATATGTATATATTCCTTACAGTTTCTTACCTGTTTTTATTTAGTTTTTTTATTCATTGGTACTAACTCACATATACTTTTTCGGTTTTAATTTGATGGATCATAGGTAGGTATTGCTATTTTATGACAACTCTTATTACATACATTATTTTATATTCTGAGTAGTTTAATACAGCTTTTAACATATCTTAGTAATTTCATGTACCTACATTCGGTTTTTTTGTCTTTCTGTGGTTGTTTAGATCTTTCTTCCATATGTCAGACTTTTTACAGCAGTTTTTTTGTACAATTTGATCGATGCATCTTTTCTTGTTCTTTCTTTCTGTTAACGCACTTTCCTATATGCTACTGAATTTGTTTGAATGTTGTTTGCATGTTTTTCGTGACACTTTTTGATACAGGTATTTCACAACTGCTTCTGATAAATTTGGTGATAACAATATGCAATAGGCAAAATATCCAAAAGATTAAAGATCATTTTTCACTTATAAACAATATATAAACAATGTAAGATCTTTATTTTATTTTAAACACCAAAGGTTAAGACCGGCAAAATATATGGAAATGTAACACAATTATACTAAAATATCATAGAAAATCCTTTAAAATGAAAGTTTGTAAATAGACCGGGAAATTTTTTTTTCAGGACTGTGACTAATTCAGATCTCTGACAATTTTTTTAGTTATTATAGGCCTAAATAAAGAAAACCTGTATGTTTTCCGCATAAATTTCGTCGTCTTTTTTTTAATTATTAACAATTTAGTGTAAAAAATTCAATTTTTGCGATTTTTTGCTTATCATTAGAAATCTTGAGGTGAAATTACAAAACTATCTTTTAAAACATAAAAAAGCTGTAAAATGGCGATTTTCAAAAGTTGTTCAATTAAAATAACCTGCAAAATAAGGCAAAAACGTTTTTTGATTATACCTATTGTAAAAATCAACCTAGACATTTGCAATTGCGTTCAAAGTTGAGTATTGTGATCTTTAATAAACCCCTTAAAATTTTAGATCGACCCATTAATTAGTTCAACAGTTATTCTATTTGTTTATCCCAGAGACCTTTTTTTTGCAGTCACATTAGTCAGAAAATAATAAAGATATAGTAATTCTACTCATACCAAATGAAAGTTGAAGAGATAAACTATCAACATTCGCCAAAAAAAGTTAAAAATAAATAATTGTTACAACGCAAAACCCTTTTGTAAACTTACGGTTATTTTTTATTTATTAAAATTTAGAATAACTTTTAAACTATTCTCGAAGATAAAATCTTTTTTTATATTCGAAAAGCTAACATTTTTACACGAATTTAAAAAAAGTTGTTTTACGATAATTTGGGGCAAAGTTAGTTTTTTTCAATTCTCAGCTAATTTGTTTATAACGATTAAGGAACTCAATTTTCGGCATTTGAAATAAAAAGATTCGTAGTTGTTGTACAAAAAGTTGTACAAACATTGAACTAGAACAGGATCCTTTGTGAGTTGAGAAAAATATGGTTCAAATTAAGACTAATAGTGGCGAGTGGAGGGGACACCTACAAATCTACGCTTGCTTTTGAATGTTTTTTTCAGGATCCATGCTTCACTGCCATGGTATTGGTCGCATTAAGGTTTCATAGATTCTCATCTTTGTATTTCGATGGACATTTTAAGACCGAAATATATGGGAGAGGGCAAAATAGGCTCTGTTTGCCTGCGGTATTCTCTTCCGTATTTCTCCATCTTCTGATCCGTCGACATATATTTCTACTCTCAGGTATGTAAACTTTCCAACCGTTTCAATGTCATCTTCAGTATAAGTATAATGTTTTGTGAGACTATATTTCTTCTCGTCTGTATCATTAGTTTTGTTTTTTCTGTGTTAATTTCCAAACCTATCCTTTTTGTTTGCGTTAATATTTTGTGCTCCTGTTTGTGCTCCTGTTGATGTACTACTCATAATATTAATATCATCGGCATAAGCGGCCAGTTAAACCGTTCGGTTGGTCAGTAGGTTTCCTCGTCCAGCTTACATTTGCCAAACCGCATACTCCAGTGCCAGGTTAAACAAAGTTGGCCCATAGCCCAGCCCATATCCCTTTAGTCCCTACGAGATTTTGAAAAAGTTTGTCCGGATGTTTTGGATTCGTACACATGCCTGAGTTTCATCCATTGTGGCTTTATTGAGTCCAATTGAGTCTATGTCTGTTTGAAGTCTACAAACACGTTGTGAACATTAATCTCATGTTCTCATGATTTACTCAAGATTTGTTTGACTGTAAATATTTGATCCAGTGTCGATCTTCCCCGTCGGAAGTTCATCTGATACTCTCCAATGGTATTTTCTGCTAGTGGTTGGAGCCGCCGGTTTATAATATACGTGAGGACTTTTATATGCTGTGCATAGTAAAGACATTCCATGGTAGTTTTTGCACTGGAGTTTATCTTCGTTTTTATAGATCGGGCATACTATACTTTTCTTCCAGTCGTCGGGTATTTTCTGCTCTTGCCATTTGTCTTTGATGAGCCCGTGGATGTGACTTGCTAGGTGGTCGCCACCTACGTTGTACAATTCTGCTATTATTTCGTCAACTCCCGGGCTTTATTGTTTTTCTGGGCCTTACTAGCTTCGAGAACTTCCTCTATGGTTGAAGCTTCTACTCCATTCTCTACTTCATTCTCTTCTACATAGTTCGTGTCCATTTCATCTTCCATGTCTCCTTGTATACCAAGTAGGGTTTGAAAATATTGCTTCCAGGTTTCTGTGACATTTTTTTGATTATTTGTCTAGTTTCATCCTTTTATAGCCTTGTTTGAGGTTTATACCCACTTTTTATCTTTTTTAGGTATTCGTAAGTCCCTCTAATTTCGTTGTTTTTAAAATTTTCTTCAAACGACTACAATTGTTTATACCTCCAGATGTACTCAACGAATTTTACAAATGTGTTATTTGTTTATAAATTAATTAAGTAATAAATGGTGTAATTTGTTTAAACCATTTATGAAAAAAAAAATCGTTGTGTACCTATTTTATGGTTTGGCCTTCAAAAAACCTTATACGTGGCCCCTAGCAGATGTTCCAAAATAACGAATATCGCTACTCCAACGTGATCAAATGATGCATTATACTTTATCTCCATTCATTCCAGTGGCGCTCCCAGGGGGGGCGGGGTTTTGGGGGTTAAACCCCCCCCCAGGACCCTATTTCGACACTGTTACTCACACATGAGTAACATAAATAAAACAAAATGGAGGTAACATCATAAAAAAAATTCTGTGACCAACCAAGAGGTCAATTCTGGGTGCGCTGCTGATTCATTCATATACTTATTGTATTACATGTTTTAGTTTACTTTAATTTTAATATTTTAAAATAATCATTTATTTTAGTTACAGTATTTATAAACACTACAATTGTATTTTAACTTTTCCTATAGATAACAATGATAGTGTTACCAAAAATATCGATTTTTGGGTGATATTTTTTTCATAAATTGTTTAAAAAAATTACACTATTTATTAGTTAATTAATTTATAAACAAATTATATATGTGTAATGTACGCAAAGAGTACATACAAATTTAAAAAAAAAACCGTTGAGTAGATCCGAAGATATAAACAATTTTAGTAGTTTGAAGATGCGTTTTCATTTTTTTAACTTATAGATTTGTGGGTTCCCCCTTCACTCGCCACTATTAGTCTTAATTTGAACCATATTTTTTACAATTCAAAGACGATCCTGTTTTAGTGCAATGTTTGTACAACTTTTTGTACAAAAACTACGAATCCTTTTCTTTTAAATGCCAAAAAAGGCTTTACTTAATTGTTATAAACAAATTAATAAAAAAAAATAACTTCGCCCCAAATTATCTATGAAAATACTATCCCGAATACGAAAAAAGATTTTACGATCTACGAACAATAGTATAAAAGTTATTTTAAATGTTTATAAATCAAAAAATAACCGTAATTTTACAAAAGAATTTTGCGTTGTAAAAAATTTTTTTTTTTAATTTTTTGATGCATATCGATAGTCTGACTCTTAAACTTTCATTTGCTATGGCAATATTTCTTAAAATTGTTTGATCGTAAGTACATATTAATTATGATGAGAATGCCATTTTAGAAAATGTATGTAAAATAAAGCACAAAATTATTTTTGTAATAAATTTTACATTTTTTTTACGCTTTATAGTTTTTTTTATTACATTACAAATTTAAATTATATAATTCAAGCAAAATAATATTTTACTCTTAGGGCTGTGCATTATTCTTTTCGCTTCCATAAATATATATTTCAACTTTCTTTTGCTATATTCGTATCTTAAGAGTTACATAATCACGACCTGTCGCATCTTTCACGTTAAGAATGAATTATATCAGGTCAAGTAGCTTTTAATCATGTGGAGAAAATACATCTCTGAAATATTTGGTTTGCAAATGATAATCTTATAATGGTATTACATTATTTCGTGACAGATCCATTTTTCTTCGTTATCTTCGGACCGATGTTTTGAAATACTGTTATGCATCAGTAGCAACATATTTTGTTAATTTTAAAACCACTCCCGGGTTTATTCAAATTTTAAACCTAATATATAATAATTGTAAATTTCGTATATATAGTTGGCAAAAATCATAGTTATCGAACATTATTTAGGGCCTTTAGTGACTCTAAAGTACCTCTAAAAATATATCTTTAACTATAAAATCTAACATTTTTCTACGTTTCAGATTGTTTGCTTGGCCGTACTGGCCTTGACCAGCGCTGCTGATAAGGAAGATAAAAAGGGCAAGAAGAGGAGTTTCCCAGCCTACTCAGGATATTCTGGTTCCGTACCAGCAGTCCAGTATGACTCCTCTTCTCAATTGTTCGGACAATCATCTTCCGTCCTTGGAGGTGATTTGCAATCCTCTTCCGTCCTTGGAGGTGGTTTACAATCTTCTTCCGTCCTTGGAGGTGGTTTGCAATCCTCTTCCGTTCTTGGAGGTGGTTTGGAATCATCTTCGCAACTTTTGGGTAGTGGATATGGAAGTGGCGTTGAAAACTTACATGTCCAGACTTACTCTCAAGGTACTTTAAATAAACAGTTTACTTAAAAATTTCTATTCGTTTAAAGAAAATATTCACTTTCTTAAGAAACTCTTTTAACAAACTACATAAACTTGATAAGATATTTACGGATTCCAGTTCATATTAACTTTTGAATAGTTATTAGAAGATTTACGTATAAAAGTATTATTTGTTTTTAAATGAACTCAAATAAAAATAAAATACTTTGTTGATCAGCAATATAATACATGATCATAAGTCTTTAATAATTTAAGACTATATAAAAACAAGCTGACCAAGCAATAAAAAAATAACTAACTTATTGTGATAATGTGGGGATGGTGTCTATGACGGAAAGATGAATAGAGTGCTGTTAACGATGACCGTCTATAAAAATATCAATACACCAACCATTCATTATTAGCCGTTTCAACGGCCTTATGGGCTTCAGGAACAGGATTGAATCTGGATCAACAATGGAAACTAAGCCGTTCAATGGTTCAGGTATCGTTTGAATTTCTAGTAGTTGTACTTTCCATAACGCAACACCTCCTGGCTAACTTATTTTTGAATTTAAAGATATGACTTCTTCTTTTTATTTCTTTTTAAATGTAGGCTTTAAAGCCTGTTACTTCTTCAATAATAGCATCCTTAATTGTTTTAATTACCGCACCATCTTTTTCTTGGTCTGACAATATTTCTTCGTCAATTTGGTGACATACCTCGTGCTATTACTCTCCTATCCTCTGCCATTCTACTAATGTGTTCGTTTTACTTCTGTGTTTGCTATGTCACCCATCTATTTATGTATTCTATATTGCATGTTCTTCTTATGTTTTCGCTTCTCTCCCTATCCAACAGACTTTTCCGTGATATTCGTCGGAGTATTTTCATCTCTGTTGCTTCTAGTAGTTGTCTCGTTTTAGATATGTCAGATCTTGTCTCGGCCATGTATGTTAATATAGGTCTAATTGCTGCTTTATAGATTCTTGTTTTTGTGTCTTGTCTTAGGTATTTGTTTGGTAAGAAACTAATAAGAAAAAAAATTGGAGTGGAACACTCTTATCATCTAGCGGTATAAAGAATCCTACAACTTATTCTCAGATCTAGCAAATATACTGAAAAAAAAAATATTGTTACACGAAAATTTTTAATATTAGATAAATTTTCTTGATTTTAGGACTCCAAGGATTACAAGGAGTACAAGGATTGGAATCATCCCAAGTACTAGGAGGTGTCCAGCATTTCCAATCTGCTCAAGCTCAGTTGCCACTTGAACAGAGCTATTCCCAAGGTAAAATATTTAACGTACTTTTAAATTTATAAAACCTAAATAATACTCATACAAAATTATTTTCCATTGAAGTTTGAAATGACAATTAGAAGTTTAGTAAATTAATTTAGTCAGAAGTCATATCATCCCAAATCAAATTGGTTGTCTATTCAGCAATGTAACGTTTATTAATTAGATTGTAATCATTTGTTATAAGTTTTTTAATTTTTTTGCTTTACGGTTTAGAAGGATTACAAGGAGTACAAGGGCTACAAGGATTACAAGGATTACAATCATCCCAAATACTAGGAGAAGTTCAGAATTTCCAATCTGCTCAAGCCCAGTTACCACTTGCACAGAGCTATTCTCAAGGTAAAATATTTAAAACACATAAAAATTAACAAAATCAAAATTATATTTCTACATAATTTATTTCATTATTAGGAAAATTAGAATATCCAATTCAAGCTCAATTGCCAGTTCAATCCCAAGTTGTACAAAGTTATTCTCAAGGTAAACGTCAAAACACTTTTAAATTACCAAAACGAAAATAATACTTATAATATAATAACTTTAAAACATAATTTTAGAACAACACGTACATCCCACTCACAGTTACAATTATATCAGTAAGGCTGTACCTGTATATGTACCCAAACCAGTCCCCTATCAAGTAACTAAGACCGTACAAGTACCAACTCCATACAAAGTAACAGTACCAAAACCATACGCTGTTCCTGTTCAAGTAAGAGTACCAGTAGAAGTACCCAGACCATACGAAGTCAAAATAGAACACAAAGTTCCTGTAGCAGTACCCGAAAGGTAACAGTTTGCACTTTAAATCTAGATAAAACAAATCCTTTATTAATGTTGTTTTTTAGAGTACCAGTAGAAATTCCCAGACCTTATCCAGTTTACAAAACCAAGGAAGTCCGTGTTGAAGTAGAAAAGCCAGTATACGTTAAAGAGAAGGTAGAAGTTAGAGTACCTGTACCTAAACCATACCCAGTTGAAGTACCAACTCCAGTTCACATCAGAGTACCTCAAAGAATCCTTCTTAAAGTACCACAAATTGCTGGAGCTCACGCTCACGCTACACCATGTGAACACGCTGCTGCTGTACAAGCTGGACGAGGTAGGATATACATGTTTAGTTTAGTCAGTTTTTAGTCAACAAAATCTTTTGTTTCAGTTGTTAACATCCCCAACTATGTATATGGTCAATCCTACGGAAACTTGGAAGGACAACAAAACCTCCTGGCTGGTCAATCATTATCTGGACTTTCCGATCAATCCTCTTTTGGTCGTTCCTCTCTAGAGCAATTATCCTTTGGACAATCTGGTTTGCCAAGCCAAGCTTCTCTGGACCAATCATCAATTGGACAATCTCTTTCCAATATCGCTGAACAATCTTTGGTCAACAGCCAAGCTGCTTTCGATCAATCCGTCCAAGGGCTTGGAGACCATTCTAACTTGGGTATCGGACAAGAATTCCAACACTCCTTAGGAGCAAACGAAGGACTACAATCTTTCGGAGACGTCAGCAACCAAGGTCTTCAATCTTATGCAGAATTCAGAAGAACTCATCAAGGAGATGGAGTTGTCAATGTAGAAAAAGAATCGGTTTCTGTAGAATCTAAAAGTGAAACTGGAGTATCTGGAGGTATTGTCGAATCTAGATCTGGATTCGCTGAAGGCAGATCAGATGAAACCGTTTCAGTAGAACCACAACCCGCTGCTCCAGCTGCAGAAGTTAGCTCAACTAGCGAGCCAGCCGTCGAACAAACTTCAGCTGAAATTAAAGAAGAATCAACAGTACCTTCTGCAACCACTGATATTGTTTAAATTGTGCCATTTTATAAGTATCTCAGTTATTTGAGATAATTTTTTGTAATATAGTGTGTATATGATTTATAACCTAGTTATTTTCTGGCTTTATTTGTTTTATATCCCTGAAGCTATAAAGATACAAAATAAATTATTCTTAATCAAAGTATTAAAATGGAAAAAAGTGTAATGACGTACAAATAAAGATGAGTTTGGCTTTCGAAGAAAAAAATTGAATCCCACCGAACATTCTGCAACTAGATAATTAAAGGATAATTTAAAAAAAATTTCGATTGTTGTACTAATGGTTAGAGAGATTTTCCAGGGCTTACATGATTATTCAAAGCAGTTTAGCTAAAGAATAATGTTTTGAGGATGTTGGATAGATGCAACTAGTTATTGCAAATTATAACCACATTCTCTCCAATAGAAGTAGCAAAAAATAACGAAAGCCCCTGAAGTTGTTGCTATCAACAAGTCCTCGTAGACACTTTGTCTCAGGACCAGCAACCTTTTGTAGAGTCTTACGTTGCCATGTTATTAATTACAATTGTAACTTTAACATCATAACATATAAGATCCAATAATGTAACTTAAATTCAAATTAATAACATTTAACGGATTTTTAACCAAATATTAAGTGGCTCAAAACATGTACACTTAGATACACTGATGATGGAATATAGATTCCGAATTTTTTTTTTAAGTAGCCCGATGTGTGGTGTTTTAATTATATACCTTTTATAAAGGATTTTTAAATAATTTTTTTATGATACATGGTATACAGCCAGCTACAGACACTTAGTTTCCTTGTGAATAATAACAATTTCCTCAAAAAAAAAAACATTCAAAATATTTATGTATGTATTTATATATGCGACTTACACGAAGAAAGGGTTTATTTGCTAAAAAATCCAACTGATACTAAGAAGAATGTGCTAGTTCTTAAAAAGCAGATTCAGTTTGTCAACACAAAAAAATATTCCTAGTACTTATATTATAACCAGTTTGCTACGGTATACAACCCTGGTGGTCAGCTTTCAATTCCAACATTAGTACGATTTCAACCAATGAAATAATGGAAATATTACAAATAGTTCAACTATAATTTCCAACGCTTTAAAATCTGAAATTACATGTTTTTCAAAAATTATACTCAACGTTAAGTTAATGAATCGACCATCAGACGCAGGCTGAACCGTTTTGTTCCATGCGATCTAACTATTAGATTTTAAAGTACAGTGAAGTGAACATCAATCACCCTGTCAAATCAACAATTTTAGCTCATAAAATTGGTTACAACAAACGAAATATATCAGTGGATAGCTTGTCGAGTCTGTTTTATTTTAGCTTTAGAACTGTTTGCCCATTGTATTATTAATTATACCTACAGATTTTAAATTTATTGAGGCAATAAAAACAATTACATCACAAAAGCAGTGCACTCTCTAATTGGGTAAATTAAAAAAACAGAATTTACAAAATATTAAATACATGAACTAAATCTTGTCAGTAGCAATGTGTAGTATACTTAGTTATCCCAAAGACATTTATACAATTATATAAAGTGTTCAGCATGATTAAAACGAACACATTTTCTGCTTAAAAAAACCATAAGACAAAAAGTTAAAACTAGCGACATATTCACCTTAAAATATTGTTTTATAAAAATGCAAGTAAGTGCTTACCTATATACCATTACTTATATTCTCCTCCTTATTGGTTGAGCCCTTGTCAGTGCATGGTGACACTCATATTGTTAGCTACATTGACTGCACCGCTGTGTCAGATGTAGGAATTTTCCCACATTTATTTGGTCTGTCCATCATGTTGCAGATCTTCCTGTTGGTCTTTAACCTTCTAGCTTTCCTTCTACTACCAAGAGTTCCATATTCTTCTACAGAATTTTTCTGTATACTTATATCCTCTTTTTCCTAGAGTCCATGTTTCAGCTGCGTGTGTACAATGGAAAAATAAGGGCACTGACCAACCTAAGCTTAGTATTGCTTGTTATTGTTCGGTCTTTACAAATTTTAATTAAATTAGCTGTTGCAGTTCGGACCGTTGCTAGTCTGTTTGATTTCTGAGGAGGCCATTGTTGGTTATCAGGGACCCAAGTATACAAATCTGCCTACTTCTTCTAAATACGCCACTTGGTGTATCTGCGGTAGATTACTATTTGCCCTGTGTACGATAATTATTTTTGTTTTTTCAGTGTTAATGAAATTCCAGATTCTTTGTTTATCCAGATTAGCCGTTAGTTATTTTTGTTTTAAACGCATTTGAATATATTCCGGGTACTTTAACTTTGGTTTAGTTTTGACTGAATCGTGTTGCAACTTGGCTTGGAAGGACACCATCAACAGACCGACGTTAAAAGAATCGTATTGAATTGGCTGCAAAAATGCTCAAGACCGACAGTACTGGAAGATATCAGTAGAGGCCTATGTCTAAATTTGGACGCAGAAGGCTGTATGAAAATATATAATTATGAAGCCATTATATAATCTACAAAACAGAGCAGCATTGGTATATTGAGCGCTTGCTTTTTCAATATTTGCGAACGCGTTTCTTTTCCTGGTACAAATATTTTTGTGTAAGGCTATCTTTAGAAGTAAAAAGTTCTTTAGCGCTTCATGAATTATACGTATCAAGATTTTGCTTTCACGAGGAATAAGGGCAATGGTTCTGTAATTGCTGCATACGACTAGCGATTTTTTTTTTGGTGTTGACTGGGGACACTGAATGGTATGTTAAAAGCTTATTAAAAAGTATTCAGCAAACAAACTATAAAATCTAATCTAAGAGATAAATAGACTGAACATAGATATTCTAGATATGAGCTGATTTCGATGGAAAATAGGGAACAATTAGTCTAGCAAAAACAACCCATTTAATTGGTGTTCTCTTCGTGTTCTGATAGAAGGGATCTAAATTATAAACACGATGTTGGAACGCTAATAAACGAAAGATTGTGCATATCCTGGAACAACTGTATCCCAGCCTCTGAATGAGTCACACGTACTCATGTGCTTAGAATTTGTCACAGATATTACAGAAGCAAGAAAAGAAAATAGATTAACGAACTAATAAAATCGAAAACCAGTTAGAAGGAAAAACAAGCAGACTACTTTCCAAAAATATTTGCTCAAGTTGATGATAATAAACCACCAACACCAGAAGTGACGACAAACGAAAAAATAAATATTAAGAAAAAAGATGTATAAGAAACAAGCATTAAGGAAATTAAGGAAAAAGATCACCAGGAGAGGACAGAATACCGAATGAACATGAACATTAATAATAGAACAAAACAGAATACCACAAGAATGTAGATCAAGCATTATAATACCTCTCTTTGAAATGGAAGACAAATCGGACCCAGAAAGTTACAGCGGAATTAATTTATTAAACACAATACTAAAATTAACAACAAAAGTGATAACAAATTAACTAAATAAAATTATAATACTAGCAGAAGAACAACAAGGTTTTAGGAGGGGAAGATCATGTACCGACGCGATATTTATAATGAGGCAAAAGCAAGAGAAATCACTTAAATAAAATAAACCAGCATATCTATGTTTCGTGAGACTTAAGAAAACATTTAACCGGGTTTAAATTAAAAGACGTTATCTACTTATTGTAGGCAAGAGAGATACCTCTGGGAATAACCAAACTATGTAAAATATCTACCAAAACAGCACAATATAGGTTAAAGAATAAGAACTAACTGATTCAATTGAAGCTGGCAATGAGATTCCTTGAGCCCTCCATTGTTCAAGCTAATGATTGATGAACTAAGAAAAAAAAAATAAGAATAAAAAAATACCAAATGGGGGAAAGATAATTCAAATTATTCTCCAATGGAGACGGCCCAATACTAATATCTCATAGTGAAGATGATGTAGAACATATGCTGCACCAGTTTTATATAACCGGTAGAAAATTTAATATAATAATTTCCCTAAAAAATATGAAATGCATGGTTATAACAGCAAATACATTAAGATGTAAATTGGAGTTCGAGAATCAGATAATAGAACAAGTGATGGAGTTTAAATATCTAGGCATCACGCTATCTAGCTAAGAAAAGCTCAAAACAGAAGTGGGAGATTAAGTAAATAGAACAAACATAGCCGCAGGATACTGAATAAAACAATATGGAGAAATAAATATATTGAGAAAGAAATTAAAGGCAGAATTTACAAAAGACTCATCAGACCAATAATAACATATCCGGCAAAGACACGACCTGACAAAGGGAGGACAAAAAGAATGTTAGAAACAGCAGATATGAAAACTCTTAGAAAAATAATGGTAAGACACTATGGGACAGAGTTAGAAGTACAGATATACAACGTAGATGCACGTTGAAGAACATCAAGGACTGGATACGATATAGAAGAGTAAAATGGAACGGATATAAGCCGAATAACAACAAATAGAGTAGTAAAGGCGGTTCCCCAATAAGAAGACGATCAGTTAGAAGACCACGAAAATGATAGAACGACAACTTGCTATAGGCACATTAAAAAATAGAATAAGTCATGTCTACATAAAAAGACCACAAGAAGTAAAAGAAGATCGTAGAAGCCGACAGTTCTACGCAGATAAGTCAGAACAACTAGTCTTAAATGTAAAATAAAGGTCAAGCAAAAATCTTACGAAATCAACATCATATCGGATAATATGTTCTCGATCATAGAGATAATTGAGAAAGTGAAGAGATTTATACAGAAAAGGAAAAACCAAGACTTATTCATTATTTTAGAAGTTATGGCATTGTGAGCAATCAGAATACGTTCTGATTGAAAAAATCCATAACTTCTCTATGGATGTTTGGTTTTCATATTGTAATTTTTAGATGAACTGATGACGCTAAGCAGAAAGCGAAACGTCTTTAATAAATAGATGAAGTAGCCACCTTCTTTGTCTTTTACTTCTTTACTTTGACCGAAAAACCCACCACTCTTCGAGTGTTCCTTAGTTTATATATATATATATATATATATATATATATATATATATATATATATATATATATATATATATATATATATATCTATATATATACGTATGTTATGTTACGTTACGAACATGCATTCGGCGACTAGAGGCTTCCAGATCGACCCGTCAGGCATTAGAGGTAGACTATGCCAGAATTATCTAGTACATAATAACTTTTATATATAAGCATACCTTCTGTGGAGATTCCCACAGGCAAAAGACCACTCGGACGTCCCAGAATGCGATGGAGAGATAACATCCAAGCAGCCAAACATTTGGCCCTAGGTTGATGGAAGACCGAACAAATTGGAAAAAAATTGTACAGTCAGCCAAGACCCACCCAAGGTTGTAGCGCTACGTGATGATGATGATGATGATGATTATACCTTCTATGAGTCTATGTTTAGTTGATAAGATATTACCGAACTGTAAACTTATAAATAAATATGTTTATATAAATACGAACCGCTCGTTTTATTTAATCTCGCTTATATATATACATATTTCTTGGCTATTGTATTAAAGATGTGTGTTAGTTTTTGGAGCTCGTCTTCTGTCTCAGCGATTAATGCGGCGTCGACTGTATCAGTACAGCGTCGACTGTAACTCAGAACAACCATCAGTAAATCCAATAAAATTAACAACACCCAAAGAACTTGAAGAAGAAATCTTAAGACTGAATATTAAAAAGTCACCAGGAATTGACCTAATAACATCAAAAATGCTAAAAGAATTACCAAAAAAGGGTATAGTAATCCTTACATATATATTTAACGCAATATTAAGATGTAATTATTGGCCTAACAATCTAAAAATTGCAGAAATACTATTATTCCCAAAATCAGGAAAGGATCCAAGTGAAGTCTCATCCTATCGACCTATCAGTCTATTATCAACAATCTCCAAATTACTAGAAAAACTTTTAATAAAAAGAATAGATCCAGACTTTACAGGCGCAGATTGGATACCAAATTATCAGTTTGGATTTCGACGAGAACACTCAACTATCCAGCAATGCCACCGAATAACCCATAAAATCAATTCCGCATTAGAAGAAAAGGAATATTGCCCAATGGTATCACTAGATGTACGTCAAGCTTTTGATAAGGTTTGGCATAAAGGACTTCTTTATAAAATTAAACAAATATTACCACCATTCTTTCGAATACTTACATCATATTTGGAAAACCGACAGTTTAGAACAAAAGTAAATGGAGAAATATCCAAAACGCATCCCATTAAGGCGGGAATCCCACAGGGAAGCGTCCTGGGACCTTTATTATATATATTATATACGTCTGATCTACCAACATCACATAACGTAACAATTGGCACATTTGCAGATGACACAGTAGCACTTACAAGTCACAAACACACTAACATAGCTACACAACAACTTCAAGACTATTTGTATGAGCTTGAAAACTGGCTAAAACAATGGAAAATAAAAATAAATGAAAACAAGTCAACCCACGTAACTTTTACTTTACGAGAAGAAACACCACCACCAATATATATCAACAATGAGGAAATACCCAGGACTAAAACAACCAAATACCTAGGGCTACACCGGGACCAAACCCTGTGTTGGAAAGAACACATCACCAAAAAAAGAAAACAAATACAACTAAGACAAAAAGAAATCAATTGGTTAATTGGAAAAAACTCCAAGCTGTCAATAAATAATAAAATTCTAATTTATAAAACAGTTATCAAACCAATATGGACATATGGCATAGAGCTATGGGGCTGTAGTAGTAAATCTAATATTGCTATTATGGAAAGATGCCAATCAAAAATCTTAAGAGCAATTGTTGATGCACCCTGGTACGTAACCAACCAAAGAATCTATGAGGATCTCAATATCTTAACAGTGAAAGAAGTATACCAGCAAAAGAAATTACAATATATTCAAAAAGTGAACACACACTCCAATCCATTAATTTCCGCAATACCTCAACATCGAGTTATCAGAAGACTAAAGCGACGTTGGCCAACAGACCAGTAACATGGACCCGTGATTCTCTCACTGGAGGGGACCACATCACGCCAGAACCAAGGGACAGGACCTAAACTCATCACATTAACTTATAGAATACATTGTTTTTATTCTGATTGTTAATTTATTAGTTATAATAAAAAAAAAGACTGCATAACATGTCTGACTCCGTTTTGTACTGGTATACACTGTGTTAGTTTTCCATTTATCTTTGCCTGCATTCGATCATGAAACTAGATGTTTTCGATGGTTTGTATAATATCGATTGGTATTTTTTTATATAGTAGGTGTAAGACGTCTTCGACTTGGATGAGATCGAAAGCCTTTGTCAGGTCTATAAAACGTAGATATGCTGGTTTATTGTATGGCCTTTTCTGTGATTTGTCTTAGTACAAATACGGCATCTACGCAGGATCTTTTGGATCTGAATCCTTGTTGTTCATCTGATAAAGTTGTTAGTTTATTGATTTTGTTGGTTAGGATTTTTGTGGTAAACTTAAGTACGGCGTTCAGTAGATTTATACCTCTATAATTGTTGGAGTCTTCTTTATCTCCTTTCTTGAACAGTGGTATCATTATGCTGTTTCTCCATACGTCTGGTATCTTGCAGTGCAATATTAGTTTTTGTGTAAGTTTTGTCATCTCTATAGTTATACTTTCTTCTTTTACAAAACAAATTATGGTTTTGCATATCTGGAATTTTGCACCAAGTTTTGACTTCATTGGATGTTGTATTGCAAAGAAAGATCTTTTTCCCTCCAGTATTTGCGTTACAACTTTACGTTTTGCTTTGTTGTCATTAGTGATTATTGCTTCTAGGTATTTAAACTCTTGAACCACCTCGAAGATATGATGTACTTAAATTTTACAAAAAAAATGTTAACAACATAGACAAGTCACGTCACGTCATTCAGTGTGGATATATGCTACCAACAAGTCGTATATATAAAGGCTTTATGGCCTACCCTAATTACGATTTTTTTTTGCCTACATTTAAAAGCTATAAATCTTACCAATTATAATATATAACTATAAATAACCTCTTAACAAGAAGATGATGCCTGTCCTAATTATTTTTAAGTGTTCTTAAAAATATCATTTAAGCAAGTCATTTATTCCATATTATAATCTTATCTCATTACGAAAGAAGGTTGACACATTACATATTTATTACTTTCTTATAATCCTTAGCATAATACTTTCCATTTTGTTTAAATATTAAGTACCTCTATATTGACTGATTTTAGATTAGAAGATGAATTAGTTTCATTTTCTAAATACCGATCCCCGAGTCTGGGCTGCTAAAAACGTATTTGCCCAATATATTCCACCAAAAAATAAATAGGTACTTATGTAGAAATAAAGAATTAAAGCACATAATTAAAATGTAACTATTTAAAATTCCTGTCAGAGTGCAATATTTTATTTCAAAGGTTTATGTAATTGTACCATTTAAACTTTGAGCAGTGATAATTTTTACATTTAACACGGTTATTCTTAGCTAACAAGTTCATTCTTAAACACCAATCTAAAAACAAGACTAACTGTATTTCTAATTTATTATAAACATGATGACACAATAAGAAGTTTTCAATATGAGCGAGTTTCTCAACATTTAATAAATCCAGTGAAAAATACATTCTCTATTAGAATTGATTTTTTTTATTTAACTTTATGTGTCTCGATCCATAGGAAGACGAAGAATTTTCTGAGTGAGAAACCTAAGAGAGTGGTATAGTTGCAGCTCAGTAGAGTATTTAAAGCAAACTCTACATAAATAATATATAATATCTCTCTCCTTGGTAAAGGATAATATATAATATCTTGGCATACATAAGCCACATGAACCTTCTTCGTGTAACCTCCAAATATAAATGGGGTACAGATGTTAAAACACACCTTACATCGTATAACTCGTTCTCTCAATAAAGAATTAGGAACGTATAGGCTGTCCTAAACCCTTCTTCAGTGCGTCATTAATTTTGACGTCATATTCGCTCCGTGCGTGACCATGGTAGGGGTACCTTGAAACGATGCCAGCGTGCGTAGCGGCGAAATATGACAAAATTGAAATCTTTTTAGAGATTACATATAAATTCTAAGAGATCTAAAGATTACATATAAATTAGAGAAAAGAAAAAGATGGATCGGTGCTATTAATATGAAAAAGTAAATATCACATAACCTTATTTTTATGCAATTGAAATAGGAAATATTTAAATAATTTACCTTAAATGATATTTTATAAGGCTTCAAGCTAACTGCAGAGTGCCTGATGACTTTAGCTTTTATATCATAACTTTTACTATTAGTGTTTTTAATTATATGCTCTTTCACGTGAAAAACTTGATTTGCCAGTACTAGATTTTTCCCTTTCTTTTCCGTTTGGGGTTAAATATATAATTATGATGAATTTTGAGAAACCCAGTTTTTAATACTACATTTATTTTGTACATAAACTGAAAAAATATAATTAAAAAGTTAATTATTAATAATTGTTAATTTCGCCTGTATTTAACAATGTCAAACCTATGTCATATGTTTAACCTGAAACTTGGTAGGTCCAACACTGTCAGATGAAAGGGGTAGGTGTCGCGTCATTCACGCACGGAGCGAATAGGATTTTAAGAATGTCGTGAATTATTGCATGACATTTTAGTTATATCTGACAGTTGCAGGATCGTAATCGGCTAAATGTGAAAAGGTAATGTGAAATAAAAACTTTAACAAATCAATTTTTTTTAAATTTTTATAGGTTTTGTCCTGTATATAAATTTTTATTGCGCATTATATTGGAACTGCAGTTTGTCATATTAAATCCTATTCTATACTTTCCAAGGAAAGTGCTTAATTAGCTAAGATTTATTTATGGATTTATTATTATTTAGTATGGAATAAGAATGTTTGTTAATTTAAAATAACGCTTCCTCCTAGAATCTTTTAAACGTTGACTGTGAGATAAAATATTTTACTGGCAATTGCATTAATTGAAATCAGTCATATTCGGATAAGTAATTTTGCTGTAAGTTTCTGTAGCAGCCAATAAAGATTTATCATTAAATAGTGGAAATAGTTTAAATAGTTCTAATATACACGAGTTCTATTAACATGTTCATATTTATTGGTTAAAGAAGGTATCTGTTTGAGTACCTTCATTTGCCAATCGTCTTACTGTTGGTAACGAAACTCCTAACGCCTCGGCAACACTCTAAAATGTACAGTACCTATTTAAACTACTATTAATACTTTTTAGAATAATTTAAAACTTACTTTACGAACGGCAGAAACTGCTAATAAAGTTGTTCAAGCCTCTTTTTCTAATTGAAAATAATTTAGTAATTTTAATATTAGTCTTCGTTCTTTCTCGGTATATCTCGGCATATTTAAAATATTTTTATGAAAATAAAAACAAAATTAAATTTTTACTGTAAAATGTCTGAAAATACTAACCTGGAATGACATTTTATCAGTTGACATTGTGAAAGTAGGTACTGTCACGATCGAGACCATTTTGTCAAATTATATTTATGCGCATCATTGACTGGATATCTATTTAACGTATTCCAAACTCCAACTAATTATACATCCGTAAGTAGAATTCGCTTTAATATCCAAATACCCGTGAACGATACATAATTTTCTAAGTTCTATGTATAATAATCACAGACTCACGTTTTTTCTGTCACTTCTAGCTTAACGCATTAGAGAGAATTTGATCAACTATGACGCACTGAAAGAAGGGTTGGGGATGGACTGTACCCTTTACTCATCAACTAGCAAATCTAACTTAATATTCTTAAGCCGGGTACACACATGCCAGTCAATGGGGAAAGTAGCTCGCATGCAAGTTGCTGGCATAGGCCAGTAACTCGCAATCACAAAACACATTTGCTAGTAATTGGCATGTCAGTAGCTCGCTTGTCTATATTGGTAATGCCAAAATGCAGGGTAGATTTTTACACATGCCAGTGCTAGTAAACAATCGAGTGGTTTTCATCTGAAACTAAAGTACTTGTTTTGTAATTAAAAGTTTTTGAGTTTCCAACAAAATAAAAGAGGATCCATGGAAGGTATTCGTAATGAATTCAACAAGCAAGTATTGCTGATGACCATAGATATTGTTAGAAATTTAATAAAGAATCCGAAGCGGAACTCAAAAAAGAGAAAAATTTGGATGAGAAATTGAATTGGTAGGCGAGAAAATCATGGAGCAATTTTTTATTTTTTCCTTTATCTCCTTTATGGTAATACTTTCACCCATTTTCTCTTAAATTTTTGTGTAAGCATTGTCACAGGCTAATTTATTTTATTACTGACCAGACCAATAGATCTGACCAGTAATATAATACAGTCAAAATTTAATCTCATTCAAAATTATACAACTATTTCTAAGGATAGTTTTTTAATACTTCTGAATTATGTTTTTGAGAACACCTATTTTAGATTTAATGATAAATTGTATCGACAAATATTTGGAGCACCTATGGGTAGTCCACTTAGCCCCATAATTATTTGCTGGATGTCATTATTCCACAATTACCTTTCCCTTTACCCTTCATTAAAAAATTTGTAGACGATCTTATATGTTCTGTTCCTACTTCACAGATTTAAAATACCTTGAACATTTTCAATAACTTTAACAAACATTTCCAATTTACCTTAGAGACTGAAAATGATTGTTCGATATCATTTCTGGACACCAAATTAAAAATAACTAAACAAAACAAAATATTGATAGATTGGTATAAAAAGCCAACACACTCTGGAAGATATTTAAACTTTTTTTCAAATCATCCTACTCATCAAGAGTTTAATACAGTGATTACAATGAAGAATAGGGTAAGGCATATTGGTGACAAAAAATTCATAAACAGAAACTTAAATTTGCTGTTAAATATCTTTGAAAATAATGAATATCCAGAACATATCCTTAAAAAATTGATATTTAACTCAGACATTTTTGACGGTCCCACTGATATCAAAGCAGTACAAACAATCCAATATAAAAAACTACCATTATGAAAACAGTTAACTACTTCTGTGGCTAGTTTATTTAAACAATTTACCAACATTAAAATTGTCCAATATAATTTATTAGAAAACCGACAACTGTTTTCTAAAGTAAAAGACAAGAAACCAACTGTAAATAAAACTAATGTTATCTACAAACTGCCTTGTTTGGATTGCCAGAGCTGTTATGTTGGCCAAACTTCTCAATGGCTAAAACAAAGGGTCACACAGCACAAAAGTGACTGCACAAAAAGAAGAATACATGTGCGGCAATTGACCATTACTTAAAAACTGGGCATCCATTTGACTACTCAAATGTCAGGGTTCTACAGCAAAAGAATAATTACAAAAATAGATTGTTTTAAGAAATGTGTCATATTAATAGAGAAAAATATGCAGTAAATTACAAGGCAGACACGATACAGTTGAGCAATATCTACTGTAATATTCTTAGTATGTTAAAATAATTTTTCTGTTTACAATTATATTTTAAATCACCCTGTATATTTTTAATGTGTAATTTTACTGTGTTTTAATTGTTTCTTGGTTGTTTTTGTTTGCTTTTTATATTGAATTACTAGTGACCTAGGTGCTGTTAACCAATATTGTTAGTACTGTTTTGAACATATTATGTACAAAAACATTTTTAAATATTTTAAACTCTAAATCTGTAAGTAATAAATTGTTTATTCTCACCTTATATTTATACAAATTTTAACCATATTTTAGTTGTCTCCTGATGAAGCTGACAAAAAATCAGCGAAATATAGAGAAATAAAAGAAAAAAGAATTTTTTTCAAATAACAGACCGCATACCCGATACACCACTACAATAAATTGTTTGGTCTAATTAAAGAGAAAGGATATTTTTTGTCTTCATGAAGGACTCCAATTTTATTTAATTCTAAGTTAAAAACTATTTAGAACATTATACTTCTACTGCTATAGATAAATTGATCAATATATAAAAATTAAATGATGTTTAACAAACTTCATTTTATTTTTTTACTTTTTTATAAACAGTACACTTAAGTCAAATACTACAGATACTTTTGAAAAATAATAAATATGTGTTTTTTGGTTTTTCATTTAGAAATAATGTATTTCTTGAGATATTAGATCGTTTCCACAATTTTCCTACAGTATCAGGATAATTGTTTTTTTTTTTCGATTAAATCGCCATCTGTCAAGAATTCGACAAAAATGTTTTACCTATTTTTTCATAAGAAATTCAAATCTGTAATGGGGTTCCTATTTAAGATATTAAAATTGCCCCACCCTAGAAATCTAAAAATAGTATTCATTTTCATGTTAGAAAAACGTTGAGCTGATGCAGAATTTTACACCTTCTAGGAAATCTTCAAGTAAAAGGGATTTCTGGAGTGACCATGGATTTGCCTATCTCAGCACCAATAGCAAACATAGTAATGAAAGGATTAGAAACAACAGTCATCTCTAAATTTAAATACAACATACCTTTCTACAAACGATATGTGTTAATGACAGCAGTTAATGATTTTTATACAACATTGTATTATAAATTGCCTATTTGAGCTTTTTTATTACCTACTTGGAACATGAATAACGAGTTTCTGAGTTTATTTAGCAACGTAATACCCAGTAATACTAAATCTTCCTGTGGGAAAGTAACGAATTTGGACATTCTTGATATAAATCAACAACACCATATATCTTAAAAAGAAGAAAATAGCGGTCATGAAAGAGTGTTAATCCGACTACTCTCGACCGCAAATGAATAATTCAAATTGTCCGACGAGAAAAAGATAAAAAAAGAAGAGCGTAAGAGAGAGAAAAAGAGGCTTTCTACAAAACCGAATTTATTCGCCACCTTAAATTTTCATAAGCACAATCCTTATGTAATCCATTTCACACAACAGGCGGTGTAGGTAGATGTCAGTTGCACCATGAGAGTTGTGCCTAATGAGATACAATAATTAAGAGATTTTGTGTTTACTAAGTTTAGTTTTGGGTGTAGCACTCTGAAAGTATTTATTGAGGATTCCAGTTAATTGAAATAAAGGTATAATTATTGTTTTCTACTGCGAGTTAAAGCATTAAACTAAATACTTATTTTCTCAAATCTATAAAGGTTATATATACAAACGAAATATTAACGGTAGGCGGCCAGCAGATTAAGAGAGTAAAAAGATATACTTACTTGGGAACGATAATCACAGAAAATAACGATTATACTGCAGAAATAAGAGTCAGAATTGAAAAAGCACATGCTAACTTCGTGAAAATGAAAAAGATTTTATGCAGCAAAGATCTGACATTGGCCCTCAGAATAAAGCTAATTAAATGCTATGTATACAGTGTACTCCACTATGGAGCTGAATCATCGACATTAAACCGGAATACAATAAATCAACTTAACGCGTTTGAAATGTGGACATTTAGAAGATTGTTAAGGAGAACAGGCAGAGAGAGGGAAATGGAAAATACAATAAAAGAAAGGAAATTTCAATATCTCGGACATGTGATGAGAGGCGAAAGACACAACATCTTGAGACTCATAATTCAAGGAAAAGTAGAGGGTAGGAGAAGCATAGGAAGAAGACGCGTTTCCTGGTTAAAGAACCTGAGAGAGTGATTTGGTTGTAGCTCAAGGCAATTGTTCAGAGCAGCTGCCTCGAAGGTCAGAATAGCCATGATGATTGCCAACCTTCGTCGCGGAGACGGCACTTAAGGAAGAAGAAGATATATACTTGTAACTATACCCCTTAAGTTATTAAGGTCTTAAGGTTCTTTCTAATTCATTTAAGTGAATTTTCAACTTCTAATATTAACAACAAATAAACCATTAAAAATCATTGTAACAATATCGTCCCCATCGGTAGCAATTAGTTGCTTTTGTAAAAATATTTGTGGTGTAAAGTAAGTATAGAGTTGTTCCCAGTATAATGTCCTTAGGTATTCCTATCGAATTGGAGATAGATTTGATAAAGCTTTATCGTATCTGACCTAAAAATATCTATTGCTGACTAAATCCTTAGGAGAACATACCGAGGATGACGAAATGCGGTTGGGCCTGAGATAGGCATTATTAATAATAATATTGAACAGTTTTATGACAGCCGTCTCAGCATTTTATTTACATTTTTTTTCTGATTTTGGATTAGATTATTTGCATTTGGATAAAGATTGAGCTGAAACTAGTGAGATGGCAAAAAAATGAAGAAAATACAAGATCGAATATTAATGGCTGAGTGCCGACATCCAATCATTCTAAGTAAAAAATTCGAAGCAAAAAAATTAACCAAAAAAAAAACAAAATATGCAGGATAACAAGACTACACCAAGTAAACTATTCCCTAAAAATATTTTAAAACATTCGAATCTACTTCTAAAAGTAGCTGTCCAATCTTGATTGCAATAGAACGACACATGGAATAGTAAACAAATTTTTATGCCATATAATGATTTGGACTTCTTGAAAAGCTTTTTATATAAGGCAAGCTATTAAAAAAAGTAAACCAAACATACCTAAATTACTTCCGTCATATATCCATGGAGACATGGGGATTATGAAACTATTGATACTGAAAGAAAAGAAAAGAACCGAAGACCAACTCTCCATCTCTAACAAGACCATCTCTAACAAGATGGGAAGACCAAATGAAGACTTTGGTGGAAATGAACTTTTGCTGACTCCGTTGGCTGGAATCTCAGCCCATGAAGACAGCAAGCTGACAAGATTAAGAATCTTACCACGCACTGACAAGGGTTCAAGGAATGAGGAGAAGGATAATCATCATCATAATCATTATTAAAAGACTGTCGTGTATTCACCCAGAGATAGAGGCATAAGGTGTAAAAGCATTTTTTTTCCATCTGGGTTTCAAGTTTCTACTGGCAGATTAGATAGACTGCTAAAACGCCAATCAACATTAACATCAACTACCATTGGATAAACACGACATCCACCACCCAACAAAACAGCACATTTAAATAATGTAAAAGAAATGGAAAGATGTGGAATAACAAATTTGTGATCATTTTAACTTACCACGCAAGTAAAATTTTTGGATTTTAGAGAGACCAAAAAAATTATCTCCACATATATTTACAACTCAAGACTAGTTAGTAGTTATAAAAAAGGCGTGTATCATAAATTCACACTGGTAGAAATGGATCATGGAAAAAGTTTTCAATCTCAAATCTGATCTTTTCAAAACTCTGTTCTACATTCGTCATTCAACCAGTGGTTTTTTCTTAATCTCTTTATTCTTGATATGTTCTTCGACGTTGCTTTCTTTGTAGTGTTTGTCATTTTAAAGAACTTTTGTTATATGTTACTCATAGTAGCACTGTTTTGTTTGACTTGTATATATGTTTGCTAATCCCGCACTGCTTCATAAAGGGATAGTCATTGCTTTAATTATTTTGTTGGAGATGTAGATTGTTAGCAGTCCTCGAAAAGATAGTTAAAAAAATAGTTTTAAAAAATGTCTGTAAAAAAATAAAATATTTACTTATGTCAAAAATATAGCAAATATAAACTTGTATATTAAATGTTTATATATAATTGTTGCGGTTAGTGATCGTCTTGTGAAGTACAATGGTTCAACTGACACTCATTTTTTCTGTGTTGCTGAATTAACTGAGGTTAAATTATATCAAAAATCGACGTAAAAAAACGGAAGGAACGCGCGTTACAAGCCGAAATAATCTTCCTCCGTTTTCTGCCTCGAGACCCCTTTTCCCTTTCTCACTATCTCCAAAATAATGTGAAAGTACCCAGTGTGCATCATCTCTTACGGACCAAACCGCCGAGGTGTGGTCACATATATAAATATGACTCGGATTTCGTGGACCATAACACAAAAGACGTTTTTTTCCATCACCTAGTACACACAATGCGGTTGTTTTTGGTAAGGGTGATAAAAAATTTTAAAAATTTAAATTCGCGAGAGAAACCATTCATCATAACTTCTAATATCGTTTTTTAGTTCGTTGCTTGAAGAGTTTTTTAAATGTGTTTTTGCTTCCGAGAGTGTGCTAAATTCTGTGATAATCTAGGGTTTTGAATTGTTTTGAAACGAGAAAATCGTTCTCTCAAAAGTGAAAAGTGTGGTGATGATTATGAGATTTTTATCTACATAATATGTACGGAAATGTAAAACATAATGCATATTTTATTGAAATATTTATTTCTTTATTAAACTTTGACATTCAAAGTATATTCTGGGATTTTAAATTGAATTTTGATTTTTTTACTAATTTGCGTAATATTTTTTTAATAATATTTCCTGTTTTGTTTTTAATTTTTTAGAATATGTATTGAAAATAGGTAATAACTTCGGATTACACTCCTTTTTTAGATTTCTATAAGTTTTTACGTTAGTTTTTTGTATCTTCTTTAGATTTATGTCATATTTGGCCATGTTACATGCTCCTTGGCATTTCTTTTACTTTGTTTATGTGTTTAATTTAACATTATTTAAATAATAATGTGATTTTCTCTGGTGAACACTTTGGCATCTTTAAATTTTTTTCTTGTTTTATTTGCATATATTTTATTAATTTTTATATCTTATATTATTTACAAATATTGTCATTAATAACAATATTTATAAATTAAACCTTATATTTATGATATAAAATAACTTTTATTTTTTTTTTATCTTTTTTTATTCGTAAGGAAATCGAAATGCGTTTTAATGTTTTGTTTACTTTTCTTTATTTATATATATATATATATATATTGCATTTTAATTGTAATGACTTTAAAAAACTTATATATTTACGTACTACTGCATATTTTTTTTCTGGACGAATAAAAATATTGAATTGAGATCATAGTATTTATTATTTTTAATGGAAAGACACCACAAGTTCATTAAAAATATGTTTATTTTAACGTTTCTATTTCTACTTCCCAAATCGAATACATTTGGAAAACAATTTCCATGTAAGTGGAAATAAAAACATTAAAATAAGTCACTAGATAAATTGTTTTTATGCTGGTATTTAAATGTCTTTCTCTCTTATGTGTAACTCCACGTCAACTATACAGAGTTGGTTAGGCGAACCTTATCGATTTGGTTTAAATTTGACAGATGTATTCTATACTATAAAATATGATGGTCAAAATAGCGGTCTATATAGGCAATTTGATTTTTTCCAAGAATTTTTTTCGGTATGTTATCACTTTTTCTTGCATCGCTGTCTCTAGTTGCTCAAAAAATTTTTCAAAAATACATTTTTGATGAAAATTTTTTTGCTGAATATGATCATTCCGTTGCCTAATTTTCAAGGAATATTCGGAAAATATAAAAAACGCTCTTTTTCTTTAAAAAGTCGTATCTCAAAAACGTTCCTGTTTTTTCCTTTAATACTTAACAAAAGTTGTTAAAAAGTTTATCATCATCATCCAGCCTTAAAAGTCAACTATCTTGCGCCACTCTTATTTAGTTTTTATTTTGTCTTCTTAAATCGTCAGCTCATCTTGTAGGTACTCAACCGACGCTTCTCTTATCTTTCCTTGGTGTCCATTCCTATATTCCGTCATTCTAGCCATGTGTCCTCTTCGTTTTTTATTTTGTCTCGAAGTGTTATTCCTAACAGATTGCTTCATTCTTCTTTGTGTGACCGTCAGTTTGGTAGTCGAGGCTTTTGTTAAAGTAAGTGTTTCTGCTCGTATTAAAAGCGTATCACTGAAAGGACAGATTGATCAAATACTTTTCTCTTCAGCCATGCGGCAACTGACTTTTAAAAGTTTCTCTCGGTTTTCCATATGCTGCTTACCCAACACCGATTCTTCTCTTCAGTTCATGGGTCTGATTATCGCTGGTAATCATAATTTCATGTCCTAGATATTTATATTTATTTACGAGTTCTACTTTTTGCCCACTAATACTGATGTTCTGATTGCGTACCAAATTTGACATTTTTTTAGAGATGATTATGTTTAAACCTAGATTTTCTGTAAATACAACAAGTTTCTGTACCATCTCTCTTGCTATCTCTAGATTCTCAGCTACTATGAGTATATCATCGGCAAAACGTAACTTGTTTAGATATTCTTCATCTATATTTATTCCCTTTGTGAGCCAATCCAAATTTTAAAAGTATGGTCGAGTACAGTACTAAAAAGTTTAGGTGACATTGATTTCTTTTTTCCCTTCTTCACGATGCTTCTCAAAACTGTCATGTCCTTGTTCTGCTCTATTGCTTGATTTGTTTTTCCAAGTTTGTAGATTCTTATGTCTTTTCCTATGGCCTTTGTAATCATCTCATTTTTTTTATTTAGCGCTTCTTTGCTTATACTGTTATCTCCTTTCATCAGTCGCCCTTTATCTATAAGGGTTTTTGTAAGTTGACTTAGTTTTTCATCCTTTTTATTTAATGGACAATATTTAGTTTAAGCCTCTTTCATTGTGTTTACTATTTGTTTGTTCAATATATTGATGTCTGTTGTTGTTGTGTCTTTCAATGAATTATTAATATATTTTTTTAACTCCTGAATATTAGTTGGCTTTATCCATTCCTTTGGTTGTTTCTTATTTATCATTTTGAGTTTTTTTTTTCGAACGATATCGGTACTAAACTGGTTTAACACATTTACTCTTTAAATAATTCTTTTTTGAATATTAGGAAATAGTCAATTTCGTTCTTTGGGTTTCTAATAGGTCTTTTTCATGTCCATCTTTTGTGGTTTCTCTTTTTTAAAAGGTGTTTATTTAATAGAGATTGTTTTCCAAAAGTAAAGGTAACAGTTATTTGCCTATATTATTTCTGCCTTCGCTTACAAAATTTCATAAGATTTTATTGAAGGGGTGTTCCTAAGTGCCTATTTTAGCGTTGAAATTGCCACCTGTTATTAAGAAGTGGCCAGGATTTTCCTTGATTTGATCGAAGAATATTTGAACTTTTTGGACCCATTTGGACCAAGCCATTGTCGCGATAGTTCGTGGAGAATAAAAATGAACTATGAGCTCGATGTAGAGGGCAGATATAATTAAATTTGTTAAAGTCTTCAAAAAACTGGCACGGTCACATAGAAAGAATGCCAAATAATAAAGCTGTAAAAGTAATCTAGAGATAGAAACCTCCAGGAAATAGGACGATAAGAAGGCCCCGTAAAAGGAGGCTCCGATGTAAAGGAAGATCTTAAAACCATGAACAGCGGGCACTGGGGAAGGAAAGTATCCGACAGGACGTAATGAAAGAAAGTTGTCAAGCAGGCCAAGACCCAGAAAGGGTTGTAGCGTCATTAGAAGAATAATTTAAAACGAATAAATAACAATCAAGCAGATGTATAGAGCGAGCGATATAGTCCAAGAGATTAAATCCCAACGTCTTAGATGGGCTGTCCATGTCCATAGACTCCCTAATAACCGCCTTCCAAATTAATATGGGAGGAAGCTCCCACAGGAAGAAGACCCTTAGGACGTCCACGAATGCGATGGAGAGACAATATATAGTCAGATCTAAGAACAATGGGGCTGCCCACTGACCCAACTATTATGGACGACCGTTCAAGATGGAAGCAAGTTGTGCAGTCAGCCAAAACCCACCCCGGGTTGTAGTACTACGAGAAAAAGAAGAAGAATAAATAACAATTGCAATTTTTTTTTCCAATTACTCAAGACATCTAATTAATTACTGAAAAGTCATATTTAAATACACTATTTTGTGTACAAGTTTGTGGTAAATTCAAATCTGTGTTCAGAATAGCACTTGGTTTAAGAAAATAATGAGAAATTGTAATAAATTGTCAATAAAGACAAACAATTTTAGAAAAAAAGGAAATTTGGCCATTCAAGTAAATTTAATACCATTTTATCATAAGATATAAGAGCTTTGCTTATTTTTAACTTAAAGTATATACTATTTAACAACTTTTCCTAAATTAAAAAAAAAGATAATATATCGAAAATGCAGTTTTAGATATTTTTTGAGCATCTAGAAAAAGTAATAAAATACGGGATACAGTATTAAGCAATGCATGGAAGAAAAAGTAATAAAATGCGAGAAAAAAATTTATTCTTGGAAAAAATTGAATAACCCATATAGACAGCTATTTTGGACCTAGAAGGTTAAAATTTGGTAAATCGTTATATTTTATAGCAAAGAATACATCTGTAAAATGTAAGCGGAATAAAATCGAGAGGAGTCTGTCCAACTTTGCACAGTTGACGTGGAATTAAGCATGTGTGTCTTGACATCCCTTTTCGATTTTAAATAAAAACTATAACATAGTTTTATAAACATTTTAAATAATATATTTGTTGACCAATTGAAACTTTTTTTGTAAAACTGTCCCAGTGATTACAATTTCTGCTTTCTTTTTTCAAAGTTCATGTTTTCAGTCCAGGGGTAATAATTTTAACATGTTTTATGTTAAAGGGCTCACCCGGCAAGGGTCTAACATTGAGTAACGTCCATTTTAATTGGGCTTTTTATGGTCTATATACTAAAAGAATTTATCTTTGACTTACCTAAATTTTTTGTTTTGTCGCATAAAATAGAACTTGATTTTTTTATTTGATTCATTCTATTCTACATTAATTGGCGCACTTGATTCCATTACTTTATTACGGTTTCGCGTCAATATCATGTATTTAAAATTATTACTTTTTAAAACCATTTCAATATTCAAAATAATTTTTATATTTGTTTATTTGAAAATAACATGATCAAATAATAGATAGGTTATTACTATTATCAGCACATATTGAATACCAAGGTCGCAACCAAGAAACTTTGTTCTAAGTCTTGAAGCAATATTAACCTCACATGAAATTTATCAATCTTTTCTTTACCTGTCCAATATTATTTTGCTTATGTATATCTAAATTTTACATCGTGTACCTTCTCTTCAAAATAAAATGAAATAAAAAAAAAACATGTTTGTATAAGGCTCGATTCAGTCCACACGTGGCTACTTTCCGTATTGAAATACCTTACCTTAACCTTTGGCATTCCGGTACCCTTACAGCTCTTGCTTCATTCACAACCATCTTCCAATTCTCACTTTCATCTTCTCGTTCTTGGGTACGATTTCGTCATCTTTTCATTCTACGCTATTGAAGCTGTTCCAGTACGTCATCTAACCGTCTCATGCTTGGCCTTCTTTTCAGTTACATGCATGGCGATCTATAGTGGTAAGCGTTTTTGTTCTCTTTTAACTCGCCATTCGCTCCAGGTGGCTCAGCTCTACTTAACTGAATCTGTAATTTTTTTATTTTCAAGATAACCTCCTCATAAAGCACCGGTACCCTCATTATATCTACAATCCCCCGTAGATTCTTCGTATCATAATATGGTATATATTCATTCCAAATGTTTTAGGATAAAAGTCTTAATGTAATAAGTATTGTTGGATAAAATAGACGCCATTTTGTGCTCTTGGCTCATGACCAAATATTTGGCTTTTTTCCGATTAATAGTGAGACCCAGTCTTTGTGATTTCTCTTTCATTAGACGGAATGAATTCATTTCAATCTTGATAATAACTTGATATCCGTCCCAGCAACTACTGTAGTCATTTAATTAATATACCAATTAGCTATAAAGGATAGTGTTTTCCGTTGATGCAAAAATTGTACTCGTTTCATAGTTTATTATTTTTCATAGTTCAACTTCTTATTTATTTTATTTAAATTAAGACGTAAATGATTACGCCATAAAAATACTTTCTTCTAAATACATCTAGATTTAAGTAACTTTCTTTATATTTGCATATTATTACAATATTTTTATTTTTCGTAATTATTTTAATAAATAAATCACGTAAATATGTAAATAAACATATTTCTAATGAATTTAAAAGCAATCAAGTGTCTAATAGATGATATTTTCTCACCAATCAGTAATGAGCTTTCATATATTTTGAAAATATGATTTCTTTAACAATTTAATAAAATGATAATAATTTGCAGTTCATCCCTACACTACTGTCCCTCGCCCTTGACACTGTTCAAGGTGGAGGGCTGGGTGGTGTTCATAACGACCTAATTCCCCCAGTTCCGTCAGCTACTTATGGAGTTGGATTTGGAGGAGGAGGAGGAGGAGGAGGAGGTATTCATGGAGGAATATCAGTTGGTCATGGCTCGGGAGGAATAGGAGGAGGAATTAATATTGGAGGAGGATTTGGTACAGGAGGTGGACCTGGTTTTGGAGGAAGTGGATTTGGTGGAGGTCCAGGAATTGGATCTAGTTCAGGGTTTGGTGGGGGCCAAGGATTTGGTGGTGGCCCAGGATTTGGTGGTGTCCCCGGATTTGATGGAGGCCCTGGATTTGGTGGTGGCCCTGGACTTGGAGGTGGCCCTGGATTTGGTGGACCAGGACTAGGAGGTTTTGGTGGTGCCATTGACGCTGGGTTTGGAGGTGCTGGCCCCGACTTTGGGGGAGGACCAGGAGTAGGAGGAGGTAACACAAAATATTTTTAACAGCTTAGACATTGCTATATCTATTAAGATTAAACCAGAAAAAAAATTTAAAATAATTGTATAAATCTAAAATGTATAAATTTAAAAGAAATAATTAATATATTTAATATAATATCCATACTTGTAAATATTTAAGTAATATGTTATTTGTGCAATTAATTTTTATTTTATACTAACTTAATGTTAACTTAATTTTAAGCAATTATTTTTCTAAAAGTAGAATATTTCTTTAAGGTTCTGCCCCAACTATAATAGAACACACTGAGCACATTAACATTGCAGTACCAAAACCAGTACACATTCCAGTGGATCGCCCAGTTCCTGTGCCAGTAGCAGTTCCCCACCCAGTGCCAGTTCCTCGTCCAGTTAGGGTGGAGGTTCCGCATCCGGTAAAAGTAGTTGTTCCCAGACCAGTACCGGTGCCAGTTCCCAAACCTTATCCAGTACCAGTTACAGTAAAGGAATATGTCAAAATACCCACTCCTGTACATGTGACTGTACCAAAGTATTATCCAGTATTTGTGAAAAAACATGTTCATGTAAAAGTCCCTACCAAAGTTATTGTTAAGGTACCTGTAAAAGTACATTCACATGGACACGGACATGATCATTTTGAAGGAAACTTTGGGGGAGGATTTGGAGGAGGTTATGGTGGAAATCATGGGGTAGGATTTGGTGGAGGCTTTTCAGGTGGATTTGATAACGGATATGCTGGTGGATATGGACACTCTGGAGGGGATACCTCAGGAATTCTTATAGGTTCAAGCCACGGGGGAGATTTCTCTGGAGGCGGTGGTTACGGCGGTGGTTACGGCGGTGGTTACGGCGTTGGTTACGGCGGTGGATATTCAGGCGGATACAACTCTGGATTCGGAGGACATCATTCTAGTGGATATTCTATAGGTGAAAGCACTTACACAACTGGAGGTGGTTATGCATCGGGTTATGATCACGGCCATTATGGTCATCAACACGGAGGGGGAAGCCAATATGACAGTAACGGGGGTTACAAATATTAACAGCATTGTCTGTTGTTAAATTGATGTGGTAATCTAGTCTTTTTGTTTTAATTGTAGCATTTAGGTAATAAAAATATTTTTTTATAATTATTGTTGTTTTCTTTCATTAAATATTTATATACATATGTATATATATATATATATATATATATATATATATATGTATATGTATATATATATATATATATATATATATTTATATACATATATATATATATATATATATATATATATATATATATATATATGTGTGTGTGTGTGTGTGTGTGGTGTTGTTTTTTCCTTTCGTCTTTTGTAATTATTTCATCATCAGTAGCATAACAGCTGGTTATAAGCCAAAGCTTTTTTACAATAATCCTCCATTCCGTGTCTGGCGTGAATATGTTGACATGTCTAGAAACACAATTTTTCAGGGCATTGATTTTAATATTTGACAATTAGGCGTAAAGAAGATAATTACCTTTTTTTAGTTTAGTGTCATAAATAATAATATAAATATAATATGTAATTTTAGTCGATTTTTCCCAATCTCGAAAAAAGTGGCATTTCCTTTCGTTATTTTATAGAAATCAGACTTGTTAGATTGTTCACCTAGTACTTGTCAACTTATTCACCACAACCAACTTACTCTGATTTAAATAAATCTGCCGTAATAGAATAACTTCACAGTCAAATAAAACATGCCCTTCAGTTTGTAATATTTATTTCAAAAACTAACAGGAATGAAGCATAAAACAAATTGCAATTAAAATAAAAAAAAACAGTCTTTTTTGTCACATACAAATAAAATTAAAAACAGTAATCTTTTTATTATTACTCAATGCTCTCTTTATCAGCATTGTCATTATCGACATCATTTGGTTCTCTTTCGTCAATATCGAGATCTGTTGATTTGATTTAGTTGTTTTTATATTTTAATGGAAGTCGTGAAACAAAGGATCTATTAGAAGCAAAATATTCAGAAGATCTTTTTTCTTTTCTTTGCTTATTGGTAAAGGTTCTTTCGTTATTAAATTTAATTAAAAGGAGTGTGTAGGGTTTCCTCTTTTTTTTTAATTAAGGCAATTAAAGGGGGTATTATCTTCGAGATTATCTTTAAAATGAATTTCGCCAACGGATTTTTGATATTGCAGCCATTTAACTGGTTGCCATAAAAACTTATCTCCAGAAACATCCTTTTTTTTTTAATTGCGAAAGGTCCTTTTTTTTAAGTCAAGCTCAGCAAAGTTTATAAATCGTTTAAACTCATAGGAACAACTTTAAACGAGATTTTTATCTTTTTTCAATTCAATTCGATCATGAAGATGGTTAATTTTTATTTGTATTTTTTTAGTTTTCTCAATAATGGCCTGATCAGAGTCACATTCCATGTGACTATTACTAAGGAGAAATTTGTGATTAATTATTTTTAAAATTGGGTGCTTATCTAATAAAAATGTAAACATCATTGCCACAATGTTATTTTTATTCTGTCCACCGCAAGTATTTGTGTAAAAGTACCACAGATAGGATGCGATTTGATTTGCACCACGTGCTCCAATTCTTTCGTCACACATGTAACACGTAGCTTCATCCGTTGCCAAGTCGTGAACCGTTAAATTAAAGGTTCAAAGCTGCCTTTTTAAAAGGCAATTGAGGTTTGTAAAAGTGGTGTTCATTAATTCATTAACAAATAATCTGTTGTAATAAATATCAGAAAAAGGCAATATTTCGACTTGGTCAAATTATTCACGCTAGCCACGGCATTGGCCCCAGTCTCTGGCATTCTCCAGGCTCTAACTCAAATAGATTTTAAATTGTCATTTTTCGGAGTTGGAGGTGGTCGTTCTTGCCAAAGTTCGCTCGCTCGTTTCTTTTTTATTTACGAAACAAAATGTTCCTTGATGTTTTTGTCTCATTTCCGTTTTAGAGTTGAACTCGCTAACACTCGCTGTCACACTGTACCATATTATAGAATAGTGTGTTATTGTATCGTTAAAGGCTAAAGTAAATTCATTGTAGAATTTCTCTATCTTTTAGTCCGCATGGCTGCTTGTTAAGACATATACTTATAAGATTTTAAAGTATATCTTTCACTAAGTTTTAAGGTTAGGAAAGCTTTTTAGGAAGGATTTTTACTAACATAATATTGTTATTAAGAAATAACAATTGAAGAAGTCTCAAAGTCATTAAATTGAATGAAAAACAATAAAGTAGCTGTTGATGACCAAATCGTTATTGACGCAGTTAAAACAGGAGAAAAGACAGTATTGAAAGCATTGATACAATTATATAACTTGAGGTAACCTCTTTTGCCTTTCAAAAGAGGTTACACTATCTCAGTCGAATAAAGCTGTTATAGTAGTCATGCACAAAAAGGGAGATATAACAGAGCTAAAGAACTATAGATCTATTAGCTTTTTATCTTACGTTTTTAAGTTGTTTGAAGATAATAACTAATAGGTTGACATCAAAACTAGACTTCTATCAACCTTGCGAGCAAGCAGGATTTAGAGCTGGATACGGAACAAATAATCATTTGCAAACCATTAAGTGTTTGATTGAAAAAACCATTGAATATAATAGACCCCTGATACTTGTTCCTGTCGACTTTGAAAAAGCATTTGATACGGTCAATCAAAATGAAATGCTCCTAGGTCTAACACAATGTAGAATAGATCACCGATACATATCCCTCATCAGATACATCTATCAGCATGCTACAGCCTGTGTAGCACTTAATGAAGATACTGAGACCTTTCGTATTGAAAGAGGCGCTCGGCAAGGAGACTAAATTATTTACAAGTTTGCTAGAATACGCTTGTAAAATAATAGATTGGAACGAAAAGGACATCAATGTAGATGGAAAATTTTTAAATAACATTAAATCTGCGGATGATATCTTTCTTATTACAAACAGCTTTGATCAGCCACAGATAATGCTCCAAGAGCTCCATACTGTCCCAAAAAGAGTTGCTCTTAAAATAAATTTTTTAAAAACACAATTTATGACAAATTTAGTCCACAACAAAAACATTTTGTCGTAGAAGACAAAGATATTGAGCCAGTTGACTCCTATAAATACTTAGTCTATGAGAAAAGAATAAGTCGAGACAACCAAACAATCGAGCTGAAAAGAAGAATAAACCTCGCTTGGGCTGTATTTGGAAAGATGAAGGATATTTTTAGGTCTAAGATTAAAATGTGTCTGAAAAGAAAAGTATTTAATCAGTGTATTTTGCCAGTGATGACCTACGGTGCAGAAACCCTAACACTCACAAAAACAACAGTGAGTAAACTACAAGTTGCGGAAAGGGCAATGGAGAGAATAATGTTAGGGATTTCTTAACGTGATAGAATACCCAATGCTACAATATGCAAAAGATCAGGAGTAGCAGACGTTATTGAAAGGATAACAACACTAAATTGGAACTGGACAGGTCATGTAGTAAGATCAGTTGATGACCGGTGGACAAAAAGAATTTTGGAATGGAGACCCCGAATACAAGCTAACAGAAATAGATGTCGACCTCCAACGAGATGGACAGATGACATAAAAAGAGTGACTACAAATTGAATTCAGATGGCGCAAAATCGGACTAGGTGGAAAAGCATGCGAGAACTCTATGTTCAGCAGTGGACGTTAGAGGCTAGTTAATAATGATGATGAATATTGTTATTAGGTAATGAATGGTATCTTCATAAATACCTATCATTACAGCAACACCTGCTTTTTCTTTAAATCCATTAACAATTGTCTAGTTTATGCTTCATTTTTTTCTTAAATTTTACAATGTTATAACTTACTTCTGTATTTTCCTTATTTATATTACAACGTTATAACACTGCCCTATCCCTAATTATTTGAATTTGAACTCTTCTTTATCTTGATCTAGTGAAATTTTGCCAAAAACTTATGTTAGTTATGCTTTAAGAATAATTTGAAATCAAACAACTGACGGTACAGAGATGAACAGTTTTAAAGAGTGGCCAAAATGAGGAATTTTGCTGTATCAAATTTATGCTACATATTATAATTTTCAATGTGAAAGCATGTTTCGTAATAACTAATTAATTAGTGTCTTTAAACTATACATTACACGATTAACCGAATAGATCAATATATAAACGTTACATCAACGTTTCTGCTTATTTCGAATTCTGTTCTTGTAAATCTTTCACCCTAACTAAAGCTTTAATTTTACTGCACACGGGTAAATTTAGGAATGCTTTTACGCGATAAATAAACACGTGTTTGGCAATGCTACGTGAAGAGTGTTACAAATAATAACAAAATAAATGCAGAGGCTGTTTTAGGATACAAAAATACATGCTTATTTTTGTATCGATTAACCCAGATGGTTTATTTGCATATTGGAATTACAGGTTTATACAAAGTTTTTTTTACAGAGTGTTTTTAACAAAATTTGCTTTTCCTCTTTTGGGCATTCTAAACGTTGTTGTCTGACAAAAAATATCTAGAATACCAAAATATTAACTGAGTGCACTATACGTGATTGGAACAACTGGTGGCCCAACTGATTTTTTTGTATAATTCAGATAGGTAGTACAATAGAAGGTATTTTATCATATCTTTCATTTCAAAGTGGCTCAAGTAATATTTCACAGTATATCAAGAGATGGTGCGACTTGTACAGTTAGGCTTAGGCTGCGTAAACATTTTATACGATTTATTTATGGAAATGTGGCCCAAGTGACAGTTGGGCCAGTGTGCAATATGATATTTTAGACATTCTCACTCTTGTCTTGTGTGTTTATATCACTCTTGTCTAGCGTTCTTTCGTTTTTTACAGTACTATCAGCCTTTTATACGGTTTATGTTTGTGCAATCTTGTGTAACGGTGAGTAAATTATTGTATTTTATAATAATAGTAATTGTAAATATCTCGAATTAAAACACGTTCAGCTCCGTCCCTTTTTTTAAGGGAAAACAGTGGACCACTGAGACGTATTCGTGTAAGCTAATTAATTTTTAAGGTACACTTTAAAAAGTCATTTATAATAAATATGTGTAGAAAAAAATTAATTTGGTCACAAAAAAAAATTCACAGTGTAAGTCTCGTTGGTGTCCACAGGGCAAAAAATGTGTCGGTTGAACTTAAAAAAAAATAATAATGTGATTGAGAAAAAATATAATTATGAAGCTAGATAAATAACATAAGTAATTATTAAATGGCAACAACATCAAGAAAAACTAATTACCCAATTTTCAATTTCTTCATGAAAACGTCCAAAACAATTTTCTAAGCACAATCCCGGCAAAGCACAAGAGTCCTTTCTTTCTTTTTTATTTTGCCAGCAATATTTACACCGTCGTCGTTTTGTAATATCATTAGATGATTTAGGGCAATGGGATGGCAAATGAAACGTCAAATTTTTTTCAGATTTTTGGGTTTAGTCCCAAAAGACTATCAATCACCGACAATCGAAAGTCGTACAATCACATTTTTGTATTAGAACAATTATTATAGAAATAGTATGTGTTGATTAGCATAATTTGAAAAATATGCATGCCTATTTTTTTGTACCACCTCATAGTTTTCTGTTTGCAACAATAATAATTTAACATCTGGTCGCCTAAGTTAATGTCACCTTTGTTTTTGTTATATTCAGCGACTAAACGGGGCTTCTCTTTATCAATTCCTTCCTTGGAACCATTTCATGACCAAATTCGGAAGAGATCATTAAAATATCTCGCTGATCTTTCCATTTGCACACACATATCCCATTATTATTGTAAGCACATCAGTTCATTTTGTTTTAATTTTCGAGAAACAACTTAATGTGGATTTTCCGCTTTTCCTGTTCTCAATATTTCTGTAAGATAAGTTTTAACCCAAAGTAATTTTTTACACAATGGAACACTATTATAAAAATTATCCATATATAAGGAGTGACTTACTACAGGTTAATATGCGTTGAATCATCCCGGTACGTTCTGCCAAAGTATACAGTTTAATACCATAGTTGTGTCGTTTGCCCTTGAGAAATTGATGAAAACTAAATCTTCCTCTCCATAAAATCATAGATTCGTCCTGGGCTAATTTTGTTTCTGAATAATAAAGATTCTCCATTTTATTATTAAAAAAATCTAACAATGGAGATATCGTGGCAAGTCTGGACTGGCTATTGTCACTATAACTTAAAATGTAAGGCACGCAAAATTAACATAAAGCGATTTCGGCTCATATATTGTCCAAACACTGGAATACTAAATAAATGGTTTTTCTTTCAATCATTCATACGATTAATTTTTATGGTTTCCATGTGAAACAACAAGCTAAAAATTTTAAATTCTCTACAGTTATATCCTTCAGGCTGCATTTCTACTTTTCTCAAATTTACTTTAAAAAAGAATATCAACGGCATATAAATTGCTATTTTAAATAATCAGGTCATAGAATAATTCACATGCCAATAAATTACAGTAATCGATAGGATTGCTGCCACCCACATTAATTTTCAATCCTGGTGAGGCTGTAAATAGTAGCACTGTAGGAAGTTGAACCTCTGAAGACTATTCAATAATGTATTGAGACCAATCATCACCAACATCATCTTCAGATTCTTCTTGTAAATTAGGATCGTCTGTCCGATCATCTTCATCACTTGCGTCACTATCGTCATGTGAATCTTCTTATATGTGTAATAATTCATCATCTGAGATTGGCCGAGAAGTTTCCCACCTACCTCGTTTAGAAGTCGAAGGTTGGCAATATTCATCACTCATTTAAAAATAATTTAAAATTGACGTATTTAGCAAAACACATGCAATGGGACCGTGCAAAAATAAACCGATGGGATTAGATTATGATAACACAACAATTAATTGGAAATGTAATATAATCTAAATACATCTGGTAATTCTTTCCAAGCTTACCGATGCTTTTACTTTTATTACTTTACAACCTTTTATTACAGCTAATTTTGTCGTTTTCGAGCACGTTTAGCTTGAATATTTGAAAACTAAGCAATGAAATTGAGGATTTAATATTTTCTCATCCAATTTATCCGTGGGATAAAAGATATTTGTTATAATTTGTGACAAATCCGCTGAGATAACATTCATACTTTGTCATATACTAAGAATAAACTTTAACATCAAACTTCGAAAACCAAACACAAACTCTAGTATATGCCAGTGTTTCCAAGCAGCCAGCAGATGTTTGTTGTAATTCGTGAAAAATCCGCTTAGATAACGTTCATAATAATATATTGTCATATCGTCAAAGACCGCGCGATTCGCGTTGGTGGCTTCTGAGGCTATATTCACTGAACGCGACAGTCGCATTATCGGACTTGAACGTGTTTTAAAATTTAAATTAGGATTCTAAATTTCTTAAGATTATAACCTTAAAATTATTAACTTTAGAATAAAAAAAACTGGTTTCTAAAACCAGAATTTAATGCATATTACTATATCAGAGTAGACTTTTTCCAGTGGACCACTCTATATAATTAAAAAACAAAAAAGAACCCAAAGCATTTTACTGATTATTTATTTAAACCTTGCTTAATCCTTTACATCTACAATTTGTTTCCTTGTAAACAAACAAACAACTCTGAAAAACCTTATTTTATTCTAAATTTAAATTGCCAAAAAACTTTACTGTTTATTCGAGTGCAAAGCTTTTAAAGAAGTGCGACAATATAAATTCACTTGATTTAAATCTGTCTTTATTGCCGCCGGCAACAGACTCTCCTTTCACTTAGTCATTGTCTTAAGAAACAGGTACGGCTCGAAATAATTGCCATTGATTATAATCCAATAAACAAAAAATAAAATGTAAAGTAATTCGTTTCAGAACTAATCCTTGGGAAAAATGTTTATTTATGAAACATAGTAAGTCATAAAACTTAAATTTTATAGAAAACCGTTTTTAGATTAGATGTTATAAATTATTGTTCTAAAGCTTTTCTTGTGGCATTTTAAAGTAATTGCTATTTAAATGAAAATAAGCCACAATTAAAGGTTAAATTATCGTTCTCAAAATACGAAAATTAGTAAATTTAATTTATTATATTTATTTATTTAATTATACTATTATTCGGTTGAAACCATGTCTCCTAAGCATTGGTTCATTTTTTAGAGCCAAAATAATTTGCCATCCACAATTTAGCACTTTTTTAATTATGATTATTTTGGAGTTATTTTGTAATACGACGAGGTGGCTTTGGTGACTGTTATTATTATGTCATATTGACACTTACATTTTGTTTACCTATGCTTGATCATGGTTCTTAGTGTCGAAGACTGTGCGAAAACCGTTGCTATTGTTGAAGATAAGTAAAATTATGAATATGTGGGTAAAGTAGTACACACTCATCGCTCTACCTACCAAAGGATAGTGAAATGTTTTATTCGAACTGGAACAAACAAGCTTAAAGCGGAAAGTAGCAGGAAGCGCAAAACTACCGCTTTAGATGATCGTTTTATACGAGTCAACGCTTTGCGGGATCGTCATTTAACAGCGGTGCAAACAAGAAAACAGCTTCAAGAGGTTTGAGGCAATAATGTAGGTGTATTTAGAGTTCGTCGAAGATTACATGAATTTGGTTTGCAAAGTTGCAGACCAGTAACTGGGCCCACATCACTTCCACGGCACAGAGTGGCCAGACTACAATTTTTCAGGAAACACACATTGGAATTTAGGACAATGGAGTAATGTTCTTTTCACGGATGAGTCAAGATACTGCATTCACTCATCAGATGGGAGAGAACGAGTAAGGCGTCGAACTGGAGAGAGATATGCGGAGTGCGCTTTCAGTCCCCGCGTTAGACATGGAAGGGGTTCGGTGATGGTATAGGCAGAAATATCCCGAGAGGCGCACACTAAATTGGTACTTATTGAGGGTTCGTTGACTGCACACCGGTATATTGAAGAAATATTAGCGAATCACGTTTTCTATCTTCTCAATATATCGGCGATGATTTTCTATTAATGCAAGATAATGCGCGACCCTACTCTGCAGTGTGTGTCACGCAATATTTAGAGGAAGTTGGTTTTATAAAATAAACTGGCCAGCGTGTTCCACCTTTGTCAGACCGATAGTCGAATGGCTTGCATCCACATCTCCCTGAATGCACATCAACTAAACGCCATTACGGCCACCGAACGTCGTATCTTACGATACTGCATGAGGAAGGACTGGTCGTATCCATCAGCCCACATATATGCAATATTCAACATAACACTGATAAAGGACAGAATCCTAACCCTCAGCAGGAAGTATGTCCTAAGAACCATAGCCGGCTCGAACAACAGAGCCAAACGAACACTAAAGACGCCTTGCAATCATAGAGGGCAAATACTCACCAGGCTTCCATTAAAGAAAGTTCCATTTCCTCCAGCTAAACTTCTTCACAACACTGGACACGAACTTCCTGATGAGTATTTTGATATACTAGAATCATACCCCATCCAATATCGCAGGTAAAGTCTGCGCGCCAACAACGCTGATAAAGAGCCGTTCCTAAAAACTTAGCTGGTAACCCTGAAGTACCTAAACTGGCATGCTTGGCAGCACCCACTTCTTCTTGTGCGCTTCTGGATCTTCTCAGATCATACACACAGTCACCTTCAGCTACCCTCCTGTTTCTTAGTAGTCCACCACTTCCACCTCCACATGCATCATATCACGCGATTGTCGTTTACCGCACCCCCACGACTCCTAGAAAAAAAAATATGGAGTATCCCATTCGTTGAGGCTCAGGCCTAAATAAGGTAAAAACGATCTTGTCATGTGTTCGGCAGATCTGAACCAAATAGAGCACGTTTGGTACTTGCTTGATAGAAATATTGGAGGTCGCGAAGTTGCACCAGCCTCAATTAACGAACTTCGCCTAGCTCTAGAAGAAAAATGGCAAAACATCCAGCAAGATGATATTCGCAACCTCATAGACAGCATAAGCCGACGTGTACAGGCAGTTATAGAGGCTAGGGGAGGCAATACAAAGTTATTTTTTAGTAGTTTTTCTTTGTTATTTGCGTACTTAGGTTAAGTTACATTTAATTTGTTTTTTTATGTTTTGGTATTGTTATCATTGTTCATTAAAACTCAGATCATAAAACCAAGGTAATAATAGGAAAAGTCGTAAATTGTGGGTGGCAAAGTCATTTCGCTCCTAAAAATGAACCAATCTATATTTTCACATGTAACAAAGAACATAATAGTACATTAGAAGACATGGTTACAACCGAAACACAAGGTTGTACGAAAATCCGTTAAAAGAATTCGAAACGATATATATTAATAACGAAAAAACTTACTACACTAAATTAAAATTTATAAATTTCTATAGTTACAGTGTACTAAAAAAAAAAATCATTAAAATAGGGCCAAAAATAAAAAAAAAACTAAAATACTTAGAGTTTGACCAAAATTTTCTCGGTTGCGTTTTTTGACGTGACAACGTCTTAAATTAGGTTGTGGCTCGGAGTCACTCATGAAAAAGTGTAACGCCCGCTCACGTCTGTTACGATGAGTCACCGAACGAGAGAGAGGCCCGCCGGACCGGCGAATGCCTTGCGTCTCTCTCCCACTCAAACATGATCGGTCCGCTGCGCGCGCGGCACTAGAGAATTAGGCGCGTTGAATCGGTGCGTGCTTGTGTCTCTGTCTTTCTCGAGCGTTCTTGGCGTTGGAAAACCGAGAAAGCGTCATAATACAAGTTCACACGTGTGGTTAAAGTATCGTCAGCTGTGTCTGTAGTGAAAATGTGGAGTGCTTAGATTCGTCATTTACAACAACTACAACAATAAAGGTAAATAATTGTACACTAATATTTCATTATCGTAAACTATGATTGATTGATTAATTGTTAGATTGACAGAAAAGTTGAGAAACTGAGTTTATAGGTTATGTCATACTATTGACAAATGTTGATAGTGTTAAGTAAATTATTAGTTTAAATCACTCTGCAATCAATCGTAATTCAGTCGATTCAGTCATATCAATAAATATTCTACCGAGAAAAAGACGATGTCACGTAAAATCTTCGCCCGTAAAACCGACTTTACAGGCAACCGATTTTTTTTTGCATCTAAGTGTATTTTGAGATACCAGTTTAGTAATGTTGTTTTTTTTTGTACATATATTTAATTGTTCATTTTTGCAGCTCTTTTGACTATATTCTATTTTTATAGCTTATATATTACCTTGTTTATTGAGCTTTCTTTCGTAACTTTTTAATGTATAGTTTGAATATGTATTTTACTCAAAATAATACATAAGTACAGTTTTTCACATACAACATTGTTTATTTTGCCTAATAATATATATTTGCTTTATGCTAGTGTAAACAAAACCTAATCTGACATTGGTTAATCCCCACAAGTAGAAATTTTCCTGAATTTAGTATATTTATCTTATGTTGAACGCTTTTTTATAAAACTTTTATCGAAAACATTCTCTACCAGTTTAATAGTTTCAAAGTTTTGCCAAACTACAATCAATTGATGAACTTACTACTATTTTTACCGAAGTTTCGATTGTTTCGGCGGAATTATAGCATTTTTCAAGATGTTTACAAACTTAAACATACGTTTATCCTACTACTGGAAAATTGTTACTATTATTATAGTATTAAAAGTTTCTAGGTCTATTGTGTTTGCATCAATAAAGCAAAAATATAAAGATGTCGATAAGATAATTGTACTATATTATGTATATCTAACTATCTATCTATATTATTTAACATACTTATATTATTATTAAAAAAAATAAAAGATTTTAAATTTAAATAATTTAAATAAAAAAGTAATTTTAAATATGTTCTTTTAAACGGTAAATCGTATTGGATTATTCGAAATCATTATTATCTTCAGGTACAAATAGTTATTGTTTACATTATTTTAACAAAATACATAACCTCTAAATTATTTTAGATATGAAATAAAATACTTTATCTGATGATGCATCAGATTCGCAAAGTGGTAATAAAAGGAAACGCGTTGAAAAAAAGCCCTTTAGAGAACCCGAAAAAATATCAAAGTAATTTATAAGAGAAAAAAGAATACAGGACGTGAATATAACATTAAATCTGGTAAAACGGTGCCACAAAAAGCATTTTCCAATACAAATTTTAATTGCAGAAAAAAATGTTTTAACCGAATTGATGAGCAGGAGAGAAAAACAGTATTTGAAAACTTTTGGAAAATGGGTGATTTTACTGCACACAAAATGCATTTGTTTCTGGTTTAGTTAAACAAAGTGCCATTAAACATCGACGTCCTCGTAATAAAAATGGTTGCCTTGAAAGAGCAATTCAACATTCACGTGTTTCATCGCCTGGAGAAGATTTGCGAGGTGGGGATAAACCAAGACATAAAACTCCTTAAGACTATCTTCAATATGTACATGAACATATTGGCAGTTTCCCCCTGTACCACTCTAAAAACACAGCATGCGTAGCATCTGTTGAAGGCTGAAAAAGTAAGAACAAGTCAAGCTAATGACAAGGAATTGGCTATTGTAAACAGAGAAAAAAATTTACTGTTTTGCGGTCGATTTAGAAAAGGCTTTACCTTTTCCGACATTAGGCTGTTCCATTACGTATTATAAAAGGAACATGTACGTATAGAATTTAGGGATACACGAGTTGGCCAAAAAAGAAAAATCTTTTATGTATGTTTGGGGTAAAATCATTCCTTCCAGGGCATCAAGAGAAATCGGATAATGCATGCAAAAGCATATTGTGACAAATGCAAATGCATCAGAGCATATTATTGCTTACAGTGACAAATGCAAATGCATCAGAGCAAATTATTGCTTACAGTGGTGCTTAGGGCGGTCAAAACCGCAGCTTCAAGCAGTGTTTTTTCTGATTAAAATTTATGGTAAAAATTATATTATATTTATATTTCTGGTAAAAATTATACATCGTAGAATATACAAGCTATGCGAAGAGAGAATACAAGACACACAGTTTGGATTCATGAAGGGCGTAGGTAAAAGAGATGCACTGTTTAGTCTACAAGTATTATTTCAAAGATGCAGAGATATGACTTGCGATATTTACACCTGCTTTGTGGACTACCAAAAAGCATTTGATACAGTTTGATACACCAAAAAATGATGGATATTCTAACAAAAGCCCAAATGGATGATAAAGATCGGCGTATAATACAAAATTTATACTGGAACCAATCAGCCACAATAAGAACGAATTTTGGAGGTGAACCAACGGAAATGATCCAGATTCTACGAGGCGTTAGACAAGGTTGTATACTTTCACCTATATTGTTTAATCTATATTCAGAGGAAATATTTAGTGAAGCCTTGGAAATAAACTGATAAACAAAGTAAATGAAGTAAGTGAAAGATTTGGACTTTCATTGATATTGGAGTATTGGGATTTTATGGATATTGAAGTAAATATAACAAAAACTAAATTTATGATCATCAGCAAAAATAAAGTTAGAGACGCTCAACTACTTATCAATAATACACCAGTGGACCGAGTAAAACAGTATAACTATCTTGGAACAACAGTAAATGAACAATGGGATCACTCACAGGAAATAAAATGTAGAATAGAGAAGGCTAGGAGTGCATTCAATAACATGGCCAAACTCTTTAAAAGCCACAATCTTAATCTGGAGATAATCTTCTCAATATTGTATTACGGAGTTGAATCCTGGACACTAACTGAAGCAATGGAGAAAAAACTTTAAGCGAATTCTAAGGATATCATGGACAGACAAGATAACCAACGAGACCGTATTACGAAGAGTGGGCAAAGAAAGAGAGGTGATGTATACCATTAAAAGGAGAAAGTTGGAATATCTCGGACATATAATGAGAAACAGCACTAAATACAGATTACTGAAGGTAATCCTACAGGGTAAAGTATTCGGAAAGCGAGGAATTGGGAGAAGGAGAATATCATGGTTGAAGAACCTGAGGAAATGGTTCTCCACAACAACAACGAATCTATTTAAAGCATCAGTCAATAAAATAATTATAGCCAGAATAATTGCCAATATTCGGAACGAGTAAGCACTGAAAGAAGAAGAAGAAAATTTATGGCAGATGCAAATATTGAAGTAATAAATCATAAGTAAATGGTATCCAAGCATGCTTGAAGCAGGCTCCTTTGGGCTGCATTTGGAAAGATGAAGGATATTTTTAGGTCTAAGATTCCACTGTTCCATTCCAAGAAAAATATTTAATCAATGTATTTTTCCAATGATGACCTACGGCGCAGAAACCCACAAACACTCACAAGAACCACAGTAAGTAAACTACAAATTGCGATAAGGGCAGTGGAGAGAATAATGTTAGGGATTTCTCTACGTGATAGAATACCCAATGCTACTATACGCAAAAGATCAGGAGTAGCAGACGTTATTGAAAGGATAACAACACTAAATTGGAACTGGACAGGTCATGTAGCAAGATCAGTTGATGACCGGTGGACAAAAAGAATTTTGGAATGGAGACCCCGAATACAAGCTAACAGAAATAGAGGTCGACCCCTAACGAGATGGACAGATGACATAAAAATAGTGACTACAAATTGGATTCAGATGGCGCAAAATCGGACTAAGTGGAAAAGCATGCGAGAGGCCTACGTTCAGCAGTGGACGTTAGAGGCTAGTTGATGATGATGATGATGATATGGTATTCATATTTCGGTCAAATTAAACAGTGTGCCAAAAATCGCTTAAAATATACGCCTGAAGACTAATATACAACAATAAAAAAATTTAGCACAAAAAATCCTTTTTCGGTGTACGAAATGAAAAAGAAAGACATTCTCTCAATAGTAGAAATTAATAAAAAATATGGAACTTACACCACTGTATTCTGCTCCACTTAAAATTAGCGCCAATAAAAAAAGAATATCGTGGATCTACTCCAGTTAATACCAAGCTTTCAACAGGAGTATTTTAAAAATATTTTGGAAGACCCGTCCATTACCGATATTGGACCCTTGGAAGAGGAAGAACTTACATGATTTTATGTTTTTTTGCTAATAAAATATTTTTAAGCAGTAGTTATTTTTATTAGTTTAAATAAATTTTTAAACCAAAATAAAAATTTAAATTATTGTGCTTATTTTACAGCAAAATCTAAGTTAACATATTTGTAAACTATATTTAAAAAAACAATTATAATAACACGTCTCAGGATTTTTCAGTTGCATCTAAACTTTATGGCTTTGTATCTCACAATATACTAAAAGTAACTTGTACCTCTCTGGATTTAAACGGCTCAAATGAGAATGGAATCATAATAAATGAAAAGTTAAATTGAAGGATAATGATTAAAGAGAATATTTAGTTTATAGAAAAGTTGAGCGCCAACTATTTTTATAATAAAAATAATTAACATAAAATAAAAAATTTACAAATAAATAGAATCAAATAAATTGGAATAAAATAAATATTTAAAGAAAAATAGCAATCATGGGACGTTTATAACGTTACAGAATTATGCGGATGGGTTGAAAAAGTTGTACATTATTTGTTGTAATCCGTATTAGAGATTGTATATTTTAATTATAAATATGCTTTTTTATGTTCAAGATTTAACATAGTACACATGCTCTAACAACTGTTTAAAAGCTAGTTTAGCGATTGCTTCTATTTCGGGTTTGGTATTGGTGAGTGTTGGCTCTGGAACATGTTCCCATATGAGATTATATAATTTTAGGCGAACAAAATTTATTTAGAGCAATTTAGGTACCAGAAACCTTTAATTTACCTTCAATATTACGGTTGTACGTTTGTATATATTTATACGTACATATTTGGTAGAATTTCTATATTTTATTTCCCAGATATCCAAATAAGGCACGTTACAGCTATTATTTAAATTTGGCTTCCTTCGTCCTATTCGCTAGCAAACTTTTCGGAGAAAATATGAAACAAAATTCCCTTGTGTACCTATACACAGCTAAATCCTCGATCAAGTTCTAGCTTCGGTAAATTTTAATGTACACTGGGAAAAGTTAATGACTCAATTTAACTTTTTCCTAACTCGATTACAGTATTTCTCAACGAAATAAGGAGGATTACCTCACCGTACTTCGAGAAGTAGATGTGATGGAATTTTAAAAATTCTTTAAACTTTAGGTAGAACTTTCTGTCGCCATTTCTAGGCTTTGTGTTACTACAAAAACACTTTGTAAAATCTTACAGTGGATTAACTTTTATAAGTACGTTTTTGAAGCTGTGAACCTAAGTGGAAAATGGTAAAGAGAGTAATAATAAAATTATCAATAAATTACGCAGCCTATTTAAAAAAGTGATAAAGTTAAAATTATTAGATCAGTTCGGATTGGTGAGTGTAGACATGTGAATAGGTGCGATGGTAGAACTCTCTTTTAACGTATTCTTTTCAAGACAAACTTAACACAGTTAAATGAATACGTTTATTATCATTCTAACATGTAAAAATCATCATTAAAATCTAAATGTAGTATTGTTCGTCCTTAAATTTTTTTAAACTTGAGTTTTAACCTTGTTTAGGCCTGAGCCTCTTCAAGGGATGAGGTACTTCTTTTTTACTTTTACCTCAAGGTCTTTTTTTTTGTCGGAGCAGTGGGAGTGTGGTAAACGTCAGTTACTGAATTTCTGAGTATTGAGAAGTAGTGGACTACTAAGGAACAGGGGAAAGTAGAAGGTGGCGTATGTGTGTGGACATAGAGAAGCGTACAAGAGGAAGTGGGGAGCTTTCCCTAGCATGCCAGTTCAGGTACTTCAGGAGTTACCAGCCATACAGTAGGAACGGCTCTTTATCAGCGTTTTTAGCGCGCGCAGTTTTTAACTGCGATATTCTTAATGGGGAATGATTCTAAGATATCAAAATACTCATCAGGAAGTTCATGTAGAGTGTTGTGAAGAAGTTTTGCTGGAGGAAACGAAACTTCTCTTGTGGGAAGCCTGGTGAGTATTGGCCCCCGGTAGTTGCATGGCGTCTTAAGTATTTCTTTGGCTCTGTTGTTCGAGCCAGCTATGGTTGTTAGGACATACTTGCTGCTGAGGGATAGGATTCTGTCCTTAATTGGTGTGATGTTGGTCAATATGTATATGTGAGCTGATGGATACGATCAGTCCTTCCATATGCAGTATCTGAAGATTCTACGTTCAGTTGCCATTATGGCATGCAAGTTGGTGGGGCTTCAGAGAGACATAGACGCATGCATTCTATTCGACAACAAATGTTTTGTAGGTGTGCAGTATTGTTTTTGAAGATGTCCCACCCATTTTACCAGACAGCACCTTCAGGAGGTTAAACCTTTTCTCTTCATATCTAAGGTTTCTTGAACGTCGGTTTTCCAGTTAAGAGTCCTTGTAAAACGAACTCCTAAGTAGGAAACCGAGTTTCTTAAAATAAGATCTTCTCCCAAAAGTGCTATCCGGCCCTGGACATCGCGACAATTAGAAGTTTTAAAAATAATGGTTTGTGTTTTGGAGGGATTTATTGTTACTCTCCATTTATTGCACCACCTAATAACTCTGTCAAGGTAGTTTTGTGTTCGTTCGAATACAGACAGTTGTTGTGGACTCTGTGAGACCCTGCTGTGAGGAGAGCCGTATCATCAGCGAAAAGTGGGAGGGACTCCGATCCTTGCTGTGGGCGGGGGATGTCACTGTTGTAGACTGTGTATAATACCTTAAATGCAAATATTGGATTTATATACAGATTAAACGAATTTAAAACGGAACATACGAAATCAATGTATTTCGGCTCAACTCCGCTCTAGGTGGTTGGCCAACAAAAGGTTGTCAAATAATTATATTATAAAAATCCAATACTTCAGCGGGCTGCTGGATTCTGAATTCATTCAAGAACAAGTCAAAACTCCACCCAAATAGGTTGCCTAGAATCACTGTGAAAACTAGACTACACAAGCAGTTATTATGCTGTCAAACCACTTATCGCTTTCTTATAGTCCAAGAAATAGAGCCGAAATTTTGAACTGATCAGTAATATGACATTTCTCTATTGGAATATATTCATTGTAACTGGGTTAAGACTTTGCCTTACAGGCAGACGCCCCTCGTGGTACAGGGGGTGGCTATACAGGGATGAAGTTGTAATTTTTTTCAGAAAAATTAACGATCGATAATATTGCTGAAAATTTGCCCAGAGTAAGATCTTGGTATAACCAGACGAAACCCCAAAGGGCGGACGCGAGAGTGGATACATAAGGGGTGGCGGACAGGGGTGAAATTGCAATTTTTTGGGAAAAAATTAACGATAAGTAATATGTCCGCCACTTTCATGGCTCATTATTTAGCCCCTAAAAACTCTAAATCCAAAAGGGCGGACAGCTGGGTTGGTACAGAGAGCCATAAATGTACCACTTGCCTGCGCATTTTAGGTCTCGGTAACAATTTTCAAACTGATTTTATTATGATATTTTTATACCGATTGATTTGAAAATTTTGTTGCTCACTTCTGTTACTATTCTGAGAAGGGTCAAGTAGAATATTCCTCAAAATTTTCCAAAAAAATTTCCGTAAATGAAAATTTTCGTTATTTTTTGAGGTAAAATCTAATTTATAGAATCCTTTCGATTTTCTGTAAGTTATACCATGATTTTTTTCCAAAAATTTTCAAACGATTTTTCAGATAAGAAAAAACAATTAGAAAAACTTTTCTAAAACATTTGATAAAACTCTACGTCATCGTCTGAATCTTTTATAGAATATTTTGTAGTTTTAAAATTATATTATGGTAATGTTTTTTTTTCAAACTAAAGTCATATTTACTTTACAGATCACATTTTTTTCTTAAATATAAATATTTTACGAATTAATTTTTAATTGAATAAATGTTTGATATTTGATATTTTATTAAATTAAAGTAATTTTATAATGTTAACTATTAAATATTTCTGGTATAACAAATAGTAATTTTACTTATTTTTTATTACAATAAAAAGGTTTTTAAATTTATATTGTGACATCTGTCAAATAACTGTCAAAGTTAAACTTGATAATTAAAAGTTCTCCTATTAATTTTTAATAATTGTGTGTATATTAAACAGTATTTAATAGTTATATTACAATTAATTAGTATTCAAAATTCCCATTAATGTAGCCAACGAGTAAACATTACCTTGTGATGTGATAATTCGAATTATTTTGTGTGTTATGGAAAAAGCAATTATTATTGGACTATAATATTATTATATTCAACTGAAGTAAAACTGCAGATACAGGTAACTGTTATATTCCTATTATATTATCCACAGTGTCCTAATAGGACGACTGTTGCAATACTAAAAATTAAGTGAAGTGTTTTTGGTATCCAGGAACACTCACAAAAATGAACTCAAATCAAAACCTCACAACTCCACAAGTCCTCCCCACAAAATCATATGTCGCTGCTACTTTATCCAAACCTCCACCTCCTACTTTCCCACGTAAGGAGCAAGCCATTTTAATGCACGCTATTCCAAATACTGTTTTATTTGACTATGTTAAAGCTATAGGGGACATTGTTATCCCAAAAAACATTACCTTTGCATCACGTATTCCAAATAACCGCATCTGTATTTATCTTTCCTCGCCTACAGTTGTCGATAACCTTCTAAAAACACATCAAAATATCTCTATCAACTCTACAGTAGTTCCCATCAGAAGACTTATCACCCCAGCTAAACGCCTTCTTATATCTAACGTATCTCCTTCAATTCCACATTCCATAATTGAGAAAGCCCTTAAAGATATTGGATTACAGCTGGTCTCTCCTGTGTCATTTGTGAAATGTGGTGCACTCGGAGAAGGTTATGCACACATAATGAGCTTCCGAAGAGTAACGTATATTATCCCCGATAAAGAGAACTTTTCAATAGATAGAAACTTCGTTATTACATACGAAAACACACCTTATAGAATATTTATTTCTACGGATAAATTGCATTATTTTTTATGTAAAGAGGTCGGACATACCGCTGACTCATGTACCAATAATCCAACTACTTTTTCTCAAACTGAACTACCCCATCTAGAGCCCTCTACATCTGAAATTACTGATATAATTTCTGACGTAAACACTCCTGTTCAATCAGACCTAACTACTTTAAATTGCACAGAAACCCACACTGAAATAGATACTGAAACTATACACCCATCAATTCCACCCACACAAGGACAAAAAAGAGCTATATCAACAGACAGCAATTCTGATATTCCTTCTCTATTATCTTCAGCAAGTACACCCGAACCATCGTCTAACCAAATGCTTCCTCCGTTATCCACAAACACAAACACTATCTCCAAACCTCACAAGAAAAAAGCAAAAACTACAAAATCAGAGGAACATAATCTAACAGCTAGTTCACTACAATCCGTAGCGGCCATTTATAAAAATAATCCATCTGGTTTAACTTTGACCGAGACTCAGTTTATTGCTTTCCTAGAAAATACACATGGTAATCCTAGTCCACTTAATGAAGCTTTTGTTTTTACGTCAAATATTGAAGGACTATTACAAGACATAACAGTTCTCCATTCAGAAACTAAGGAAAGATCCCTTAAAAATCGACTTACGAGACTTCAAAAGAAAATCAAAAGACAGCTAAACTCAGATGACTCTGATAATATCAGCGTCTCATCTGAACTCCTAACCGATGATGAAACCAAAATCCTTATCTCCCAACAGCCAGAACAACCATCTCAGTTGCCCCTTACCCCTTCAACTCAAGATTCACCTTCAATTTAATCCAATGGAACTGCGATGGGTTCTTTCCCCGTATTGAAAGAATCCAACAACTAGTGACAGAAAAACAACCCGATATCATATGTCTACAAGCCTAAGAACTAATTGTGACAGAGCCAGTGGTGGGACATCTATTTTTATTTCAAGTGAAATATATTCATCCCATCTTCTCATCACCACCGAACTCGAGGCTATCGCCGTAACTACTTGGTGTCCTAATAAACTTACGATATGCAGTGTTTACATTCCTCCTAACTACCCCCTTAAAGAAATTGAAATTCTAAATCTTATATATCAGCTCCCCGTTCCATATATTCTAGTAGGTGACTTCAATGCTCATAACTTTATGTGGGGGTCAAACCATACTAATGGCAAAGGTAAAACTATAGAAAACGTTATCAATTGCACAGGCTCCTGTCTACTAAATACAGGCTCTAATACGCATCTGAACTTTTCCTCTGGCACATTTTCGGCGATAGATCTTAGTTTTAGCGACCCAAAAACATATACTTCACTAACTTGGAAAACTTCCGATGATCTATATGACAGCAACCACTTTCCAATATTTGTATCATCTGATATCTCCAACCATGAACAAACTATAACCAGAAACTTCTGGCGGCTAAAAAATGCCGACTGGATAGACTATACTTCACAAACAGATAACACCTTACCTTCTCTATCCCTATCCGACAATATTAACAATAATCTATTATTAATCACAGATTCCATACTTAAAGCTGCAAATTTGCTCATAGGCAAAAATAGTATTTCCCATAAAAGAAAGGCAGTACCTTGGTGGAATACATCTTGCCAAACTGCAACAGAACAACAAAAATTAGCTCTTAAAAATTACCGTAAAAACAAAAATCTGGAGAATCTTATTGAACTAAAGAAAACTAGAGCCAAAGCCCGATTTATTATAAAACAAAGTAAAAAATCATCTTGGAGAGAATATGTATCCTCTATTAATTCAAACACCAATCCGGCGGACCTCTGGAAAAAGATTAGGCAAATCCAAGGAAACAACACCAACCTCAAAATCTCTAGTATTGCTGTAAATAACACTACAATCACTGACAATCGAGAAATCGGTGAAACCCTAGCAACGCACTTCGACACTAAATTCAAAAGTAAAATAGATGCCTCCTTACGAAAACCATTACCTAACACCCCACCCTGTTCCTCACCCGAAACAATAATGGACATCACACATCTTAATTCTCCCTTTCTTTTTGAAGAACTAGTATCAGTTATTCAAACTTGTAAAAACAATGCCGCTGGTCCTGACGACATTCCTTACATATTAATCAAAAAGCTCTCAAACTGTAGCCTACTCAAAATACTTGAGATGTATAATTTAATCTGGTCATCTAACCAATTTCCCAATCAATGGCAAACCTCTATCGTAATACCTATTAAAAAGCCTAACCTAGAACGTTCCTTGGCCAACTCTTATAGACCTATATCACTAACTTGTACGATGTGCAAAATATTCGAAAAAATGATTAATAAAAGACTCCTATGGTTCATTGAAAAACATAAGATATTTGCTAGTGAACAGTCAGGATTTCGTCAGAACCGTTCAACCCAAGACAACCTTGTAATCCTCCAAACTCATATATCAGAAGCCTTAAACAAAAGACAAGAAGTCGTAGCTGCCATATTTGATATTGAAGGTGCTTTTGACACTATAAGTAGGCAATATATATTAAACAAACTTATCCTTCTTAATATTAATGGTAATATATTTAACTTCATACGAAATTTTCTATCTTCTAGATCGTTCAGAGTCTCTGTCAACGGTATTTTATCTTCTACTTATACTCAAACTGATGGCGTACCTCAGGGATCGGTACTAAGTCCTACACTTTTTAATCTAGCAATAAGTGATTTATGCTCTCACCTCATTTCCCCTATTAAACATATCATGTATGCTGATGACCTAGTAATTTACTGTCATGGACAAAACTCTTCTACCACCTCGAAGCTTATTCAAACTGCTGTTGACACACTTTTAAAAAAAACTAGTGACATGGGGTTATCTTTATCCAATGTAAAATCTAAAATTATAAACTTTAGTAGACGTCCCCCTTCTCCATCTCCACTTATTTTGATCAACAATGTCCCTCTTCCTGTTGTTAAACAATGCAAAATTCTCGGATTAACGTTTGACTCACGACTAACTTGGAAGCAACATATATTTGCAATAAAAAGAGAAACGAGCATAAGACTAAACATAATAAAAACTCTATCACATCATTATTGGGGATCTGACGAAAACTCACTTCTTAAAATATACAGATCACTAATACGCTCCAAACTAGATTATGGTTGTCACATATATATATCCGCCTCCAAAACATATATTAACCTTCTAAACTCAATTCACAACACAGCCCTTCGTCTTTGTATTGGCGCTTTTCGATCTAGTCCTGTAGATAATCTTTATTGCGAAGCTAACGAACCTCCTCTTTGTATAAGACGAAAACAACTGCTACTCTCTTATGCAGCATCGGTATCAGCTAACCCCTCTAATCCAGTGCATCCCTTATTTGTAATGTCCACGTATAATTTACACAATACCAATTTCTTACCACCAATAAAACCTATTCCACTAATTTTAGCACAGACACTTAATGATATCTCTCTTACACATACCCTTCCTCTTTATCTCCCTCCATCTCCTCCTTGGATCATGTCCACGCCCAAATTTAACACCTCGCTCACCAACTTCGATAAAAATAAACATCCGAAAGAGATCATTATAAATGCGTTTAAAGACATTATAGATACAAATAAATACGACCTAATATTATACACGGATGCCTCAAAAAATGACACAGGAGTAGGCTGCTCTGTTACAACCTCTCATTCACTAATTAAGTCATCACTTATACCAGCCATCAGCAGCGTTCATACTGGCGAATTATTTAGTATATTGCAAGCTTTTAACCATATATCTCCACCTAATAAGCAGGTTGCCATATGCACAGATTCTTTAGCATCAATCTATTCTATCAAAAATATATTTACTGATCATCCAATCGTCCAAAAGATCCTAGACTCTTACCAAATTATCTTGTCCCAAAACATAACAGTTACCATAATCTGGCTGCCATCACATATTGGTATAGAAGGCAATGAAACTGCAGATCACTATGCTAAACTTGCTACAGCATCACCTGAAATCACCGATAAAATTCAAATTTGTAAGGACCTAAAATCATATATTAAAAGAAGAACCAGACTCCTTTGGCAGCAGCATTGGAACTCTAACCGTTCGATCTTGCACGAAATACAACCGTCAATAACCAGTCAGCCTACATTTGACTATTCAGCCCTCTCAAGACGAGATCTCATTGTGATAAGACGACTTCGGATAGGACATTCAAAACTCACACACGGCTACCTAATGTCCTCTAGCATCCGTCCCTCCTGTCAAATCTGCCAATCATATTTGACAATCAAACATATTCTCACTGAATGCCATCAACATTTGGCCAGAAGATTACAATACAAACTCAAAAGTGAAGTACGAGGTATCCTAAACAACCCTGACCAAATAAAAGCTGTGCTACAATTCCTTAGAGATGAACACTTATATCAAAAAATATAATTAGATTTTAATTTAGACATTGTGTAACATATTATTATTATTCCGTATTATTGTAACATATTCTTAATGTAACACTTAATGTTTGTGTAATGAAAATTCATGTTATAGTACCTGTGTAAGTGGCCATAGTAGCCGAGCACGTTAAAGTTGAAATAAAAAAAAAAAAAAAAAAAAAAAAAAAAAAAAAAAAAAAATTTATATTGCATAAATAATGGTTGTTCAGATATAAGAAAAATTTGATTTATTATTACATTAATAATCAAATACAAAATATATTATTTCTATTTATCAATAGGTAAAATTCAATTTGTAGAATTCCTTTAACATTTTACAAATAATTATTAATAAAAATCAATTTAATAGTGGAATTATCAATTTTTTAAGTTTTGAAATTTACTTTGTACTTAGATATTTTCAATATTTTTTTTTTTTTAACTTTCAAATTGATTGAATTATTTTTTTCATTAGTTAATTATAATTTTACAAATTCTGTTTGGACATTAATTTTGCATCATTATTATTTTAAAATATTAAAATAATAATGATGCGCGTTCCATTTAGATCAGTAATTCTAGACGCATGCGCTAAATGTAATAAGTATCAAGATGCTTTTATCCAACTTGGTGAAACTGACTTCGATTGTAATGAAGTTTTTGAAACCTTAGAAACTTTCATATGTCACTTATATGGAACAGGACTGACGAGAACAATTCCAAAAAGAAAAGTAAACGATGTCAGATTTTCACTATTTACCCGGCAGTATAAGTGGCATGATATGAACGAGCCTTTTAAAAAAAAACTAAAAAATTTCGATGCTTCAAGCTTACCACCATGTCAAGATGAATTACACCAACATCTACTGCGAGCCCATTATATTTCAAATATTTGGACAAATGCTCATAAAAAAGTACCAACAGAATTGATTGTTGAAGAACATGGTTGGGAGTTTGAAGATGAAACATATAAATTCAAATGGTTTAGTGGACCTCAGATGCCAGAATCAATTCGAGAAGTAGTGATTGAAAATGAAGCAGATAATGAATGTGATATTATTGAAAGTGAAAGTGATGAAGATGATGAATGTGATGACATCAGTGAGAGTGAGAAAAATGACGAAATTTTTAAAGTTTTTCTAATTTTTTTTTTCTTATCGGAAAAATCGTTTGAAAATTTTTGAAAAAATTTATGGTATAACTGACAGAAAATCGAAAGGATTCTACAAATTAGATTTTACCTCAAAAAATTACGAAAATTTTCATTTACGGAAATTTTTTTGGAAAATTTTGAGGAAAACTCTACTTGACGCTTTTCAGAATAGTAACAGAAGTGAGCATACATATTTTCAAATCAATTGGTATAAAAATATCATAATAAAATCAGTTTGAAAATTGTTACCGAGACCTAAAATGCGCAGGCAAGTGGTACATTTGACCCCGTTTTATGGCTCTCTGTACCAACCCAGCTATCCGCTTTTTTGGATTTAGAGTTTTTAGGGGCTAAATAATGAGCCATGAAAATGGCGGACATATTACTTATCGTAAATTTTTCCCCAAAAAATTGAAATTTCATCCCTGTCCGCCACCCCTTATGTATCCACTCTCGCGTCCGCCCTTTGGGATTTCGTCTAGTTATACCAAGATCTTACTCTGGGCAAATTTTCAGCCATATTATCGATCGTTAATTTTTCCGAAAAAAATTACAACTTCATCCCTGTATAGCCACCCCCTGTACCACGAGGGGCGTCCGCCTGTAAGGCAAAGTCTTAACCCAGTTACAATGAATATATTCCAATAGAGAAATGTCATATTACTGATCAGTTCAAAATTTCGGCTCTATCTCTCCGACTATTATTCAAGCTCCTCTTTCCTTTAAAGGAGACAGATAGTTGAACGATATTTTATACAATGTCTATCACCGGGTATGGATTTATTTTTGTCCAAGTTTTATATTGGTCCACTATTTCAAATGCAGTTCAAACAGACATATATTAAATTGTATGTTCCGTTTTAAATTCGTTCAATCTGTATACCAATCTAAGTCATAATTTCAGACCAATCGTTTTACTGAGCTACCAGTTTTCGATTATGTAAGTTTGTATTTAAATTGTAAGTGGGTTAATAAAAACTTTACATAAACAATTAAAGCGTTTATTTGAAAAACAACATATTTCCATTTTTTGCAAATTTGACTTTATGTGTTGTTCGTATAGAATAGTAGTTTTTTTATCGAGTTTACACATTCAGTTGTGTAAAAAACCTAGACGCCCGGAGTAAACTACATAAAAAATTCAGATAGTTTTAGAAAAACAACAGATTATGTCCATGGGGTTTGTTGTAAAAGCAAAACGTGTCTTGTCCCATCTTAGTCAACGATCATCGCTAAGCGTGAATGATCTTGTCTGTAAATTTATCAGTTGCGTGCGTTCTTTGTTAATAACGGGTGATGTTTGTTTTTTTGTATTAGAAAAATAATTCAGCATGGAGGAAACTGTTCAACACTATACCTCTAATATTATGGATGATATTATTTGTGAAACTAGCATCTGTCGAACTAGAGATCAACCACGCAAACGGAAAAGAAAAGTTTATCGAAGGAAAACCATAAACCACGCTAAAATACATAAAGTTGCTCACACAACGCATAAAGGTGATATGGATGTTTTAGTACGAACAACAAAAAATGACTATAGGTAAGTTTTTCGATAATAACAAGTTGTTTTCTCAATGCTTATGACTTCAATCTTATTTGTAGGTGTAAACGAATCTTCTGTATTACTATGTAATAATACAGAAACAACTTTCTGACTGAATATGTTTAATAATATGAAGACCAAAAGTGAGCAGGAAACATATTTATCAAGCCTCAACAGCGTTAATTCTCTCCAAAAACGATGCAGTCGTATTACACAAGCTGCTTTACCTAACCACAGTACTGCTAGTGACGGAAATGAAGATACAAACAAAACTTAACATTAACAAGGTCCACCACATGTAGCTTCTTTTATGTATAAAATTCGATTACCGGGAAAAGACGTAAGTATTTGTGCCAAAGCTCTTTCATCAGGTCCTCGTAGACACATCGTCTCAGGACCAGTAACTTCACGTGGAGTCATACGTCGCCATGTTACCAAATACACTGGTAACTTTAACATCATAGAATGTATCACCATATAATGTAAACCAAATTTAAAAAACAATTTTTAGCGGGGTTTTTACCCACATATTTAGTGGCTCAATACATGTATACCCACCTATACTCCGACAAGAATTTGAAGACGATGACACATACATTTGTAGCTGCTGATAATGGTTAAATTTGAGAAGTGTCAGTAGCGTACTGTAGTGCACAGTGAACGTGAGTGAATTTTGATACATTACAGCGGAAAGTTTTCACTGCAAAGTCGTAGATTATTATTGTTATTTTAGACTATTATTATTGTTAGAATATTATTATTGTTAACAACTACCTATATTTCGTTATTTCGAGGTGAGTAAATTAAACAGCTGTGAAATTTAAATCTATTGATTTGCCGTATTTGTCTTAAATGAAATCATGAAATGACAAGTAAATACATTAAACGCATTGTAAGATTTAAAACAAAACGATTAAGACTTGGATTTGTAATAAAAAAATCAAGAATTAATTATTATATTGTAATGAAGTAAAACCATTAATACTTAAATTTTTAATCGAAAAAGTCAATAATTATTGTATTATCAATAATTAATTTTTAAAATCAAGAAAATTTCGAAAAGTGTATGGAACATGGTTCAGCCAATAATGTTCTAAGGGGCCCGGACAATGTTAAAAACTTTTATCACTTGATTTAAGTTAAGATAAGAAATATTGTTCATTATGGCTTTTCAATTTTTGTTTCCTGGGTAATAAAGCAACACTCTATAATAAAAATACTATAATTGACATTTCATTTACATTGTTAAACACAGAAGTTAAAACATAATAAATAAAACTTTGCAATATTAATGAAAGTATATTTTCGTCTTTATAGAATAAAAATGGATGCAGCTGTTGGCGCAGGTACCACAAAATCTCATCGACACAAACCTCTCTCAAAAGCTGAGAAACAAATCGTGTGGAAAGTGTATGATGGACTTAAAAAAACACATTCTACAACGGATGCTGTAGATCGCTGTTCCTTTTTAACAGGGATGTCAGCCTCGACAGTGGAACGGATTGTGCGTGAAGTTAAAATTACAGCAACTTTAAGTGCGCCAAAAACTCGCCAGCGTGGACGAAAACCTCTAGATCTAGATGAAACACAACTGAATTTAATCAGGAGGACTGTACATACATTCTTTTTAGAAAATAAGCCCCCAACGATCAAAACAGTTAGGACCAAGTTACTGGAAAACAATATGATTCCTCAAATGAGCGCCGAAACGCTAAGAAAAGTTCTACACAAGTTAAATTTTCGTTACATGAAACGATCTCGAAAATCAATTTTAATAGATAAAGAGGAAATAGTAGCATGGGGACGAAGATATTTGCGCTCTATTAGAGATTATCGTCTTTCCAAAAGAAAAATTGATTATCTTGATGAAACTTGGATTAATGCCGGTCATACAGTTTCCAAAATTTGGCATGATACGACTGTAACAACTCCTCGTCAAGCATTTATAGAAGGCTTATCAACAGGATTACGAGCACCATCAGGCAAAGGTCAGCGTCTTATTGTAGCTCATATCGGTAGTAATACAGGTTTTCTGCAAAATAGTGCTCTCATTTTTGTATCAAAGAAAACAGGCGACTATCATGAGGACATGGACGCCACATGCTTTGAAAGATGGTTCGAAAACGTTCTTCAGCGTATTGAACCTAATTCAGTGGTAGTATTAGACAATGCATCCTATCATAGCCGACTTGTTGAACGAATTCCTAATATGAGTGACAGAAAAGTAGTTTTACAAAATTGGTTAAAAGAAAAATCCATTCCATACGGCGAGGATATGGTTAAAATGGAGCTAATGAATATTATTAGACAACATCGTAGTACATATCGTCAGTATGCTGTAGATACAATGGCTAGACTTCATGGCATTACCGTCTTAAGACTACCACCTTATCATTGTGAACTAAACCCAATAGAATTAATTTGGGCACAAATGAAAGGATGTGTAGCTCGAGAAAATGTCACTTTTAAAATTATTGATGTCCAGCGCCTCTTGCAAGCCAGTTTGGACAATATACATTCAACTGATTGGAACAATGCGATAAGCCATGTTATTAAAGTAGAAGACGATATGTGGAGATTGGACGGCATGGTGGATACTGTTATTGAGCCTGTGACAATACAATTAGGATCAAATGATTCAGACAGTTCAACAGACAGTTCTGCAGAATCAATGGAGTAAAATAATTTGGAAAATTATGAGGTACATATTTTCTTCTTCTTTTTGTGTAAATATGACTATCTGTTTTTTCAATGTGCCTCCAGTAAGTTGTCATTCCATTGTTCTCGTGATCTTTACACTGATCCTCTTCAAATTGGAGAACCGTCTCTCGCCGTGCTTACTACTCTATTTGTTGTCATTCGGCTTATGTAGCCATTCCATTATACCTGTTTTTTACGCAGTTATTAATGCCGCCCACCTTGTCTTGTCGTCGTTTTTTCAAAGGGTTGTCATCTCTGCTATTTCTAACATTTTTTTGTCCTTTTTGTATCAGGTCGTGTTTCTGCCGCGCATTTATTGGTCTGATGACTGTTTTGTAAATTCTACGTTTCCTTTCTTTTTCGATATTTTTATTTCTCCATATTGTTTCATTCAGGCAACCTGCGGCTCTGTTTGCTTTATTCACTTGATCCTCCACTTCCGTTTCGAGCTTTCCATAGCTAGATAGATGAGGTACATATGTGCTTTTAAAATTAATTGAAACAGTCACATTTACCAGTGTTGTGAAAAAATTGATTACTCTTATAATAAAACAATCTCATTTAAATTCATCTCAGTCAGAAACAGACTCTGAATGAATATTGCATTGTGGATTAGGCCTATTGGGGACACCACGTATAAATTAAACGCACCGAAAACTTTACCCCATGGGTGGTGTGGAAACAAGTTAATTGGAGAGGTTATAACTCCACCTCTTAAGATTATTAAAAATTTGGTTCAGTTGTGATTAGTTTATTGTATATTAGCTTATTTATATCATCATAAATTGAATAGTTTATAGAAACACTAAAGATTTTATTGCATAAATTCATGAAACAAAATAAAATACCTGAAAGTTAAAACCTATTTATTTTAAGATTTTATTTCAGTTAATTGATACGCAACAAATCAATTACTTAAAATTAACACGCATTCTGTAATTGACACTACAATTGGCTAACTTACTTTTTAATGTCACTCGTTAATAAGCAGAGCCCTTAGAACATTCTCAAGCGATTAAAATCGGTTTTAAAGTCTTGTAAACCACATATATAAACTGTACCTAGTACACTAGTTTGACCAAAATAGTTTTTCCAATTCAAAACAATTTTATTTAGAACAATATTATTTAAAATTTACAAATTCTAAAATCTTAATACCTCAGTACAGAGCCTTTACGATTAAAAATCATAACATAAATACGTATAAATACAAACGTTTTTACTAACAATTGTTATATTTGTTATTTGGCAATAAATTATCTAAACATTTTATTAAAAAAAACGTAACTGTTTTTATTTTATTCAATAAATTCTCAAATAAATTCAAATTTTAATACAAGACTTTAAGCACGCTTTCATGAAACGCCACTGATAAGGAGTGAATAATTACGAATTCGGATTATTTGTGGTGACCAAATATTATTTTGCTAAAACGTATCGTGAATGCATTTGTTGTTACAGCTGGCTCACTGTAAAAGACCGCATATCATCGAGTAAAATGTACGGAGATCAATAAAAATGTTGTGAACTGATATTGTGTTGATTTTCTTATTAGTAAACGGCGTATTTGATTTAGACCTCGTACAATTCGGCTGTCATATTAAATGTATTAGTCACCTTTTTGAATATCTTTTAGGACTATAGTGCACTGATGATGGAATATGGATTCCGAAAACGTTTTGTGATATAGCCCGATTGGGTTTTTTTAAATTATATACATTTTATAAAGAATTTTTAATAAAAATTTTTATTATATATGGTATACAGCCAACTACAGGAACTTAGATTCCTTGTGGACATTATAAAACAGTAAATATTTTAACACTTCAGCCAAGAATTGAACAATATTATATATATATATATATATATATATATATATATATATATATATATATATATATATATATATATATATATATGTATATATGTATATATATATATATATATATATATATATATATATATATATATATATATATATATGTATATATATATATATATATATATATATATATATATATATATATATGTATAAGTACAAAGTAAATATACTCGAAAGATTGGCACTCAGTACAGAATCTTACTTTTATGAACGATAAATAACTTTATTATTATATAAATAGAAATTTTATTTGGTACTAAATTTTTAATTGCTAAAAAACCTGAATCTTCTGTATTTACCCGACTCCAAAGCTCTAAAAGATGTGAGACAATATAAATTCACTTCATTTAAATCTGTCTTTTATTGCCATGGAAAACAACTTTCCTTTCACTTAGTCACTGTCCTAAAAAAGCAGGCTCGGCTCCATCTAACAACAGTTTATTAGATTTTTTAAATATTGGTCACAAATTTTATAGCATATTCCTTTTATTTGAGCTTTCACCTTATAAACTTTAAGATATTGCATTTGCTATCATTAAAGGGTCTAGTTAATTGCAGTTTATTAGACAACAAATAAAAACACACTATATACTTTTTTTACTGAATGATTTTAACATATACATTTTTCTGTAATGTAAGTTTCTCCTATTATCCATAAGGAAAATAAAATTCCCGTAGTTGGCTGTATGAATAAACCATGAACCACAAACGATTTATTTAAAAATTCTTTATAATAGGTAAATAGTTCAAAACCCTTTCGGTCTATATCATAAAACGCTTTCGGTCTAAAAAGTCCATCATCAGTGTAATATTACCAGGTATACATGAGTCATAACAATTTAGTGGCTTGATTTTGTCAATAAGTTTTTTATCTGTGAAGTTGTCTGATAATAATTACTGGATTACCGTCTAATTACGAGATGGTTAACCAAAAAAGAAGATGAATCTGGTGATTTTCTTAGTCACATTATTGGGTGTAAATCAGTCTTTTGAGTTTACTCGTCATAGTTGCCATGCAACAGAGCATGACTTCATGACATGACATGACAATCATACAATCTATTTATATCATAAAACTATTTATTGTGTGAAAGGTACAACACACTCTTTTATTTTATTCTATTTTATTTTAATATTTATTATTGTATTAATTTGGTATATATATATATATATATATATATATATATATATATAACCTCAACCCCCCTTTTTATATATATATATATATATATATATATATATATATATATATATATATATATATATATATATCAAGTTTTATTCTATTTAGCCCTTCTCTTTATTCGGATTACCGAATATAGGCCTCTCCTAATTCTCGCCATTCATCTCTGTTGTTTGTAAGACGTTTCCACATTGGTCTTGCAGTTCTTTTAGTATCGACGCTACAGCGGATTTGCGGTCTTCCTCGTTTTCTTTGGCTTTATATGACCGCCAATTCGAGATTTCTTTATTCCATCGACCATTCTTAAGACGTCCGTTATGTCCGGTATGTAATCTATTTCGATCCGACTTTTTCCGTCGGGGGATAGCCACGTTCACTTTTTTGATGTTTTTTCTTATAGAATGTATTTATTGCATAGTATTTGTGGGCTTGTAGGAAGTTAACCGAGGTTTCTCCTCTTCCATTTATAACTCCACAGCCGAATTTTTCTATATAGTTTTCGGTTTTTTCAAGCCGTTGTCCGATCTTAGCGTTAAGGTCTCCTATTATCATCGTATACGTGCTGTGATAATTCGTGCTAGTTTCTGCAATTTTCTCGAGCGTATACATGAAAAATTTTCAGGGAGATGTTCTCGTTTACATTTAGCCTAATCATTGCAATTCTTTCAGATATTCCTACGAATTGCTCTACTTTATGTGAATATTTCTTGGAGATTAGAAATCCTATGGCATCTAGGCTGTTCTTCTCGCCCTTTGTAATATGGGACGTTACCGGACTCTAGTGTTATGTACTCTTCTCCTTTTCTTTTTACCTCTGCTAGACCCATTAAGTCCCATTTTAAGTCCTTGATGTCTTCTTCGAGTTCGTAGACTTTTTCATCTTTGCTTAAGGACCTTATATTTAGAGTTGCGATGTTCAATCGTGTAGTTTTTAGCATATTTCTTGCTTCTCCCAGATTCCATGAAGCTGTTCTTTTTTCTAAAGGAGTGGGATTTGCCATTACTTTAAGGTCTACCCACCTTAGGACCCTGATATCGCGATATTCCTGTTTTTTAGCCTTAAAACACCGCGCTGGCTAGACGGGTTGGTCAGTGATTTTGTACAATCCCTAAAATCAGGAGATTGCCACTTCCGCCATCCACACCGTATTAAAGGTATTCTTTTTCGTCGTGGCTGCCGTTGTGGACTTCATCCGCGACCCTGGAACAGGGAGCCTAAGCAGGTACTAGTTTCCCAGGTCAGGAAACACCTGGAATCTGCGGAAGGCAGGGATTGATTCATTTTCCCGGATAGGACTATCCAAAGGAGTCCCTACCCGCTACCAAAGATGAACCCGCTGACTGTTGAAAAGGAGAAGGAGGGATTTTAGTGAAGGAAGTCAGGTTTTGCCCGGGAAAAGGAAGATTACTGTGATTTCAACGTCAGACAAAGCAAGTCGTTTTTGTTCCATATCTGCAGTAAAAGTTAGCAGAGCTGTCTTGTCAAATAATAATTGTGAAAGGTGTGTTGTCTTTGTGGAACGAGCCCCAAGAATTGGTAGCAGTTGACAACGAAAGTACGTCGTTTAATAAACAAACAGGTGTATAGTATATTTGCTATAAGTCGACTAAGTGAAAATTCTTTCGACTAGAAAGAAATTGGGTTCCTGTGAGATAGGAGTTTGGTCCAGGAGCTTTTGGAAAGACTATTGCGGCGATAGTGTGTGCGAGAGACGTTGAAAAGCAGGGGTGATAGCGGGCGTGTGTATAGCAACTGAGAGTACGAGCAAAAGGTGGGCATATCAGAGTCGTCAGAAGAAAAGGAACCAGTAGAGAATTCATGGAAATAAAAGTTTAGTTTTTCATATAATCACAAAAGACTTTCAACCACGATCATAACTAGATCATAATTAATTTGGTTTTTTTTTTTAATATTTTATGCAGTGATTTCATTTTACAATAAATATAATCTTTTAATTGGGGTATAAAAAAAAATAAAAGAAGTATAGTCCTTTTCCATCATATTGATAGCACATTATGTATGCAAATCCTCAACAGGTCAAAAAGCCATAGGCGTCACCCTATACTTGTTTTGAAATAAATAAAAAAAATTAATATTTTAAGATGCCATCAACAATTCATTATCTTTTAAAAAATCTTCTGTAAAATAAGTGTCCACTAATCTGACTATAAGTTTTTTGTGCGTATAAAACGTCGGTATGTATGCCACACGATTATTGTTAATTATACACGGGTGATTAACGAGAGAATTCAATGTTTCACGAAATAAATTAATGTAAACAGTAATTTAAAGGTGATTATTGTTTTCTATTCAAGTTATCGCCTGACACAAAAAGAATACCTTCTTTGAACGATTACCTGGAATTACTGATAAGGCTTCACTAATGATAGTTTAAGTAGTTTTTATGCCACATTACAGCTTATGCCAATAATATAAATTAGAAATTGTTTGCATCTTCCATTTAGTTTGTAGATGTACATTGTTCATGTCTTACCTACCTACGTTTTTGGTGTCGATATTTTGTTATTTGCATTTAAAAATGATGTCGACAACAGGTTTTATCCCGGTTAAGTGTAGTTTTAAAGGTACCTTCAGTCTAAGAGAGAAAAATATAATATTAAATGTACACGATGCACTTGTACATCAACGCCCTTTAAGTAATGTTCGTGAAATCGTTAACATGTGTTCAAATATGACAGGGGTTGGAGAAGCAACAATTTATAGATTCCTAAAAGAAAGAAAAGGAGGAACTGTTTCATCTCCCAAGAAGAGTGGAGGGAGTTAACCCTCGGAAATTGAAGAAATACATAAAAACATGATAAGACGCAGCGTCCACTCATTTTTTTTAAAGAATTTCTAACATTGGACAAAATCCAAACATTAATTAGAGAAAACGAAGAGTTACCAATCATAAGCAACAAAAAATTATGGGGACTATTGAGAGAGATGCGATTTCGTTGGCAAAAGAGTAGAAGAAAATCCGTTTTTATTGAAAAAGATTACATTGTATGTTAGAGACGAGATTATCTAAGAACTATTAAATAGTACCGAGAAGAAGGGAAAACAATTTTTTATTTGGACGAGACTTGGCTAAATGAAGGTCATACTGTACCATATCTATGGGTTGATACAAATGTGAAAAGTTCCCGTCAGGCATTCATCGAAGGTGTATCTACTGGAATAAACAATATTCCCGTTGGAAAAGGACGCAGACTCATAATAACCCATATTGGAAACGAATACGGTTTTGTCAATGGTGGATTATTAAGTTTTGCCTCAAAATCAACCAAAGATTACCACGAGGAAATGACTGCTGACGTTTTTGAAGAATATTTTGAGCAAATGTTGGACTTAATTCCAAAAAATTCTGTCATAGTCATGGATACTGCTAGTTACCATTCAAGACTAGCAGAAAAATTGCCAACAACGGCATGGAAAAAAGGAGAGATGATCGAATGGTTGGATAAACACGCAATTGAGTACAAGGAGAATTCGACAAAGAAGGAATTATTACCTATAGTAAGGCAACATAAAGCAGCTTATAAAAAATATATAATTGATGAAATGGCATTAAACCGTGATGTAATTATTTTACGTTTACCCCCATACCACTGTGATCTGAATTAGATAGAAAATATATGGTCTCAAGTAAAGGGTGAAGTCGGATGCAACAACAAAACTTTTAAATTAGACGACTTACAACAATTATTAGAACATTTCTTATCAAAAGTAACTCCAGAAAATTGGAAAAATGCTGTTAGTCATGCTCACAAGGAAGAAAATAAAATGTGGAATTTGGATAATATGACTGATGCAATGCTGGAACCGGTAATAATTAACATTGGAGTTGAAGATTCCTTAGATTCTGAAGAAAGCAGTGAATCTGAAATGGAATTTGATTAAAATAATATTCATTTTTTTACAAATCGGCCCCTGTTACGCCCACAAATTATTTTATATATAACCAATAAAATAAACATCTTACATTTCTTGAAAATTCATTAGTACCTGTTAATCTCCATCACTCCGACACTGGCAACTTTATTTAGGGATTAGTAACCCTCAAAACTATTGTATTCTATTCTGCTTCAACCTTTATACCTGGTGGTCATACTCAATTTAAAATTGTTTTTCTATATACTTCTGTAAACTTGTTGACAAATATCTATTTTTCATTGAGTCACCCGTATCAACAGTTTAGGGATTTGCATACATAATGTGCTATCAATATGATGGAAATGGACTATATTTATTGCAAGAAAATTCTTTGCCTTGATTTAATCCAAAATGTTATTGATAATTAAAAATTTTTGATAATTTGTATAGGAATTTTATTGAATTTGTAATTTTAATTATGCGGATTAACGCATACGATATACGATTTTGATTACTGGTAAAATTGACTTTAATATTTTTTTTTATTCTGTTAATAGTTAAATTATTTAATAGTTTCGTATCACAAAATTAATTGGTTTAATTTATTTTCCTATTGTCCATCCTGTCCTCAAAGGCAACGGCTTAAAGAATACTTTGAAGCCACTTATTATAATTAATGATAAAAGGAGCCCGAAGATCAAATTTTAATTAAAATTAATTTATTTGTTTTTGCAAAATTAAGCCTAAGGCATATTAAATCAATTGAACATATAAAAGGTCTAAATTTGCAAATCATAATATATATATATATATATATATATATATATATATATATATATATTGTCTTCGTATTATAAGTTGTTGATAAAATATAACAATGTTGTAAACATTACTTTTAATAGCTCTCGACTTTATATAGGATCTTCTAAATTTATAATTGCTTATTTATTAATTAGTATGTAATCGCTGTATTAACTTTCATAGTTAATAAACTAATAAAACAACAAACTTTATAATTATCTGACTTTCACTGCATACATCCATTTCTAATTGATTAACATTAATTATATTAATTAATTATTATTGTTATGATTAGGTATGCAAGTGATTGTCTCGATTCTTAAACCTGTAGTAATCATCAGCATAATCCGGATTTACAACTTATCGTTATACATTAAAATCTTTGGTATTATTACAAAATATATTTCTGATGGTACTGCTAGTAAACCAGATGTGATAGAAGTTTTTTAATGTCGAGGAAGCCTTTAAATGTTTGTGATGTTTCAAGAGCTCTATAAATGCAGACTCAGTGAAGACATATACTATTTCGTGATTTTGTGCTTAATTTGTTAGATGAAAGAACTTTTAAAGTGAGTTCTCTAACGGATAGTTGACCTCTATCTGTAATCAACGTAATGAAATTCCATAAAAGTTTGTTGTAAGTACAACTTTGTTAAATTAGCGCTTAATAAGTTAAGGCAAAAAAATTCATCTCCCGGAATATACACATTTAAAATGTTAAAATTAACTGACCAGAATGTGACAATTTGTATAGACTCCATAATAAACACTAAGCATTAAAAAATGTTTTCTATAATGGTAGTATCACCAATACTAGTCACATAGGTGTGGCCAAGCTTTTTTAGTGTGGGTTCCAATGCTGAAAATCGCCTCCCCCATATATATTTTTTTTAATTTCCAACAATGATATTTTCATATATGAAAAATAACAATAAAAACGATAAAATAACAATTTAACAGCTTAATTGAGCTTTTTCTACTTTTTGATTTGAAGATAATGAATACCCAATTTCAACATAAAAATATTCATAAATACACTTGAGAACGACTTTCACTCCAATAGAAGTCGATCATAGACTATATAACAATGAGACAGATACCAAAATTTAAGTACCAAGACTGCAAAGTAAAAAGAGGATCTAACTGTGAGACAAATCTATACTTTCTTTTAGCTTATCTTTAAACAATACTACAAACAGAACACCGAAAGTAAGAGAAACAATACTACACAGTACAAAACGGAGAGATATAAATTGCACCTTTTATTCCAACCAAGTATTAAACATCTTTTTCAATCTAGATTAGAAAAGGAACAAAATGAGATGGAAAGAAATATGGATATAAAACAAGAATACAACAACCTCAAAACAATAATAATAAAAAATTGTTTAAAAAGTATTGGGAACAGAAAACAACAACAAAAAACACCACGAACCACCATGGATGACAGAAAACGTAAAAGAAATGAGACAAGGAAAAAAAATATATAAGAAATGGCTAATTAATAAAACATCTAGCAGTAGAGTAACATATCAAAGGAAAAACGGAGAAGTACGCAATCAAATAAAAGAAGCAAAAACCAATTTCTGGGGACAAAAATGTGTCCAAGTTGAAAATTTAATTGGTGGTTCTCAGACTATGGAAGCATGGACAACTATCACTAATCTAAAGAAAAACACCCCTAACATAATTAAGCAACTTAATTCCCGTAGAAAAGGGGGAAAATCACTATTAAAATTTATTCCAAGAGTCCAGCTGGGAATATATGGGAGAGGAATATAGAATGGAGAGACAAACAAATAGTACTAAAAACGAGGTCCGTACTGCATTAATTAAAATGAAAACCGGGCGATCTCTGGGACCTAGCAATATAGCTTTGAAGTTACTTAAAGCAGAAGGTCCGCTCCTCATAGAACGAATAACTTTTCTAATGAATCAATGCTGTCAACAACTTAAAGGACCATCTGAATGGAAAACCGCTCACCAAGTGCCCATCTTTAAAAAGAGTAATCGAAAAGATTATAACTGCTACAGAGGATTAAGTGTCCTACCTACTTTCAGGAGATTGTTTGGAAAGATAATAAATTGAAAAATTCAATATGATGTAGGGCATCTAATTAGCGAAGACCAAAGTGGATTTACGAATGGTGGATCTTGCGCTGATAACTTGTTTATACTTCAACCATTAATAGAAAAAAGAATAGCGGTTGGTACCGAAGTACATCTAGCCTTCATCGACCTAGAAAAGGCGTATGATACAGTTCCATGACTTAAATTGTGGTAAGCTTTACACCAACTCCGCGTTAGTCCATACCTTTTAGGAATAATCACAGAAGTATACAGGGATAACACTACTTACCTAAAAATCGGAAATAGACTATCAGAGCCAATAAGAGTAATTGAAGGACTAAGACAAGGATGCAGTATATCACCCTTACTGTTTAATTTATATATTGAGGCAGCCCTCCAAAATTGGAAAAACCACTGCCAGGGAATGGGAATCCCCATAGGAAATGACGTACTGTTTTCACTGAACTTTGCGGATGACCAAGTCGTCCTAGCTCAAGAATCTTATAATCTAGAATTTATAATAAAGCGTCTATACAGAGAATATGCAAAATGGGGTTTACAAGTCAGCATGAAAAAAACAGAATATTTAGTTATCAATTCAGATGAGTCAGATATTTAGTTATGAATTCAGAAGGTTTAAAGTGTTGATAAACGAGGACATGGAAATCAATCAAGTGGAAAAATTTAAATATTTAGGGGCAGTCATTGATAAAAACGGCTTGGGAGAAACCGAAATTAAACATCGAATTAATCAGAGACGTAAAATTGTAGGATGTCTGAACTTCTTATGGTGGAATCGCAACATTTCCAGAAGGAACAAAAAAAGAATAGGGCAACCATGGTTGAATCAGTTCTTTGTTATGGATCTGAAGTATAGACAATTAATGCAGACCTGAAGAGAAGATTGTTGGCAGTTGAAATGGATTATTTGAGAAGTGCTAGAACATCAAGGCTGGAAAGGAAGACCAAAGAATCTATAAGAAATAACATGAATGTTACAGAAACGGTCATTGACAGAATAGAAAGAAGAGGTTTAAAATGGTGTGGACACCTATTTAAAATGCCTGATAAACGTTAACCCCAAAAACTTTACAGATGGAAGCCCGCTGGAAGAAGAAAAAGAGGTAGACCTCGACGCTCATGGAATGAAGGAATTAGAAGAGCGATGGAATCGAGAGGTTTGGGGAAGGAGCATGCCTTGGACTGGGAGGATTGGCGGAGGAGAACGGGAATACGGCGATAGCCGTCTTCAAAATGTATTGTATTTACAAGTTGGATCCTGTAATATTATATTATCAATTAGTTTCTTCATAAATATAATCTAATTTTTTTGTCCTTTCGTACTTTCCGTGTAAAGGTATTTTGATGCATTTTAAATTGTTTTGTAGCTTTATTTTACGATGAAAATCTACTAGAAATAAACGTAGTCTGCAGATGCATTCTGCAGTGCAAATGCAGAAAGCTTCATCTTTGTTAGAGTACATTCCGACCATTTGAAGTTGACTTGGATGAAGTTGAATAGTGTGTTTATTTTTTCCCTTTTTTATTTTTAAGCATGATATTAATACTTACTTGCATTTATGTCTTATAATTTTGCTTGCATCTTATTTGGAAGTATCTTTCCAGATATTCTATAAAGTGCCTTTATTTTTATTCCATTCAGTTATCTTTTGGTTGGTTTTTGTTTGATTTTTTCTTTGTCGCTTGTCACGAGCGATTAAAAAAAAGTAGATATGCACTTAGATGTCTGGGGTACTTTCAACTCCATGCTGATGAATGTAGAAGTAGGGAAGTTCGTTGCTTGATTCGTTTTAGGGTTAACAGATGCACTTACTTGTACCTGCAGCGAGAAGCTTAAGTAATAACTGAGTTCCACTCAGCAAAACTGTATCCGTTTACAAAATCGAATCCTTTGGAACAAACTTATAAGGATCAAATGGACACTAAAGCTCATAAAAAAATATTTGTAGGGTAAAATATGAACTTTGTACTTATAAAAACGGCACAGTATATTCGAAGTAATATGAAATTTTTCTAATATTAATTAAATCAAAGTTATTAAGTACTTAGACTATTTTTTAATCGTTTAATCAAATACTGACTTATTATTCTTTTGTTACGTGACCAGCCTTACGTAATATTTCGGGAAATTGAAAGACATTAAAAAAAACTTACACGAGCAGAAGAGCGTCCTGAGAGAGGGTGAAAAATACTCCCGAGTACAATTTAAACACTCTGGAGAGGCGGTCATACGAAAAAGAAGAAATTCTTTTATATATAGCGTATTTTACGAAAAACCCAAGATAATTCGAACGGGGATAAACTGGAAAATATATATAAGAATTAAAGGAAAAGGGCTTGTTTTATATAATATTTCTTAATTTAAATTTAAAATTGAAATAGATAGTTATAGTTAGTACTTTAGAATGCGTATACAATATTTAGTATAAAGGAACTTAAGAGAGAACTATTAAAAAAAAAAGATTTAAGTTCTAGTAATCTTCTGTTGAAAATTGTTGAAAAATAAATTAACTGCAGGTCCAAATACCAGAATATAATATAAATCTGTTGTAAACAGTGGCGGAGGACGGGCTACTGGGTGTCGCCCTCACTAGAAAAAACATGTACCAACAATTAATTGTATTTCATATTTCATATTCACACTTTTCTGTTAAAACTTTATTTTAATAAATATAATTTATCTAACGGAATTTTTCAATTTTTACATTTGTTTTAAGTGTTTGCACTAAATTCGGGACGATTTCATAACGCCCGATAAAATCATACCGTTACCATGGAAAGGACACGCAGTAGCTATAATCTTTTCGAAACATTTCTTCTTGTAGTTCCTTCTTCTATTGGAGGTTGGCCATCCTCACAGCTATCCGTACATTATTAGCGGCTGCTCTGAAAATATCTACTGAGCTTCAACTATACCACTCTCTTAGGTTTCTTAGCCAGGAAATTTTTCGCCTTCCTATGGATATTTTACCCTTGATTTTACCTTGTATTATGAGCCTTAATATCTTATATTTGGCACCTCTAGTAATGTGGCCTAAATATTCCAGCTTTGATGTGCTTTATGAACTCGTAATCCTTTTCTAGCCTTCTTAACACTTCTGCATTTGTAACTCGTTGGGTCCATGCTATTTTTAAAATCCTTCTATAGCACCACATCTCAAATGATTCCAACTTCTTTATATTATCCACTTTAAGTGTCCATCTTTCCATTCCATACAACAAAGTCGAGAACACATACCATCTTAAAGCTCTTATCCTCAGTTCCACAGGGAACTCTCGATTAACAAACATTGTTTTCATTTTTATAAATGCTTGTTTTAATATTTCAATGCATGTCCTTATTTTTCTACCTTGGTCATTGTTTTTATTTACCCAGGTTCCCAGATATTTGTAGTTATTCACTCTTTCTACTTGTTTTCCCTCGATATCTAGCCTTCCTACTGTATGTTGCTTAATTATGACATAATTATGCACTTAGTTTTCTCAACGTTCATTTGTAGATCATATTTTATACTGACTTGATGTAATATATTCACTAAGCGTTGCCATTGATTATAAACTACCCACCCATTGGGTGGTTTATAATCAATGGCGTTGCAGTGCTTCTACACTGTCTGCAAAAACAGCGGTGTCGTCTGCGAACAGCTTTCAAGATTTTTCCGTTTATTGAGATACCCTGTTGTTCCTATGATATTGTTTCTTTAAAACTAGCTTTGCTGTAGAGATTGAACAACATTGGGGACAACACCCAACCCTGTCTAACACCTCTTTTGATTTCTATAGTTTCTGTATCGATATTTTCGATTCTAACCTGTGCTTTTTAATTCCAGTACAGATTGACAATAACCCGTATATCTCGAACACATCGATGCGACGAAATACATCGCTGTACAAATACGAAGCTAGGGCGATAGAATGGCCATTCCGAAAGCAGCTCAGAGATAAAACTTACTAGTGGATTGGTTAAATATTACCCGTAATTGCGTAAATTTGTTTTGTGATGAGAAAGTTTAATTAAACTCTTAAGAAATGACAATGAGGGTGTATGAATTAATGAAACTAAACTTTTAATTCTTTTTGAGTTTGACAGACAAACTCAATAAGAACTTCCAAAAGATCTTTGTGGGAAGAGAGAATGACGTGGTCATCAGCAAATATTGCTAAGTTAAAGAAGTACTGATCAAAAGAAGGTAAGTCAGTCGTGTATAATAGATGCAAGAGTGGACCACTCTTTATTTCTCTGTCTATCTGTTATCTAGGATTTGAATATATTATAGTATTTAAATAATAGTTGTTGTTTAATTTTATACAGCAAACATGTATGTCACACTTTATCACAAGCTTGTTTGATGTTCAAAAAACCTGCATGACCATAGAGCTTTTTCTCCAGATCCTGGTTTATGATATTAATAAATTGTATACTTAGTAGTCAGGAATAAAAGCAGTTTTCTGCTAGGAAAGATTCCAATTTTTCTGTTATTAATTTCTAAAACAAATTAGCAAGAATTGGTAATCAACTAATTGGTATATATAAAGTTACAAGTTATAAGGGTTTGCCCATTTTATAGATTAAAATTACTCGAGCCACTTTCCATTGTAAAGAAAATAAACATATATTTATACAGAATTGTAGGTTTGTGGTTACAAGAGACTGCATTTTGTGATAATTTATACAACACAAATCCAGTTATTAGCTTATAACCAGCATTCTCTTTATTAGTATTGAGTATTGCGTCAACAATTTACGTTTTTATTAAAGATTTGATAAGCGGAGGCATCTGGTATGTACAGTCCAAATATCTATAAATATTTTGCTCTTCTGGTTGTTACTCAGAGAGAAATTGAGTAAAGGCAGTCTTTACGAGCTACTCATTTTAATAGGTGGTATATATTGTTGTAACAATCTTCTGGTAACCTTTACAAGGGTTTAATCTGTGGCTTCTAATGATGTTAACTCCCCAAGATATATTGCAGTTATGATATTTTTAGGTCACTAAACATTTTGTTCAGGTTTTTTTGTTATTGTTAAATGCAGATGTTTCATTCTTTTGCCATGTCTTTACAAGTTTTTACTTTTTTCCAAATTTTGTCTAATGATCTCAGGATGTAAAGATAACGTAGCTAGCTCTCTGTGTACCCGCACTATTAACAACCAACCACTACCATCAATAAGCACTGGAAATGGAACACCGGTTAAGCATATAAAACGCAATGCAGAGCGACGACAAATAAGTTCTATCTGGAGTATTAATCTGATAAGAACTTCATACGCTTCTCGGTAAAACTCATAGGGACAGCCAAATTATACGATAACGCATATGACTCATTTCATTATTTCTTTGGTGAAATATAGATTTGATCAAAAATGCTTGCCTTCTTTTTCACATGTCTGCCTGTCTTTGTTCGGTTATGCTGAATTTGTGTTGTATCTACTAATTTTTAATACTTATATAATTCAATAAACACAAAAACAGTCCAAAAAAACTATAATACAGTAAATATTATCATCAACGTCATTGGCTGACAATGTTAAGAGGAAAGTTTAATTAATTAATGGAAAAGAGGGAAGAGTGGTTAGTCAATAGGGATATTGATTATTAAAAAAAATTATATTTCTTTTTAACTTACATCAGTTAAAGTTTAAATTATCTAGGTCGAATTAGATAGTAGATATACAATTACAAAGTTTAACAAGAGATGATAATTGGTAACCTTATAGGTCGGATTAAAAATTCTTAATAGTTTGCAGAGACGGTTCAAAACAAGTCACTTGAGATGAGTAATAGAGCTTCATCGCTAACAACAAAATATTAAAATTTGATTAAATTATAATTTACTTGCAAGCATCATTTGTTTTATTATTCTTATGACCAGCTCAAATTAGAAACTGTTTTATTTATTTTTTTTTATTTAAAGAAACAAAGTCGCATCCACCCAAAGGTTATTAGCGACATTCCTGTAACATTTGTAATAATATTAAATGTAACATTTGTAACAATCAATCATTGTAACAATTAGTTACAATTTGTGAACAATTAAACATTTGTAACAATGAATTAAGTTAAATTTTGTGTAACATATTTATACATTTTAAGTAACCTAATAAATTGTTCGGAACTAAACTTTTGTTGAGGAGTGCTTTCGGGTTATTTGGCAAATTGTAAGACTGTCTTTGATTTACATATTTAGGACAGTCTATCAAGAAGTGCTTTATACTGTCTACTGTATTGCATGTTTCGCATTCTGGAGGTTCACTATTTGAAAATAGATAGGCATGAGTATACCTGCAGTGTCCAAGTCGTAGACGTGTAATAATAGTTTGGCATCTTCTACTTCTGGCTGTGGACTTTCATGAAAAAATATCACTTTTGATGGTTCTGAGTTTCGAACTAGAGTCATTCCACTCCCGATTCCACGCACTTAACACCTTATTGTTGAAATAAACTTTTAGATCGCCTGCGATACTCCGACACTCTGTTTCTGATGCGTCACTGGTGATAGCGTTACGCGCACTAGTATCTGCTTCTTCATTTCCTTCTATGCCTATATGGGATGGTATCCATAGGAAGTGGACTCTTCTGAAACTTTCTTGAGCTTTCATTAATTCGGCCCTGATAATTTTCTCAATGGGGTGTTTAGGGTATACATTTTGCATAGCTTTGACTGCGCTGAGAGAGTCAGAAAGGACTAGACAACAAGGGATGTTTTTAATATTTACTTGCTTGATGGCTTTGAGCAAATTAAATAGTTCTGCAGTATAAATGCTGGAATTTGGAGGAAGTTTAAATTGAAAAGTGTCGTTATGATGGAGCATAGCAAGGCGATGGAAAAAATTATCATTATTCCATTGAAGTAGAGACTTGAATTTAATGTTGGCTAAACTGAGATGTGTCTCTTTCCGCTTCCGATGCCTCACTGTTAAGATAATTATGGATTTTTTTCCTAATGGACGTGAATTTACGTTTTATGGATCTTTCCTTTAAATGGGGATAAACTTGACTGAGCATATAGGATAAAGCTGGTAGGTCTGTGGTATATTCTTGAATTGTGGTTATAGGATCTGTTGACCCCGTGATATTCATTAGGAGCATGTTAAGTTGATCAACGTGTAGAGGGAAAGGTAGAGGGTGATTTTCTATGAAGTTTTTAGCATTGTCAAGTAAAAGAGAAAATAAGCATTCAGAAGTGCTTGTTGAACTAATTTTAGGTTTTTTAGATTTTGCTTGGGCTTTAGATGGTGAATAAATGTTACATTCTTTTGAAGATGGATCCGCTTACATAACGCCATCTTAGTCTTTGTGCCTTAATGACTCCTATTATGTTAGATTGATTATATAATTTCTTTAACTCATCATTTGATCTTCTTATCCATAAACCGTCCCTTATTATTCCTCCATATATCTTCCTCAGGATTTTCCTTTCCCATATCTCCAGTAACTTTTGTTCATTTTTTGTTATTGTCCATGTCTCACTGCAGTATGTTACTATTGGTTGTATAGTTGTTTTGTATAACTGTATTTTTTCCTTTCTTGATAAAAACTTGCTTTTCAACATTCCACTAAGAGCATGTACACTTCTATTGCCTGCCATTATTCTAGCTTGTATTTCTTCTTTAATGTTAGGTTTACGTGATATTATTGCACCTAGGTATGTAAATCTTTCTACCATTTCGAATTCGTATGATGCTCTTTCTTCTACTTCTACTTTAAACTTTTGTCCATCCCTGAACTGATCATCTGTGTACTGCATACATTTTGTTTTAGTTTCATTTATGTTAAGTCCCATTTTCTTTGATGATTTTACTATTCTCTGTACTATCTCCTGTAGCTCTTTTTTTCCTCTGGCCAGCAACACTACATCATCCGCAAATGCCAAAACCTGGTGTCTTTTATGATATAGGAGTCCTTCTCTATTGATTTTCGCTTCTCGCATTATTTTTTCTAGGCATAAATTGAAGAGTAATGATGACAAAAGATCGCCCTGCCTTAATCCTTCGTTTACTATAAATTTGTCCGATGCATGATTGTTTACTTTAACTCTGTTTTCTGTATACTCTAAAGTGAGATGTATAATGTTACGCAACTTTCTGCTAACTCCCAGTTCCTCAAGGGTCTCTTTTAATTCCTTCCTCTTTATTCTATCGTATGTTTGCTGGAAGTCGATGAATAGCGCTATCGTTGGTAAGTTGTGTTCATAGCTTTCTGCTTGTAATTCTCTTATTATGAATACTTGGTCCGTTGTGCGTCTCCCTTGTCTAAATCCGCACTGATATTCGCCTATTATATTTTTAACTTCTTTTTCTAGCTTATCTTTTATGGATTTTGATAGGATTTTATATACGGTATTTAGTAACGCTACTCATCTGTAATTACTGCATTTTGTTTTGTCTCCTTTTTTGTGTAATGGGCAGATAATGGCTTCCTTCCAATCTTCTGCTATTCGTTCTTTTATCCATATCTCCTTTATGATCCTGTATATCCAATTATTTAGCAGTTTTCCACCATATTTCGTCATCTCTGCTGTTATGTTATCGCTTCCAGGGGATTTGTTATTTTTCAAATTTTTTATGATTTCCTCGATTTGTTCTTTGCTTGGTGAATTATCTTCAATGTCTTCTAAGTGTTTGATTCTTGCTTCTGCTTCCATACATTCTCTTTGGTTTGACTTATTATTGCCATTTAGTAATTTATCAAAATACTCTTTCCATCTTTCTACTATTTCTGCTTCCCCGCTTATATTATTTCCTGCTTTATTTTTAACGAATATGGGTTTTTGTTGGAAACCTTTTTTTTCATTTCTAGCACCAAAAAATTTAAATAAAACTAATAAAAAAAAACAATAAATAATGATTTCGTTAAAATTATATTTAAGTCGTGTAGTTTAAAATTGTATTATGTTTAATTTTTTGCATTCTAAATTCTTTATGTTCACCAAAATGAATGAATTAATTTGTAACCACAAGCAGTAATTTTTTTTTTCATTAGATCTTCCTAAATGCCCCTGTGCATTCGTTATAATCGAGACATAAACTAGCACATAACATAAATTATAGATCATATAGACAAACTTAAATTTGAAGGTGTTCTTTTATTTATTTTTAATGTATATTCATTTTTATTTTAGGATTGAAATGAAGAATTTATTTTGGTGTGAATAACTAAATTATAACCTTCCATTTTCTCACATGATTATTACATAAGAAAGTTATGTAAAAGTTTTTTATCTGAATTAAAGCTTCATTCGTATTACTACATTTATAATTTTAATCGTGTTATTATACTTACTTCTAAAAAATACTGACGTTATCTTCTTGAACAAATTTCCCCTAGTTGTTACTAAAAATGACAAATAACCATTTGTGATTGAACTTTTATAGGAAAAGGGTATGTAGATAATTTGTAACTAAATTGTATGTTGTTTTTTTCTTTGCAAACATTTCTAATTTTAACCATTTTTACTTTTTTTTAAACTGTATAATTTAGATGTATATTATTTTGGAATAATACAGAATTAAAAAATAGTAAAATTTTAATGAAGACATAAGTTTATTTTAAATTTATTTTTAGAAAACAAAAACTAAATGTAATCAAAATTTAACTTGATAATTACTGTTAGTCAGTTACTGATTTATTTCAAAAACTGGACAAAATTTGGGACGACCTATACATTTCAAAGAAAACATATAGTGCCCCCTGGTGTAATGTTGACATATTAAAATTAGCACAAGAAAGAAACTATCACTACAAACGGTCCAAGATGTACACCAATAGTAATTATTTACTTTAACTTTATTATTAAACATCTCAGAAGACACTTGCAGAAAATATCATCATTCTGGCTTTACAACTCTGCGTGGGTACTAGCCTCCTCAAGAATTTCTCTACAGTCGTCCCTATATATCGCCTTTCTCTGCCAAGCACGTATTTCCATATTTCTCATGTCTTCATCGATGTTATCCAGGAACCTTGTTCTGGGTCTTCCTATTATTCTCTGGCCAATGGGTCTATCAAGGATCGTTTTTCTAGCTGGGTCATTTTGTACCATCCGCGTTACATGCCCTATCCACCTCAGATGTCATATCTTAATATGTTTTACGATATCAGGTTCCTGGTGTATTCTTTAAAGTTCGAAGTTTAGTCGTCTTCTTTGTCTTCTCTCTTTGTCATTCTCTACTCCATAGATTCGCCTTAGTACTTTTCTTTCCAAACATCCCAACATGTTTTCATTACTTTTTTAGAGTCCAGGTCTCTGAACCATATGTTAGGAGTGGGCGTATTATTATTTTGTAGAGTGTTATTTTTGTATTTCTTGATATGATTGTGGAGTTAAGAAGGAGATTGAACCCAAAACAACATCTATTGGCCATGCAAATTCTGCGGTTTATCTTTGCGGTAGTACTATTTTCAGAGTTAAGAAGCGCTCCTAGGTATACAAATTCGTTCACTGCTTCGATGACATCGTTTTTTATAACAAGTGGGCGTAAAATTTGTGATTGCGTGTTTATTTTCATATACTTCGTTTTGTTCGTATTTATATTTTTGTAGCTGATTTTTTTAATACTACATACGCCTTTCGTACAGCGTTTTCCGTTCTCCCACCAATATTGATATCATCAGCATTAGCCAGAATTTGCACTGATTTATTATGTATTGAATCAGTGGTTGAGATTTGTGGCATACGCATTACTTTTTCCAGAGCCAGATTGTACAGTATACAGGATACTGGCGCAGCCTGTTATTTCTTTTGAAAAGATCAGACAGTTCCCCCTGAATTCGTACTCTACATTCAACTGTTTCAAAAGTTAGTTTTGTTAAATTTACCAACTGATTTGGTATTCGTAGCTCTTTCTTTGCTTTGAACATTTCTTTTCTATTCACAGAGTTGAAGGCTGCTTTTTAGTCTATAAATATGTGATGAGTATCAATGCCATATTCCAGTGTTTTTCCAAAATTAGTTTCAGGGTTGCAATCTGATGAGTTGTCGATTTACCACCTCTGAAACCAGTCTGGTATTTTTCTACTATCCGTTCTGCATACGGTGCCATACGATGAGATAGTACTGTGAAAAAAATTTTATATGCTGCATATAGAAGCGTAAATCCTCTATGGTTAGATTATTCAAAGATATCTCCTTTTTGTGAGAATTCATCACCTCAAATGAATTTAAAGTCACTAAAGGCCTAAAGCAAGGATGCTGTTTGTCACCGACACTCTTTAAAATATACGTCAAAGAAGCATTGAGGAATTGGAGAAATAAATGTAGATTTATGAGCATCGAAGTGGGACAAGAAACTCTGTATACATTGTTGTTTGCAGATGATCAGGTGGTGGTTGCAACCGATGAGGAAGATATAAATTATATGAATCGAAAATTATTTGAGGAATATGCCAAATGGGGGCTTACTGTAAACATAAGCAAAACAGAATATTTAAAAATTGGAGGAAATACCACAGATCTGAGGCTTGAAAACGCAGTCATAAAAGGCTGCAACCAGCATAAATATCTAGGAAGCATCATATCAGCAGATGGCAGAGTTAAGATAGATGTACAAAACCGAATAACCCAAGGGAAAAAATTCATCCGAATACTGAATTCATTACTGTGCTCTAATAAAATAAAGATGCATATCAAACTTCGCGTATACAGAGCAATTGTAGAACCAGTTACCACATATGGTGCCGAATGTTGGACGATGACAAAGAATGAACGAGATAAAGTAGACGTTGTGGAAATGGATTATCTTAGAAGGTCATGTCGAGTATCGAGAATGGAAAGAATCGGGAATGAGGAAATACGAAACCGTACAGGAATTAGAGATACTCTTTGAGATAGAATACAAGGAAGGCAATTACAATGGTATGGTCACGTGACGAGAATGGAGGAGGAGCGGTGGCCAAAGAACGCCTTAATGTATGTTCCGCCAGAAAGAAGGAAAAGGGGAAGACCACCAAATTCCTGGAGAAGAGAAATTACAAAAACAATGCAATCTAGAGGCTTAGAAGAGGGAGATTGGAGAGATAGGAAAAGATGGAGGCTGAAATGCGGGAAGCGGCAATCGCCGTAGGACCCCCGTTATATGATGATGATCTCCTTTTTGTGTATGGTGCAAAGTATTTCAATATGTCAACCATTGGAGAAGGATTTCTGTGCTCATATTTCTTTTATAAGCTGCTATAATGTCATTATGATATCGTGGTTACCTTCTTTATATAGTTGAGCTGGGAGATTATCTATTCCGGATGATTTGTTTCTGGCTAGTTTTTTAACAGCATCTTTAACTTCAAGAATCCTCCCTCTCGTCTGTTCCCATTACGTCATCTCTTCCATCTTAGAGGTTTTCTTCTTCTGTCTCTGTATTAAGTGCTTGGTTAAAGTATTCCTCCCATCTATTGAATACATCGGTCCTTGTTGTTAATAGGTCGCCATTCTGACTTCTGTATTATCTTGTGGTTGTCTTGAATTCTTTTCTGCAGAAGCTATTAAACAGATAAAAGAGAATTTTATCAAATAAAGATGAAAGCAGCTGAAAATTATCCAAAAGAGTTTAAAGTACACTAAACACCATAATATATAATAAGAAGCTAACAAAAAAACCAAGAACTATTTTCAAACTTATAACAGAGAATTTAGTTATTAATGATGCTAACCTGAATTCTTACACGTTCAATAACTACTTTGCTACAGTTAGTTCTGAACTTTCTCAGGTTATTTAACCATCTGGATATGTTACATGGTAAACATCGTATCTGAACCAGATACTTCAAAACGATAAATACTCTCTTCTGCATGCTATCGTGCAAGGAAGAGTAGAGGGAAGAAAAGGCTTGAGAAGAAAGAAGAAATCTTGACTGAGGAATATCAGAGATTGGACTAACCTCAAACAGATATTTTATGTTGCAAGAGATAGGAAAGCGAATTATATTAATCTATTAACATCTTTATCAACGTCTGGCTATGCCTTGCAATTTTTAGAAGGCTCCAGATTAAAGCAGAAATCTGAATTTGTTTCGAAACTATCTTACCGATTTTTCTATCAGATGTCGCTATTGCGTCCATAACGAAGCCATTTTATTGTTGCTTCCTAATAAGACAGAGAAGATTATTTTTCACGTTAAGAACGGCTATGAATAACTGTTCTGATGAGACTTATTAAGTCGAAATACGTATTAACAGATACATAGACGCTCTGAACGTGAAATCAAATCTTTTCTGTCTTTTTCATTTTATTCGGATCTACTCTGTATGAGTACAAGAAACAAATTCGTTAAGGATTTCTGCTTAGTTGAGGAGACATGTCGTGAAATGCAAATTTTAGATTTCCCATGTCTCTATTAACATCTTTATCAACGTCTGGCTATGCCTTGCAATTTTTAGAAGGCTCCAGATTAAAGCAGAAATCTGAATTTGTTTCGAAACTATCTTACCGAGATAGGAAAGCGTTTAAAGAAGTGATCGCCAACCTTTGTTAGTACACGATACAGTAAGAAGAAGAAGAAGGATATGTTCTGTCAAGATCACCATTAAGAAACAACATATTTTCTTGAAGCTTCACAACAAACAATTAAATGATAAAACTGCCTGTGGACTAAGAAGTTATCAGTTGATACTATTAAAAAGTTCAAGAGTGAGATGTCAACTATTTTAAGTACTCTAGTAAATTTAATGTTCTCTACAGGACGTGTCCCAGTGTCCTAAAAATGTCAAAAGTTGTTCCAGTGTATAAAAGAGGTGACTGTTCTCTGGTAATTATCGGCCCATTTCACTTTTACCGGCCTTATTAAAGATTCTGAAAACTTCTGAAAATAGTATAATCACGTTTTGGGTTTAATTTTTCTCTTAATCTAATCACTTATTATTATTTAACTTTTTTCTTAAAGGACCGCCATAAAATATTACGTCCACCTTTAAGTTGTGTAGGAAATTAATCCTCAAAATGTATTTTATGAACCAACTCTGGTAAAATTTATAAATTCGCGTTTCTAATTGCTCAAAGTCTCCTTTTAATATTTTATCTGTCAAATGTCCCATCCATTTGTGCTACAATATTACTTATACAATTTAGAGTTGGTGAACTACGCTTTCTACTAACTAACGGTGTTGTTTGACAAATTAATAACAGGTACTTTATTGTTTTAAATTTGATACATGATCAACTTTGTCCCATGCGTTATTCGTTAATAAATATACATAATATTTGATATCTATGGTCGTTCCGTCATAAAATATTATTTGAATCGTATATTATCTGTTTCGCTATTTTATCATTTACCATTTTTTCTTTATCCTTTGTAGAACTAATATTGTAAACAGTTGTAGCATGATAGCATGATGAGTGTACATATTACTTACAGCACAGTAAGTGACATAGAAATCGTAACACCCGGGACACAGGGCGGCAACGAAGAACAGCTATTTGTCAAGATCGTCACCTCAGTCGATCACTTCACCACTACCAAGTCTAATCAAAATCAGTCGTTTGCAGAATATAGAGGACCAATTGAGATGCGAACAATTTATCGGAGAATTCGTAGTTTTAGCCTTGTATCGGCCACACTGGGTGCTACTTCTTACCTCTGAAAATCGATGCAATCGTCTTGGCGATGTGGCGCAAAAAAAGATATAGAGAAATAGAGAAATAGAGTCGTTTATTTCTTTTAACACTGGTCTTTGCTCTTTGATTTCTTATAAAATGCCATATTTCTTTTTGTAGACTATAAAAATCATGGTCCAGTTCTTTTGAGAAGCGTTTCCAGTACTCGTTTTTAATTCTTTTTACCAGTGCATATGTTTTATTTCTTCATACGCCTGGTGTGTCTGGGGTGACACGTACTTCAGGTAAGCTCTTTTTGTTTTCTTTCCTTTTTTCACCTCTGTACAGATCCACAAAGTTTTTCACTTTAGAAACCCTGGCTTTTAACTGACTCTAAGATATTTACTTTTATTTTTGCCCAGCTTTCATCGACTTCATTGCTTTGGTTGATAAATGTGTTTCTGCATTTTTCGACTATTCTTTTTTAGTATAAACACCTTGTTGTGTTTTTTATATTGTGTTATTGTACTATATTGTGATATAAATACCTTTTATCTTTATGGTGTATTCTGCAATTTTATTTTTATGATCAATATTTTATGTTTTTTTTTTATTGTTTAAGTTTAAGTTTAATCCGGGTAGCTTTGTAGTGGTTAAAATAAATCATAAGTATTAACAAAAAATGTTTTTCAACTTTAAAATGTCATCAAAGTCAATTTGTGTTGATGTAAATATTATTACCGTATTACAATGGACTATTAAAACTATCATCTATAACATTTTTCCTGTATTTTGTAAATAAAACGATAGTCGCTTAAAATAAACTAAGGATTATCGTTGCGCTTGCGAAATTTAAAAATCCGCTCTTTTAATTGGTTTAACTCAGTTTTAAATATTACACCTGTCAAATCTCGCGTCCCTTCTTAGTTTTTAATTTAACCCGATTAAATAACTTTCAGTTGGAGAACTGTTGGTTTCTAGTGGTAAATCCGGTTTGTCGGGAATTCGGTTATCAATTAGTTAAAAGCTTTTGGTAAGCGCGGTTACGTGTGCAATTATTGCTAAGTGCCATTAAGTCCTCTACTTCATTTACAATTTACTGAAATTTAGTGAAGTAGCGTGGTTAATGTACTTACGACATTTTTCTACTTGTAATAAGACCTAGTTACATTCAATAATGAGGCAAAAGTTTTAAAAATATTCGTAGAAAGATTTATGTCGGTCGATTTCAGAAAATTAAGTTGGCAGATAAAAGTTTTGGAACATTCAGTGCTTAAAATGTTAGAAGAACACTTCTTTATCGTCTTAAAACTATTTAAGTTAAACCAAAGTACAATCTGTGTCTAATCAATTTCCTTACGTTTATGATTTGAATATTAATAAAAAATATTATAAAACAAATATGATGACAGATATTTTGTTGGGCTAGGTATTGGAAAAAATAGATCTTAGCGTGTTGGTTGTTTTTTATCATTGTTAATTTTTCTGATAAACATTTTACATATGGTATTGTTGTTCTCTTCAAATCCTATTCTGTGAGCATTTCGGGTGCTTTGTCGTTTTTTTTTTTCTTTAAGTTGTTGAGTTTTTCGTATATAAATATCAAAAAACAATCAACTATTTTTTTATTTAAACAAATATACCCGCATCAACCACTAAGGGTGATAAGCGGGGATATAGACAAACAGGGGATATAGGATATATACAATTTGGTATATAGTTTAGTCATTTTAAGATAACTTAATAAAGACTGTAAGTTTGACGTTAGTACACTTTTTAAATTGTCACTAAGGGCAAACGCGATTCTGTCGTTCTGCGAATCTTTAAAATGAGAGTTTGTACCGTTATTTTTGTCAATTTTCTACTTAATTTTTACGAAAATTGCTTCAAAAGTCAATTATTTGAAAATTATTAATAACTTTATTAATAAACGTTTAAAATAACTCAGAATATATAGAAAGTTAACTTTTAATTCAAAATAATGGCATTTTTATACGACGATAATGTTCGCCGTTACAAATTTATATGGGAGTCAATCTGCACAATCATTACATATGTAACGCTGTAGGTAAGAAAGAGCAGAAAGAGAAAAATAATTAGATATATTAGATATATGGTGCATCGTTTGCTGCATATAAACATTTGACCTGTAATAGGAGTATAGTAAATAAAGGAATGAATCATTATTTTAATGAAAATATATATTTCTATTGTCATATATGTATAAAATGAGTTGACTGCTAAAAAATTTGTTTACACATACTTTTCAGCAAAATTCATTATTTATCTTGTTATTAATATAAAAATACAACACAATACACTGTAACATAATTCAATATAATAATACAATACAAATTAAAATGCAATATTCCTAAATATTTACAAATGACAATATACATAACTTACTTACGCATATGTTTAATTTACCACAATAATAATATTAATAAAAAAATAATAATATTAATAAATATTAAATATATTTACAAAAGGAATATTTTTATTTTCAAGAGAGAAAGAGAGAAAAAATATATCTTCTGTCTCTCTCTTATCTATATTTTACATATATAATGATTTTGCCACTCTCGTACAAATTTCTAACGTCGAATGCGCGTATAGAGTTATAACTTAAAAAAATGTTTGTGGAAGATAAAAATAAAAAATCAACAACTCGGATTATGTTGTAAATTTTCATTTTATTTTAAAATTTAGCATTCATGCGTATATGATATATATTTAATTCCAGCGTATGAACCAAAAACGTAAAAAATTTGCCGATTAGACACGACACTAACGTATTTTAAAATTGACAGTTCTCGGTCATACAGTGATTTATTGTAATTATATTTTGAAATCGAATAATAAAATAATTATGAACATTTAATAAATAATACAAAATATATCACATAAATAATAATATTAATTAATATATTATATATATATATATATATACATATGTATATATATATATATATATATATATATATATATATATATGTATATATATAAATATATATATGTATATATATATATATATATATTTAATATAATATAATATTAAATATATATACAAAAGGAACGTTTTTATTCTCGAGAGAGAAAGAGGGAAAATATATCTTCTGTCTCTCTCTTGTTTTGATCAGAACTAATCTCTTTTATTTTATCAGTGGTAGATGGTTTTAGCTAATGCAGGAAATTTATTCCAGGACTGAATAATGAAGGAAATAAAAGATCATGCAAATAAGCATAGGAGCGTCGAATTTAACTTTAAAGATATTGTCAAATATAACGTTACCGCTCTTTATGGTTTTGCCTTTATGATACCAGATATGACAGGGCTTATGAGCTATTTTTTATTTGGGTTAAGATTTCTGCTTTATGTAGGTATGTATATATTACATTTTTATAATAAAAGAAATTTAGAAAAAACTGGATATATCTGTATTTTAGTCATATGTTTATAAAAAGAAAGTAATTAATAATCAAAAAAAAATATAATTAATAAAAAAATAATCAGGTTGTAATGATGATTGAATTACCAACAAGTCCAAAGCTCTGGGATGGAAATGTGAATATTTCAATATTGTTACATTATACTATCAGTCTTATAGAATCCTGCAGAACAACCTGTTTGAACTCAGTTTGAAAAAAAACCACAAAAAAAAATTGGGGCCTACAAGGTTGGGGGTTTGGGTGTTGGGCTGGCTACCAATCACCGGTAAGAAATTTAAAATTGTTTCCGGTCCAGATACGCAAATGTATTCTCTTGCCATTGCTATTTAACCGTTAACTGGTATGGCAAGAAAAATATATATATAAGGTATGGCGGGGTCATATTTTACCTTTGGATTTTTTTGTGTAAATAAACAAAAAATTAAGCAAATTATAATAAAAAAGTATTATATTAATGAATATAACACTGCATGAACCAAAAAATTCTATATTACTTACTGCTATAAAGAAACATATGGGGTTGACTTAAAAAACCACTCCAAGTAAAAATCTCAAAAAATAACGATTCAACAAGCTCTAGTGAAGAAAACCAGTTGTCACCAGTTACATTGCGATTGGAATTTACTATTGGTGCAGTGAGCGAAAGAACATTTAGTGTTGGTATGGATAGCTTTTTTGGATTAGGTATTGCATCTTGTTTTCCAGTATAAACAAAGGCATTGATTAGATAATGAGTACGGGCGTCACACAGGCACAATATTTTGAGTCCGTATTTTTCAGGCTTACTCTTTATATACATTCTAAATTTACATTTTCCACGGAAACCGCCGAGCATTTCATCCACTGTTACGTATTCTTCACACGAATAATTAGTTTGACAGTTATTTACAAAATGATGAAAAATTTCAGCAATTGGTGCCAGCCTGTCTCCATTTACAATACGCTGCTCTCTAGTTTACGGATCGTCAAATCTCAAAGATGTCAGTAAAAAACTAAACCTTTTTGCTGTCATTACGGAACGGAATATATCATGACCAGTACCATTAGTTGCAAAGAGAGAATTTATATCTTCATTGTTTGATTTAAACACGCCTGCCAAATACAGAAGACAAAAAAATGCTAACATTTCAATTTTGTCAACATGGTTTATTGTACTGTATCCTAAAGCGTTATCTCCATAATTGGTTTGCAAACTGGTTATTTTTTCGTTGGTTCTATTCCAACTAACAGTTGGAATCCTTCAGCAGGAATTATAGGTTTGTTTATTCGTGCTGGTCCAGCAAGTCCTGGTACATGTGACACGATATTTGTTGCACGAGTTCGGCTCGACGCAGGAGCTTGCTTTGACCATTTTTTTCTATTTCTCCCATAATAGTAACTTTGCTGTTCGTTATCACTACTGTCATCCTCACTATTCGATTCGGTACCTAAGATTTAATCGTTATTATTTCCAGTGTCACTTTCATCATCAGCTTCAGAGTCAGTATCATGCTCACTAACAATTGTCTCTGCATCAGATATATCGAAATCGCTGTCACCAATCTGTTCAGCTATGTCTTCTAACTCCTGTTGTGTCAAGGGTCTCGTTCTGACACTTGAATTAGCCATAATCATTTAAAACCAAATCACTGACAATTGGCCTTTTCAAGGTATGGCGGGGTCAATTTTGACACTATCGACGTCTAAAACTCAACAAAGTACAAAGTCAACTGCAGCGAGTACGTTCAAGTAATGTACTCAACGCCACAGACATTAATAACCATTTTTTGGGGTCTAAAATGACCCCGCCATACCAGTTAGGGGTTAATTTATGCTGTGAGTATATTTTCCGTAAAGCGTTGGCGTTGGAAATTGAGTCAGCTGAAACAGCGTTAAATGGAGTTCTCGTCAACATCGGATGTGCTGACGATATATCTATAGACCACCTTGAGACCTCCAGAGACTCTTTTATCTATCTATGGTTAATAGGACGCATGGTTTACATATCAATATTAGGATATCCAGACGGATGGTCATTTCACAAAAAATTAACAGCAATTAAAGGGTTTATTTCAAAAACAATCAATTTTAATTTTATTGAATTTTTAACGGTTGGTACTATCTGATGGGAAATTACCATTAACACTTGTCAAAAACGTATCGTGACAAAAACCGCAGTAGTTTTAAAATTAAAACAAGTTCTAAAAACGCTATTTTAGCATAAACAACCAATATCAATATATATTTTGTTAGTAATAACCATTTGATAGTTTTTCTCAGCTTTCCTATATGTAATCGTTTTCTAATATTTCATTCCTAGCGATCTTCTCTGATATTCTTTTTCTGTATAATTATCCCGTGGATTCCGTATTTAGTCCTTCGACTTTGATTATTGTTTCTGTTGGTGCTTCTCTCTTGGGTCTAAAGTATTTAATGATGATTCTTATTTTACATAATACTAGGCTATGGTCGCTACCTACATCTGCTGAGTCGATTATTTTCGATGGATGTATTTTTTTGTCGATTATAACAGAATCTATCATAGATCTTTGTCCACGGGTATTATTAAATGTATGTTTGTGTTGGTTTTTGTGGTCAAAAAATGTGTTGTTTATTCTAAGTTCGTTCATAACAATCCTGGTAGGATAAAATACGTATAAGCAAATATACAGAGGCACTATACGTGAAATTAAATCAAAACTGTCTTCTCTATATCTTTATTTACTACTTTTGAGTACAAAAAACCAGTTCACCGAAGGTGCTTGCTTAAATAAATAGATATCTTGTGAAATGCAATTTTCGATACCCCATTTCGTTCCTTTTATTGTCTATTTTTCCTTGCAATTTATAGAAGGCACAGATTTAAGCAAAAAATCTGCGGCTTATTGTCAGATGTCGTTGTAGCGTCTTTATTAAAGTTATTTTATTATTACTTCTCTTAACGGAAGTGATCCTGTTAGGACGAAATACGTATAAGCGAACATACAAAGGTAGTATACGTGAAGTCAAATCTTAACTATCTTTCTTTATTAATTTATTTTGTTTTTTACTCTGTTACAGTTTGTGTTTATATTTGCCAACTTTCAAGCGAAGCCATTAATTTATTTAGTATAAAAGGAAGTGTATCTGAAATGGCATCAGCATCTTTTCTGTGTTTGACACATATGGTACAAGTGGTCAAAGTCTTTTATTTGTATAGATATATTGGAAGAATAAAAATACTTATTAATTCAATTAATTGTAAAGAATTTCAACCGAAGTCAGATTTCCAACGAGAAACTTTAAAATCTTACATTAAAATGGCGAGATTTATTACATTAAGGTAAATATAAATTTGAACAATATTTTATAATTTTGTAATAGCTTAAGAAACAAAAAGAGAAACAGAAAAAAAGTACCAAATAATTGCTTACTATTTTACTGTTGTTTATTGTGTTGGGATATGGGCCCCCTACCTGGAGAAGTAACATAACAACTTAGAATCAAATAAACGTACAAGACAAATGTATACAGACAAATGTTGGGGCTATTATAACAAGACAGAAAAAAAAACTCATGAAAAACTGCGAAAACAGAACAAAAACCGCTATCGAAACCACTTTAAAACTAAAATGATAATGGATTTGATACAACGAAATGTAAGATAGCACCAATAGATTATACGTTAAAGACAATGTATTATAAAGAGGTGCAGCATAATAAAGACCATTGAGTTAATTGTTGGTTAAATCTAAAACTTAGTATGTTAACAAACTACTGACTGTATAATGACAAAATTGCATTGTACATAAATAGAAATGCCTACATAAACCATATTTTTAAAACATGTTAGACATACAAGAAAATAAAAAGTACATAACAATACTTTAAAGGGTATATTAAGAAAATTTCAGTTTATGTCAATCTACTTTAGTAGACAACAAAAAAAATAAGAATAACGTACAGTAAATTATGGTTGTTTTCACTAAAAACTTTTATTGTAGTTTATACGAGTCCATTTGATGACGATTGTAGACTCATTAGTTTAATGAGCCATGCCGTTAAAATACTGTTGCATATTCTTCTAAACCGAATTAACAACAAGTGCGAAGAAATAATTAGTCAAGAGCAGTTCGGGTTCCGGAGATGCCTTGGAACTAGAGAAGCACTATTTTCTATGCAAACACTCCTTCAACGATATTGGGAGGTAAGAAAACCCGTATATATGTGCTTCATTGATTTTGAAAAGGCATTTGATCGCGTTCAGCATACCAGACTAATTACCGCCTTGCAGAGCATCCAACTAGATGAGAAAGACATCAAACTTATTGCCAAACTTTACTGGAACCAAACAGCCATTATTAATACCAACAACAGAGAATCAAAGCCAATCAGTATTGAACGAGGCGTAAGACAAAGCTGTATACTATCTCCCATCCTCTTTAACTTGTATTCTGAGAATCTATTTAGGGAAGCTTTAAAAGATCAAAAAGGAATTATCATAGGAGGAGAAATAATTAACAATATACGGTACGCCGACGATACTGTGATTCAAGCTGAAAACATCGACGATCTGCAGGAGCTAATCAATAGAGTTGACATGGAATGCACAAATTGGGGACTGTCGATAAATATCGATAAAACTAAATACATGGTGACCAGTAAAGTGAATATCGGCGCAACCCAACTGATATTAAACCAACAACCGCTGCAGAGAGTTCAGATATTCAAATACCTTGGATGTTGGATTACCCAAAATCTAGATCCATCCTTCAAAATTCGATGTAGAATTGAACAGGCAAGAAACTCATTTCAAAAATTCAAGCCTCTATTATCCAATAACTCAATAAATTTGGAAATCCGTGAAAAGTTTACAAGATGTTACGTGTGGTCTGTACTTTTGTATGGATGTGAAATTTGGACTTTAAACGCCGATATCATGAATAAAATAAAATCGAGGCGTTTGAGATGTGGTTGTATCGAAGGATACTAAAAATTCCATGGACTAGCAGAACTAGAAACGAAGAAGTTCTTTGAAGAATGGGACATCAACGAACTCTATTAAATATTATTAAGAGGCGTAAACTAGAATATCTTGGACATATAATCAGAGGACCAAGATATGAGTTCCTTCGGCTAATTTTCAACGGTAAAATCGAAGGAAAGAAATGGATAGGACGGAAGAAACTCTCTTGGTTGAGGAATTTGCGGCAGTGGACAGGTTTGACAGCGGACCAATTGCTACACGTAGCGCAAGACCGAGATCAGTATAAAAATATTATATGCATGGTAGTCGCCGACGTTCCGTAGGGATATGGCACTCTAAGAAGAAGACGATTTGATGACGAATACTTTTCAGAGGTTCGATATCTAAGGCTGCCATAGGAAACCATGCAATTGAGATACATGGGATCAGCTCCAAATTTGATTATCTTACTAACAAAAAATAAACCAGATTACGAATACCACAATATAGCTTTCTTAGAAATAAAACACAAGCCCCTCCCAAAAAACTCACATATTGACAAAGGTGTCCTTAAGCAAGTCACAGATGTAAACCACAAAATTAGAATTGACCCAGCCTCCCAACCCGACCATTAAAACAAAGAATCGTTAAAGAAATCGTTAAAGGAAACAAACATTTAGATTACGCTTATTCTCTTCCAGAGTTTTTAAAGCAAATTAAATCCCAAAGTCCTTATAAGGTTTTTATGATATGCAGAGTGGACAATAAAATTCTACATAGTAAATTATAGAATTAAATAAACCACTTTTTCTGTAAGATGAATAGCTATAAGATATGAAGAAAGAATAATTCGATCGAACCTTTTAAAGTCTTTTTAGTATGAAAACTGAACAGATTAGTTTTAAAGTAAGTGTTACACAATTAGATTTAGAAATAACTTAGATATTAGTTGTATAGTTCAAACTTTCATTAGTACTATTTTTATTTATATGTGTAATTTCTTTTTCTAGTTTTTGGGGTGCTTGTCTTTGCACCTGCAGTTTTTGGGCAATATATCCATTCACTTTAGAAGAGCTGCAACTTCCTTTAGCAGGATGGTTTCCCTTCGATACTACGAAAAGTCCAAATTTTGAGATAGCTTATGTATTTCAAATTTATACTGCAACACTGAATGGAATTTCTAATATCAGTATTGATACTTTGATGTCAAGTAAGTAACAACTGGAGGATTCAGTCAGTCGGTGTAAGTCAAAAAATACACAAAATGAAGTGTTTGTATAAAATTTACGAACACTTCTAATAGTGAAAGATATACGGTATATTAAAAAATAACCAAGAAATTTATACTTGCTCCATTCATTGAAATTTTCGAAAACAGATTGGTATATATACTACAAAACTTTTTTTTGAATTTATTCAATTACATTGACTGACCTCAAGTCATAAAACCTTATTATATTTATTAAAAATGACCAATTTTTTAAGTCGCGTCCAAGTGGTAGTTATTAGCGATGGATCTGTACAATATACATATTTTAGAAATATATGCTTTCACTTTTTTTCCAAGTTTGACTCCGCGTTGAATAATTTTTGGTTTTAACTAAAACCACTGTTTTGACGACGTTTTGGTAAGGTCACACTTGATATTGCCAAGTCAGATCGTAACGTTTGTTGCTGCTTGAAGTAAAATGTCTCTTCCGGTCGAAACGATTTCTTATATAGAGTATCTTGGCGAGCTTTTCTCGAACGATTCTTAACAGCGCTTCTCTCGAACGATTCTTAACAGCGCTTTCTGTGATTGGCCCTGTAAGTGTATAGGTAGATGAGAACTCGAAATCGTCGGTCTTGATGTCTGGTTTATTTTGGTCTTCTTCAATCATATTTTCTATGTTATTGGATGCCATTGAGCATTATCTCTTTGGTTTAGACTGCTGGGATTTTTTTCTATTTCTACCGATTCTATGATTTTACGCTTTCTTTTAATTTCATTATGAGCTAGCTAGAATTGGTTCAAGTTTATTGTAATACACGCAGTCTATTCGATACGTGTGCTCCAGTTATCTTTTGGGAACAAATATTTATTGCAATATATTAATTTCAACACTTTTAATAATTTTGAATTACTGTATTTATCTCAGTATTTGTATGATAGTCCTTTATTAATTTATAAGTCTATACGGCCTACTAGTTTCGTTTTCTTTTAAACCCCACTTTTCTATATATTTTTTATTTTTTATTTCTCTAAAAGTCTCCTAAAATAATTCTATTCGACTTCTAAACCCTATTTTATATAAAACACTGCTGACAAATCTCTGACAATAAAATTTAATAGAAAAATAAAGTTTCATAATATTTTTTTCGCTATTTCAGGTTTAATAATGGTAATATGTGCCCAACTAAACATCCTTAACGATTCCTTGAGAAATATACGCCTATTTGCAGAGGCGGAACTGGATCAGGCTGGCTTCACGAACGTAGCTGATAGAGATGAAATATCGCCTCGATTACAGTATACAATGAACAGAAAATTAGTAGAATGTATTGTTCATCACAGATGCATTCTAGAGTAAGCGAATAGATTTTCCACCATAATGCCGCATTTCCTCGCAAAATTATTGCATGCTACATGAAACCCTTTTTGGGGATAGGTCAACTTCCGGGTCAATTAAGGGTTCGAATTATGTCGTAAAGCTATTTATTTAGCTAATCTTTCAATTATTGCAGGGAATCGATAAAACCAAAACCGGGCATTTGTAAGTCAGAAATTGATTTATGATTAAATTTTCTGGCGACAAAATGAAATATTGAGTTATATTCGTAAAATACTCAAGTCGAGTTTATAGAAAAGATTAAAATAATTCTAAAACTACTTTATTGTGATATGTTTAATACAGATATCGTTTTTTGGATGGGATTAAACTACAATGAATTGCTATTAGAACTACATTTTTTATTTTGTTTTGATTTCCAATCAGAAGATTGTTTTGAAAAAATTCTGAAATAAAAATTGTGAAAATGTAAATTTTAATAGATATTAATAAAAAAAATACTGGCATCACAACACAAAAACCCATCTAAATCATGATGGAAAGTTCATTTTTGACTTGGTAGATCTTTGCAACATCTGAAAAATCTATAATTTATTGCATATTTAAGATCATATAATAGCCAGAAACAAGACAATTGGGAGTCCTGGTAAGGGCAATGTGCATTAGGGTGGAGCGCTGTTATATGGAGAAAAATAAAATAGCGATTTTCACAAACGCGGGGTGCGGAATCGATGCTACTGTGGAACAGTATTCGAAAAGTTCATTGTCATTTCCACTCTGACATCTGCCCCAACGTGATATAAAATTTTGAAAGTTATAAAAAAAAATTAATGCGCGGGGTGCGGTATCAATCCGGTCCTAGGATATGAAACGAAAACTTCATTAACACTTCTTGCTATCTCCATCAGAATATCTGCCCCGGTGCTACTAAAATTGATCTATTTTGAATTTTGGGCCAGCCCCCTACCTAACGGAGATACCAACCAGTTATTACCTGTCACAGAAGTCGACCTTTACTCTCCCACTCTATTTCAATTTTAAGTAGGTAGTAGGTACATCTTTTGTATTCACTCTTCAGTACTGTTTCGATAATCGGTTGGTTTAGTATCGTTTTCTATAGCATCAAGCTCAATCGTCAAAGTTTAGTGTTGCGACACATTTTGTGTAAATTCAGTTACTATAATTAGATTACAACTATGGCATTACTCCGGAGTGAAGTAACTTGTCCAATATTTGGTTCCGGTAGTGAGCTCCCTAAAAATGTGTTACCTACGTTTAAAGTTATGATGAAGCTGTTTATATTCGTAACTCAAAGCTATAAAAAACAGTATAACAACTGTGTGCGGAAAACCAGTGAAATTGTGACGGAAAGATTAGAGGAGATGTGGCGCAGAGCTTCAATACCCATCGTAGAACACAAAATAATATTAGCCAGAGTTATAGCTTACCACTATAAGTAAAGAACATTATTAAAACCATATAAAGGCAGGAAGGACGAAGTTGGTTACAAAGAGAAGCTGTTTAAGTTTGGTGAGGATAGCAAGAAATTGTTTGATATTGCTACTTGCAAATGTTTGGAGTTCACAGATTGCAGCTGTCCTAGAAACCGAAAAATTTCAATACCAGAACGAAATTTCTTAATCGACCAACAAACTGGCCGTAAAATGATTATTGGTAGTTTAGATCGTGAAGCGACAAAAAAAAATGAGGTGAATTTACATAGATTACACCAACAAAAGCAACGTGAAGAACAAAGAGCCTTGCAAATAGATGTGGAATCCATTTCTAGTACTTCCAAATCACCTACAACTTCAAAGATACGACTGAATGTTCAACAGTCAGATACATTAAAGAAAAACGGTGACATTGAGGACTTCCAATCGCAATCAATTATTTCCACTTCTTCACTCACTATGACTGATGTCACATATCCAGTTGTTGCCAGAACATTGGATTGTTATGGGGTTTCAGATTGTGCTGGAGCTGCAATAATTTCTGCAGCTTTCCAAGACATTGGTCTCATTACTGAAAATGATTCATCACGGGTTATAGACAGAAGTAGAGTTCGACGAGCTCGTTCTAAAGCTAGGGCTACATTGACAGGTGAACCTACAATTTTTGGTGCTATCATCGGATTATTTTACGATGGTAGAAAAGATAAAACGTTAATACACAAAGATGGTCGTAGAAGAGTGATTCAGGAGGAGCATATTACCATATTGAAAGAACCGGACTCTGAATACCTAGGCCATATTTCTTTGAAAACTATAGACGCCAAAACGATTTGCAACTGTATTCTGACATTCTTTTCCTCCAAGTCCATCGATGCAAATCAAATAATGGCTATTGGTTGTGATGGGACTGCCGTGAACACAGGAATCAAAGGTGGCGTTATTCGTTTATTGAAAATCAAGTTTTAACGTCCCCTCCAATGGCTCGTATGCCAACTACAAGCTAATGAACTGCCATTGCGTCACCTTTTTCAACATTTAGATGGCACTACAAGTGGACCAAAAGGTTTCACAGGTCCCATTGGCAAGACAGTTACTAACTGTGAAGTGTTATTTGTTGTTTCGTTTGATGCAATTAAATGTGCGATACCCGATATTACCAAATCGACAAAAGATTTAAGCACCGATCAACTGTATCTACTACAAATATGTCAGTATATCAATAGTGGACATTGTGATGAAAACTTTGCGAAAAAAAATCCTGGTAAACTAGTTCACTCTAGATAGTTGACAATGGCGAACCGGATATTGAGATTATATGTCTCAAGTGAAACTCAGTCAGAAAACCTAATTATACTAAGCACATTTATTTTAACAGTCTATGCTTCTATGTGGTCCAGGATCAAGACTGAGCCAATGTATATTTTTGGTACCAAACATTTATATGATACGATAAAACTGTCGCGCTATTTGCCAAACCATTTGAAGAATATTATTGACCCAGTCATACAGAGAAATGCATTCTTTGGACATTCAGAGAATTTACTACTAGGAATGTTAGCCGACAACAGACAGTACGTCAGAGAACTTGCACTCCGCAGAATATTGAAGATCAGAGAGACATCAAACATCGGAGCCTTGCGTATTTTCCAAGTACCTACTTTAAATATGGATGCTTATAATTATATCGATATGATAGATTGGAAAACCAAGACAGAACCTCCACTAACAAAGAGTATCAGTACCGAAATAATATCTCAGGCCATCATAGAGCCACAGCTTGTCAAAAATGAAATCCTGAAGAATAATATTAGAAAAATTCCGTGTCACACACAATCCACTGAAAGGTGTGTCAAATTAGTTACAGAAGCAAGTGCTGCCATCTGTGGACCACAGAGGAGAGATGGATTTATTAAGAATAAGCTGAAATCATGCCTTTTGATGCCTAAATTTGATAGTAAGAAAGACTATCATTCATAATGATTTTTTGTTATTCTTGAATTTGTAAGCATATTTTTTTTATTTTGTATTAACTATTTTTTCTTTTTTTCTTCGTATTATTTTTAATCCTAATAGCTCAAATAAATGAATAAAAAACATTATCCTTGACTCTGTCGAATTAAAAAATTTTTTACAAAATTCCAAACTTTCAATCACATTGGGGCACTTTTCAGACTGAAAATACAAAAAAATATCATTTAAGTTTCTCATTCAAAAATGGAAGACGCATCAATTCCGCACCCCGCAAAAATAAAATTCGAAAAAATAAATTTGCGCTCCACCCTAATGTGCATGAATGTTCCTAAAATATTTGCTCTTAATCCTTTTAGGTTTTCATCAAACATTAGTAAATTTACTAATGTTTTTATTTTAAGAATGATTTCCGAAGTGGAAATTGAAACGTCAATAAACGTACTTTAACCTTTAATTTTGGCTTAATCCATTTAAACAGTAATTAATCAAAGAACCCCTACAGTAGACACAAGAAAACTTAAAGAACCTAAAGTAAAAGAATGCCTCGAACATAAACTGCAAGTGAACTGCAGTAAATTAAACACAAACACCAATGATATTGACGAGTACTGGGATCGACTAAAACATTGTCTACTGGAACCCTGTAAGGAAATACTAAAGACTTTCTTAAGGAGAAAAGAAGAATGGAGATACGATGACGAGATACTTAATATGATGGAACAACGGAATCAATTTAAAAACAAAGACAATACTAAATACAGAGAGATAAACCACGAGATTAGGAAGATGATAAACCAAGCAAAAGAAAAATACTTTGAAGAGAAATGTAAAGAGATCGAAGAGCTTCAAAATAAATATGATGGAATAAAGGTAAATGGAGTTCCCATTAAGAACATTAGATATGCGGAAGACACTGTGATCTAAGCCGAAAATATTGAAGATCTTTAGAGACTGGTGACCAGAATAGCGGAGTATGGAAAAGAGTACGGTCTAACAATGAACGTCAAGAAGACGAAATTTATGAAAATATCGAAAACTCAAAGCAATAACGAGAATTTTCTAATAAACAGAACCAACGTCAAACAAGTGGACAAATATGCACATCTGGGAACAATGATTAACTCCACAAATGATTACATTCAGGAGATCAAAAGCAGAATAGAAAAGACATGAAAAAACTGGAATTATTCGAGCTGTGGGTGCATGGTGTTTATATCGTTTAAGTTGTTTACTAACTTTGGTTTCCAATAGCAACTTGATCCAATGCTTCCTACCAATAATACTTTTAAAACTAAAATTCGAAAACTTTAGGGGCATCCGTTATTTTAAATGAAAATAAAATAGCAGAAAACTCAATATGGCTTCATGAAAGAGGTAGTTACGAGAGATGTCGTTTTAGATCGAACTATTGAATCGACAGCAATAAGACCAACTCAGAAATACTTTTTTGTACTTCATACAAAAACACATTTTTTAGAATAGAAAATCTGGTAGATAACTATAGTCTTTAAAAAAAGCATTTGCTAAACAGCTTAAATTCTGCTTCAGCTTATCAAAAACCTGATTACCAGAAGATATAAATATTAAAAAGGCGTGAGATCGGTATACATTCTTTCACTCAGGACAGACTCGGACAGACATAAAAGAAGCATCATAAAGATCGGACGTCTACGTTGGATAGGCCATGATGAACAAATGTTGGAGACTGAAACACCAAAACATATAATGAGGCGAACACCAGTAGGAAGAAGGTCCAAGGAAAGACCCAAACTTAGATACATGGAGCAAGTGGAAAAAGATCTGAAAACATTTAAGATTACCAACTGAAAAAACACAAAGCAAGGAGCAGAACAGAATGGCGGGAAATCCTAGAACAAGCCAGGACCCAGAAAGGGTTGTCGAGCTACTGATGATGATGATAAAAGAAGCATCAGATAGGATTTAAATCAAAAAAAGGACTAAAAACAACATAAACTAAAGTTTGCGTGCATATTTCCGTAATCTTAAAAATGTATTACAACTTATATGTCAAGATAAAGTCAGAGAGATGTAATATTTTATTACGTAACTATTATGGATATTTTTTATTGAATAACAATTTAGAATATTCGGTTCATCACCAAATCCAAAAGTTGATTATGAGACCTCTAACAGATTGAAAATTTAATTATCCACCTTATAAAAAACACTTGATAGATTAGTATATGTACAACTGTAATAAATTGGATAGCCTTACCAAAACCTGACTGGAAGATGGCTACTCACCTAAAACAAGAAAAATTTTATATTGGTAAATACAGTCAATATAAGATCAGATCTTAATTTTTAAACTATTATTTTTCAAATATTAATAAAATAATTAATGAAATCTGATTACAATCTGATTTTACTGTCTGCGTTATAATATAATGTAATTTGGTTTACCTACTCTATTTTATAGGATGATTCTATTTTATCTTAACTTACATAAGTTTAGAAAACATTGGGGATATTATATTTTTCCTGTTTATAATATATTGCTCTTTGGTAAAAGCCTAGACACAAAAATGTGCATTAAGTAGATTATGCCGCTAGTACGCTGTATTCAAAATTACACGCCAGCGCTATAATATTGTTTGTTGTAAACAGCTTAAGTTTTATGAAACAATATCGTAAGTAGAAAAAGGAGATTTTTATCGAAATAATGTACTAAACTTCAAAAGAATGGCTGAACTCGTAATTAATAAGTATATATATTATATACATATATATATATATATATATATATATATATATATATATTTATACTAAGGTACACTCGAAGAGTGGTGGGTTTTTCGGTCAAAGTGGAGAAATAAAAGACAAAGAAGGTGGCTACTTCATCTATTTATTGAAGACGTTACAATAAAAGTGTGTTACCTTACAAAGATATGTAGCAGTCAATGATGTTAAAAATATGAAAAAGCTTACGAAACTGGACATTTAGAGTTAAAGTTGTATAAAACAATTAATTGAAACTAGGTATAGTTTGCAATTTAACAAAATTAGCACAGCAACAGAAATGTGATAAACATACATGTATATAAAAAAGTTATTATAAAAACTTAAGTAAAAAACATTAAGGTTTATTTTAAAGTGTAAAGAACTAGAAAGATCATAAGAATGCACTTCCAACAATTTATTTAATCAATTTAATCTAATTGATGAATTGATGATGAATCTAAGTGATTTCAAAATTAATCATTTCAGCATACCCCTGCACCATCAGACACAAATTTAAAATATATTCTTGTATCTTGTATTCTTGTATTAGTCCAAGTGTCTGATGATTCAGGGATATGCTGAAATGATTTATAATACTTTATTGATACCGATTCGAGCAAATAACAGTTGTCCTGTGTCGTTTTAACTGACAAGAACCACGTGTTCAAGTCGACGAAAGAAACATGATGCTCTTTAAGTATTAAAATCTTTATCCATTTTCATCGATCTAGGGTTGCATTAGAATTTAAATTTTTAAACATGTAAAACCATATACATATTGATGTCACCGCTACTATTTTAGTGTTAGCTTCAAGTACAAAAAGAAGGCACTGAGGATGATCTGAACTAGATCGAAAACGTTTCTTTATGCACCTGTAAATTTTAGTTTTTGTAAATGTTTATACCAAGATTTAAATTTGAAGTGTTTTACTTCTGTATAAGTTTTTAAATATTTTATATTTCACATGTCAGATAATTTTAATTTATTTTATGTGTGAGTTTATTTGTTCAAATTTACTTCTTAGGTGAAGCTAGAATTTTAAACTAAACTAACATAAAACTTAAATTATTTTGTCATTTGTATTGATTAGATAACTAAAACGCCATAAATACAATAGATGCCTTACTTTAGTTACCAAAAATTTATTTTATGGTTCAGAAGATAAAAATGGGGACAGCAGTCGGGCACTATACATTTCCGATAAACAATACTGCCATTTATTATTAATTATGATGAAAACAAGTAATTTATTATTGCCTGCAGTCATCTTTTAACAACAAATATTATTGATTAGTATTATAGTCCAAATGCCTTTGTTTTAGGTTCTCAACGGAATTTCAAGCTTTGTTTGCCAACAGCATATTGGGGCAATTTATTGTCAGTGGTATTATTATATGCGTCACTTTGTTTGAAATGGCGATGGTAAGTAATTTGGACAATAAAATATATTATTAAAAACTAAAGTTTTATGATTTACTCTATATTCTGTGTAATATGTTTATTATTATATTAATTATTATCAAAATTATTTGTTATTAGGTTATATCATTTCAGAATTAGCATACCTAGCCTTTATATTGTAGCCAGCAGTTTATTAATGGTTTTTTATTATAAGAATGTCAAATGCTGCCAAATGTCAAAAGAATGTCAAATTGTTTTGTGTGTTTTTTTTGTTATACAGTCCATCTAATTTACTTACCGTTGCACGTCATTATCATTGACAGAGATCGAAGTTGACATAGTTGCCAAAGTATAAAAAAATGCTGAATCCATTTTAAATCAAATAGGTCACATAATTATTGCAAAAGTGAACTGAATATAACAAAACAAATTAATATTTAGTTTAAATAAATAGAAACAAAACAAGACTTAAAAAAATAATCTTGTTAAAAACAATTTGAGCCGCTTGTATGTCGTATAAAGATGTAAAATGGAATACATAGATATTTATTTTATTTTATGTAAAATGTAAAATAAAAAGTGTGAACACCGCAACTGTCAAATAGGTGTTACCAATTTATGCCAAAATATCACCTTCGTTCGATTACAGTTACAGTGTGTTCCGAACAAATGTTCTTCATAAAAACGTTTTATAATGCATTTATACAAATTAAATGAAACATATTATTATGTATTTCTATAAGTTAACATTAATCTTCTTCTTCTTAACATGCCATACACCAAAGTGCGTAGGCGACTATCTCATTACTAGAATTCTGTTCTTGGCGGCGTGACACAGCTCGCCTGTATTGTGTATTCCTGTCCATTCTTTAATATTTCTTAACCAGAATAATTGTTTGCGGCCGGCTCCTCTCCTACCTTCGATCTTCCCTTGTAGGATTAACTGTGGTATTTCATATTTTGCTCCTCTCAATATGTGCCCAAGGTAACCAATCTTGCGTTTTTTAATTAATTCAAAGAGTTCTCTTTCAACGCCGGCTCTCTTAAGGACGTCATCGTTTCGAACTCTATCCACCCAAGGTATGCGCATCATTCTTCTTAATGACCACATTTCAAATGCTTCAAGTTTGTTGATAGATGTTTCTTTCAAAGTCCACGTTTTGCATGCCATAAAGCAAGATGGACCATATGTAGCACTTGACCATTCTGTAGCGTATTTCGTATAGCGTATTAACATTAATAGAGATCTTTAAATATTATTTCTACGCGTATATAATAAAATATGTCTAGTGGCTGTAATGCCAGTGTACTCGGCAAAGTGATTCTAAAAAAGAACACACCTACCGCCTAAATATTTCATGGTATCATGTGACCTCACGGGCTATGATGCGGATGACGTGGAACGGTAAGTAAATTAGATGAAGTATAAGTTTGTGTAAACTGTATCGTAATTAAGATTATGAAACGTAAACATTGGATTTCTATTTTGTGTATTGTGTGTTGCATATGTATTGTATATAAGATTCCAGGTGATTTTTTTTGGCCTTTTATTACTGTGCTCTTGGTCGTATATTCTTGCTGTTGACTGTTACTTTTAGTATTGGCAACCAAATCCTGCTACATTCTGCTGATGGGTTGGCTACACATTTTTCTTTGTTAAGTAGGATGAGTGCTGTTTCCATGACATTTCTCTTTTACATGTCTGGTTCTTTCTAATTTATTGGTACTTCATTTCATTGTGGTCTGCGTTCGTTGTCGCAGACATATTTGCATATCTATGATATATCGAAGTCTTTGTTATTAATGTAAGTTTCATGCTAATTAATCCTAGGGTTATTTTCGTCATACAGTTACACACATTTTTGTTCTCGAAACCCTTTATAATAAGTGGTTAAGTTAAAAGTTATTCCAATTCACCTTTTTCCTTTATTGGTTCTATGATAATCCTATTTTGAATATAATATAATATAACTGAATATAATAAACCACTAGCTTTAATATTTGTCGACTATGAAAAGGCATTCGACACCGTTAATCAACAAAAAATGTTGGAAGCCTTGACAGAATGCCGAATTGACTATCGGTATATAAATATAATTAAACACATATACCAAAACGCAACAGCCAGTATTAGAGTGGGTGATCGTCAAACCCAGAAATTCCCGATACAACGTGGAGTACGCCAGGGGGACACCATATCGCCAAAACTGTTCACTACGCTTTTGGAATATATATGTAAAAGGGCAAAACTGACCGACAAGGGCCTAAACATAAACGGAGAAAAGCTTAGCCATCTAAGGTTTGCAGATGATATTGTACTAATAGCTGATAGGATAGATGAGGCCAAAGAACTTTTAAATCAGCTCTACCTTTCCTCACTAGAAGGGGGATTGAAAATAAATATATCTAAAACCCAGATGATGACAAATCTTGTAGTCAGCGAAGATATATGCGTAGGAACAAGATCCATAGACCAGGTAATGGCCTATAAATACCTAGGTCATGAGATCCGCATAGGAAAAGATAACCAAACCGTTGAGCTTCTCCGTCGTATAAGACTTGGGCAGCCTTTGGCAAGCTGAACCATATTTTCAAGTCGTCTGATATACCAATATGCCTTAAAAGAAAAACGTTTAATCGTTTTTAAAAAAGTGTGTTTTGCCAGTGTTAACTTACGGTGCGAAAACGTTGACCATGACAAGGAGAACAGTTCAAAAGATCCGTGTGTGTCAAAGGGCGATGGAGCGTGCTATGTTGGGCGTTTCACTACGAGACAAGATCCCAAATCGCCAGCTACGACAAAGAACAGGAGTGGCTGATGCAGTAGAGAGAGTAGCAACACTGAAATGGAACTGGGCAGGTCACGTGACTCGAATGACAGATAATAGATGGACAAAGCGGATACTGGAATGGAGACCAAGAGATGATGCCTACCGAAGCAGAGGTCGTCCACCAACACGTTGGACTGACGATCTAAAACGTTATCATAGGAATTGGATGCAAGAGACACAAGATCGAAATATATGGAAAATTATGAGGGAGATCTATGTCCAGCAGTGGATAAGCGAAGATTGAATGATGATGATGATGATGAATCCTATTTTCTCCAGGTGACTTTTGATATTTGACTTTAATTAAAACTTGGAAGTTCTTCTCTTGTTTTAGTTTCTTCCTTTTTATTTACAAATTTGCAAATATTTTTTGATCCTTTAGTCATTTTTTGGCGGAAAGCTTTTAAAATTTAAATTTTATAAATGATTTAAGTTATGTGTTCAGTGTTATAATTTCTGACATCTTTTCAAATTTATTTTAAGGTTTCTGTTTAAACTGTCTAAGTGTTACAAAATTATGTGTGTATTTGTCTTTTAATTCTATTTTTTGTTTATAAGTTCTTAAGTAGCTTAGGTGAGTTTATTTTCCTTGTTTTTTTCTTTTCCCTATATTTTATATGAGTATTGTCGATTGCTGTATTTATTTGCATGTTTGTCACTTCTATATCTAATGCATTTTTATTTAGATGTTCTACTTTTTTCAGTTCTGATATTATGAGATTCTAAGAAGCTACTCTATCTTCTAGTGATTTTCATTTAATAAAATGCCTCTCTGTTATCATTTCTCTCGTTTCTCGTCTAATGTTGATCAATATTTTATTTGCCATTTCTTTTTTCCTGCTTTTATTCTGGTTGTTATTGTTTGTTTTTTATGAAAATAATGTTGTTCTCTAGTAGGTTTGGTGTATTTTAGAGTTTGGGTTGTCTCTTCGACTTTTTTAATAAAGTCTTCCCATTATCTTTTAATTAATATTTTTAAATTCTATGGTGTTTGTTTGATTTTGTCTTTTGAGTTAGTGTCATTGCTTTATATGTGATATGTGATTCTACATTTGTTTTAGCTTTTTGTTTTTGTGGCAGTTTCTACGTATAAGCTGGCGTTCAGCAGTTCTTTTGTTACGACTTTCATTAAATAGAATTAAATATCATTAAGCAAATAGCAGTAAACAATGGATACAACGAACAAACAATTAATAAAATGTTAAATAAAAAACTACAAGAAAGCCCTGAACTTAGTATTTTCACCACCAGAGAAACAACCCAGTACCTTCTGTTCGATTACATATACTGGCAAAATATCAACAAAAATAGCCAAACACATAAAAAAGAAAGGAATAACACCAGCTTTCAGAAGAGCCAACATAAAAAACACTTACACAGTGGTGTGTACAAACTTAAATGTGGCGTCTGCCCCAAAAACTTACATTGGTCAAACTGGTAGAAATTTTAATAAACGAATAGCAGAACATAAAAGGGCTTAAGTTTAAATTCTTCACATTCAAAATAAAGGCCTTAAGCTATCTTTGTTAGAATCTATGAAAATCAACAAATTAAAAAACACAGATATAATTCTGAATGACCTCCCCTGAATGAGTTCTCCCCTCCTCAACCTATTTCATTAGAGACTGTAAAGTGTAAACCCATGCCAAAAACAGATCACTGGAGAAAGGCAATCAGCCGAAACAGCTGTAGTAATAAGAATTTAAAATAAATTTTGTGGAAGTTTTGAAAACAAAGTTTTTAGTGTTTTATTGTTATAATAATAAATATGTTTAATTTTTTAGACACCAGCGGGAAGCATTCAATTTTTTTCGTTACTACTCTATCAATTATGCATGCTGCTGGAAGTCTTTCTTTGCTGTTATTATGGAAACGAGATTATTATTAAGGTAAGAAATAGTTAACTAAAATATACAAATAGCAATTTGTTTTTAAAATACCAATAATATTTTTCTTATTTTATAACTATATTTTCTTAATAGTTTTTTCATCCAAAAGTAGTTATAGTCCAGTCATCAGGGACGAAAATACCACTTAAACTCAATTCAATGCAGTGAATGTCAATCTTGGGACCTCAAAAAAGATGCAAAATGATAGCCACTAATACTCCCGCTTTCTAAAATCCCCTCTTGTACAGAGGAAACGAAAAACATTGATTTACAAAGAATCTATACGCCGTAGAAAAAAATATTGCAAACAAAAAATACAACTAAATAATTGTAAACAAAAACGAGTTTTTGTGAAGAGAACTGTTATTTTATAAATTAGGGATACTACATGGGATAAAAAATAGAAATGCGCAAATAACGGTGAATATTATTGAATATAGAAAGGACTGTAATTTTAAGATCGCGCAGAAAAATTTAATTACCCCTAATAACCCTCTCATGAGGTAGTAAAAACTCCTATACAGTAGTAAAAATGGGATAAATAGAAAAATGTGAAAGAATCAATAATATACAATACCATACAATATTTACAATTATCAGATCATTTAATATTTATGATTGGGTATCTATTATTTTGACAACTCTTTATGTTACACTAAAATTAAATATAATAAAATTATTTGAGCACTGTGATTTTGATACTTTAAACTAATTTTTTTAAACAAAAGTAATGTCCCTTAGGTTTAAATTTCATAGTAAAATTATGTCCTCACAGCTTATATCCACATTCAAATTCTAAAGCTAGAAAGATATGTGTCTTTTATAGATTACAGTTTCAAAATAATAATTTGAACTTTCTATGTAAGTAAATTTTCATACATTTAATACATAAATAATTAAATTGATAAATAAACCATCTAGTTTGTTTAAACAATGTTTCTTTTAATTTTTTATTGTTTTTTAGTAATATTGAGATGTTTTTTTTATTATAAAACGTAAATATTTATGATTAATATATACTTATTTAACAAACTTTTTCCATGGCAATCTTTTTTTGATTTATTAATATTTATGTATTTAACAAATTTTAAAAAATCGTTTTTTGCTTTAAAGTTATTTTTTTAATAATTTAAGTTATTTTAAGACGAAAGTTATATTTTTTTCGTAAAAAAATTACTTATTTTAAGTGTAAAATGCAAATAAACAATCAAAAATGCCGAATAAACCCTATTTTAACGCTGTTCGATGTTATTTTTTAATAGGTTTCACATCAACATTAAAAAAAACCAAAAATATGAGACAAGGGATTAAGTCAAGCGTTTTGAAATGGTGCAGTTTCATTTTGATTTTATATTGCAAAAGTCATTTTAAAATATCCATACACAAATTGATAGCGTCGCTTTTCGGTATATATATACTAGACAAACAACTAATATTTAACGTTCGAAACACGTTGCTGATTTCTTACGCAAAAGCTGAATCTTATTTTAATCAAAAGAATATAATGCTGCAATATTAGAGTAAGGTTAACAAAAAGTTTACTACCAGAACCTGCTTATTATAAACAAAAGAATAAATTAGTTTCAAACAAAAATGAATTTTTTTATAACTTGATATTCTTTCTATACGTTTCGACCGTTGAAGTTAAGACGATCGTCAAGTCTATTATATTCCGAAACGCAACGGTATATCAATTTGTTTATGGATATTTTAAACTGACTTAACCATATAATAGTAAAATACACTTGGACATTTTAAAATAAATGGACTTAGCTTTCGACTCATATTTTTTGTTTTTTAAATTCGATGTAAAATCTATTAAAAAATGGCCTAGAAAAACAATAAAAATTGGCTTCTTTTAGCATTTATAATTGTTAATTTGTTATTAATTATTGTTATTTGTATTTTTTTCTTTGTTAAGTCCGCTTTACATTTACGAGTACTCGGATCCGAGTTACTCTACTCGGAGTGCAACTCGGAAGTATAAACGTCTACACGGAGCCTCTTTTCACTTGTATCCGAGCTCGGATTGAAGTTGAACGCAAACCGAGTAGCAGTACGAGTTCCTGTACGAGTGAACGTCAAAGTGGTGGAAATTCCAAATTAATAATGGCGGAACTAAGATTTTCTGCAGATCAAATGGATCAATTTATCTATCTTTACCTTCTTTTGAATGTTTATGGAATATGAAACTGAAAGAGTATCGGGACATTATCAAAAGAAATAAGGCGTACGAAAATATTGCGGATATCATGACCATTACCACTTACCACATTTATTTTTCTCCTTTAAAATGTTTAATAACACTAATGCAACAGCAGCTCGTCTCTTTCTTGATGGCGCCATTTTTAAATTCTCTTTGAAACAACTCTGATCGCTCGGATTTAATGTAAACGATCGCAGTTCTACTCGTAACTCAAATCCAAGCTACTCGGATCCGAGTACTCGTAAATGTAAAGCGGACTTTATTGTTATTAAAAAAAAGTAACTTTGAAGCAGAAAAAATATTTTTTTATAATTTGTTGGTGGTAGTGACTAACCGCATAAAAGAAATAACTCGTATTTAAAACTCTCAGCTAATTACGATTTTTTTCGATGGCGTTGTGTTTTTACACTACATTAGATTTTAATCATTTAAATTTTGAAAACGGTAATACAATAATAAAATTTTATAGAGCAACTCCCTAACTGTTTCTGCATATCATTGTGACTGGGTTTATTCTTCGCAGAAGTTTAAAAATAATCTAATTTTTTTAATGACCAGAAGCCAGCGTACGACATTAATATCCGTAGGAAATTTTATACCGCTTTCGTTGGATTCTTTCGTCAAAGTAAGTAAATATTAAACTACTTTTAGGATCATATCTGTACATAATATTAAAATGTTTAATTATATATTATCAAATATTTGTTCTACATTTTATATTAATAAACATGTTTTATAATTAGCACGTGGGTTACTATGTTTAAAAAAAACTTACTTTTTTATACAACCTAAAAACAAAGAGGATTTATCAAAAATTTTGTGTTTTTTTTTTTAACAGGAGTAATTGGTATTTTTTTTATTTCGTTTCAAAAGTAATTCCAAATTTTTTTGATATAATGATTCATGATACATGTGACATGTGATTTGTAATAGATTAAATACTTTAAAGCTATTCATCTCAAAATCAGACTTATTTTGGTTGACTTTTTTTTTGCATAACACCCATCTAGTTTTAGTTTAGGTCATTGGGAAATACAAAACTATTCCCAGAGTTTACTATATGAAGCGTGCATTTCCATAACGTAGTAAGTGCCAAATTATAAATTTTTCAGGAGGAGTAAAAAACAGTTTTTTATCGAACATGTTTATTTCTTATAATGTAACATACTGAAAAAGGATTATATATAAAGGTATTATATAATACAAACATACCGCAAAGGAACAATAAACAAAGCTTACTTAAAAAAAAAATTCAAAAATCTGTCTAAGGTCAAAACGTTTTAAGTGTCAGATTTTTAACCGTTGTTTCCTACAGTAGAAACTTGCCCTGGTTGACCTAATTTTTCTTTAAAATACTTCTTGGCATCATCCTGAAGATAAGGGAGCATTTTTTCAATATCTGTTCTTTTTTTCTCTGGGATACCAAAGTGAGTTCTAGTTTTTTGAAGGTCTATGATTTTAAAGTCTTCTAATGTAACTCCAGATTTGAGTACATTGGTCTCACTCCATTCAGCGAGCTCACTATGTCCTTTAGCCACCATCACCGTACCAAATTTCTCTCTTGTAAGACAAAGCTGCGTAGCTGTTAAAATTCCTAACTTCTTAGTGTTCAGTTTATCACAGGCAACGGTTTTGAAATCATAAAAGTCCTTAACCACCATGCACGAGAATGGATTTTTCTGGGCCGCACTAGTAATGATGTTAACAACATTCATCAATGTATAAGCCTTACACACTTTTTTACGTTTTTCTATGATTGCGAAATCTCTGTCGCAATTAAGGAAAGTGTGTCCTTTTACAGGAAATTTATGAATAATTTCCTCAAAAACGTTATTTGCTAGTATGGTCAAATACATGGCGATCATGAACTGATTTTTATTTTGACCCCCACAATTATCCGACCACAAAATAAGCTTTTTCTTTCCGTGATTGCCAATTTCCTTAGTAAGGTAAGTATATAAACAGGAGCTAATTTCCAAGGCACCCCTTCCCCCAAAGTCCTCAGTCCATAAACACATGAATCCCTTTCCTGTGATGGAATCGTAAATTCCTAAGTTACACACTGCAAGCTATTGTGAATAGTACATTTCGGAGTGAGTTAATTGGGGAATGTACATTTGCTGCTGCATATCGAAGGAAAGAACATAGCAATTACTTGTACATGCATTTTTGGTCTCAGTTGACATTGCTTTTGTAGCAGCCTCTGCTCTCCGATGGTAAAGCTCCTGATTTTATTTGAACAGCCAAACTATCACATGTGGAGCATGTATCTACTTTAGGCCTTGCAAAAGATAAGTTAAATTTTGATATAAAAATTTCATTATACCATTGTCTAGTCACTGGTGGTTTGTTAGGCGGCTGATAATCCGCACAATATTTCTCTAAAAATGCACGGTACATTCTACTTACGTTTAAATCCGGTGACAAGAAGAGCTTATCCGGGGTTTTCGCCCTTGCGTAGTGGCTCTCAATTTTTGGAAAACTTTCGATATGCTCTATAATCTTGTTAGTCCAGACAGTCTTGAAAATATTTTGTCGAGTCCCTCTTCGTTTTTCTGACATATCCATTTTACCATCAAGAATTTTTTCTCCCAAAAGTTGCACTCTTCTTGGAGTTACGGCAAACGTACTACAAAATGTTTTGAGGCAAACCCTTATTTCAGATCCTCCAGGCAAAAGTAAATGGTAGGTGAAAGAGTGCTTTCTCCTACTTTCACTGGGATGTTCGTACTGACCATGACGTCTCCTTTTGATTAATTGGGGATGAATAAACCTTTGTAGGTAACTTTGCTGCTTACTATAATCAGCCATTTCATAGAAATGATTGTACAACTCAACAAGGTATTCCAGTCTTATGGATCTACATGCTAGTGGACACTTGCATTTTACCTAAAACAATTTTTGATTATTTAGATAGATTTAAACAAAAAAAAATTATTTATGTTTTAACGTCTATTTAGATAGGTATCTCTTTAAACCATACTTACATCAGCTGGTGGCATTTTCTTTGTAACGGTCTTTTTATTGACTAGAGAAACATATTCTTCGCCAGAGTTTCTCATTTTCTTGGTTTTATTTTTTTTTTCCAACCATCAACAACTCTTCTTTTCTTTTTGGACCGTTTTTCTGTAGTTTCATCCATATTCGTTCCAAATACTTATGTTTAAACCCAACCCAACACGTCCAAACAAAAATAATTTAGTAACTGATGCGCCACTCTACATTTAACAGAATTGCACTACGATACTTACAACGTTATGACTTGCACCGCTACTTTATCCCCACTTTTCACGCCGTCGCTAGCCATATCGACATGAAATAAATTTTAGGCGATGGAACATGGCACTTGCAACTCATTTAACTTAAAAAAACCAAATGAGGCATATTGGTACTTACAACGTTATGGAAATGCACGCTTCATATAATAATAAATGGTGGATGCGATAGGATATTAAAATGCCGCTAAGTAAAGTTTGCCAACACTTGGGCCATAGGCGCAAAATGTCGCTTGTCAAAATGTTCAATGTGTTTTAAATGTATTCATTTTTTTCGAATCCTGAGAAAACTAATTTAAACGTAGTATACGAAACGAAGTATATTTGAAAAAAATTTAAACGCAGAATGAAAGATTACGTTACTACCCATGCCCGAAAATCCCTGAAAACTTCTATAATGTTTATTTTAAGAAGTTACAGGAGTGAAAAAAAAAGAGTTAATTTATTGTGACTTTTCATTTCGGGGACTTTTGGCCCTCGGTAATATTACCATCTTTCATTCTACGTTTATATTTTTCAAAAATATTTTTAGTTTTCTCAGGATTCGAAAAAAATGTATACATTTAAAACGCATTGAACATAACAGTCGACAGGTGGGAGGTCTTCTATAAATAATATATTTAGACTAAAAATTGCATTGGAAAAAACAGCATTGGAGCAGAAACACTTTAATAGATCTTAAAAAAAGCATATGATATATAATACTTTTCCTTAAGAACCGTCCTGAAATTTACATTGCCAAAAGCGACAAAGGTAACGTAACTGTTGCAATGTGGAAAGAAGATTACCTACAAAAAACTGAAGAACTCTTAAATGATACTGAGTATTACACTATACTTCGAAAGAGTCCTGTTTGTACGTTGTAACACAAAGCAAATTGTCTAGTATCTAAATTACACACAAAGAATGGACCAATAGCACAAATCCTTACTGACAACTTAACTAATTCTTATAATTTAAACAAAAATGTTTATATTAAAGATTCATTCGACTTTAGTTCTTTCATCAATAATGTTTAATTACCACAAAACTATGTTTTGGATAGTTTTTATGTAATATCTCCATTTATCAATTTACCTTTAAATTTAATCATAAGTAGTGCAGAAAAACATTGGAATGGAATTTCAGAACATGCTACTATTGACTATTACATTTTAAAACACTTATCGACTTTGTTTTTGATTCTTATATTTTTATATGTAATGGTGCCTTTTCTAAACAAATCTTTGGTAGCCCTATGAGATCTAGTTTTTCACCCATTCTAAGTAGCTATATCATGGATGATGTTATCAATGATTGCATTAAAAATTGGACTGTTTTAATTTTTTTATTACGAGGTATGTCGATGATTTAGTTTAAGCACTTCCTAAACACAAAATTCATGAAAAAGTTAACATTTTCGACAATAATATGTCGAAACATATACATATACAATTCACAGTTGAGAAAGAAGTAAAAGATTCTCTAACATTTCTTGACATGAGAATTGTAAGAACTACGGATAATGTGTTGAAAACCAGATGGTTCAGAAAACCCATGTGTAGCAATAAATTTATAAGCTATTACTCACATCATCCAAACAAGATAAAAATGAACCTTATAACAGAATTAAAAGAACGTGTTTTAAGGATTTCTCATCCAGATTACCTACAGGAAGATCTTTAATTTTTGAAAAATATTTTATTTGAGAACTCTTATCCTACAAATATGCTACATAGGACGCTTTTTTTTAATACTGTTAATATAAATAACTTAACACCATTCTTTGCGAAAGCTCAGAATATTGTACCCAACAATCAGAACATCCATTATCATTTACTGCCTTATATACCATCATTATTACCTAAATTAATACAAATACTAAAGATTATTGACAATATAAAAAAGCAACAAAAAAAATTTCAAAACTATTAATACTTGTGAACTGTATAACTCATAATTATCTAAAAGATAGTCCACCTTATAAAAAGAATTTTATTATTTTAATAACTACTCTCTCCAATACATTACTAAAATTTATTATTTCTAGACCATATCGGTCATAAAATTTCCTTGATAAGTACGCAGAATCGAAGTAAAACCTCTCTTACTTCTTACTAATAGGGCAACAAGTAAAGTATCACGCTCCACTTCGCCACATTTTTTTAAGTTATTGTAGTTTATTATCTTTTAAGAATATACTGTTTATACTATTACTCGATATTTTAGATACTCAAGTCATCTTGGTCGTATTTTGCAGTACTTATGAGTTTAAACAAATGAAGGCGTAAACAAGAAATTCAACGTCATATTTATTCAATGCTTATTGTTCAGTATTTAGTAGTTAGTATTTTAAGACTAGATGTGAAAAGTAGTATAAATATATAAAATTGATGTTAATGATTATAGCGAATAAAGAAGCAAAATAAAAACTAGTTTTTTTTTATTTTTTGTCTTGTAATGATGCTGAAGAAAAATGCGTTATTTGGAAGGAGTTGCAGGTTCTTTTTAAGTTAAGTAGTCAAAGGCAAATACTAACAATAAATATTTACTTAAGAAAGTAGTTGTATATTCTGAGTTGTTACTCGAATGTAAAATGGTCATTTAAATTACTCTGTTGATTGGGCGGCTTCACTAATGGTGACACTTTATATTTAGAAATAATAAACAAAATAAATAACAGTAGATATTTGTGCAACGCACAATATTGAGCCGAATAAGTGTATCAGTATATTTTATTTAGAATCTATTTTTTTTTTATTGATTGATAGTTCTATTAATTTGTGATTCCACGTTCGGTGAGGCATTCACACATTGGCTTGAGTATTGGGCTGACATCAGTCTGTTCCCTCTAGAGGCAACGTCAACATGTTCCACATAGAAATTGCAGCGGCTGCGACTGTCGTGATAATGAGTGCATCTGATTATATTTTGCTACAAAAGAGGCGAATTTTATGATTTTGTCTATAACGTTACTTAAAGCTACTAGATCTTTATGAATGCCGTATTTGGCAACTGCAGACTGAATATATGAGTGTAAACCTGACGTCGAGGCTTTGAATCTTATTTATTCTTTTATTAACTTAATACCCAAACTTCTTAGCCTTCTATTTTGGCCATATTCTGCATTAAACGTGACTTTAATCTACGGCCAATATATGGTAGTACATATTTTAAAACTTACATGACCATACGACGGTAATCTATTAGGGCAAGATGATATATATTTCAAAATTAAAAGCATATACTTTTGTAAAATATTTAGATAAATAATTTTCTTTTGTGTCTGAAAGGTACTGAGAACACCAGGTATGAATATTATTTATTTATGTAAGAAATACCCTTTTGGGCATAAACTCAGTTCTGATAGACCACCGACATGTATTGGAGTGTTAATTCTAAACAACTCAACGGAGGTGACTCAGGTTGCTGAAGATTGATTTTTACATGTTGTAAATTTGTTTTTTAATGCCGTCATGGAATGTAAATTTTCTTCGATAAAGTAATTTTTATTTTCTAAAAAAAAAACGCTGTGTAAAATGGCAGCACAAGTGTTTTAAAACAAAAAAGAAGACGAGGGCTCTTTTTATAAACTGTGGCTTGTCATTGGTTTATTTTCTTTTGCTTTGCTAATTTGTGCAAAATAAGTTACCTTATTTTATGCAGGATGCGAATATTACGCGCCAACAACTAAATTACGCGCAAATAGCATAATTATCCGCCGATTGGAACACTGCTGTAGCGCCAATGTGTGGTCGGCAACACCAATATTGGCGCCAATCGCTTTGATGTGTACGCAAAAACTGACAGTCTACAGAAAACTCCAAACGTTGGAGCAAGTGATAAAAACATTGGCGCCAACATTGGCTCCAACAGTTTTGTCGGTACACATATTGGATGAACGCTGTTTGGGCCAACGTTGGCCCCCATGTGGCGTAATGTTTTGCGAGCGTAGTGATGTTGTTCTTGTCATATTTGTGAAAAAATTTGTAAATTGAAACAGTTGAATATATATTGGGCAAACTAGTCACTTGCTTTAACCCAGAATTTGTTCTCACAAATACGACAAGAATAACATCTGTGCGCTCACAAAACATGAGAATGAGAAGAAGCATAAATTTGACTTCGAAAACATCAAAATTTAAAAAACCGAGAAAAACAAAAAGAAGTGGGAGATATACGAATCAATAAAAAAAATAAATATTAACGCAATCAATGACAAAAACAGATATACAAAATCTAAATTAAATATATTTCAACCTGATTTAAATAATAATAAATATAATACCATAAAAAACTCTTAAGGTTATAACATAATATCTCCACTTTGCTTTTTTTGGAAATTCCAACAATAGGCCCATGTAAATTTTTTTATATATTAAAGGCAGTAAACCATGAGATATTAGATATCAATTTTTACTTCTGTCAATTCATTAATGTCAGTGTCCAGTTTTACGTTTTGATAAGTTTTTTTATATATTTTACAATAACTTTATGTTCTGAATCTTGTACGTTTTAGAATCAAATTATCTTCGACCGTACTGTTTTAAATATTGATTTATAGTATCAGTAAAATTTAATTTTGAGGATTCCTGTATTCTGGCTAAGGAAAAAAACCGTTCAAAACGTGTTTTCTTGGAAATGTGTTTCATAAAATCTAATACGTCTTGTATAAATAAAAGTCAGACATAGATAAATTGAGCAACATTTATTGTTACTTACTGACAAAACATCAAAAATAAAATAAAGATTTACTTTTACATATACACACCGTAATACACCTGCATACAAAACATGTTGCATACTATCAAGACAGGTTTAAGATACTATTTCCATTAATATAATAGCAAGAACTCCTAATTACTTTTTAATCACACTATTTTTGTTTTTTTTTCTGTTCTCTATGGATCAGTCAAAACACACCATGCAAAGATGTCACTAACAAAATTTTAAAATTTTAACTTTCCAACTAAATTTTAAAATGTATATTGTCCATTATTTTAAATGTTATATTTTATATGTGTGTTTTTAATGTTGAGTGTCGTAGCTTTAGAAAAATAATCTCAACGACTAGTAATTTGTAATGACAATTTGAGATATGTTGTAAATATTTACACTTTCTTCTAATTAGTGTCTTGAAGAAGGAATAAAAGAATTCCGAAAGCTCGGCCAAAAGTCAAAAGAGTGTTTCTATAACATCCCGGCCAAACCTACTGACTGCAGCCCTAATAAACTTTGTTGTTTGTTTATATATATATATATATATATATATATATATATATATATATATATATATATATATATATATATATATATATATATATATATATATATATATTATTCAGACTGATGACTGATTATTATGCATGAGCTACTGAACACTAAATTTGTTTTATATTTCAAATTCTATATAAACGTAAATATTTAAAAGTTTCTTGAAAACTTTCGCTAACAAAATTCCCAAGAAGAGGCGATCGGAAAAATAAAAAACGAATTTGCTTATAAGAAAATTTTTAATTTTATTACGTCTGAGATTTATAAATCGCACTTGTGGTAAAAACTTTTTAATGGATTTTTGATATCTTGAGAGCGATTTATTAACTAAACAAAGTTCTTATTTTTGTCAACTTATATTCGCAATAAATCGATAAAGTTTTTTGATCCATTTTGAAATTGGAATCTAAGATTAATAATTTCCAGTTTTTTATTTAAAAGATTTGTAACCATTATACCATTTCGGTCTTCGTATTGGTTATGATGATCTTTTTTGTGGTCCTTCTATATTTTTCTCCATAATCATCATCATGACTATCAGCTCTAAAACTCCAGGTGGGTGTTTTCGCGATTACTATTTTCCCCCACGGATGTTACGGTATCCTTTAATTCTTTTGTTGGGTTACATTAACCTTTTACCATTGGGCCTTTTTTTTTAAACGTTATAGTGAGGAATCGTTTATTTCTTGATCTTGGTGGATTACGCGTTTTACTCCACTATTTTCTGACCGTACATGATTTTTGCGCCGATCTCGATCACGTCCAACACACCAAAAATACTATACATAAAAAATTGGTAGTTAAAAATATTTAACTACTAAAAATTTTTTTCTACAAAAATTTGTCCAAGAAAAAGTTAAAACACAGAAAAATTATAATCTCATTTTTGTAAAACTCTGCAATAATGTACAATAATTAATAATAATTTTTAGTGATTTACGTTTATTATCAAATAAATTTTAATCACATTTGATCAAAAAAGAGAAAAATGTATGCATGATCCTTTTATCAGTACCGGAAGAAGTTTGTGGAAAGGGAAACAAAAGAACAAATGAACCGTGAACTCAATCACAGCTATCTATGTTAAACGAGCGTTTTTATTTTTAAATATAAACGGTAAAGCACAAAAACGACATATAAAAACATCGCTGTGTTGAGTATCGGAAGAAATTACCATTTCTATTGCTAATAATTTGCTTATATACCGTTTCCACTTGATGCTTCGAATGAGAATTTTAAAAGCAGTTATTTTATACATAAATGGATGCAATAAATGTATAATTAATATTAAATGTTTTTATTAAATAATAGAATGAAAATTATTTTTTTTTTTTTTTTTTTTTTTATTTAATTTAACGTGCTTGTGACAGCTTCGGCCATTAGCACGAGGCACCGTGGATACAATTATAAAGGTACAATTACATATTATATACTATAGTTATATACTATTTAATAAGTTTTCTAGCTTCAGGAACTGGATAGCTGTGATGACTTGGCTCTGGTTCGATAATATATCTTTGATGTCGCCTTCCATGCCCAGTTCTTGGCGTCGTTTATTGTAGTGAGGGCAGTCCACAAGGATGTGTAGAACGCTTAGTGGAGATTGGCAATAGTGACAGATTGGCTTAGGTGCAGAATTCATTAGGTGACCATGTGTACATCTGGTGTGACCAATACGCAATCTTCTAGCAACAACCATCTCATTTCTAGTTATACCAGGGATAACGAACCGCTCAATCGTCTGATCTATTTGGTGTAAAAATGTAGTGGATTGGTTCCAATGATTCTGCCAGTAATTTCGTATGAGTTTCTTTATACTAGTTTTTAGGTCACTGGCTATTTGTATATTACGTGGTGTACAATTGGATACAGCAGCTTCTTTGGCAAAGCGATCGGCGTTGTCGTTACCCATAATCCCGATGTGGGAGGGAATCCATATGATAGTGATATGGATGTCGTGGATGATAAGATTTTGGTAAATATCATGGATTTTTTCTACAAGAGGGTGATTAGTAAATAGATTATTGATGGACTGGATAGAGGCAAGGGAGTCTGTACAGATGGCAATATGTTGATTGGGTGCTGTACAGAGTTTGAAGGCTTGGTAAATAGCATACAGTTCACCAGTGTGAACGCTGCATGTGGCAGGTATTTGACATGAACTAACGACTGTTTCCGTAGTGGTAACCGCACAACCAACCCCCGTTTCGCTCTTTGATGCGTCAGTGTAGAGTACCCGATCGAATTTCTTAAAATTAAGAATTTCTAGTAAGGATTTCCTAATCAAATCCTGGTTGGTTTCTGCCTTACTAAACTTTGTAAGTGACACATTAAATTTCGGTAAAGTTTTGGTCCAAGGAGAGTTCTGCGGGATCGGGAGAGGGTTAGTTAGGGATAAATTTATATGTGGTATTAAAGTTGGAAGTAAGAGGGCGATAGTGTGTATGCGTGGAGCAGGAGGGTGAGTACTAGTATAGTTGGGTAATGTGAGCAGTGTGTGTACTGGATTAGAAAGGTTAGCTGAAGTAGAGGCAGCGTAAGAAAGGAGGAGATATTGGCGCCTAAGCCAAAGAGGAGGTTCGTTGGCTTCGCGGTAGAGGCTCTCAGCTGGACTGCTACGAAAAGCTCCTAAACAGAGGCGGATAGCAGTATTATGCACAGAATTAAGGGTTTGTAAAGATGTTTTGGATGCTGACATGTATATAAAGCTGCCGTAATCGAGTTTAGAGCGAATGAGAGACCTATATACTTTTAATAGTGTACATTCGTTAGCGCCCCATTGGTAGTGGGAAAGTGTTTTGATAATATTTAAACGTTTTAGGCACTCTGCTCTAGTTTCCTGAATATGTAGTTTCCAAGAAAGTCGGGAGTCGAATATTAGTCCTAGAATTTTGCGGTGATCAACGACTGGGAGAGGGTGGTTATTCACTAAGATTTTAGGGGCAGTGGAGAGTGTTTTTCTGGTAAATTTAATGAGTTGTGATTTTGTAGATGAGAGGGACAGGCCGATGGCAGTCAATCTATTTTGTAATAAGTCCACAGATGTTTGGAGAAGTTTGCAAGTAGTAGTGGTCGCAACACCATGGCAATAAATTACAAGGTCATCAGCATATGAAGTAAATTTGACTGGGGAGGGAAGACTGTGGCATATATGGTTAATTGATAAAATAAACAATGTGGGGCTTAATACAGAGCCCTGAGGGACTCCGTCTTGTTGGATGTGTGGTGATGATATACAACCATTTACAGAGACTCTGAAAGATCTAGAGCTAAGAAAGTGCTTGATGAATTTAAAAATATTACCATTAAGGCCATATAATAATAGTTTATCGAGAATAACCTGTCTAGGTATTTTATCGAAGGCAGCTTCAATATCAAAAATGCAGGCAATCACTTCTTGACTGTTATTAATAGCTCCGGCGATGTGGGTATGAAGGAGGACGAGGTTATCGCTTGTGGAACGATGTCGGCGAAAACCGGATTGTTCTTTAGGTAAAATTTGGTGTTTGTCAATAAACCATAAAAGACGTCTGTTTATCATCTTTTCCATTAATTTGCACATGGTGCAAGTGAGAGAAATCGGTCTATAGGACTGAGGAAAGATTGGTGTTTGGCCATGTTTTAGGACAGGTATAATTACGGATGTGTTCCATTGAGTAGGAAATATTTGAGAAGACCAGATGGAGTTATATATGTCTAACAGGAAAGTGAGGCAGCGGTTGGGTAGGTTTTTAAGAAAAATATAAGGGATATCATCAGGGCCGGCAGAAGTATTTTTGCATGAGGATAAAGCAGATGTAAGTTCAGAAAGTGAGAAAGGAGAATTAATATTGTCGATATCTTGTAAGTGCTGTGAAGTGAGGTTGTAGGAGAGCGGTTCTTGTGTAGAGGATGAAATTAGGGGTTTGAGTTTGTTGTGAAATTGTTCCTCAAATGTATTAGCCAGGGTATTGCAAATAATTTGGCTGTTGCTAGAAGAAGTGCTGTTAGAGATTAAATGGGTAATTTTGGTGTTAGTTTTTTGTCCCTGAACTTGTCGGATTTTTTTCCACATTTGGGAGGGATTTGTGTTATCATTCAAAGACGATACATAGTTATGCCAGGATGTTTTCTTGCTCTGTTTGACAACGTATTTGGCTTTGGCTTTCAGCTTTTTATACTTAATTAGATTTTCAGGACTTTTATGTTTGCGGTATTGATTGAGCGCAGTCTTTGATTGTCGAATTGCGAGTTCACATTGAGAGTTCCACCAAGGAACAACTTTATGTCGGGAGCTAATTGTAGTTTTGCCAATATGAGTTAATGCTGCTTTAATTATGGCATCTGAGAATAGTTTTATGGAATCATCGATATTATTAGAGTTAGGTAATTTACATATTAGGGATTCCGATTTTTTGGAGAACTCTGGCCAATTAGCCTTGTTGAAGCGCCAATAACTTCTCACTGAAACTTGGTCATAGGTGTTGTCACGTATAATTATAGGGAAATGGTTGCTGTCGTGAAGGTCGTCCGCTGTTTGCCAGGATAATTTGGGGGCCGATTTGGGATCACATATGCTTAGATCGATGGCAGAAAAAGCACCTGAAGCAATGTTAAAGTGAGTGTGTGATCCCGTATTAAGGATACATGAACTAGTGCAATCAAGAATATTTTCAACAACTTTACCACGTCCGAATGTACGCGAGGAGCCCCACATAGTGTTGTGGGCGTTGAAGTCTCCTACAATTATATAGGGTTGGGGGAGTTGGTATACTAAATCAAGAAGTTCTTCTTCCTTTAGAATGTAGTCAGGAGGGATGTATATAGAGCATATTGTAAGTTTGTTAGGGCAGTAAGTAGTGATGGCGACGGCTTCGAGATTGGTAGTCAGAGGAAGAAGAGTGGAGTAATAGTCTTTAGAAGCAAATATAGATGCACCTCCACTAGCTCTGGAGCAGACAGATCTGATGTAATGATACCCTTCAAAATCTTTGAGTGTATGGAGATTAGTTGACGTGAAGTTAGTTTCCTGTAAGCAAATGAAGGTGGGGTGGTGGAGAGATATCAGTAGCTGCAGACGTTCTAAGCGCGGATAATATCCGTCGCAATTCCATTGAATTATAGTGAATATAAAAGTTATAAATTAAGGCAGGTCGGTTTTGTCTAAGGATGGGTCACTGTCATTAGAGCTAACAGATGCAAGACTAACAGTGTCAATAACATCATTTAGATTCATCGTAGCCTTAATTTTTTTTTGTAGGCGAGTTATACGATTTTTAAGTGATCTATCAGAGATATTATGGTATATTTGTTTAAGGTCATCAAGAAGGGCGTTAATGTTCGTAGTAAATTGGTATGCTTCAGCTAAGGGGTCATGGCAGTCGAAAGAATTTTCCAAGAAAGCAATTAGTTGTAGCGAGTTAATTGAAAAGGATGATGGGTTTGCTGCTATAAGATTTTCTATGATTAAGCGGGCAGACGGGCTGATAGTGGCTGATGGTTTTGTATCTTTGGTTTTCGATTTTTTTTTAGGGGCTGATTTGGGGGCCCGGAAGGAGGTGTCATCGAGAGAATGTGGATCTATTGGAGTGTGAGTAGTAGGATCTGAAATGGCAATTACAGGGGGAGAATCGAGGCTTGAGTCAGTTGAATGGGCTCTTTTCAGGAGGGCGATAGTAGGAGGTGTAGGTTGAGGTTGATCTAAAGGTAGAGGTGTGATGTTGGATACATTGTCGGAGGCAGAATTTGGGTCAGAAGTGTGAGAGATGCCGGAAGGCGCGGTGGGGCTATTGTTGGTGGATTCATTAGGTACTTGGGCGAAACGGGGGTGGGTAGTGGTATCCGGTGGGTTTTGGCAGGTTTCAGCCGTATGTCCGGCTTTTTGGCAAAGGAAACATTCTAGTTTATCTGATGTAACGAAGATTCGGAAGGAAGTGTTTTCAAAATGTATTAATACGGAGGTTTGTATTTCGAAATTGTCTTTATCTGGTATTACGTAGATAGACCGTCGAAAACTTAATATATGGGAATAATCTTCATCGGGTGAGCCTGTACGAATTTGAGATACAGGTGAGGCTAGTTGCAGACCAAGTTCGTTTTTTAATGCCTGCTCGATAAGTTGATTTGGAATCGATGGACATACATTAGATATTAACAATCTTTTAGTTGGGGAAATGAGTCTGCGGATGTGGACAATTTCATTTTTAACGGAAACGGTGGGATTGTTTTTAAGAAGAATATCGACGTCAGAAATAGAAGCAAGAAAGATGCAAATGCGTTGGTTAGATATGCGGGAAGCGTGGGTAATACGCTTTGGTGTTACGATTTCACCGATCGCCTTAATGTAATCGAAGAGAGCTGTATCCGGAAGAGCATTTAATACTATTGCTTGCTTTCTGCTAGGATATGATGTGGTCGCCGGTGTAGGTTTTGTTGTTTTTGATGTGGTAACAGCTGCGTAGCTTGGAGCGGTGGGTTGAAGAAGCATTTTTAAATATTCTGGATGCCAAAATATTTAATGAAAATCAGGCGCAATGCCTGGCCTATTTATTGTGTTTGTATCAATTATAAAGTTTACATACCAAGTTGTTTCACAAAAAACTTTTCACTTTCAATAATTACTTGATAACAAAACACATTAACTGACAAGTTTTTTTTTTATAAGAAATACTATTTGAAGAAGCCGAGGTGTTGACTCGTTGGCTTTTCGAATAGGAATGAAAATTATTTGGTACAACTAATATTGGATGATTTATTATGAACATATGAACAAAATCATTTTTTGAATGTACAGGAGAATGTTGATTTAGTAATCCAAAAAAGCGATAGGTCACTTAAGTACAGAGATTAAATAACTCCCAAACAACATAAAAGATTTTTAATATCGTTATTTTACTTTTCATTTATATACTGTGCTTCTTTTATCCAATTTAATTCATTCCATATCCATTTTTAAGCAAAAATCAAAACGAAATAGTAGGTCCTCGTTGCGAAAACACGAGAAAAGTTAATAGAATGTGATTAATATCCATCTAAAAATATAACCTAACATAATTATTAACTTTCTAACTTTAAATCAATAATAGATTACTAGGTATTTAAAAAACACCAAAAACACCAAGATGCGGAATGTGGAAGTGATCATCATTTAATAAAAGCCAAGTTGGTAATAACCATAATTGAAATGTCCAAAGTAAATAGAATTTTAATTTAAATCGACGAATTTTTGGGGCCTGGTCAGTAATTCTACAGCTAGCATAGAAATAAAAATAAACATTTGTAATTGATCACTTCCGGTATTGTCCACATTGACGCAGGTGTGGTTTATTACTTTGTAACGTATCTTATTGGGCACTACTGAAGTATAATTGGTAAAATTTTTCGGAAGTGTTTACGCTCAAACCCTGTCGTTATTTGGCAAGAAATGCGCTCTCGGATAAGCAATAAAATCAGTGTCGTCTTGATAGATAACAAATGTACGTATATTTTTAATATTTTTGTGCAAAAGGTAGGCTTATGTTTTAGATAGACAGTAGGAATAAGTTGTAAATACATATTAAAATAACTTTTTGCTGACTATTGTTGATATGATATCAACGAGAATACACAAAGGATGCCGACGCTAGAAATTAAAAGTAAAAATATTTGTTTTAGATCCAACACGAATGCATTAAGAATTTATAAATAAGGACTTACATATTCAAGCTCAAAGGGTTATCATATATATATATGGATAGAATAGTCGACATAGCAAGCACCTCAGACAGAGTAGCTAGTCTAAGTCTAAGACTATCCAGAAGATACACCATCCAAATTGTGCAAGTATATGCACCAACCATATCCCACTCCGATGAGGAAATAGAGGAATTCTACAATGAAATAACTGAGGTGCTTAACAAGAACAAAAGCCAATTTAAGTATCTAGTCGGGGACTTTAATGCCAAAGTGGGTAAACAATCAAATCAAGAACAATGTATCGGCAACTTTGGCATTGGAGAAAGAAATGAAAGGGGAGAGAGACTGGTTCAATACGCACATTACCAGAACCTCTCAATCGCCAATACCTATTTTAAGAAGAACCTTAATAGGAAATGGACATGGTTAGCTCCCAATGCAACTACCAAGAACGAAATAGATTTCATCCTAACTAATAAGCTGAAAACCATAAAGGATGTAAGTGTGCTCAACAAATTCCGAACAGGTAGCGATCACAGACTAATTAGATCTCGGGTCGTTCTAAACACTAAACTAGAAAGAATGAAATTACTCCAGAAACCAACTGCAGGGGTAAATATCACTAACCTAAGCAACAACTCGGAACGCTATCAAAATTTAATTCAAGAAAAATTACAAGACCCAACGAATAGCACACACTTAATGGAAACAATCTTAAATTGCGCCAAAGAAGTTGGAGGATCACAAACACACAACAGCAATAGAAAACTTTCAGATGAAACAACAGCTCTCCTGAAACAACGAAGAGAAATGAAAATTAACTCCAATATTAATAGAATTGAATATACCGAACTGTGCAAAGTAATACGGAAAAAGATCGCAGAAGATATAAAAACCTACAATGAACGACTTGTACAAAATACAATCGAAAACCGTAAAAGCTATAGGAAAACCAAGAGTAAGTTGGCAATCGGTAGAAAGCAAATAATAGCATTGGGAAACAACAACGGAAGGATCACAAATAGGAATGAAATAATAAAACATGTAACCGAATTCTACGAGGGTCTATATAAAGCTCCGGAAGCACAAGAAATAGGCGAAGAAGAAATTGCGGTTCAAGAAGATGTACCAGATGTTCTCGTGGATGAGGTAGAGGCAGCTCTTAAGAGCATGAAGAACGGCAAGGCAGCCGGTAATGACGGTGTTACAGCCGAACTTCTAAAGATTGCTGGTAAAACAACTTGGAAAATCCTAACAAAAATATATACAGACTGCCTAAAATCGAGACATATTCCAAAAAAGTGGAATTCAGCCAACATAATCCTTATTCACAAGAAAGGTAGCAAGGAAGACATTAGAAATTATAGACCGATCAGCTTACTACCTGTGATATACAAGGTATTCACCAAAATCATTAACAACAGAATACAGAACACACTTGACGCTGCACAACCCCGAGAGCAAGCAGGCTTTAGAAGTGGCTTCAGCACAATGGATCATATTCAAACATTAAGGGAAGTAATGAGCAGAACAAAAGAATATGATCTACCACTGGCGCTAGCATTCATAGACTTCGAGAAGGCATTTGACTCCGTATACCCAAGAGCAGTCATAGAAGCTCTTGTCGACCAAGGAGTAGATAAACCATATGTCGAAACGCTAGCAAATATATACAAAGAGGCCACAGCTAGAGTAAGCATATATGAAAATACCCCAGAATTTCCCACTCAGAAAGGAGTCCGACAAGGAGACACCATATCCCCTAAGCTCTTCACTGCAACCTTAGAAAATATCTTCCGGAAATTAAACTGGAACAACCAAGGTCTATGTATAGATGGAGAATACCTAAACCATCTTAGATTCGCTGATGACATCATTCTAATTGCTAGAAGTCCTGAAGAATTACAACTGCAAATTAATGACCTTAATACAGCCAGCAATGAGGTAGGCCTAAAAATGAACCTAGCAAAGACTAAAATAATGTGCAATGATCTGATCGCCAACGTGGAAATAAAAATTAATGAAACCTCGCTAGAAGTAGTAGATGAATACATATACCTGGGACAGCTCATACATAAATCGGGATCACTACTTCCGGAAATCAACAGACGAATAAAACAAGCGTGGTCAGCATTCGGACGAAATTCCATAGTCTTCAAGTCCAAAATGCCACTATACCTCAAGAAGAGAGTATTTGATCAATGCATATTACCCGTCTTGACATATGGATGTGAAACTTGGATATTAAAGAGAGAAATAACGTCGAAACTTCAAGTAACTCAAAGAGCAATGGAAAGATGTATGCTAGGGATAACAAAGAGGGATCGTAAAAGAATTGAATGGATACGGAGGCAAACCCAGGTGACTGATGTAATCCAAAGAATAAAATCCCTGAAATGGCAATGGGCAGGACATATGGCAAGAAGAACAGATAACAGATGGACCACTAGAACAACTATGTGGTACCCCAGGAACGCTAAGAGACCAAAGGGGCGCCCGAATCTCAGATGGGATTATGATATTAGAAAATTAACAGGAACAACGTGGTCTCGAATAGCACAAGATAGAAAAATATGGGCGCAAATGAGCGCAAATTATTAGAACAACGTATAACTAAGACATCGTCGAATATAGAATAACATTGAAATAAGGGAGGCTGCACCGTAATTGGAAACGGTTGATAAAGCTGCACATGATGATGATGATGATATATATATATATATATATATATATATATATATATATATATATATATATATATATATATATATATATATATTCCTGTTTACGGAGTGGAAATAGTACACTTTCGGAAACTAATATTGTGATAATCATATGTGAACTTACCAGACTTCGTCAGTTTTATGAGTTATTCTTCTTCTTCTTCCTATGCCGTCCCCATTAACGGAGGTTGGCGACCACATTTTTAAAAGCTTCTCTGTCTTTTGCAACGTGGAATAATTCGTCTACAGTCATGTTTGTCCAGTCTCGAATATTTCGCAGCCATGACTTCCTCTTTCTACCTATTCCCTTTTTGCCATCGACTCTACCCTGCATGATGACCTGCAGAAGACTATATTTATCATTTCTTAGTATGTGTCCAAGGTATGCAGTCTTGCGTACTTTTATCGTTCTCAACAATTTTTTGTCTCGACCCATCCTTCTCAGCACTTCCTCATTGGTGACCCTGGCAGTCCATGGAATTCTTAACATTCTCCGGTATATCTAAAGTTCAAAGGCTTCTATCTTTTTAACTATTTGCGCTTTTAGTGTCCATGTTTCTACCCCGTACAATAGTTGCGACCAGATGAGTTATTGCAGCTAGGAATCTAATTGATCATTGTGTTAAACGTCAAAGAGTTGGACAAAACCCGAAAAATATTGATAAGACCACTACAGAGGTTATTTGTTGCTTTTTTACGAATTTTATCAGGACAATAAAGTTCCAACGTTGGAAATGCTTTAGGAGAAGTTGAAAACATATCAAGATTACCCATATAAATCACTTAATACATTAAGGCGTGTTTTAATAGAATACTGATTTAGTTTTAAAAAAATTGACAAAACAATGGTAATTATGGAATCTACAAGGATCGTGATACATAGCTATGCTTTGTGCCCTCCAATTATAAAATCTGGCAGGACCCTGGTCTACCTGTCCTTTCGGCATACGACAGTTAGCGCCTCCACTGTCCCTACGAGTCCGACACCATAATGAAGGTGTAGTACCTGTGTTGCGATTACCTCACCCATCCGTTATCCCCTCCCACGGGCGGACAGGTGACGTAGACAGAGGAATTTCCCCCTCGCACGTAGACAAGTCGCCGCTGAGGCTCTCCCTCTACCACTCTTAAATATCCAGGCGGGTACGGGACACTGACACCCCTATTGGTGGTGTAAGGCCAAAAGAGGTGTGTACGGGCCCAGGTCGTTCAACCTCGCCTGGTTCCCTTGGAATGAGAGTAGAGTGGTCCCACGAGAGTCTCGTCTCGGATACTAGGAGTGTAGACCGGTGAACGTGATGCCTAAGCGCCTCGAGAGCTTTTCTACAGACCCGACACCTCAAGCGACGGCTCTCCACCTCTCAATTCCTACCGATACGGCCAAGGTCAGAAGGCAGTGCCTTCTGACCTTGGCCGTATTCTTATCTCCGCGAGCCGACCGGAGAGGATCGTGATGGAGAAGCAACATTATTTACGTAAAACAAAGGTATGCCGAGATGACAAAAGAGACATTGTGTATTCATGCCACGATGTCGTGCAATATGGCTGGATGGATGATAGCATGAAGTGCTGTTTGAGTACTACTTGTTCGAAAGAAAATATAATTAATTATACTTCTACATGCTGGAACTAAGAACGGGTTTGTACCTAATGCCTTGTTGTTATCGTCCAAAATCATTAACACTCTCAGCTGATTATCATGAGGATATGATGGCTGTACTCTTAGAAAAATGGGAACGAAACAGCTTTTAGCGAATATTGAAACAAATTGTATGATAGTAATGGACAATGCGTCATACCATGCTAGACTCCATACCAAAATTAAAAATACTAGCTCCAAGAAGGGATATATCATAGAATTTAGGGAGAACAAATGCATAGCAATGCATACCTAGTACATGTAATAAAAAGGAATTGCTACCATTAATTCAGCAACGAAACTTTCAAATGTAGCACAACGCAATTGTTTGAATCACTAACAATGCAAATACACTAATACCAATTAGTATTTTTAACGTATGCAGATAAAAAATACATTATTATATATTTTTATCCCGAAAAATACATTTATTAAGTTGCAATTAGTTTTGCAAGAACATACTGTTTGGTTCACAGTAGTTTGAAGAACTTATGTAAAGTTTAATAATAAATTATGGATGATTTAAAATTTTCCTTCTGATTTTAAAATACTTGTTCAGAAAGTTACAACTTAATGAGATTTTAAACCTATTATTACGGATTTGCTATCTTTTTGTTTTAATTACAGATACTAATAAAACAACTTTAAACTGTTGCAATGAAAGTTTTAAAGTTAGGAATATGACAGTAACGGTTTAGGAAAGTGCACTCTGGATCATTTTTTTGTGATTGTAGTAATTTTTTCTTCTTTAAGTACCGTCTTCCGATCGGAGGTTGATATATATTTGAAAACGCTCTTTCGAAGAGCCCTCAGGGAAGTGGGTAAAGGAATGATTATCAATAAATCAATATATTCTTCGATTGCTACTTTTGTCTTTATTAAAGATTTCTTTTTTAAATCAATTTAAAATCAATAGTTGAACAATAAAGTGAAAAGGTTAATTAACAAGTTCTTATTATAACCACTACAGTGGGGTTCTAATTACAGTGTGGTACTAAAAAAATTGAGAAATTTAGTGTTATGTTCGATTCTACCAAAATTAAGAATAAATTTCCACTTAGCTGTTAGAAAGTCTGTCTTCTTGATTTCTGGAGACTCGATCCCACGTGAGTACGTGAATATTTATTATTATTTTTTCCTTTAATAATCCGACGTTTTAGGTTCTTTCTCTCTTATGGACAATTGGATAACATCCGATCCTAACCAATATGAAAAACTGATAGCCAATCCCTTAACGAGTCACGAGATTATAAATATAAGTTGAAAAGATGATCAAAATGGTTTGAGATTAAATCACAGAGTAAAAATAAAAGGCCTAAAAAAACGTTATTAAGTTTAAAACGTAAGTAGTTATTTATTTTTTTCCAAAAGAAAACCTACCTTTGTTCAAATGTGGCCTTAAAGTGTTTCTAATACGAAATTAGTTTATAAAATCGAGTTTCTTTTAGTTTTAGAAAACAAATCCACACGATAGGTGATAATTGCTCAGCTTCTCACTGCTACAACTATTAAATTTTCGGAAAACTATCAAGAAAACTCTAGAAAAGCCGCAAAATTGCGTTGTAAGTTCTACACGAACCAATACTTTTTCATACAAAAGACCACCAAAGAAAGGAAAAGAAAAAAAATTAAAGATAAGTTTTTTATCTGGCGCCGGCCATTGTCCAGTAAGAATTTATTTAAAATAAGTTGTACTACTAATAGGATTGAGATCTGTTTAAAAATACAAAAAGAAGAATTCTATCAAGCTATTTTTGACATTAACCTTTAAAATAAGAAATAGGCTTTTTGGTTTGTTTATTTTTAATTCAAAGTTTATTATTCGTTTAAATTTATACTTATTTTTGTTTTAGGCTGTACAAAATCAAGGAAAGAACGAATAGATCATCTCAGAGACCAAATAAGACTTGGGAATGCATTAATTTTCGATGAAATCTTGTGGAGTTGTTAACAATTATTTAACCAAAATTAAAATAATAAAACTTTATTTCAATAATTTATTCTGAATTCTTTGGACCTGTAACAAGGTTGGATATGATCCTCACTATCTTTACTCTATCTACTGCTGCTCTGAAGAGTTCTATAGAACTGTATTTAAACCAGTCCCTTAAATTCTTCAACCATGACATTCTGCTTCTTCCTATACTCCTTTCTCCTCTTATCTTTCCCTGTATTATCAGCCCTGTATTATCATTGTGGTTATTATTTCGCATTCTTTGCCAATTTCTCGCAATACTTCCGTGTTTGTTTTCTTCTGTGTCCATGATATTATAAGCATCCTCCTGTAACACAACATTTCAAAGGACTGTAACTTATTTATGTGTTTTTGCTTTAATATCCAGCTTTCAAGTCCATATTGCAGTATCGAAAACACGTAGCATCTTAGTGATCCTATTCTCAGTTCTAATCTAAGGTCTTTGTTGCAGAGAATTGTTTTTATTTTTACAAACGCATTTCTTGCTATTTATATCGTTGCTCTTATTTCGGTTGTTTGATCATTTTTGTCTGAAATCCAGGTTTCTAGGTATTTGTATTTATCAACCCTTTCTATCGGTACATTTCCCAAACGTATGTTTGTTGGTATATTTGTTTTCTTTGTTATTATCATGCATTTGGTCTTTTTTATATTCATTTTAGTCCATATTTTTCACAGAAACTTTTTATTTTTTTTTAGCAGTAATTGGAGTTGTTCAGCAGAGCTTGCCATAATCACGGTATCATCTGCATATTTTATGTTGTTAATAGATCTTCCGTTAATTATTATTTCTTCACTTTGAGATATTAATGCTTCTTCAAAAATGGCTTTACTGTATATATTAAATAGTAATGGGGACATAATACATCCTTGCCTAACTCCTCTCCTGATTTCAATTTCTGGACTGGGTTCGTTACCTATTACGATTTGTGCTCTTTGATTCCATTAGAGGTTTGTTATTATTTGTAAGTCCCTATGGTCTATGGTTTTTGTCTTTAGAATTTGGACTAATTTTTCATGTCTTACTTTGTCAAATGCTTTTTCAAAATCAATGTAACAAACATGCACATCAACATTCATATCTATGCATCTTTGAGCTAACACATTAAAAGCAAATAACGCTTCTCTGGTTCCTGGTCCGTTTCTGAACCCAAACTGACTATCATCTATTCCTTTTTCCAGTTTTTTATTTATACGACCATGTATTATTTTCAGGAATAATTTGAGAATGTGACTTATTAGTGATATTGTTCTGTATTCACTGCATCATTTAGCGTTTGTATTTTTAGGGATAGCACAAAAGGTGGAGAGTAACCATTGTTTCGGTATGTGTCCTGTTTTGTATACTGAGTAAAATAAGTCTACTATAATGTCTAAGGTTTCACCATTTATGCATTTTAAGTTTCTATAGGAATTTGGTCTGGACCTACGGCTTTACCATTTTTGCTGTTTTTTAATGCCGTTTAATTTCCTCTTTTAATATCTTTAAAACCATATCCTCTTCTACTTCTATCTCCATATGTTCTGTTCTATTGTCTTTAAACAGTTCATTGATGTATTCTGTCCATCTTTTTAATTTGGCGTTAGTATTCAACACAAGTTTCCCATTTGCATCTTTCAGTATTCCCGGTTTTCTTGTTCTATTGTTGTGAATTAATTCTTTAATTTTTTATGTGCGTTAAAACTATCATGTCTTTTCTGGTATTCTGGTATTCTTCAGTGTTGTAATATTTTCCTTAGCGTCACACATATTTTCTGTAACTTGAACTAATTTATCAAGACAAGAAAAAATTATATACACTTTCTGAAGTTGCAAAAATGTTACACAGCTAGAGTTAATTGCAAATGCATGACCTCCACATAAATTGAGATGTGTAAAGACACAAACATGATTTTGCTCATTTTGTGAATTTCATTACACACTCCTACACAATTGTAGATCCAATCTATTATTTTCCAGTGCATTTATAATATCACTGCTTATTCAAAATATGAACAAGCTTTTTATGTGACTGCAACGTGTATTACAATGTGTACTATTTTTTTATAAAAGAAAACATAAAGTAAACATTAAAACTATTTTATGTTATGTACCAGAGTGTAATTTTATATGTTTAAATTTTTTTTCGTTATTTCTTGATTTTAATTTTATTAGTTTTATGCCAATTTGGAGGCCCCACATATCACAGGCCCGAGGCGAACCGCCCCCCCCCACTCTCCCTAGTTATGCCACTTGTTGCAATAACCATACAATACATTACATTTAAATGATATAAAATGTATTTTTTAATAATTTAGTTTTGGTGTTAAGTACCTTACTGCATTTTGACAATAATAGATAAATATTTTAATGCATTTTAATTACAGTTTAAAGTTTTAATAGATTCAGCACAACCATATATATAACCTCGCCAAAAGCAATACTTCCACAGATAACTTGCAGTTTTAATTAAATCCTTTATCCAGGTAATAAATATTTATTTTGTTTCGCTTTTCTCATAAACGTTGTTTTCAGAACAGATTTTCATTAAATTGTTTACTTTTAAATTATTTGATTATATCCGTTTAAATTTGCTAGAATTTGCTTGAATTTTTAAAGCATTATTTTTGTTAATATTATTATTTTTCATTGTAATATTTTTTAACTAATTTGAACACTAAGATTTTAAGCTATTATGGATCTAGTTCTAGATTTTTCTGCGCTACCACTCTGGACCTTATTTGATTTGGACTTAACCCTGCGTTGGTGTGGTGCCTAAAACTTACGTGTCTGGTGTGGTGGGGCGTGACCTACCCCATAGCAAAATATGTATTGTAAAACTCAATACTTGAGTATCTGCATCAAAAGTATATACTTTTCGTTTGAAATAGTGCGTACTATTAAAAAAATTGAAAAAGTATTATAAGCTCAAACAATTTATTTCACATTTCAAAAATAGCAGAAATAGCAACTTAAAATCATTACATTTTTCTGAAATGATAAAAAACTAAAGACTTCTGAACACAAAACACAAGACAAAATTTTCTTTATTGATTTATAAACAAATAAACATTATAAAGAATAATACATACATCAATAAAACTTACAACATCATTTGTTCTAAACAAACAAAATGTCTGCAATCATAACACACGTAGCGACTTTTTCTGTCTCTTGTTCTGAGACACACCACACATCTACCTTGACGACTGACGTTTAGGCAACGATTCATCACAATCTGCAGTCTTATAGCCCGGTGTCTCACGCAGTTTTCTCGGCAACCGAGGATTCTGTTGTCTTTCTTCCATATAATCTGCTATCAGTGACAAACTAAGATATTTCAAATATTATCGACGCTTCAGTGTATAGTCATTATTGTTGATCTTATAGATTACTTAGAAGTTATGTACCTGATAACTGGTCAACCCCTCCTTTAGCAACATTGTAGAATATGACTATTTCTGGCTTCCTAGCGTTTCCCGTAGTTGAGTCTATTCTGTCATCATGGTGTATTGTTGATACCAACAGAGCATTTTTGTTTTTCTTTGGGATATAGGATACTATGGTTGTATTTTTTGGAAACCAAAAAGGGTAGAATACTGTTCTCAATTTTTTGTGTTGACCATTGTGGAAGGAATTTGTTTCTTGTTGTTTCGGACAGTACCCACAGATGTTAATTGGTATTCTTCAAGAAGTTGTTGCATTAATGGATAATTAGTGAACCAATTATCGAATGTGATATTTCGTTTGCTGCCAGACACTGGTGAAATCAATCGTTAAACTACATCTATAGGCTTCGTACTCAGTTTAAAAGGACCATCTGGTTGAGAACCACAATAAATTTTCAAGTTTATAGTATAATAACATCTTGAATCGACTAAAGCAAAGATTTTGATTCCATAACGAGCCGGTTTATTTGGAATGTATTGCCGAAAAGGGCACCTGCCACGAAATGCCTTCAATTTTTCATCAACAGTGAGATACACGCCAGGTGTATAGGCAGACTGAAAATTGTCAATTACTCTTTCGAAAACACCTCTTATTGGGGCTAATTTATCGATTTTGATTCTATCTACGCGTGTAGCTCCATTGTGAAACCGCAAACACCTTAGCAGAAATTGAAAGCGTTTTAGAGACATAGTTTTCTTGAATATTGGCATTTCTATGCCGTCATTTGCCCATAAATCTTCAAGGTTTAGCCTGGACGATCGATGAATTCCTGCTAAATAAAGTAATCCAAATAAAGCCTTGATTTCTTGCTCGGAGGTCTCTTTTACTACGTATTGGTGATCATCGTTGTAACGTTTACTTACTGAATTGATTTTCTCATTAGTATGTTTTACAATATCAGCATTGAGTATGTCATCAATGAAAAGCTTCCAACAATCATTTGCAGTTTCTTCTTTAGTGTGTCGTTTCACGCCAGGTAATTAAGAAATTATATTTTCGGCTCTAGTGCAAACCGATCGTAGTTCTATGTTTTTAGCCCATTTCTTCACTTTATCTTTGAGTTATTAATATCTAGCAAATGTACTCACATCATCTCTATGCTCTTGTTCACTTTTATCTTTGTCGCCATCTTATTCTGTGTCTGTATCATGAGAGCTTTCACTAACATTGTCGAGCTGCACTTCGTCTTCGGAATCAGGAATAGCCTCATCTTAATCACTTTGTACCTCTTCCCAGAATCGTAGCAACCTTGCTTGCTCTTGTTTATAACTACACATATTTATAACCAATTTTGAGCACAACAACCAGAGTAAAAAACAAAAAAATCACGTGAAGTTCGGAAAAAATGTCCAAGCATCAACAATGATTAACCGACTGACGGCAGAGGTATGGTGGGGTGTGACATACCCCTGCGACATATTCTGACATCTATGTAAGTGGGTATTAAAGAAATTATGAAAATAACAATGCTACTCGATAGAGTGATGTTATAGTAACAGCTACTGAATAATAGAGTGCGGTAAGATGCTGTTTTTGAGAGAAATTCTATTTTTTGCATGCGTGGGTTATATCACACCCCACCACACCAACACAGGATTACTAGTGCTCCGATTCTTTAATTTTCTTTTTATTCAAACATCAACAATAATACAATATTTATTTAAAACATATTTAAGACATATTATAAATATAGTATTGCTCACAAAATGCTGCCCTGTGTGATTCCTGCTTTGACTGGTCTTAGTTCTGAATATTCGCCTTCCTGTTTAATTCTAAGAAGTCTGTCTTACAAATATGACTGTATTAAATAAACATCATCTAGCCTCAAAACTCTGTTGAACGTAGGCCTCTTCTTCGTGTTTTCAACCCTTCTCTTGTCTTCCCTTGGTCTTAATTTCAATAACCTTTTTGTCCGTCGACAATTTGTCGTTCTAGCTATATGTCCTGTCTATCTCCATTTTAGTCTCGCTATCTTTTCGATGACTTCAATCACCTTGGCTCTTCTCCTGACCTCTTCGTTTTTTATTTTGTCTCGCAGAGTTATTCCTAACATGGATCGTTCGATTCTTCTCTGTGTGACTCTTTGGTAGCTGACGCTTTTGTCAAAGTAAGTGTTTCTGCTCCGTAACACTGGAAGGACTCATTGATTAAATACTTTTCTCTTCGGGCAAGTGAGCAGCTCACTTTTAACAGTTTCTCTCAGTTTTCCATATGCTGCCCACCCAAGGCCGATTTTTTTTTTCAGTTTAGCCTTTTTAGGATTAATAGAGGTTTTTATTAGTTTAGATAGTTCTTTAGGTACTATGCTTTATTATTTCTTGATTAGTACTACTCAATTGCATTCAGCACTTTTATCATCATCGTTTTCGGCTTGATGAAAATTTTTCATTTCGTGATTTTGAAATACGAGTACATTTGCTAAGTATGAAGCAAACCGATTGGCTTTATGTTTTTGGTCACGTTCCCATGTTCCATTTTCTTTTTTAATATATTACATTGTTATATTTATTCCTTTTGTACACATCCACAACGAGTAGTTAGTGGTTTGATCATCTGTCACATCGTATAGGTATTGGTTTATTAATTAATTTTTGTATAAATATATTTCTCTTTTTAACGTTGGGTGAGGTTGTTTAATACTTTTAATTTCTGCAGTTCTGTTTTTTTTATTATTATTTTCCTGGCTTTTTTTGCACCAGTTCTAAAATTTCTTTGGTATAATTTTGACCCTTGGTTTTTCTTTTAATTTATTTGGCATTGTTCCATGCTACTTTTTGTATTTTTGTATAGATGTTTGCTAGTTTTTTTATTTCTTCATCAAGTTGTTCATTTGTTTTGATTGGTACATTTAGATCATTTCTGTCACTTAACTCCTGTCTAAAACTAGCCCAGTTTGTCCTGTTATTGGTTAAGGTAGGGCTATTTTTACTTAGTATAATTTGCTTAAGAGCATAGGCGCAAAATTTCAGGCCAATGCTTTTTAAATGCATTCATTTTTTTTCGAATCCTAAAAAAACTAATCTTTCGAGGGACTTTAAGCCCTCGGTAATAATGCAATCTTTCATTCTGCGTTTAAATTTTTTAAAAATATTTGTTAGTTTTCTCAGGATTCGAAAAAAATGATTGCATTTAAAAAGCATTGGCCCGAAATTTTGCGCCGAGTGATTAGAACTTCGACTATCAGTTTTTTTTATTTTTACATAATTTGTTGCAATACCCACTTAGTGAAATATAAATGTACAAATTTGTATTCCACTACTGAATATTATATACAATAAAAATAATTACTCCTTATCTTTAGTTTTTTTAAATGGATCAAACAGAAATAGCTGCTACAGAAACCAATTTCTTGAAGAGTTTGAAGAAACCTAAATTTATGGATTTTAAAAATATCGTGAGTTGGAATCTTTTAGTTATATATGGATGTGGATATATGATACACCCGTTTAAAAACAAGATGGATTATATTAGATTTATACCAAAACTTGGATACCTTCGTAAGTAATTATAAAGATGTATGATATCAGAAAGGCTATTTACTATGTTGTTTTTTTTGTACCCCAAATCTAACATATCTTGTGCCCCACGTGTTTGTTGTGAGTTTATTTTAGTTTTATTTGGAAAAAAAGGTAAAAGACTTTTGTAAGAAATATAGAACAAATCTAAGGAAATTTAAGTTCACAAATAACTCTAGTCAACACATATTTTGTGACATGAAGATTTTTTTATTTTATTATATATTATATTTTTATTTTATTTTATTTTATAGTCGGTATCTTTATCTTGCAATTAACAAGTGAACTTATCAATTTTCACTACTTGGAAGGAACCGTTACGGAAATAGTATCAGCTTCGTTTCTGACCCTCACCCATGCTGTTCAACTTGTAAAAGTGTTGTTTATGTATAAATACATGAGGGACATTGAAGTTCTAATTGAATCCATAAATCGCCCGGAGTTTCAACCGAAATCTGACTATCAACGTAAAATTTTAAGGTCCTATATCCGAGCAGCGAAATGGATTTTGGGAGGGTAAGTAAAACAAGCTCTAAAATAATTATGGAATACTTATTATATTTATATATACTCACTAGAAACCATAATATAAATAAATGTCATTTTAATTACAATTATTGTGTTTTTTTTTTTTAAATAATGTGAAATACTGAAAGTGTTTTAAATATTTTTTTATAGATTTTGGAGCGCGTGCACGCTTACCTGTTGGAGTTGGGCTTTATATCCCATATTAGAGGAAGAATTAAGATTGCCTCTAGCAGGATGGTTTCCTTTTGATTTATCGAAGAACATTAATTTTGCCATTGCTTACATATTTGTAATTATAGGGGCTTGGTTTAACGGCATTTGCAATATTGCTATAGACGCATTGCTTTCAGGTAACTAAATTTGTTGTACTTATTTGACAAAATTATAGTAAAATATGTTTACTAGTTAACAGTATCAGTTTTGGAAATATTGGGCCAGCTAATCTCTGGAAAATTGAAATATCTACTACTACTAAGGATTTCCACAGTTTTCACTGTCTTCCTTCACTCAACCGTTTTCTCCAATTTTCCCTGTCATTCCAGTCTCCATCTCGCAGGGTTCTTTTCTCCATAGCCTCGTCGATTTCATCTCTGAATGACCTTCGGGGTCTTCCTCTCTTTCTTCTTCCAATCGGGCTCCATTCTGTGATTTTGTTTATCCAGCGTCCTCTGTCCGCTCTTCTGACGTGGCCGTACCAGGATAGTCTCTTCTCCTCTATATAGTCGATTATGTCTGATTGCACTCCCATTCTCCGCTGAATCTCTGCGTTTTCAATTCTGTCTCTTTTTGTAAGTCTACAGCTTCTCCTCAGGAACTCCATTTCTACTGCTCTTATTCTACCTCTATTTCTCTTGTTTATTGTCCAGTTTTCGGACCCATAAGTCAGGATACTTCTTGTCAGGGTGTTATATATTCTCTTTTTTGTCTTTATCGTAATGTTCTTATCCCACAACACTGAGTTTAGTTGTCTTATACAGTTTCTTGTTTGTCTCAGTCTGTTGTTTATATCTTCTTCTGTTGTTCCCTGGTTCGATATTATGGTTCCTAAATACTTGAATTTATCTGTTCCATTTATTTGTCTTCCCTCGTCTATCTCTAGGTTTCTCATATCCTTGTTTTCTGTTGTTAGGTATTTGGTTTTCTCTAAGTTTATTTCCATTCCGTTGTTTTTATATTCTTCTTCTAGTTTTCTGAGCATAAAGCTGAGATCTTCTTCATCTTGTGCGATGACTACTTGATCGTCGGCAAAACTTAAGGTGTATAGGTATTCGTCTCTTACTGGTATGCCCATTCCTTCGCACTTTCTCCTCCATGGTTTGAGTGTCTTTTCCAAGAATATTTTAAACAGAGTAGGGGACGTAGCACAGCCTTGTAGAAGTCCTTTTGTCGTCTTAAATGGATTGTAGGCTTTATTTCCACATTTAATAGCTACTTTGTTTTCTTTGTATAGTGCTTTAACTGCTTTTATTAGTGTTTGTCGGATTCCGAGATCATTCATTGCTTCCCATAATTGAAATATCTAACAACAATAAAGTTTTCAAGCGATGATAATTCATTAAGTTTGTCAATAAGCATGTTATCCTGAGTAAGTACTGTATCCAGAGGTCGGTATACGCAAACTATATTAAATGTAAAAGAGTTATTATTAATAGTAAGTAAATAATTTCTATCCCTTGACGAGTACCTCTATCTCTACGAAATATAGTGAAATTATCAATGTTTACAGTAGCATTAGGGATAGAAGAATTAAGCCACGTTTCTGTCCACGGAGAATAATATGAGGTTTTTAAAGTTATACAGTACTTACAAATTCATTAAATTTGGACATAACTGAGTTTAGATTCATATTCATACAAAGCCGATCCGTAAATTTTGATGCAAAAGAAATATGAACGAAATATCATTATTATCTTTAAACAACTATTCACATATTTGATCGTAAGGTCATTTTCTCCATTATTTTTACAAGTTTCAAGCTCAGTGAAAAGTTTCTTTAAACTTTGTTTTCCAAAAGTTTATTTTTCTTACGAATAATTTTTCGAGTGTGGTGTTCAAAATTCATTATCAGTTTTATCATGCGAGGATAACTCTCATTTTGATTTGGTTTACCGACTCTATAAAATGTTTTCAAAAAAGAAAACACGACTTTCTTGACATCCAATGACTTTTACGTCTAAATTTATTTCATTCTTTTTATAATCTTTTTTATTTCGTGCGTCTCATGTAGGTTCAGGGACGCCTCTAACCAAAAAATTTTTGGAACGAGATATGCGGTCAGCGGCTTCATGGACAATGCTGTCGGTAAATTCTGTTGTTATAATAGATTCAAGTTAATTTAATTTATTTCAGAGTTCATATAGTTTATTATCAAAGTGTTCAATTTTTTTCTTAAAGTCCGCTTTAAACTCTACTAGTAAACTTTTGATTTCAGTAATGATTTAAGACATTTACGTTATTGGTCATTTCTTCTCTATTATGCTGTACATTTAATATTTACCCATAAAAATAAGTGATTTTTAAATTATAAATTTTTCGTTAATTCTTATATGAAAAACACAAAATTCATGTCAGTTAAAATTAAATAATAACAAACATTGATCAAACTATTATTAAAAATCCTTTTAATTTTTATTTTAGCTTTGATAATGGTGGTGGCAGCAGAGCTCACAATCCTTAATGATTCTTTAAAAAATATTCGAAACTTTTCAGAAGCAGAATTGGGAGTAACCTTTAAAAATGTTGGTGATAAGAATGAAGTTTGTCCCGAGTTACAAAAGATAATGAATAAAAAATTAATTGATTGCATAGTGCATCACAGAAATATTTTAAGGTAAGGCCATATCATTTTACTTTGTTTTAAGCAATGCATAATAAACTGTATATTTGCATCTTAGTTTTCTTGTTTCTAACTTTATGTTTGGATTTCTGAGTCGAAGATTGTAGTCTTGATCATATGGTATTTTAATGTCTTCTCGGTTTTGGTACAATCTTACAATTTTCAAATAATCATCTCGTAAACAATTTTTATATATTGCTCAACACGTTAAGCGCCGAACTATATTTTGAATTTAGAATATATTTCTAGAAAGATGTTAATAGTAAATAAAGAAATAATCATTAAGATTAAGCCAATTATCTAAAGCCAATAATAGCCAATAATCTAATATAAAATCTACACACGCGGCGCCTGATTAAAATATACTACGCCTATACTAATACTACGTTTGTGTTAGATAATATACATACCGCAGCAGGATGGTCAGACGTGTACAGACTTGCTTTTTGTATTCCGCCAAGAATTTGCATTTTTTAATATTTACATTTAGTCACAGCATATTGTTGTAATTTGTGTTCAGCATTTGTTTTAAACAGTGTCTTTTTGGGTGCGAAGTAGCAGTATTTGTTGTAAAAAGATATGTCTTACAAACATAAGGAAGCAGAAAGGCAAAGACTGGAAGCATTGACGGAAGAATGTTTACAACAGATTAACATTATTGACATGAGTGATGAAGAACTTGATTGATTATGAATCAGATACGAGTGATATAGAGCCATTTGCTGCTGATCCTGATGATGATTACGATTATAACAAAAATAAAGATATTGAAAATTCCGTTTCTCAATCAGAGGAAGAAGTTCTTTAAGTGAAAAAACAAAAAATTGCATCAAGTAAAAATCATACGTGTTCCTCGAATTCAGATGTCAATATACCTAAAAATGTACCACAAGTGTGGGGACCAACCATTACAAATTTTGTAGGAGTTCATAATGAAATACCCATTCAACTTCAAGGTAAAAGTGAATTAGACTCATTTCAACAATTCGTAACTGATGAGATATTTGAACTAATTGTTTTACAGACAACTATTTATGCTGATCAAAAAATTCTAGAAAAAATGACGAACGAAACCATTGGTCCAAAATCAAGAATAAATGAAATGACTTCAACAGATACAGCAGAAATGAAAAAAAAATTTTGGAGTCTTTCTCTAGATGGGACTCGATCGAAAACCAACCCTAAAAGATAATTAAAAACCATTTTGCTCTACAAAAATAAAATTTTAAGTGTTGTTTTGAATTACTACTACATATGTGGCACTTCTCCAATGAGTGTCCTCCAGAAAGTAAGCTACAAAGTTTAACCTCTACTATTCTAAATAAAAATTTCAAAATGTGCATGAAACTCGGTGAAACGTAAGTATTGACGAAAGCATGATTCCTTTTCTAGGCTTAATATCACTTCGTCAATATAGAAAGGAAAAAAAGAATTGGATTTAAAGTTTTCAATACAAGTTATGTCTAAAGGGTGTCTATACGTACCATGTGAAGATTTATTGTGGACTAAATAAAAGTATAGGTATACCCGTAGCCAACAAAATAGTTCTTGAACTTATGGATGGACTGCTGGGAGATGACCATATACTGTTCGCTGATGATTAGTATAATAGCGTCGGATTAGCTAAAGAACTAATTGCAAATAATAAACATTTGGTCAGTACATTACGGAGTAACGCTAAGAAAATAAATAAGGAAAGAAATTTGTGGAGAAGAGAAGAATGCTATAGTATTAGCTATGTGTAGGGACAAAAGGAATATTTTATTACATTATAAGTACTAAACACAAAGATAAAATAACGAAGGTTATTGCAAGAGAAGGAGGTGTCCGAAATAACCTACATAAACTTTTACACGCGACATCGAGTCAAATTTAAAATCATCCTAATTTTTTTACATGTATTTTGAATTTAAATCATAAATGTGAATATATTTTGTGGATCTCTTTTACATAATCTTCTTTATTGATGTCTGTATTTTGACTAGGTAAATGTATAGGCCAATTATCTCTCTAATTATGAAAATTGCTAATTTTTTTCCTTCATTTGCTGACTATTTTTTTATTTATTTAGTATTCTATTTATTATTTGTTAATGTAGAATAGGTAGAAAATTCGTACAAATTTCGAAAATTTTCTCTCACGTAACCGTTTAGATAGAGGTGCTTAGAAGCAAAACGCGTTAAGTCCAAAGACGTCACTTTTGAGAAAAGGGCAAAAAACGGTGGTCGCTTCATATTAAGATATTTTATTTTGAAAACATGTAAAATATGTTTAGATGTTTGAGTAAATTATTGTGCAGAAATCTTGAGTTCTCAAAAAATTTCTAAACGGCTCAATTATTATTTTGAAAATGGATTTTATCTGTTCTGCTCCCAAAAGTTGAATTTTTTGCATTTTGTATCTCAGTTTATGGAGTTTATTCATTTTGCTTTAATTTGAAAGTAATAACAACTAGTTAAGAAGTGAGTAAAGAATATATTGTATGATGATTTTATTACATTCTTAATGAAAATTGAAAAAAATAACATGTTAGACACATAATTCTGGTGCTTCTTCAGTTATACCACATAAATCTTCTTCCACTTCTGCACCAACTTCACCACTTCACTACGTCCTTCACAAGAAGCAAAAAAATTGACGTAAAACTTTAATCATGGATTAGATTGCCAATCAGACCCAAAATGCAATTCAGGAAGCCTTTTGACATCAAATAATTTTTTCTTGTTTACTAATGTATTGTCCTTAGCAATTTTTGAAGGATTAATGCTTAAAACATTTTCTTTCCCTTTCATAATGGATTTGAAATTACCAATGGAGTGGTAATAAAACTGTTCTGCTTGGATGAGAATCATGTGCTGGGATTTTGCTGCTCGCTTGAATTGGAACTTTTTTGAAGGCTGAAATTTAAAGTGCCATTGAGAAATAGGTTTAAAATGATCTACTGCCTCTTGCTTCCAATCAAAAATATCTACGTCAATACCTAGTTGTCTTATTGTAGCATACTTTTCAATTATTTTAACATAGCCATCTGGAGTCTCGATAATTTCTTTTTTGTTGAACTCTTTTTCGCAAAGACCGAATAAACGGTCTGGTGGTATAAAAGAATGGCCTCGTACTGGAAATATCAATTATATCTCTTCAACGTTCTTAGGAGCGAATAGAAGCCATCTGTGTAGCATAGCAATCATAGTTTTATTTTTGTTTTGGCCGCCGCAGCCATCTGCAAAAAGTTTTATCTTCTTAATTTGTTATGTATCTAAGTTTTGCAGACAATGAAATACACATGACGCTACCTCATTTGAACCTTTTGGATAAGTTCCTTCTGTCCATACGTAGCTAAAGCAATTATTTGGAGACATTTTGCACTAAGAACTACCAACAACAATAGAAAAATTGAAGAGGTAAAGTTGACGTCGATAGTAAGTCTCCTGATCTGGAATTTTGGGACTGGGCAAATTTTTCTGGCAATCGAATGAGAGCGTAAGAGTTTCATTTTCTTGTACTTTTAGTAATGCAAAAAAAGCTTTAGCCTTTTTTTGTGAATAGCTTGGGTAGCTTTTAAAGATGCGGTTTGCCGAGGATCGGTTGTTTGCTTTATTTTTTCTGAAAGTTCCAGTCACGTCGAGCATATATCGACCCTAGGTGAACCAAAGCCCAAATTAAACTTATGCACAAAAATCTGGAGAAAGTACGAATGTTTCACTTTCAAGTTCTCGTTGGCTTGAGCGTTGTACATATTTGCTAACTTTTCTATACTCAAATCAGAGGAACTTCGACGAGTATTGCTACGACAATAATGCGATTCTAAACACTTTAAAGAGCTGATGTATTTTATAACACCTTGTTGTCTCTCATTGAATTTGTTAGAAATGCGGTCACCACCTCTTCTTTTCTGAGCAACATTACCATAGATTGCATAATTGTGGAGGATAGTCTGTATTCTAGAGTTACCAATCCCTAGAATAAGTCGAAAAGCCCGTTCACATACTTGAACATCTTCACCTTCACCCAATTTCCTTACGAAAAATCTTCCTGTGAAATTGTTTTCTTTTCTGTTTCCAGCTGATCTTTTTTGGCGACTACTGCGTGGAATTACTACTGTGTGTTTCATAATGTAGCTATCTTGATCACTTTTCTTTTCAGTTGCAAAAAAACATCTCGAAATGCTGTAACATTCTCGTAGGTCAATTCATTACATTTGTATATCTTTTTCTTAGCGTGATTGCAGTCTGGCATTATAATGGGCCCATGTGGTGCCGAATATCTAGAAACAAAAAGAGATTTTAGTTTATCATTCTTCAATTTTATTCTAGATTATTACCTATAGTTTAACAGTCATAATGTTTTGTATTTAAAACTCAATTGTGTATATAATTTTCTATATTTTTTTGACGGAATACACGGTAGACAGTCAGTACTAAATACTGTGATGGTAGATTTTTTCTTGTACCAAAATGTTAAATTAAAGTGTAAAAATATACAAGAAGTATTAGTTATAACGTACAAAATGGTTGTTTTTTGTGTAAAATAAACGAACTATAGGGTTAAGTTTTTTAATTACACTTTAAGTGCCTAAGTCGTATCACATATGAGTAGAGAAAAAAATGGCCAAAAGAAAGAAAAATTACTTACCTTAATTTTTTTGCAACTGCTATCTTAGTAGAAGTAGGATTACCTTTCCTCTTTCTCGCTTTAGATGGAGACACAACTGAAGGGGATTGTTCCATTTCCGGGGATAAATTTCAATACAATTATTAATATTAACCGCAAAACACCTCTCAGCACGTGGTCAGATAAAATTTACAAAGAAATCGACTGTACTCTCTATACTAAAATAAAATACTGACTGCTGACTGATATCTACTTCTGTAAATGTAGCGCCACCTCACGTGGGTCTACAGCATGCTTGTGGTTCGTTGGAATCGTTGCGGTGGACTTGACCTGTTTTGGTCTTTAAGCGGAGGAGACTTTATCTGTTTTGCTTCCAAAGTAACTTTTAGTCGATTGAAATGTATTGGAATTAATTCGTTTTGACGGTAAATAAAGTGTTGTACCTATAGAATGGACTCTGGGGAACTAGTTAAGCTCAATATCTCATTTTCGACAAAAAGTGGATTTAACGCGTTTTGCTTCTAAGCACCTCGTTAATTTTACAGATATTTGTCCAGAAATTATTATATTAACACTTTTTAATATTTTTTTTATAGATTTAATGACGAATATCAAAATGTGTTTTCATACGTTGTCTTAGCCCAGTTTGTTGGCAGTGTGGTTCTTATATGTATTACCATGTTTGAGATGGCACTGGTAAGTGGCACTTATGTTATTAGGAAGTAAAATTCGGAAGGCAACAATATGACAACTTTTGTAGGCACCAGTTGGTAGTATTCACTTTTTTTCCATGTCCGGCTACCAATGCTGCATGCTTCTTGAAGTGTACCTAGTCTGTTATTATGGAAATGAAGTTATGTTACAGGTAAACTTTTATTATAACATAAAAAACAATAAACTTTACGTAATTCTATGACAAATTGTATTAATTGCAATATTTAGAATAACTCTTAAAGAGCTGTATGGAAACGTTCTAAAATCTATTTAATTCAAATCTATCCAAAATTGTTCTTCTAAATGATATACAGAGTGTTGCACCTAAAAGAAAAAAAGCCGTTTTCAGTTAACTTATTAATTCCCTTGAAAACGCTCAGAGCCTTCGATTTTGTTTCACTATCACATCTGCAGCATCCTAGGAGGTGGTGACATCACTTCCAATGCCTTAAATAGCATAAGACGTCGAATGATACGTTATTGTAAAGTTTGTTCGTTTCTCTATGTATTGATATTATATGATGCACGAACGTTCAATAATTTTTTAATTTTATTTGAGGTAGTTACTTAACTTATAATTGCCGAAATTTAAATAAAGCATAAATTTCCAAAAAAGTAACTTAAAAATAAACATGAATTGTATTAGTTAGTACATTTTTATTCTTACAAATACCCAATGTAGCACAGAAAATGGGGTAGCTCCCTTAACATACAGTTATAAAATTTTGAAAATTTTAATGGTTACAAAAGTTGTATATTATTCCAAAATTATATAAAATAATTTGTTTACGTGTCAAATAAATAGATGTTGACAATGTTGACCTATACTGTTCATGCAATAATAAAAATTTTGTACTTTCTGCTGTAGGTACATTCTGCAATATTTCTAGGGTAGTTTAAAGGCACTGATTACAATTTGTTGTTAATCTTTTAAAGTTAGTTGAGTTGCATAGATTATGTTTTTTAAGTGACTACATAAAAAGAAATCTAAAGGTGATAAGTCTTACAATCGGAGGTCCATTCAATGGGACCTCTTCCTTCAATCCATCTATGCGAAAACATTCGACCCATAATTGCATTTATTATCAGTAGCGATCTGTTGTGTGGTTTTTTAATTCTCGCCCTATGATTGGTACAGCAAACAGTTTAAAAGCAGTTTAAAAAAGCTATCATCGAACTTGGTCTTGGGATATTTTAATATATTCTTTATTATTATATAGTTAAAAAAAGAATATTGTTTTGAAGCTAATTAAGATATTCCTTATTAATGTACAGTTGAAAAAAGAATTTCCATAAAAACTAATATAGACAGTAGGTTTTCGAGATTAATTTGAAAACTATCAGCTATTAACATAGATTAAATAGTAATGCAATGTAAACAATGTCCTTAATATTATTTACACAGCAAGTAATTGTAATTCATACATTGTGTTTCGGACTTAAATGCTGTAAACTAAAATTACTTAGGACAATATTATTTAGTATATACCAGAAGTCTCGTCTAACCGACAAGACAAATCCCCCCACTAAAGGCTAGGTCTCAATACATCGTAGCGTGGAAACTGTTCTACTAGGTACAACAATCTGTCAGGTACATAAGTCTACAGACAATTCCGAGTTGTAGCATCAAAATGATTTTAATCTGGCAAGCTCGATCCCATTTTAAACCAATAATGTCAACTAAAATAAGATCTCTTGCGATATTGCCTAGTAAATTCACATTGTAATTGAGTCTTTCAACTCTTCCAACTACAACAGACATCGTAGCTACCTTTAGTAAAAACTAAATAGATAGAATCATTTAGTCATAATCCCATGGATGTAGCTTCGCAGCATTACCTGCTCGAGTAAGTTTGTAAACCAAATTTTCCAACCTGCGATTCCTCTCGTTAGGCAACACTTTTCCCAATAAGTCATAAATATTTTTGCCAAGTAATCATAGTACCCAAGAAACTAGCTGCGGTAACACAAATGTGTGTAAGTAACTCTTTTGCACAAGTTAGAATAGGGGGAAAAATATCAAATGCTTTCTGCGTTAATTCTGGACTGAGACAGGAAGATCCGTTGTCCCCATTGCTGTTTAACCTGGCCTTAGAATATGTCATGCGAAAAATATATCCAAAAATCAAACCAGTCATAATTGCTCTGGGAGCAAAAATCATACTCGCCTTTGCGGATGACGTAGACGCAGTAGCACATTCAACATTAGAAATTAAGGATATTTTTTTGAGCTTTGCGAATAAGGCAAAACATTACTATAAATGATCACAACTTCGAAGTGGTTAAAGAATTTAAATATCTAGGAGCAACAATCACAAATGACAACAAATTAGAGCAAGAAGTTAAAACGAGAATAATGACAGGAAACAGATCTTTCTTTGCAATGCAATATCTAATAAAGTCAAAACTTCTTTTACGAGACACAAAAATCCGGATATACAAGACCATAATACGACCAGCAGTCGCGTATGGAAGCGAAACATGGACGCTAGCAAAAAGAGAAATAAATAAATTGCTGGTGTAAGAACGTAAAATTCTTCGAATGATATATGTCCCTTGCAGAGATAGCGTGACGAACGAATGGAGGGGCATATACAATAACGAGCTAGAGTCTCTATTCGGAAAAGAAAATCTAGTCAGATATATAAAGGTCAATAGACTCAGATGGGCAGGGCATGTGATATGCAGAGGGAAGAAGGTCTGTAGGGCGGCCTAGAAAAAGGTGGAAAGATGTAGTCAAAGAAGATCTAGAGAAAATGGGAGTGCGACAATGGGAATTATTACCACACTGCCGACAAACATGGAAGGCAATAGTAAACGCGGCAAAGACTCACGAAGAGTTGTAGCGCCATTGATGATGATGATGATGATGATGATGATGATGATGATGATGATGATGATGATGATGAAGTAATCATAATAAAGCATAAAAGTGTTCGAAGGTGTATGTGTCATATTAAATCAACAAATCCACAGTTAATGACATTATTGTTACATCTATATCACGTTTTCAGATGATCTGTAGTGTGTCTTACGTGGAGTACTAGAGTGCTCAGACTCACAGTCTAAGACAAACACAAAAAGGCGTGGTTAGTATAGCTATTAAAAATATGGAATGAATCTTGTATAAATACGAGTGTGCCATAGAGTTACTTATTTTAAAAATATTGTTTTAAACATCATTCCAGTGCAGTAACCATAGCACTAACTAAGAAAAAAATACCATACCAATAGTGGTTAACCGTCTTTTGTTTAACATTTCATGTAACGATTTCATATAATATCGCTAGTTTTCTCTTTTGCTTTTTAATATTGAAACAAATATTTAAATTTTTAGAGCACTCAGTTAACTTACTCTGCCTATCAATGTTCTTGGGAAAATGCATCTGAGGAATTTAAGAAAAATTTATTATATTTTATGACACGAAGTCAGGTGGACATTAAAATTCTCGCCGGAAGCATTTTTACTCTAAACTTACCATGTTTTGTAACGGTAAGTATGAGAATTTAACTATATTGATCGAAAGTATATAACATATGGGATAACATTTTTATAACACCAAGGCCTAAAGTGAATCAACCTTCAATTTTGTGACATGACATAACTTAGTCAACAATCTTGGCGGTTATACAAATTTTTAGGTAAAATGTAATTACCAGTACAACAATTACAATAACTTACACATGCCACAAGGAAACAATTTCAGAACCTTATTATATTATTTTTAATATTAAAAAATCGATATTATTTTAACAGGTTGACTGTGTCCCAGGGGACCGGTGTTCGTTATTATTACAGCATTATACTTGTCTTAAGATTCTAAACATTTCTAAAAGAAAAAAATGTACCGGGCTTTGGGGGCCGGTAACGCACAGAGATTACAATTTGTTACTCGGGTGCAAGACCGGTCCTGCGGGACCGGTGCATATTTATATATCTGCATGCTTGCGCAGTTAATCGACATTTAGTATCGTGTGTATTTCAATAGCAGGTGTGTTTACGTCCGTGTTTTACGTAGTTTTACTAGTCTAAAAATGTCATCTCGCGTTAAAAAGATTTTGTTTTTAGCTCAAACAGCTAATACAAACAAAACAAAAACTGTAGAGTGTAACGAACCGAGTACTTCAGTTGAAAATAAAAAATATGACGAAGGTAACCCAAATATTGTAAATTCGCGCCAAAGTCCAACTGATTAAAGAGACCATGTGCTTGCAGAGTTGCCAAATAGTGACAGTGAAAATGAACGGGACGATCTTTTTGATTCGGACGATTCTGTAATCGACAAAAACTATGTTCTTTCTTCAGATGAATCGTACAGTGATGTAAGTGAGAGTGATTTATTGATAATTATTGATGAGATTATTTAATGAGACAAAAATTGATAACGAAAAAATGTCAGAATCTGAAAATGATGATGAAAACGAGTGGCATGATATAGGTGAGAGTGACAATGAAACTGGTGAGTTGAATCAATATCAAGATATGCCTATATTAAATTTCAACGTTAACGAAATAAAAAATCCTATAGACGCTTACAAGTTATTTGTAACCGACGATCTTTTACAGAATATTGTCACTGAAACAAATAGATTTGCTCGAGAAATGTTGTTAAATATACATCGATCAAAATCACGTATACGTTACTGGGTTGACTGCGATATAGCCGAACTGAAACGTTTTTTTTTCAATATGTATAGTTATGGGATTAGTTGATATAGAAATTTATATTGGTCGAAAGATCCCATGTTCAGGAATGAGTTTATTACGACTACCATGAGACGAGACAGGTTCCTTTTACTGATGCGTTGCATTAATTTTTGTAATAATCAGCAGTGTAATAAAGATGATCGGCTCTATAAGTTAAGGGAAGTTTTAAAAGTCCTGAATAAAAATTTTCAAGCTGCATTAACTCCAGGACGGATTTTGGTAGTCGATGAAAGTATAGTACCTTATCAAGGAAGACTGCAAATAGAGCAATATCTGCCAAATAAAACACACCAGTATGGAATTAAATTATATAAGTTATGTACAGTGGATGGTTATACTAACAACATAATCGTTTGTCGTGGTAAAAATACGACTACCAGTGCAAATACTGCTCAGAGTGAGCAGATAGTGTATGATCTTCTTAAACATGTTGAATTCGAAAATGGCTACAATCGCTACTTGTATGCTGATAATTATTACTCATGAGTTTACCTTTAGCCAAATCATTATCCAAAAAACAAATAATTTATTGTGAAACCCTGAGGTTCAATAGAAGAGGTATTCCCATAACGGTACCTAAAAAATGAAAAAGGGAGAAATTTGGGGTACACAGAACAACTCCTTACGTATTATAAAATGGATGGACAAACAGCCAGTTCTGATGTTAAGCACTGATCCAACCCATTTAACTACTTTAAAACCAACAGGAAAGCGAAACTGGCAACGTGAGTTTGTATTGAAATCAAAGGTAATTATTGATTACAATCAAGCAAAAAAAGAAGTAGACTTTAGTGATCAGATGAGTTCATATCATTCCGTTTTAAGAAAAAGTTTAAAATTTTACCGTAAACTAGCCTTTGAATTTTTGCTCGACACATCTATTGTAAATGCCTGGATTGTTTATATCAAGATTAGTTGTTCCACAACATTATCTATAATGGAATTTAGAAGAAGATTGGCGCAGGAGTTACTTGTTACTACAGCTGCACACGAAAACACCACTACACCCAGAAGAGTTCCCCATACTTTTGTTAAACTGTCAGGACCTGGAAAGAAAATGAGAAGACAATGCCAAGGATGCTATCATAAATTAAGAGAAACGCATTCAAGCAAAAAGGCAAGTAATATGGTGACAAAAGTAACAAGTTACTGCAATGAATGTCCTGGACAACCAGGAATGTGTTTATCTTCCTTTAATAGCATTTATAAAAAATAATCTATTTTTCTGAAACTTGATTGTTTTTTTTTAATAACTACGAAAAAATCTTTTATTTTCCTCAAACTTTATGTTTTTTTTTGTTTAATAACTAAGGACATAAATATTATTTAGTTTACATGTTTTTTTGTTTTCAAATAACATTTACGCTAATAAAATATTAAGAAGTTTTGATCTTTTAATCTAAATCTGTAAAAAATAGTAAGCTCTCTTGATACTTTAAAATAAAATGGACGGAATAAAATAAAATACTTACAGGACAATATAATTTGAATACCATCCTTGAAAAATATTTAATTTCTAACAACATACTCTCAAGTCACGTTTCATAATATCATGTTTTATATGACATCGGCTGTCTCATAAAATGGAAGTTTTTTAAGAAAAGCCTTATATTTTAAACGTCACAAAAAGAAAATTATTATACAGGTACTATACTTAAAAGAATTGAAAAAGGTTACATTATTTATTATTATAGCTCAAAATATTCCCGCTAACGGACAAAAATGTAGTAGATTACTAAATACAATATGCTTAAGATAAATAATCAAAATATACTTTAAGCAGATAAATAGATAGTTTATTTGACTATAAGTTACACAAAGATATAGGAACAATACATTAAAGATATTTTAAATATAAAAATACATATATATATATATATATATATATATATATATATATATATATAAATATATATATATATATATATATATATATATATATATATATATAATGTCGGTTTACAACGTTCTTCGACGTCTTCCGATTTCCAATCTCCATCTCATTCTATCGTTCCATAGATCGTCCTCCAGTTCTCTTTCTCTGATTTCTTTATCAACTCCTTCTCTCCCACTTCTTCTAGGCCTTTCTGGTCTCCGCCTTCCTCTTGGTTGCCATTCAAGAATTTGTCTTGATATTCTATTCTCCGGCATTCTCCTTACGTGTCCGTACCATCTGAGTTGTGTTAAAAATACATACAAAGCGTAAATACAATACATAATAAAATAATTCAAATATTTTAAGTTTATTATACAGTAGTAATGCATACAGAAGATGGCTTCCTACTTATTTCGAAATATCCGAAGGCTACTACAAACTTTTTCTTATTTCTTGTTGTGTGAGTGAATATCACTGTTACATAAAAAATTTCTTTGATTCTTATGAATTAGTATCAAAAACTTCAAAATGTATATTTCTTGTTTTTCTTATAGTGCGGTACACCTCTAGTGCGTTGGCGAATTAGCTTAAGGCCAGACGTCTGTCTTTTGCGGCATGCAAAAGATCGCCAGTGGTATTTATGCCTGTCCAGTTCTTTATGTTCCGTAGCTACGACATTTGTTTGTGACCTACTCCTCTCTTGCCTTTAATCTTTCCCTGGATGATTAGTGGAGAAATTGCGTGTTTTTTCCTCTCAGAAAATGGCCGAGGTATCCAATTTTTCATACCTTGATCAAATTGAATAGTTCTCTCTCAGTATTTGTCTTTCTTAAGATTTCCTCGTTTCTCACCCTATCTGTCCATGGTATGCGGAACATTCTTCGCAACGTCCACATTTCAAAGGCCTCCAACTTATTAATGGTAGGTACTCTTAACGTCCATGACCATACATAGCATTTAACCACCCTGTAGCGGAGATTGAAGGAAAGATTGCGGTAACATAGTAGCGGTTTAAATTTGATAAAAGCTTGTCTTGCTTGTTCGGTATAGCATTTTATTTCTTGTTGAGGATCCCATTGGTTATTTATCATCATTCCCAAGTATTTAAATGTTTTCACTTGATCGATTGGAGCATTATCTACTTGCAGTTGTATTCTTAAAAGTGCGTTTTTTCTTATTGCCATGCATTTAGGTTTTCCAGCATTGATCTTTAAGCCATATATTTTTCCTACGGTGTTTATTTTATTTAACATCAACTGCATATCATCATATATGCAGTTGTATATCATAATATGCAACTGCATATCATATTTCATACACTGTTAATATATTTACATCCTTAAGTATGCCTTATACGGAACACCTGCAATACATCTCACAATACGATTTTGTTTCTTGAAATCGTTCTTCATACTTGAAGAGCCACCGCAGATAGATATATTACAATTCATTGTCGACTGTACTTTAGCAAAATAAAAAGACCAAGATGGTGCTGACAATTTATAATACTTTCACCATGGCAATACTTAGATAAGATTTAGTAGAACTTGCATGGGACACAAACAATACAAATTTAGTTTTGTGAACATTGAACAGAAGCGTCTGATTACTGGAACAATCAGAGAAGATCTTTAGTGAATTTGTTCATTTATCTTGTAAAAAATTAAGCCTTTATCGCGCTATAGCATTGTTGAATCATCCGCATAAATTAATACAAATGAATCAGACATTGCATATGTTCAGTAATATACAAAATAAATAATATAGGGCCTAATATGGAGCCCTATGGTACTCCATTCTTATTAACAATTTGACCAGATATTCAAATTTTGAAGCTATTTTTCATTTTAACTATTTGGTGTTGTTCTTTCAGATATGATCCAAACCAACTATAAGGAGGCCCTTAACACCATATATGTACAGTCTATCGAGGAGTACATCGTGTTGCACACAATCAAAAGTGCGACTAAGGTCACAAAAAATGGAAGTCAGATATTCACTATTATTAATTGAGATTGTATGACTTCCTCATAGAAACTGTTATTGGCTGTGAAAGTAGAAAATTTATTTCGAAATCCAGGTTGATGTTTTGTGATAACTTGATTGATATCTAAAAATAATAAAAGTTGTTTTAGCATTGCATATTTCAAAATCTTAGATGAGATAAAATAAATCCAAATAGAACAGACAATGGTCGAAAATTTGACATTATTTCAGGATCACCTTATGTTAATACCGGTAAAATAATAGAACTTTTTAGCATACTGGGAAAAACACTCATGTGATTTGCTCCAAAAACACACACTGGAGATCGAAAATCAGGGTCTTCAAAACTATTATCAGACCAATAGTATGTTATGGATGTGAGACATGGGTTATGACAGAAGACACAAAACGAAAGCTGGAAGATGTCGAAAGATATTTGGATATATTAACGAAAACGGAGTATAAAGATCAAGGTACAACCATAAACTATATCAACTGTTTAAAGAGGCACCGATTTCATAATTCGGTAAACTTCACAGACTTCGATGGGCTGGTCGTGTAATGAAAATAGAGACTGGAAGATTGCCAAAAAGAGTCCTAGATGGTAATATGCAGGATGCAAGACCAAAAGGAGGGCCATGGAAAAGGTGGAAGGATGAAGTGGAGCAGAGGCGCATGATTTGCTAGACGTGAGAACCTAGAGAAGATCAGAGGCATTTTTTGGAGGAGACCAAGGCTCGATTTGGGCAGTAGCGCCATTGGAGAGAGACAGGGCAAAACACCAGTATTGAAAGAAGCATTTATTATGTGAGCAAGGAGTGTCAAAATGTAAAAAGCAATTTTCTTAATTATCTATACCCGATATTTCAAAATCCTATCAAAACCCATCAAAACCACACGATGCTTATTTTAATTTTATATTTAAGTATGTCTGATAAGATATCTTCCTCTGGTATATAAAAAAGAAATCAGGAACGATCATAAAAACTATTCTAACAATCTAATAAAACATATAATACAAGATAACTGCAATATGAAAGTACTGAAAGCAAAAAACTCAAGCGGCATAACAAAAATCATAGAAATAAAAAATGACAAAAACGTCACCGTCCGAGACAGAAAGGAAATAAGCAAGGCCATTGAAAAATTCTACACTAAATTATACTCGGTAAATACACAACCACAACAACGACGTACTGAACGAACAATAATTAACACCGGCTTAGAAGAAATACCGGACATAACCGACTATGAAATAAAAATGGCCCTAAATGAACTAAAAACGAATAAAAAATTACAGTTGAAATGTTGAAAATTGGTGGCAGAAAAATGGAACAGGTATTAAATATGGAAACGGTATTAAATATTTTATTTAATCAAGTAATTGATGAAGGAAAGATTCCTCAAGAATGGTACAACTCCGAAGTCATTCTACTATTCAAGAAAGGAGACAAAGCAAACATCGAGAATTACCGACCAATATCCTTGCTATCACATCTGTAAAAATTACTAACTAAAATCATAACCAAGCGCCTAACACATAAGCTCGATTTCTATCAACCTATCGAGCAGGCTGGATTCAGAAAACATTTTAGTACCATAGACCACTTGCACACCGTAAGAACACTGATAAAAAAATGCATCCGTATAATGTTCCAATTCATATGGCGTTCGTCGATTTCCATTAAGCATTCGATTCTATCGAATTATGGGCAGTGCTTGAATCTCTAGAAAATGCACTTATAGATTCAAGATACACTAACAATAATAGCTGATAATATCCAAGAACTAAATGATATGTTACAACAATTAAATGCAGTTTCAGGAGCGGTAGGCTTAAAAATAACCTACAGTAAAACAAAAATACTGAGCCGAGACCAGACAAATATAACAATACGAAATCATACCATAGAACATGTTGAACATTATGTATATCTAGATCATGTCATCAAACTTCTTCTTCTTCTTCTTCGTCTAGCCATTCACGTCCATATCTGAACATAAGCCTCTTCAAGTCTTCCTTTCCATTGTTTTTTATTGTACGCTACTTGTAGCCAATTTTTCCCGGCAGTCCTTTTCAGATTATCTGTCCATCTCATAGGAGGTCTGCCTCTGGGTCTTTTGTGTTGGTATGGTCTCCAGGTTAAAATTGATCCGTGCCATTTGTTTAGATCGCTCCTAGCTACATGTCCAGCGTATTCCCATTTCAACTTTAATGATTTTTGCACCACATCGGTGACTTTGGTTTTCTGTCTTATCCATGTGTTTGTTTTCTTGTCCTTAAGTGATATACCTAGCATTGCTCTTTCCATCGCGTGTTGAGTGACTCTAAGTATATTCATATTCTTTTTTGTGATTGTCCATGTTTGTGCCGCATAAGTTAATATCGGAATAATGCATGCATCAAAAACTTTAGATCTAAGATGTTATTGAATTTGTTGATTTCTGAGTATATAGTTCAGTTTATCGAATGCTGCCCAAGCTAACTTTCTTCTTCTTTTTATTTCTTCATCAAGTCATCAAACTAGGCAGTGATGCCCAAGTCATCAAACTAGGCAAACCAAATCAAGATGCAGAAATTAAAAGAAGAACACAACTGGCATGGGACGCTTTCGGTAAACTAGCATATATCTTGAAAAATACCTTCATTCCTGTAAACTTAAAAAAAAAGGTGTATAACACATGCATACTACCAGTTTGTACCTACGGCTTGGAGACAGTGGCCCTTACCAAAAAATCTGCTAAAAAATTAGAAACAATAGAGAGCAATGGAACGAATCATGCTTGGAATATCACTGAGAGACAAGATTAGAAACACCAAGATAAGACGTAGAACGAAGAGTAGGGATATTGTGGAAGAAATTACAAAACTGAAATGGCGCTGGGCAGGTCACGTAGCCCGATATAATGACAACAGGTGAACACGGAGAATTCTAGAATGGAGGCCAAGGACGACAACAAGAAGCATGGGAAGACCTCAAAAAAGATGGGTAGATGAGATAAGAGCAGTGTGGCAGGCAAACAGTGGATTAGATTGGCGCAAGATAGAGAAAGATGGAAGCAATTGGGAGAGACCTACATTCAGGAGTAGATGTAAAAAGGTTGACAAAGAGAGGTATATAAGCTAGGAACAAACTATTTTAAACAATATCGTTGGAATACTGAAAATTAAAATTTACTTTACTTATTTTACTGGTTATATCTTCTGGTTCATTTAGAAAGGTCATCATTTTTGTTTGATATTAAATCTGGGTCTGTAATTTTATTATCATCTATTTTTTTTTATTAAGTTTATTTTCAATAGCCCATGCGGTTTTGCTTTTATTAAAAGATAGTTTTTATTAAAATATAATTGACTCTTTGTGGTCTCAACAAGTTCTTAGCTAAATTTAATACATGAATAACTACATTGTTAAATAAAATTGAAATAAAATATCTGTAAATAATTGTCACTTTGTTTTCAGATATTAAAATCTTCGTGGTCCTATTTTGCCGTTCTCAGAAGCATTAATAATTGAATAAAAAGAAGACGAAATATTTGCCAGGATTCTTAAGTTAGTTTTTTTTTTATTTTTGCTTGTTAAACAACACTTAAAAAAGATTAATAATTTATTTTGTACACGCCTTTAATGTTTTACTTGCAAATAAATTGAGCAAACTACATGTATGGGATTATTATTATTATAAAATATTTTTAGACTTTTTATTTTAATCACCATTAAACTGTATGGATTTACTGAAATAAAATTTAAACGAATCTATGTAAATTCAGATGGATATAGTGACAGGAAGAGGGTTTAATAGGTATACAAAATTATAAGACGAGAAGATAACGAGCTCGTTCCATAATAAAACAAAAAGTATTTCTTTCCAGATAAAAAAATAGACATTAATTAAATTATCAAATTTAATATCAATATAATTGTCAAAAACAATATCTGGATTAGAAAGAAAAGAAATCTAGACAAAGATTTCTACCTGGTTTTACTGGAGTATCAATTATAGGAAATTCCGAGTTAGTCCATGGCATCCACATCTTTTTTTGTTCCAGATGAATTTATTTGACGTATGTTACATAAGGTAATATAAAAAATGTAAATTTCTGTTTGGACATTAACATTTCCTAAGGACAAATATCGTTAGTTTAAAACCTCAGCCAATAGAAAGTGTTTTATTACAAGGCGTTTTGTACATTTACCTCCAAAAAAGAGAACGTAGAACAACCCTTTGAGAAAAATAAAACTATAAAAGTTATGTGACAGAGGTAAAAAACATGGAAACAAGAGAACTTACAAAAAAGATTACTAAAAATAAGAAAACAATTTTATGAAATATTATACAGAAGCCGTCCACAACAACCAGGCAATAACTCACTGCAAACCAAAAGGAAACACATAAAAAACAGTCACTGGTAACGCTTTTTAGAATAAATGGAAATGATTTTTACGATCTACAAAAGGAAATATGGCGCTTCATTAGAGGTCAAACAACGGAGGTAAAGGAACTACCAGAACCAAAACACATAGAAAGGTATATGTGGATTGACTATCTAAAAAAATGCTCTATGCAAAGGAAGAACAAATAACGCTAGAACCAGAAACACCAGTAATTACCACATATAAAGAACTTAATATAAATGTACAGGAAATTCGTAAATTACCCGAAAAGCTTAAGAACAGAACAATGTCAGGTAAAGATGGGATACTAAATAAATTACTGAAATATTGTGGAGCAGCAATGACAGAACAATTAACTAAAATACCGGAAGAATGGAGAACGAGCGAACTAATTCTACTATTCAAAAAAGGAAATAAATATAGCGAGAAAACTACAGAGGTATAAACTTGTTAAATACTATCCTAAAACTTACAACTAAAATTTTACAAGTATTAATAAATTAGAGGATAAGTTTAGCAGATGAACAACAGGTTTTTCGTAGTGGAAGATCGTGCAGATGCAATATTCGTTATAAAGCAAATTACTAAGAAATCACTAGAGTATAATAGATCTGCTTTTTTGTGTCTGATTGACCTAAAGAAAGCGTTTGACAGAGTAAGACTTAAAGATATATTCCATCTTCTGTGCAATAGAGAAAATATTATACAAACTATCGAAAACATCTACCAAAACAACAAACTGGAAATCAGATTAGATGGACAACTTACAGAACATATAGAAATAGGCAGCGGAATAAGACAAGGGAACTTATTGAGCTCCATGTTTTTTAATTTAATCATTGATGAAATCATCAAAAGCGTTAAAACAAAGCAGACAGACGACGCAACATTGATAGTCCAAGATGAAGATAGTCTGCAAAGACTAGTCCACAGATTTAACATAAGAGCAAAAGAATTTTACATGACAATTTATCTCAGAAAACTAAAATAATAGTAGTCAGCAAAGAACTAACCAGATGTAAAATAGAAATTAATGGCATCAGTATTGACCAAGAATGGAAATAAAATACCTGGAAATTTCACTATCTAACTATGTAGACCTGGACAAAGAAATGAGAGATCAAGTACAAAAAGCAAATAGACTGGAAGAATGCCTTAATAACACTATATGGCGAAACAGACACATTAACACTGAGATGAAGTCAAGAATTTATAAAGCCAGTATAAAACAAATAATGACATATGCCTCAGAAACAAGACCCGGCACGCACAACGCAAAGGCTACTGGAAACGGCAGAGCTGAGAGTACTAAGAAGAATTACAGAAAATACGTTGAGAGATCGAAAGAGAAGTGAAGACATTAGAAGAAAATGTAACATACAGTGTATAAATAAATGGACACAAAATGGACAAAATGGACAAAATAGAATAACCACACAGAATGGATGAGACCTGTGTCGTCAAAATAGCAAGAGATAAGTCACCAATCGGCAGAAGAAGTATCGGTCGTCTTGCTAAAGATGGATTGACAACCTTCCATAGAGCTCTTATTCTGCCAATAAACAAGCAGAATTGCTTATAAAGGGGAAGGAGAAGAAGAAGACGAAGAAGAATAAGAATAAAGCAAAAGGAGTAAATTACTAAATGTGGGCCCTAAAGTAATGCCGGATATAACACCAGAAGAAGCAAAAACCTCTTTAAAAGAAATAAATAATATTAAAAGTGAAACTGGAACAAACCATGAAGTGGAGATATCCAGGAGTGGCTAGTATACCTGTTGAATACAAAGCACGTGGTGTTCGTGTGTATTAAGGTATAAAAAAATTGCTTATTACAAGCTTAAATTTTTATTTTAAGAAGATCTTTATGGAATTAATCATTCCATCATCAGTTAACTAAAAGAGAGAGTAAAAATACCAATATTAAAAAACACAAGTTAAAATTTAAATATATGAAATTCCGAAAAGATCTTCTTAAAATAAAAATTTAAGCTTGTAATAAGCAATTTTTTTATACCTTAATACACACGAACACCACGTGCTTTGAAATAAATAATAAATCTCCCGAAGAAGAAGTCAAAGAATAGAAGCTGTCAAAATGGGGGTAAAGTATTACTACCACAGGTTTAAGATTTTTAGCTATGTTATCTCGCTATTGCTGACGAGGTCGTTCATGTGTTCTTCTTTCGGTTGGGACTTCTTCCCATACCAGCGTTGCTATTCTTCGTCAAAATGCCTTCTCAGGTGTCCTACCGACTGGTGTCTTCTGGACTTTATTTCTTTTATTATATTAGCGTCCGGATATAATTCTTTGAGATCTTTGGTAGTTCCTATTGTATATTTTCCTGCTGCTTTGTCAAGCATATGCCCAAAGATCTTCCTTAACATTTTTCTTTCCCAAACGCGTAGTCACTCTTCGCTGGACTTTGTTATCGTCGACGTTTGACATCATACATCACTATGGGTCGAATGTCACTTTTATATAGTTGTATCTTTGTACGTCTCGTTGGTTGTTTAAATTTTATAAGGTTTTGATTTTAATATTTTTTTAGGGTTTAAGACCAAGTAACAAGGCCAAATTTATTTATCTACGATATGTTGCTATTGGCTTAACATATTTCTCCAAGTAATCGTCACAACTTTAAAACAGTAACTTATATTTTGTGAAGCCCCATATAATATTTAACTTACTTTTTTGTACATTTAAAATTTATTGTCTTGTACAAAATTAAAGTTGAAATTTTGTTAAATACAAGTTTCCTCCTAAATGTTCAGTTTAATTAGCTGTATCATAATTGTATTCGTACATTTCTGTTAATTAATTATAACAATGATAATAACAGGTTTATTTAGATCTAAGGTAAATAACATAACTTACAATTAAAAGATTTAACAATATTATTTTTAAACTCAAAAGAAAAGGTGTACACAGAAAATAACACAGTTACAACTTCATTATATAATTTCAGAAATTAAAAATATACATGCAATTAATAATTTGAACAAGGCATATTTCTGTTTTGGAAGCTTTTATCGGGTGTCAAAATATTTACTGAATTTATAATCTTAGTTCTGGACACATATCAAATCCTTTGATTCTTATTCCTTATTTTTAAAAGATCTTTCTTATCTCCCGATGTATAAATATGTATAAATCTCTATAAGATAAATAAACATATCTCTCGATATATAAATTATGGCAATTCATAGATTTTAGACCTCTTTCCATGGAAGCAAATTCAAGTATATTATTCGTCGTTTAAAACCATGTGTACAAGTCCTTTGTCGAATTTTGACAGAAAAATTATAAGATCTTTGTAAGAAGTAAAGACTATTAATATACAGAACAATATTTTACCGCAGACGATCCACCAGACGATTCAGACTGGAAACCTGATTACGAGGAATAAGTAGTAATAATTCCTATCGATTATGACAATAATGAATCTCTAAACCATTTCAGACCAGGACCTTTGCGCTGCGAGTAGTACCGTTATGTACTACTCAACCACTACATGTTACAATACTTAAATATTTCTTCGAATAAAGTACTACAAAGAACTAACAAAAGCAGCTACAAATGAAATGGTGATAAATGGTACTGTAAGTCTTATGATGTTTACAGCAATTTTCAAATAAAATTGGAAAGAAATGTTTCCAAAATTTTAAATATTTTAATGGCAATGTTCTACTAGACGCCATATTTTTCGCCCAATAACTTTTATAAAAAGCATTTTGAGCTATAATAATCCACCGGATCCAGCTCTGTTGCTATCTAGTAGTGGCGATAAAATAGTGGTAGAGTTCTGGTTCCTATCTGACGTAAAAGGCAACTTATCGGAAAAGAATGAGAGGTGGTGAGCCATCGATTGAGGTGCTGAGATCGTAGAAACGCACGAAAAAGGCTGGATATTCTGGTCAACAGCCTGCGTTCTTAGTAATGCAAGATTAAAAGGTCTACTCACAAGCTGAACGTGAGCTTCTAGTAGGTTCCTACTTTGAGGATGAGTGGTAGAGGAGTGGCGACCTGTCCAACGTGCAAGGTCAAGACCTTATTCCTACCTGCGTTCGCCTGTTCACCCTCACAAGAATAATGGACAATTTGTAAATGTATTTTAATACGTATAAAGGTTTTAAAATATTACAAGCGACTAAGATTGCATGTGATAGGACGAGGAACATGCGGTGGGGTTGTAGCGGTGGTTCTTCTAAAAGAGCATAAATGCTGGGTACCGGAAAAGTTGGAAAAGCTCCTGTGATTAATCTAAGACTTTTATTATGAATAATATCTAATGATTTAAGAAGCGCATTGGAATAGGCAATTGCTTCATAATCTATCTTAGAACGTATTAAAGATTTATAAAGAAGAAGTAGAGTGGATTGGTTTGAGCCCCGGTTTTTGTTACAAAGAGATCTTAAGGCCCTTCCTCGCGATTCTGGGCGTAGCTAAATTCCAATGTAAAAGTTTATATCAAATAACGCAAAAACTATGGCAGATATTGAGATGATTCTTTTTTTATATGAAAGGTCTTAAAAAGTTCTAGTGCTCTATTTGGTTGTAAATTAATTAATTGTTTAAACAATATTTTTTTTTAAATATTTTTGGTTAAAATAAACGTAAAATTTTTTTTTTTTGAAATAGGGCACTACAGAATTTGACCCACTTTCCGAATCTGTTTTTATTTTTAACATAAAGTGTAACACAAAGCAGCTATTTGATATAAACTTTTTAAAAAATCTCAAAGTTCTGCTAAATATTACTCTCTCTCGGTCAGTACAGGCTGTCTTTGTCGATAGCTTCTGGATTCTCGCCGACAGGTAGGTAAGAAATTTACACTCTCTCATAAATAATGTTGAATAACATTATTAGGGCTTATTAAAGAGTAATACCCAAATATTTTGCAGTATTTGAATATGGAATTTGATTATTTATATTTATTGGACAATACCCAAATATTTTGCAGTATTTGAATATGGAATTTGATTATTTGTAGTTATTGGAATATTTATTTTAAACGTTTTTGTTAGTAAAGTTTACATAATTTATGAGGTTTGTTTCGTCACTGCTTGTCCAGTCATATTAGTCCAGGGTAATAAGGATTTTCTCGTGACACTCAATAATCCAGGTAGCTGACAACTTTTTTAGTTTTTGTAGACCTATAAGAAGAAAACCTATCTGTTTCCTGCCTAAAGTTCGGAGCCGTTTTTTAATGATTAACAATTTAATGCAAAAAACGCGATTTTTTCTATTTTTTGCACTCCATTAGAAAGCTAAATAATTGACATAAAATGACAAAATTTTATTTTTTAGAATATTAACAGCTTCAAAATGCCGATTTTTGAAAGTTGAAAAGTCAATTTGTTGCTTCGCAAACTGCAAAATAAGTGACAATTGATATTTGTTAAAAACTTTTAGTAAACTTAAACTTTAAACTTTAGAGTTCCACCCAAAGTTGGGTATTGGTGTACTTAACAAACCCTCAAAATTTGGGACCGATATATTAATTATATTTAAAAGTTATTGTATTTGTTTATCTCAGAGACCTTTTTTTTTACAATAACAACAGAGATAGAAAATAATAAAGATAGGGTAATTCTGTGGGTGACAAATTAAAGCAAAAGACTTATACTATCAATATGCATTAAAAAAAATAAAAGAATAATTTATTATAGTCAAAAATCCTGATGTCAAATTTTTGAAATTATGTAGTTTATAAACATTTAGATTAACTTTAAAAACATTGTCCCTAGAAAAATCTTTTTTACATTCGAAAAGCTAGTATTTTCACCCGAATTTTCAAATAAAACAATTTGGCCTAGGTTAATTTGGGCCAAAGTTAGCCATGTTTTTTTGTTAATTCACAGCTAATTTGATTATAATAATTAAGGAACCTTTGTTAAAGAATGGGATTTGTATTTTTTGTTAAAAAATTTGCACAAACATTGTACCTTTACAGGACCCTCTACGAATTTTCAAAAATGTAGTTCAAATAGTGACTAGGAAGAACCCACAAATCCATGGCGTTTAAATACCGAACAAACAATTTTAAACTAATAAAATTTTCTATATCTCCGGATCTACTCAATGGATTTTGATCACTCTTTTTTTAATTTGTATGTAATTTCTACGTACATTACAAATATGTAATTTGTTTATATATTAATTAATTAATAAATGGTCTAGTTTGTTTAAACAATTCGTGAAAAAATAATTTTCTTCCAAAAATCTATTTTTTTAATACCTAGTATCATTAATAATCATAGAAAAAATAGCGTTTTTTGCATTAAATTGTTAATAATTAAAAAACGGCTTCAAATTCAAGGCAGGAAACAAGTAGATTTTCTTCCTATAAGGTCTACAATAACTAAAAAAGTTGTCAGCGACCTGGATTATTGAGTGTCACGAACATGGTCTATTTTTTGCTTATTTCCCTGGAGTATATATTTGATTAACATCTGTGTAATTTTTCTGTCGCTTTTTCGCTGGTTTTGCATATTGCACATTTAATATTTTATTGTAAGAAAGGATAAGTTGTGAAATGTGATCTTGCCATGTTAGCTTTGAATCAAAGATTAAACCCAAGAATTTGTGATGATCTGTAAACTCTAGTTGAAACATCTGTAGTGATAATAAATTATAATAAAAATCTTGGAAGTGTTATAAGAATTGTAAAGTAAATAAATGTTTCTGTCTTTCAAAACAATTAAATGAGTATCCAATTCTTTCAACAATAGATTAAACGGGATATTTCATAATAAGAATAAAATCATGAAACATAATTCATATTTCATAATTCAATTATGATTAAAATCATAATTATTTTAGTATATAATTTAATATTATTGTATATTTGTATATTATTTTCTATACATTACCTATTTATTTTCATTAATTATTTTTGTTCTAAAACAATACCGTTTCAAAACCACGCCCAATGGAAAATATCACCGAAAATCCAAAGCTTTTTTAATTATAGGCTATCAATTGGATATTTACTTCAGATTGAAATAAGCCTATTATTACATCAGTAGCATTAATTACCAAAAATATATAAATATAAGTATCTCAACCGTAAATTAATTGATCATTTAGCAGAAAATTGTAACAAACAAGTATTTGACTTTAATTTCGTTTAAACGGAATCAATCTCAATATGTTTAAAAAGGTAAGTAAAATTATTTAACGATATTTTTAATATTTCTTGCGCTTTTTTTGTTTATTTTGTCGGGATAGGTACAAAAATAGGAAAACTCAAAACTCAATTTAAAATTTGGAAAATTCATACGGTAAACTTGAAGAAATCCACAAAATAAAAGAGTCGGTTGTTTATTGGACACACAATATATATTTATTGGACTAAAAAAAATCGGTTGCCTGTAAAGTCGGTTTTACGGGCGAAGATTTTACGTGACAACGTCTTTTTCTCGGTAGAATATTTATTGATATGAATATTATTAAATTGCACAATAGAAACAAGGAATTGAATGACATTCATAATTTACTTAACACTATCAACATTTGTCAATAGTATGACATAACCTATAAACTCAGTTTCTCAACTTTTGTGTCAATCTAACAATTAATCAATCAATCATAGTTTACGATAATGAAATATTAGTGTACAATTATTTACCTTTATTGTTGTAGTTGTTGTAAATGACGAATCTAAGCACTCCACATTTTCACTACAGACACAGCTGACGATACTTTAACCACACGTGTGAACTTGTATTATGACGCTTTCTTGGTTTTCCAACGCCAAGAACGCTCGAGAAAGACAGAGACACAAGCACGCACTGATTCAACGCGCCTAATTCTCTAGTGCTACGCTCGCAGCGGACCGATCATGTTTGAGTGGGAGAGAGACGCAAGGCATTCGCCGGTCCGGCGGGCCTCTCTCTCGTTCGGTGACTCATCGTAACAGACGTGAGCGGGCGTTACACTTTTTCATGAGTGACTCCGAGCCACAACCTAATTTAAGACGTTGTCACGTCAAAATTCGTGAATGGACTGAGATATCAAATGCAAGACAATTATTTCATGTAGCAGAAGATCGAGAAGTCTTCGTAATGATAAGGTCGGATAACTATGATGTGACTCGTGAAGAAGAAGACCAACAAATATAGGACTCTAATTTCATTCGTAGTATCTAAACTATAAAAGTTATAGAAAAAGTCTAGTATATATGTTTAACAGTTTTTGCATAGTTCATCTTTTTCGGCTTTTTGGTATTTTTAAGTAGTAAGATTTGTTCTTTCTATGAGTTTATTATTAACGTTCAAACAGTCATGATGTTGCAAGTAGTAGTGTTGCTTTCTCGCAGTTTTTAATTATTTATTTATTTTTAACCTCTCTTAGAACATTTTGTGAAGCTTTATGTATAGTGTTTTTAATGTTTTCCCATTGTTCTTTCACACTTTCTGTTTTATTTTTAGCAAATATTGAGAATTCACTTCACACCACTTAACAGAAATGTATTTGTTTGGCGTAAAGACAAGTCCGTTTAAAGCTTTAAAATTCTATTATTACAATGTTTATAATTTCTACATTAAAATGAATTCAAATAGAGACATTTTGCGACTAGTATTTTAACAATTACCAAAGGCATGGATAAAAGCAGCTACGACAGACAATCGAATATCGTGAATCAAAGGTGCAGGAAACATTTCTTTTAATCCTGTTAATATTTCTAAATATGTCTTCTTAACATCAGATTCAGATCAACAACAGAAAAACAACGAGCGACGTAAAAATAGACCTACCTCACCTCAACCAGGTTGTTTGCACTGGCAGGAAGGTTTGATAAATTCCTGAGAAAACCCAACAGCAAAAGTAGATAAAGATCTGAAACTTAAATCTGCGAAAAATCCATGAATAAAAATCATGTATTTTTCATCAGAAGTACCAGATTTGATTTTAACAGTGGCAACAGAAATATCTCAAACAACTCCTGGGAAACTCCTAAATCATATTTTGCCAATACCATCTTAGATAAAGTAACATTTGCAAGCAAGAATTCTAGAGCTCTGGCTAAGATTAAATTCTTCAGAAAACATCGTCAACCTACGAAAAAGAAAACGACAAAACAAAACAATTAATTCAGTGAAGAGTGGACCAAATGCTAAAAGGAAGATCAAAGAAAAAAACAATAACCAAAGAGACTACCAAAGGAAAAAAGTGAAAGAAATGACAGGTAGACACAGAAAGATACAAGAAACAATATTAAGAAATAATAATAACGAGATAATTATAGGCAGAGAAGACAAACTGGAGAGATGAAAAGAATACATTCAGACACTTTTTGACGATGATAGACCTTCTTCTCCACCATCCATGGATAATCGAATAAATGAAAAAAATCGAAAAGATTTTTTGAGAAAAAAAAAATAACAAAAGAAGAAGTTATTTATGCAGTAAAATCTCAGAAGAACGGAAAAGCTACCGGTCCAGACAATATCAATATCGAAATACTTAAATTAATTGCAGACAATGAAAATAAAAGCCTCCACGAATAATAGTACTATTCAATAAGATATATGACACAGGTGAAATACCATCAGACTGTCTAAAATCAACATTTGTAAATTAACCAAAAAAATCCAATGCCTCACACTGCGATGACTATCTAATATTAAGCATGATGTCTTATGTCCTTAAAACTTTTTCAGAATCATTAATTTATAGACGAATTTGCAAGAAGTGTAAATTTCCGATCAGTGACACTCAATTCGGTTTTTGTATTAGACTGGGAACACGGGAAGCACTTTTTACCTTAAATATGTTAACATAACGATGCAGAGACATGAATGTAGATGTGTATGCATGTTTAATTAATTATCGAAAAGCATTTGACTGCTTTAACCATCCAAAGATGATCGAAATTCTGAGAACAACTGGAACTGACGAACCAGACAGAATTCGAATGATCAGATGTTATGTTTTCTCTGTTTTGCTGTATGGCTGTGAAAGCTGAACAATGGACTCTGTGACAGAAAAAATAACAAATGACTTTGAAATGTATATGTACAAACGGATGCTGAGAATTCCATAGAAACAAAAAATAAGCATAATCAAAGACAGAAAATTACAATAAGTGGATCATGTGTTAAGAGGTGAAAGATATGAATTACTTTAAATCATATTGGAGGGTAAAGTACAGGGCAAAAGATCAGTTGGAAGACGCCAGAACACGTGGCTGAAAGACCTGAGAAGATGGTTTGACCGCTCATCCACAGAAATCTTTCGTGCAGCAGTTTCTAAAGCTACAATTGCCTTTTGGATCGCCAACCTTCGAAAGGAGACAGCGCAACAAGAAGAAAAAAGGAAATATCAAAACCAAGTAACATAAGAAACGAAAAACGTATACCGCTGGCACCGAATTCGACTTTACTACATATACTAATTCGATATCCACTTTCAAGATGATGATGACGACGTGGACGATAAAGATTGTTGATGTGTATGAATGTGTATGTATGTGTATGGTGAACTCTAGAGTTAACACTAAACAGGACGTGGATTGGATGAAATGTATTAGCTGCCAACTTTGGCTGTACGAAGACTGTTCAAAATATGAATCTATGTGTGATATATGTGGTAAAAATCAGGAGAAGTAAGTCCACAATTTCACCACAAGTGCCTTCGCCATTTCAATTATGCATGAATGAAATGGTGATTTTAATAAAAATAAATATGTTTTTTTTTAAAGATTTTTAATGTCTTAAAGAAACTATGACTCTGTTAAGTTCTTGCTAATATGTTTTGTGAAAAAATTGTATTTTCATTTTGTTCAAACAAACAAATTAAGTCTTCGAAGCGGCTTTAATTTTTTGTTTACCATATCACCCCGATTAACCCTATATCCATTATAGTAGTTCTTTTCCACTGTTTTATATAAGTAACATAATTATCATCTTTTAATTCTTTTTACATTTACGTTTCACTGATTAAGCTAACTCTTTCTTTGCGTGCGCGTAAATCGGGAATTGAATCCCACCGGGTTGGAAACTTTAGGATTTAAGTAATTAGTTAATAAGTAATTAGAACTAAAGCAAATGGACGTATATTTCAAATCAAATATTGTTCAAAAAAACTTACCACTGAACATTTTTGAAGTATTTAAATATGCATAGGAATGCGTATTTATTTTAAACTGCTTTTTGTATTTTAGATAGAGAAAATATTTAAAATGGATGTAGAAATAGAAAGTATTGCGGTGGCTTCTAAGGTAAGAGGTCAATGGGAAAGACCAGAATTTATGAATTTTAAAGCTATTATTAGTTGGAATCTCTTTGTCCTATATAAATTTGGCTACATGTTACGCCCGTTTAGAAACTGCATGGATTTTATATGGTTTATTCCAAAACTGGGATATATTTGTAAGTAATTTTTTTTTAATAGAAAAAGATGTCGCAAAAAGTTAAACACCTACAGATTATACAAAATGTTTATGGATCTAAGATAATTCACTATATTGTCACAGGAACAGTTTTGACCTAAAGCCTGTGGTAGAGCGAGTGGATCTTGTAGCGCTGTCTTTCTTGGTCATATTTACTACAAATTGGTAAAAAATGTTCGACTGTTAATCGGACGTTACACTGATCACATATAGGTGGATTTTTCTTTGTGAAAAGGTAGGAGTGCGTTAATCTGGTATGTCCTAGACGTAAACGCGAAACCGCAATTTGTTCTCGTCTATTGCGCGACGATGGAAACCACTGAGACACATTATTTTTGATTTTATTTAAATTGGAATTAGTTTGAGACCACTCATTTCGCCACAAACACAACACTTTTTAAAATAAGCTTTTAAGTCACTGGAAACACACTTGTCTATCGGCTCCGACAAATCACTTAAAATTGCCTCTCGTGCAATCCTGTCAGCTTCTTCATTTCCTGTTATTCCGACGTGTGAGGGAACCTTACACCTGAGAGTTAGATGATACTGAACGATTATCTACAGAAGAGTTACTATCTAAGTCAGAAATCTCTTTCCCTAAGTGGTTGTGTAGTTTCTTTTGAAGTTTTGTAAACTTGCTTTTTGTAGATCTATCATTTGCATATTGATAGCTGCTTTGTAAAAGATGGAGTAAACCAGCCATATCAGTTGTAAATTCTTTTACGACGCTAATAGTGTCGGGGGAGCCTTGGACATTATCAATAAGTAAGGACAATTGGTGGAAATTTAAAACGAATGGTGGGGCATGATTATCAATGAAATTTTCAAGAGTTTCCCGTGTAGATTGGACTTTAGATGAGCGTGGTTTTTTTGGTTTAGAAAGTTTGGGTTGCAAACAGATTTTCTGATGAAATTGCTGAATCTGAAGGAGGCGTGTCGATCTCACCAATACTGCGTTTTATGGAAGAACTTGCGTTTTCGCAATTGCTATTAGAGTTTTCACTTAGATGATGTGGCTTTATTACATTTGGGAGTACTAGAGCAAACTCATTGGTAGTGACAGAAGTCGAGCTTGTAGTTTTATTTGTAAGATTGGTTGAAATGGTTGTTTCAAAAAATTGTGGTGATGTATCAGTTTTATTAGAATTTTCTGCAGTTGTATCTAATGGAAAAGGAGCTGATAGATTGGAAAATATTGCTTCCGAAGTTTGTGAAAACGGATTGCTGCTGAAGGAGGTTGATTAAAAGTGTTGCTATGAGTAGGAGTATTAGTAGTTTCTTTGTCATGGAGATTTGTAGGTGTAGGTGATATGCTGGGATTTGATAATGGATAACTTGATGACTGCTGGGTGTTTGGTACCTTGTGTAGTATACTTGTTGAAGCTGTTTTATTTGGTACTTCATTGTTTGACTCAATATGAGTTGATTCCGTTACTGAACTGGTTTAGCATTGGGATGATATGTGTCCTGCATTTTTGCAAATAAAGCAGGTGCGTGTACCTTGTGACAAAAATATGCGGTAAGGTGTTTGGTCGAAATTTATTAGAATAGAATCTGGAATTGGTGATGTTATAGGGCTTATATAAACTTGCCTCCGAAAGCTCAATATGTGACTATATTCGGGAAGAGTCGAGCTAATTTTCAGAAATTTTATTGGGGAAATAAGCTTTAAATCGATATTCTGTAATTCTTCAACTAATACTTGATGAGGAATTGACGGGCAGACTCCAGACAAGACTAGTCTTTCTGCTGGGAGACAAGTCTTCGTGCTGTTACAACTTCGCCGAGTATTTCTATAGAGCCATGTTGTGTCATGAAGTTATCTACTACGGTTTTGTTTGCCAAATACATGCAGATTCTATTATGAGATAATCTAGATGAAAAAATAATATTTTTTGGGTTGATGATTGTACCCAAAGGAATGAGATAATCCTGCAGTTTAGCATTATCGATACAACTAAATACAATTGCTTGGTTCTTACTCGGAAAAGAATGTGAAGCGGCTGAAGCATAACTGTTTGTGATATTCGAACGTTGATTTACTGGACTGGTTAGATCGGAAGGTGTGTTTACATTATGTGAAGTCATTTTAAGCTGCGGTGGCGAAGGCCTTACTCCGACTCTGGTAAATAAAAAACCAATCGCATGCTACTATAAGGCACTTATAGCAGCTAACCTCACAAAATGATTGTACGGTAGTGTATATTTATTATTTGACGTTTTCTTTTCACAATAATAAAATAATAATTACGTATAGATGACTTCGTAGTAGTATCTAGTAGATAAACACTTTAATTTTCATTTGTAAGTAATGTTGCTGTAACATTTGTTTTTGGTGACTGCACTTAAAGACGAAAACTACCTACGCATTTAACTATAATTAATAAAATAATTTTTATTAAAATTTATAAACCATACGGCTTTTTTATATTTAAGCCACACGGCTGTCGCTATTTCTCAGGGACTTTCCACATACAGCATGCAGCATATTCTCTATTATCTGTATCTCTAACACAAGTTCTCTGTAATTGGTTATGTCCTTGTTATGTTTAATAGGCACATTATTGGTATTAGGTATTGCCCTACAGCAATACATATCAGTAAGTGCAATTTTTTTGTTAAGTCCATAAACTAGTATGAAATACTATTAGTACAATATAGTGTACAGTTGTTGTAATGTATAAGTATTGTCCATGAAGTATATTCATAAAAAGGGAAATAATCTGTTTAAAAAGTTTAAGTTTGTTGGTTAGTTCATAGTGAATTTTTTTTCTCGACCATTATTATCCTGAATTATTATAATTTTATAAAATTATATATTTTATGGAAAATTATTGTTCGTGTACAAGTCCTGTAGTCAAGGTTCTGAGCTTGAGCTTATTTTTAAAACAAAAATTAGCTAAAAAAAGTTATTACCTGTTACATATATGTAACTCTAGGACATACAGGGAACAAAATAAGAAAAAATGCTAAAAAAAGCTATATTACATTATATATTTATGCATAAAAGATGTTTTATATATTTATAGAGAATTATCTTGTATGAAACTGCTCATTGCAATCAATACACAACCCTAAATCACACTTTCTACACATGATTCTAACAATAGAGGTACAATTTTTAAATGCACACCGTCGTCTTTTCTTGTTCGGAATGTATATCAAGATGTGATCTTGTCTGTCAAATCTTGTCGCTAGAATCGCGTGAGGTGTCTATCGGTGGAATTGCCGGTCTTCTTATTAATATGCCAAGCGTTTTCCAATGATGCGTCTAGTAACTATGTAAATATTGGCCATCACCATTTTTTTTATCTACTACCAATAATCTAATACTTTCCTATATTTTGATTTAATAAGCCCTTTCCTCCCATCGATGAATTGTATTTTCCTATAAGACACGGATGAGGCACTTAAATAATTTTCTTCTTTTGTTAAGAAAACCTTTGTACAAGTGTCATTGGTTGAATGCCATAAGAGGCAGACGTGGTAGTAACAATATTATTGTCGGACCAACGTAAAAAAATTGTGCCATTGCTGTGTTCAATAACGCCACTACAATCACCCCCATCTACCTGCTTTTAAAAATCATTTTTCGAGGATAAAGGTATACCCTTAGGTAACCGATATTCGAGAGGTTAACACTGGTAAACAAGTTATCTACCAAAAATTTATATGATAAATTCCTCTTAAGGAATAATGATAATCTCCTCCTCCTCCTAGTTCCTCCTAAATCTGTAACTCACGCAACATGTTTATCAGTGGAGCAGAAGCTTTTACATATAATTTTTCATCTCTTTCGCTGGATTTTGGGATCCTTTCCTGATATCTATCCCCATGACCCCATCCATACATCTATCAAAATTAATTAGAGAACCCTCTTTTGTGTTTAGTGACTAGACTTGAAATCCAAATCTGATTGGCTTTCCCCTTATAAAATCTTTACAATCATAACATAGTTCTTCTTCTGGCACAAAGTTCTTTATAAACTTGTTTTGTCAATAGTCCAAGAGATGACGGATTTTCCATGCTTTATCATTTGGTTATATGCTATTATTATCTGCCCAATGTACAAATTGCATAATTTGTTCGAATCGATTACGCCTCATTGCAGTTTTAACAAAAGGATGCTCAATGCCTGATAAAGAACCACAGTAATATCACTTTCCTGGTTTTGGATCGTATCCATTAAGAATCAAAATGTCAATAAAGCATTTTAGTTCTTGAAGTGAGATATTTGGATCTGGAATATTTTTGAGAAAAGAGCATATTTTTTGTTTCTGACTTTAAGTATTGTAATATTGGGTCATGCCAAAATAATTCCACACATGGTTAATTCTTATATTCAGAAAAAAATGGTTTTGGAAAAGTATCCAGGCGATTGTGAAAATAACCTTATTTTAACCAAGAATATGTACATTTTGATGGCGCATCTCTAGGTGCATTGGCTTCAGTGGCGCTAATTCTCTCATTATTTGTAAGTTTTACCTCAGCTTGGACACGAAGTTGGCTCCCTGGTAACTAGTCAAGATTTCTATCATCATTTTTATCTCCAGTTCTCTAAAATTATCTGTTGTTAAATCCCCAGATGTAATCTTATAATCGACGTTATATCCCAGGTTTAACAAATAGACTATTATATACATTTAGAGAAGTACCTAATATTAAAATTGGAACCAGAAATATAAAAGCAATATTTAAATGCACACCAAACTAAAAACAGCCTTAAATATTAAAGAAAGCTCCAATTTAGTGTACTCTCTACCCTGTAACAGTTAAAATAGAATATATATTGGAGAAACGTCTAGAAATTTGTCCGGAAGATTACCGTCGCACAAAAGTGACATTAATCTGAATAAAGTACAAGCCTATGCATTAAGTGAACATTCTATTAAAATGGGCCATGCGCCTAACTATGATGAAGCAAAAATATTAAAAAGGGAAAAAAATTACAACAAAAGACTGTTTCCAGACATGTGTTTAATTAAAAGTACACAAAACACCTTAAACAAAAGAGAAGATATTGAAAATCTTAGTGCTATATACAGTAATCTTCTTTTAAAGAAAAAAAAGGATTATTCCAAGTTCAAATAAAATACTTACAATTAATTTTTTTATTCGTGTTTAGTTTTTCCCTTCTTAATTACTTAGTAAAATAAACTCTGTTGCTTGTTTAATAAATTCTTAATAAATACAAACGAAATATGTTTACATATTATGTAAAAATTTGCGATATAGGTTTGCATAAACATATACACTTCCTCTGTCAAACTAATCTAAAATGATTATAAAAAATAGAAGAGATATGGAAACCATAGTAATAAGTTTTGAACTGAAAGAAAAAAGAAAAACAAATTAATAAAATGTCAAATGTTAAGTAATTCTGTTAATTTTATAGTACAATCCTCACAAGGGTAACCCTATTGAAGATGCAACAACTTCATTGTCTAATGTAGTTTTTTGTTTTTATTTTTAGTATGTTTTGAGACAGAGTTAAATAAACTCGAAAAGTTAACAAACTTTAAAGAGTTTTACTTAAAGGCCAATATTTGACTACAAAACCCAAAATATCCATTTGAAACAAATAGAGAAGCTTAATGAGAGTGAATAATAAAAGTAAAATGATCCCTGTTTTGCGAGACATGCCATTACGTTTCACTTTTATAATTCACTAGCATAAACCTTTTCTATTTATTTTAAACGTTTCAACGTTTTATCATTCCTTTCCTCGGGTAGCTGTACCTTCTTTCGTAGTTATCGTTAGTTGTTGCTCTGATAACCATTAAGTTTTCTAAATTTAATTGCCACAAATTGGTCTCAATGCTACTATAGTGATCCTTTCCCAAGTTAACATGCTCCTTTTCTAACTTGGCTACACCGTACTAAAGACGACCAATAGCCAAAAATACGTATATATACGTATATGTTAAAGGTGAAATGCATGCTACATCTTCAGACAGTCTCTTCTTCTTTCAGTGCCCTGTCCGATTATTGAACGTTGGCGATCATATTGGCAATAATAACTTTGTTTACGGCGGCTCTAAATAAATTAACGGTGGTCTCGTGATACCATTCTCGGAGATTTTGGAGCCAGGATGTTTTTCATCGGCCTGGATCTTATCTTCCGGCGATCTTACTCTGTATTATCATATCTTCAGTATCTTCAGACAGTCGGGTAGATACAAACTCCTACACGGAAAGTCAGCGAATGGGTCCTTCCATTTCCCACTTCCAGTGGTAGCTGCAAATGTGCGATCTTTTTTGATAGCTTTAAACGGAAACAATTTATGATTTTTTTTATCTCTTGAGCTATTAGGAAAGTTGTCAAATATTTACAGATTTCAGCAAGAGCTTTGATACCCTAAACTTAGATTTATCACTAAAAATATGTAAATCCCATTCACGTTGGTACGTTAAGTTTCGGTGCTCTTCGGCTCATATAGATCGATTTCTTTTTTTTTGTAAGAAGTGATTTTTTCTTTGCCTAAAATATGATGATAAGAATAATACCGTGTCCGTCTTTTTATTGTTCTCAAACAAATGTCTTTTTAAATTAGTCTACCAACCGCATCGAACCATTTTACAGCCAATTCTCGAGAACTAGCTCGGCGATCGTATGTATCTAAATAACACGCTCATCTCTTTCGGTAATATTTGAAGTACGACCGTTTGTTCCAACATTAGTCATTTTTTAAATTATGAAATTATATTTCTCACAGTTCCGTAAGGAATATTTAAATTGTGAGGAACTTCATTTCCAGAAAATCGTCTGTTATAGGATGCAGTAATGGAATTTCGTTAATCATTATATAAACACTTTCCGCAAACTATTTTGAGAAGCAACTAAATTAAATCAACTTTAAACTAATGTTATTAATTATTTCTTCAGCACATACTTAAAAATATAATTTCCAGAAAAAAATATACGAGATTTGATTGGATAAATAAATATTTATCACTGATTGCGTGTTGGTCCAATTAATTTGCGTCAGGCATATTACTTTTTGTTTATTTTATAATCATTGTACTTAATAAATGTGTGTATTATATATTGTTGATTAATTCGAAAAACCACATAGTATCCAATAAGCTTAATTAAAAGGTTTGTTGCATATTGGTTTTGGTCTAATTCATGCGCAACTGGGCTCGTATTCGACATATTATAATGTGATCATGTAGAATATGCTAGTTTTCATTTTCATATATTTTTTCAGGTGGCGTTCTTTTTTTACAGTTCACCTTAGAATTTATGAATTTTTTTTACTTGGAAAATAATGTCACCGATATAGTAGGCGCATTTTTTATGACGTTGGTTACTGGTGTTCAAATCATAAAATTAATATTTGTCTACATAAACATGAGAGGAATTGAAGATTTAGTGCAATCGATAAATCGCCCAGAGTTTCAGCCAAAATCTAACTATCAAACGAAAATCTTATGGTCTTATATATTAAGATCGAGAATTATGTTAGCGGCGTAAGTAGAATTAGATTTAGTTTTTCATATTTTGTATTTATTTTTTTCCAAAACAAAGACATTATGCATGCACACGAAATTAGCGTTATAGTAGATACCAGCTTGAATTGTTCCGAAAAGCAAATCATATAAATATATGGCCATAAAATATTAGTTCTAATGTTAAATATCGCTTAGTATTTTTTAAATTCCAAGTTGCCTTAGAATAGTTCCCTCCATTTTTTTCCCAATATTTCTATATAATTGCTTTTTTATTTTAGTTCTTTACCTTGAAAGGATACAACACTATTTCCATTTTCATAACTTTACAAGAGAGCAGTTTTAAACTTTTTCTCACCAAAAAGTATTGTTTCTGCAACTATTTATTGAGATTTTAAAACAATATTTTAATAGAACATTCGATTTATTGTTATTTACATAATGCATTTGTTATAATTAAAAAACAATTTTTTTGTGTTTTAACCGTTTTATTGGTCATAGTGTTGTTAGTTTGGGGTATTCAATAACAACTAGAAAATGACTTACAGAATTTGTTTAACTATACAATTCACCTTTACAAATATAAATAATACATCTAAGTATTTAACCAAAATGGTATTTTACGTATAAACTACTCAGTCATCCTCAAGTAAGTCTCCTTCTAGATAGTCACTATTAGTATTACCAGTATGCTTTAAGTTTTTAAAAAAATCATGGCAACATTTAGGAACAGATTTCAGTAATGGCAATAGATCATTATACTTTTGTTGTACGACATAAATTTACATAAATGAATAGTAATTGTAGGAACTATGAAAACAAATTGGTAAATTTAAGATTGAATTTCAAATAATAAGGTTCTACAGGTTATGCACAAAATCGCTTACCTTAAATTGGTGTTCTTGTGATTACTCAATTCATCACTGCTCAATCACTTCAATGGATCCCTTCTATGAAATTCCTGTTGGACGCGAGACGGTACCGCCAAATACGTAAGGTCCCGAATTCTTAACCTTTTTCGTTGAAGGTTGAAAGCGAAGTCGTACCTTGTAGGTACTAAACTTTGTGATACCAGTTGCAAATCTTTTGTCAAGGTAAGATGTCGCCTTCGAAACCTAACAAGGTCAATCTCCTGGTTTTCATCATGAAAATTACTTTTCAAAAACAGAGTTCCCATGCTATTTTGTTTTACATGCCGTTAAGCACAGTTTGACAGAAGAACTTGTTGTTTGTTAATGTCTCTTTTTATTTTAATCAAAGACGGATGTTGAGATGTTTTAATATCATACAAAGACCTAAAATTTTTAAAATCTTCCAGTTACATATTATGTACAGTATATTTCATTGAGGTTTGTCTGACTAACTGCTGCTAACCCCAGGGTTGAAATAGAAATTTTTATTTTATTTCTAATTTTAAGTTTTTCCATCAACGCCAGCGCATGGACAGTGTCCGCCTCCAAATGGGTGTGATCCTTTAGTAGAAATTTGAGTGATAATGATTCGTTAAATGATCCACCTATTTCATTTAAATGAGTCAATTTACAGCAGATAATTGGTTATTTACTTGACCAATTACTTCCTGATATCGTCTATAATGCTTTCGATATCTTTTATTTTCAACTTATTAAATCCAAGTATGTGATACATTGCAAGTAAGAGGATACTCGGATCAAAAGATATCGAATTTTTACCGCTAAGCTGATACAAATTTTATAGAACATTGATTTTGCTCGCGTAACTGACATTCAAAATCGCCGATCGTTTCAAGCGTTTTTTTCTGAGAAAACGGTTCATTCTACACAAAAAATGGTAATAAATATTTTTGTTTAAAATTATCTTAGCTGTATTTTTTAATTGAAAAATTTTTTTCTATGGTGTTCATATTATTGGTAAATCGATTTTTTTCCGTATTCCACCTCTACGAGCGGGGTGTTAGGGGAAAGTCCGTGTGTAAAAGTTGTTAACTTTTTTGCATCTTTTTTGGCGTCCTAATATTGATATTCTCGGAAAAATTCAGCTTGTTCCTATACTTTTTAAAAGTTTAGTGACTTTTTCGTATCTGACGACTCGAGTAGACTTCCTTCACACACATCCTGCTATTGTGAGTTCGAACTAATGGGTTTAATCCTTATCGATTGGAGCTTACCTGGTCTAATACCTGCTTATTGTGATACAAGGTTTTCGTAAACTATATTTTCTATGTGATTTAAGGCGTCTTTTTTGTATATCTTAAAGATATGGCATAGAAGAGAGATTGGTCGGTAATTTTTGAGCTCGGCTTTAAAAACGCTATTATTTTAAATTTTCTCTATAGTTTCGGGACTGGGAATCTGAAGTTATGCCCGAGATACTAAGCAGTTTTAGTGACAAATTCTTAGCGAATGGCTCTTTTTTTTTATTTGCTTTACACAAATTTCGTCCACTCCCACTGTCTTGACATTTTTCATTGAGTGGATGGCTTGGTTTAATTTTCAAATTGTGAAAGATATCGTAAGGCAATTTCTTTCAGATTGAGGACTTCTAATTATCTTTGATTTTTGTGATTTTAATGTGGTCATAAAGTGGTTGCAAAGACCTATCCTATTATGGATAAGTTAGATATTATGGCTATGGTTAACAATCGCTTTAAAGTTACATACAATGTATTCGGCTATGACCGTTTTATTTATCAATAGTATGCATATTGCTCTGTCCAGTTTTGTCATTTAAAAAAAAATAGGTCACAATACCAAATAGCTTTGAAAATGCATTATTTAACCCCTTGATATTAGAAATAACATTTATTATCAATACTTTTGTACAAAAACCTTATTGTTTGATCAGTTGTTTAGATATAAATAAAGAAAGCATTAAGAGGAAATCTACGTAATAGAGAATTAACTAGACTTCCAGTTATTTTTTTTTTTTTGACAAAGTCAATATTTTTTCACGCTATCTTCTAAATTGTCTGGTCATAGAAGATAGAATTGTAATAATTTTAAAGAGTTATAATAATAATTTTTTTTTTAAGTAAATAATATGCATATAAAATTACAGATTTTGGTTAGCTGGGGTATTTACTGTTGCTACCTGGATAATATATCCCTTATTGGAAGAAGAACCTAAACTACCCATAGAAATATGGTTTCCCTTTGATTTAAAAAATACTACAAATTTTTATATTGCATATGCATTTGTAATGATCGCTACTTTTACTAATGGCATTGTCAATATGTGCATTGACACTTTACTTTCAGGTAAGTTTTGTTATGTTTATTCATAACCTTTTCAAGGTTGCCAAAACCTGGTTTCATTAAATAGGCAACAATCGTGTTTTGTTCGCAAGGATATGCTCCTTCTAGTTCGCTACAAGGACAAGAAAGACGATCATCTGCTTACCAGTAAACATACTTCAAGATTTTGCGAAAGAGAACGATATGTTGTAGGACGAAATGTTCTCTATTATAAAAAACCGAAACATATTGAATTCTACAAAAAAATATGGGATCAGTTGATGCAGTGGACCAAGATGTTGAACCGTACAGTCCTTTGCGGAAATCCTACACTTGGTTCACCAAAATAGGTTTGCTCATTTTACATCTTATGCCATTGAACTCCAGAGTATTTCACAGCCAAGCCCAACAAAAACACGTTCCAATGTAAAACTATACAAAACTCCACTGTTGGGGGATATTTCTCAAATATAGTAAAGGATATCAAGAAATGAATGATAAAAAAATCAACCTACTACATCTGGAAAACCGTTGCATGCAATCACCGATTTTCCAAAAGAAATTGGAAAAAAGAGGGCTCTACGAAAAGTTTGTGAAATTTGTAAAAGACGTGGAGTGCGTAAACAAACGAGAAAATTTTGCATTGCTTGCCCGGACAAACCTGGACTTTGCTCAGCGGAACATTTTGAAAGTTTTCATAAGTAATAAAAAAAATGTTATTGTATTTTTTGCTTTGTTCTGAATATAATTAAATTGTTCACTGTATTTTTATATATATTTATTTTTTAATATTAGGCGTCACTTTATAAATTAAATACATAGATACATTTTAATGATATCCAGATGTGAATATTTTGGTAGTACAATTGATATCCAAGGGTGGATATACTGGTACACCCAAATATCATTATGTGGATATTCGGGTAAACACTATAAATTGTCATATAAATTCAAATTGCTTCAAACATTTTTTTGGGCCCCATAAGTGAATATATCTTCTATAATACATGATAACTATCGTAAAATGTATTTTCATTAAAAAACTTTTGCTGGTATACAGTTCCCTACCTCAAAAAATGGCCTGGAGTGGAAGGGGTTAATACCGAATAATTGATTTCTCAGTTTTACAGTATAACAAAAAAAATATTTTCTAACTAGTCATTATGTTAAATAATAAAATGCATCTTTAATTGCATAAAAAAACTTAAAACACAGAAAAACATAAATAATATTTTAGCTTCTATGATGATCGGAGCAGCTCAATTTGAAATTCTTAATGATTCGTTGGAAAATATCCGATACTTTTCGGAAGAGGAATTAAAATCCAGAGGAAAAAGTATTAATTATGGGAATAAAGATGAAATTTTGCCGGAATTACAAGAAATGATGGATCAAAAGTTAATAGAGTGTATAGAACACCATAGAATTATTATTTCGTAAGTATAATTTATATTCAACACGTTGTACAATTTCATAAAATATTGTTTTGTTTAGTTATTTAAAATATTAGTAATAAAAAATAAGTATAATACAAAATATAGTTCCCATGTTGGAATATTACTAATCAAGATACAATATAGTCAATATACTTATTATTTATATATTTCATACAGTACAATATCAACTCTATAACTTGTTTTAAAAAAATATATCTTTTAGATTTCTTGATGAATATCAGAACATGTTTACTTACTGTCTATTGGTCCAATTCGTAAGTAGTGTGAATATTATATGTGTTGGATTGTTTGAATTAGCACAGGTAAGTTAAACTGATAAGGAAAAAAATTGTTTATTTCATTATGAATCTAAAACATATTACTATTAAAATTGGAATTCTAACATTAAAAATTTAATCAATGATCAGTTGTCCTATTACGCTTTTTTCTTTCTTCTGAACATTCTATTTACTACTCGCCTTAGATTTTTACATACTTTTATGGATATTTGAGTTGGGCGCTGCTTAAGCCACAAAAGCCACTCATTTGTTCTTTGGTTCTTTGTTAACATACAATATATGAAAGAACAGTCTTTTGTCTGCAACAGTGTATTTAACAACCATTTATTGTTCTATAGTGTCTGTGTTTTTGTACATGAAATCTTAGCGAAATATTCGGGAAGAATTAAAACTAACCAAAAGTCTGATAATATTTTATTAATTTTTATATACAGTTGCGAAACTGCAACACCTTTTTTTCTGTCGCTTCAATGCATTAGAGAGAATTCAATTAACTATGATACACTGAAAGAAGAGTTTGGTTCAAACTCTAATAAGTTAAGTCATGTCATTTTGTAGGTATAAGTGGTTAATCTGAACCTAGTCATTTTTATTGCATATGCATAGGTAGTTTTTCGATAGCCTTGGCCGGATTTGCCAGTAATTGTAAAACATATATTTATTCGGGATTTGAAATTTCATTTATTGTCCATATACTCGTATTCTCATTAAATCATTTAATTACTAGTGATTATTAATTTTTGTTACAAACACCAAAGTTTGATTGAAATATAGCACCAAATTGTTTTAATTTATTAATGACTGCGTTTGGTTTTAAAAAAAATAAATATCGAGTTTATATAAATAACAAGCACTAACTAATCTGCACAGGTACATTGATTACACAAACATGAAACGCTTTCAGCTATTATCACAAAATTATGCTTTAATCAAAATTGTCGTTTATGGTCGATGTGTGGAATTTGCTATTTTATTAAAATTTCGATTTAGCGCTTAACGCGATTCTCTGATCCTTTTTTTATTATTTAAAACACTTATTTCACATATCAATTACAAAGGGTTATTAGTGGGATGACCAAACACAATAGTTTTAATAAAATTATGTACAGCTGGTAGCTAAAAAAATTGATACGACTGTTAAAGCGTATTATGTAGAAAATTGAGCAGTGTATTTTATCAGATAACTTCTGTTTAACCTCAAAAATAGCTCCACATGCTAGCAAAGAACTTAAAGCAAGAATTCTAACGAAATTAGAAGATGGTTGGTCACTATCTGCCATAGCGAACCATTTTAACGTAAACAGAACAACAGTTTTAATATTATTAAAAGATGGAGAGAACAAGAAACTCTCGAAAAAAAGCAAGGAAGACCAAAAATATTAACCGCTTATGAAGATCATGCGCTTTTGAAGAGATTAGCAGAGAGTCCTTTTGAAGATACGTAAACTGCAAGAATTATGTCACAGTTTCCGGGAAGAAAGGCAACAACTTTGCACAGAATTAAAACATCGCGTCTCAGGTACCAAACTGCAGCAAAAAAACAAGCTCTTACACCATAACAGAAGCAATTAAGACTTATATTTGCTTTAAACCATTAGCTACAAAATCAAGATTTTTGGGACAGGGTACTATTTACAGAGCAGAAAATTCTTCAATCTTCTAATGGTCAAAATAGGGGTGTATAGACCAAATAACAATAGGTTTAATCCTCTATATGTTGGATGGATTTTATATTGAGGAATGAGAATGGTATGACGTATTGATGGCAGGTTTGTTGGGCAGACTTATCTGTATATTCTAGAAAACATCATGTTTCCCAGTTTAGAGCAGTTATATCCAGAAAATAATTTTATCCTCCAACAAGATAATTATCCTGTTCACATTGCAAATATAATAAATCAGTGGCTCCAGAATAACAACATCCAAACCTTACCATGGTCCAGCTGCAGTCGAGATTTAAACCCAATCGAGAATGTGTAGTGAGTTATTATAAAACGGTTGTATCGGCGTATTTTTATACCTCAAAATGCTGAAGAGCTGTGGCACGGTATACAACAGATTTGGGAAGAGCTCTCTGAAGAAGAAAATTTCATAGTTCCTTTCACGCAGATGGACCGAAGACTGTTACAAGCTGTTAATAATGCTGTTGGAGATATTACAAAATATAAATTTTATTTTTGTATACCCAAATTTAGTATAGTTTTGGTCTTCCAGACCCCGGCTTTCTTTCGAGACTTTCTTGTTCCCTCTACTTTTATTAATAGAAAAACTTAGGTTCTGCTTATGGTCAATTGTTTTGCTGTCTCTTGATAGTGCCCAAGTGCCCAGTTATCTTTTAATTTGTTTACTATTCTTGCTTTAATATATTGTAGAATTAAGTATCTTGTTATATTCCTTATTAATAATGAAAATAATAATAACAACTCTATTTTGTATAAAAACTATCATTTGTATACTCTTAATAAAAGGAATTCAAAATAATATCAAAATTCAGACCTTAATAAATATTACAATTTATGAATTAACATATGTAATCAATTGTTTGTTGTATGTTTGTTTATTTTATTATTGTCTGTCAAAATAAATATAGTATAATGTCAGACCAATCAAATACACTGCTCAAAATGACTAAATCTTACTAAGAGGCGTATCAGTTTTTTTAGGAACTAGCTGTACATTAAATAGTACCTCTAATACAATTTTATATATCTTAAATAATTTAATACATTTAAATATGTATCTATCAAGATGGATTTGAGGTCGTCCGAAATTCCTTGCATTCTTCCTTGATTTTGAAAACATGGGCAGTCAAGCAGGAAGTGTTTCACTGTCAATGAAGTGGAGCAGTTGTTGCAAATTAATGGTGGAGCTTTACTGATTAAAAATTTGTGTCTGACAGCAATATGACCAATTCTTAAACGGTTTATAATTACTTGATCTCTTCTACTTGTGGGGTTATTCAAAAGAGCCGTTTACCTTTGGGCATATTGGATTTAATTTGGTTGCTGAATTTTCCCAGTAATTTTGCCAAAGGTTATTGCAATGAACTTAAATTAGATGTTACACGAGTTATAATCGTTGACCCCATAAGCCAGTACCCTAAATCCGATGCTTCAGCACCTGAACTATGATCGACCTGAATATAAAAGTGCAACTTGTGAATTATTGTTTTATTTTCCAATGTGTAATGTATTTCATTTTAATTAATTATTATTCAGTCTGATTTGAACCTTTGTACAGTGAAGTCTGATTTTAATATTGTAACTTAAGAACGTAATAAAGCTCTCTCGCATTTGGAAATTAAATAATTATTTTTTTAAAATCGTCCCTGAAGGGCAGAAACTATTAGTCATGTCACTATAACGATATTTTGTAATGTTTGTAGTATCTTTTAGGTTGATACCGCCTTTAGATGCTAGTTGATCTGCTTTTTCATTTCCCCAGATTCCAGTGTGCAATCGTACCCAAATAAAAGCTGTGTCCTTTCCAATGGAATGAAGTACTTCTAATTCATTTTTTATTGCTCGTATATTGGGATTTGTTGTATAAATTTAATTTAATTTTAATAACGCATTGAATGAATCTGTAATGATGACGCACTTCATCGTATTACTCGTTTTGAAAAAAGTTAAGGCTTTTAATATAGCTATGGTCTCTCCTGAGTATACCACAATTTGTAGGTAAGTGTATGGTGTTGAAGTTTTCTTCATCAAACTAGTAAGCAGCAGCATGTTCATCTGGGGTTTCGAGACGCCGGAAAAGATTTGTAAGTAGTTGTGATAATGGGATATAAATTCTGCAAAAAGATGTTTAATTACCAAGAAGTTTGTATTTGATTGATTTGACCAATTTGATTATATTAGTTTGAGGTACTTTCTTAGTGTTAGGTCAATGGTCAATAGACGGGGTGTCCATAAAGAAGAGATTGAATTTGTATATAGCAATAGACTAAGTTGATCCATATTAAAATTTGTGACTTTTATTCTTTTCATTAGAGGTATAGAGTTTGTTGTGTAAAAGAGACGATTTCAGGGTGGAAAATTTGAGAGAAAAGAGGATGTTGTTTTTAAATTGGAATTGTTTTATATATTATTACATTTATTATTATCAAAAGAAGTTAAAGCCTTTTACTATGTGTTTTTTAGACAGAACTAGGTAGTGTCCAGTTCTTTTCAAGGGTAGGGTATCAGTTCTGTTTCCTTTATGAGATATTTCTGATGTGCTACTATGGAAATGAAGTTACAATACAGGTAATTATTAAGATTTAATTTATTTTGGCTTTTTAATCATTTTTATTATTTTTGATAAATACAGTAGTCTAAAAATGTTGGAAGTATTAAAAATATTATATTGAAATAAATATTTATTTTTCAATCAAAACTTAGGACACTTTCTCTATATTTTAAGTTAACTTTGTAGATTCGGCAGTTTTATCAACATTCATAGCCTAGTATCGAGTTGATGTGTAATAGAGTCTTGATGTTATAAAACAGTAAACAGAAAGAAATCAGGACATTTAATAATCGTTAGTGATTCATTATAGTAATTTAAGATGAAAACACGTAAAAAATTAAATAAGTAATGTCATCAAGTATACGTTGTCCCGTTGTAAATAGTAGTAAATAAATACAATAAATCACAACTTAATATATTTATCAATTCTCCACTCACAAGTCAAGATGCAGTTGAGTAAGAAATATCTCCAGTCTATTTAGGCATTAACATGGTGGCGATACGGATAAGCAAAATTTTAAATAATTTACACTAAAATATAAAAGATACAAAATACAAAAATTAATTAATTTAATTTACAATTTTTCCAAAAAATATTTATCCACTTTATAGCAGTGTCCACGCAATGATTAACTACATTAATGCATTCCTTTTGATTTATTACCACATTTAAATGTGGGACTGCATTCTCTCAAAGAGCTCTCGGAAGTGCCAACGAATATATTATGTAGACGCTTATATTTGTAATAAGACTACTCCTTATCAAACAGTATCCCTCGATTCAGTCAGTATTACAACGTAATTATCAAGGATTGTAACCCAGTCGATAGATGTGCTGATAAATTGCAGTTCATATGCAAACTTTTGGTAATTTTTTCGAGTTAAATTTTTGACAATCACAGCGCTAGTCTTGTAAATCTATTTGTAGGATCAACGTCTTTTTTAAATAATATTCTGGTTAGGTAAAAGAAATAAATAATAGACGTTCTTACTATCAATTTAATATACCTTGTACCGTATGCATCGTCAAGTCTCCGAGAAGGTAACTTAAATGAAAATAACGTAAAAATATAAATGATGCCAGAATTATATCTGCAAAGTTTTAAAGGTGAACAGTTTTAAGTATTTTTTTACATGCCCATACAAGGAATGTAGAAGCATAATTCAAAATCCGTATGGTTGGATGTTTCCTGATGATCATTGGCTTTACTGCAATTTAAAAAGTGTGAAAATATTCTTGAGGGGAACGTTAGAATAACAACTGGACAAAACGAGAAACTATTAATATTGTTTTTCAAAAAATTAAAAAAGCGCTATTTTTTCAGAAAGGTTTTTTAATTTTTGTTGATGTTTATACCAGGGTTAATAGAGCTTCAATATTTTACTTTCTATTAATTTCTTAAGGGCCGCTGCTCATGCATACTTTCTAAATGCCCGAATCAGCTTAATCTGATCTTATTCATATGGTTATTCAGTAATAGATTAATTCTATACATAATGTTTTTAACCAAATTGACATTTGGATGTATTTTTAGAGTACTAGATTGGGATATTCTGCCTATCACAGCCATTGGATACATTCGTCAAGGTTATTTAAGAAACACCTTATATATTTTATGACTCGAACACAGGTCACAGTCAGTATTCTAGCTGGTAGACTTTTTACTCTAAATTTAAGCAGTTTTGTTGGTGTAAGTATCCTTTCTTTAAATAAGTTACGTTTTTGTTAATTAGTTTATATATTTATGTTAATAGTTTTTAAATAGTCTAGGAGCTAGCTAAGACCACCGTAGCATTTTTAATAATGATGAGTCAAAATGAGCAGGCGTTTTATAATGCTTGAATGAATAAAAAACAATTAAGAGAAAAATTAGAAATCACTATTAAACAGCTTTAAATACAATTAAAATAATTCAATAATATTTTGGCAAATAATAAAGAACTGTGAATACCGATTTCACAAACAAATAGAAGAATCACTGTGACAGTCGAAAAAAAAAAGAATTAACGCCATCTTCACGTTTGAGGGTTGACAATCGAACAGAAGAAGAATTGACGCCATCTTCACGTTTGAGGGATGACAAACGAACAAAAGAAGAATTGACGCCCTCTTTACGTTTGGGGGATGACAGACGAAAAGAAGAATAATTGACGACATATTCACGTTTGAGGGATGACTATCGAACAGAAGAAGAATTGACGCTATTTTCACGTTTGACGGATGACAAGTGACATGACAGTTGACATGATAGTTGACAGCTATCAGCCACCATCTTGTGACGTCAGTGTGGGAGGAGCTTACAATGCTAGTGAGATACAAAATTTCCCCAGGCCCAACCGCCGCGACTCCTGTTGCTACTTTAAATTCAAGTTGAAATAATTCAAAATAAAATAGAACCAATTGAGGAGAGCAGTAAAAAAGATCAAACTGAATATCGCATAGATGAAGAACTAAGCAGAGAGACGAAATGGATTAGGGTTAGAAATTAAAAAAAAAAAGACAATGCCTAATCTAGTAATTATGATTTTATTTCAATTTAACTATTTTTATTTTAGACACATATTTTAAAGTCAAAATTAATCAAATCGATCCAGTCGTTCTTAAGTTGTGAAAAAAAGTATAAGTATATTGTGGTATGCCGCAATGCTACTACGTCCGTCTCATTTTTTCGAGTCACGCCAAAAAGGATTTTGTGTCCGTGAAAACATCATACCGAGCGCTAAGAAGTATTCAACAAGAGAGAATTTAATGTGTCTTAAATATGCAAATCTGTATGTTAACAATCAATATAGGGTATATTGGAAATATTTAGTATTATTTTTGAAACTAATTATCAATTTTTGAAACCAAACCAACCAAATAATGAAAAAAAAATGAAGAGGGCTCTGCTCCGCAGACTTCCAGATAAAATTGCCATGAAAGCACTGGATTGGAATCTTTAATGCCAATGAAAAGCAGACAATCCTAAGGCTTCTTGGAAAAAGACAATACTGGACGAAATGAAAGAAATATATACTACGTCTTTCAAATATTCTAATGAAAGTTTGTTATAACATTCAAATCTCATCTCAAAATTTTGGCGAAAGACACTTTAGTGTTGTTGGAATAGAATTAAGATCTAACGTTTATTTTACTTAGCCCAAATTGCATTTTAACCTGTTTTCTATGAAGATCGGCGTAAGAATCAAAGTAAATAGCACGCCGATCAAAGTATTCAATAAGAGGAACAGTCTTTTTTTGACTACAGTTGCAACAGTGGCTGCCCAATGTTTGATTGATGAATACCTCTCTGGACTAGTAGGTCATGGGGAAGTGCTGCATTCTGCACACACGGTGACCTCTATATAACAATTGAGGTCATTAAAAAGGGAAGAGAAGATATTATGTTCAATCCAGAACTCGCTGGTTTCCCCCTTTCGCATTGGGTATGTATATTCCTATAGAAAAGTAATAGACGAGTAGACTATATAAACTCTATTTGGAATCAAATAAAAGCCAAAGACAAATATACATACGTTCACATAAAGTAAAACTATAAAGAGCTACAAAACAGTTAAAATCAATATTTATTTTTAGCCAAGAATAAATTTACAAAAGCAAAAGTGTACAGGCGACAATCACTCAAAAGAGTAAAATCTCAGAACTGGTAAAAAAACATCGATACATATAATTAATCGGTGGTAAAATGAATCAGCTTTGTTGACACACAAAATGCAATCCAAAATAAGTCAATGAAATATTTTATATAAAAGTATTAATAAATGCAGTTCAAAAGGAAATTCAGTAATACGCTATACATTCAAATAATAGTAAAATTAATACAATTTAGTAAAATCAGCACGTAAATTGTACGCAACAATAGTGATATTCATACAATTAAATAAGTAATCAATTAATAATAAATCAATACAATTATTAACTGCTGGTCTTAACCCAAACACACATCTGTATCGGTTGGGATTAGGAGATAAAATAAGTTTTGTTTTAAAGATGGAATTCGTCTCTTATCTCAAACACCCGTCTGTGTCATTTCGCAGATGGCTCGTCTTGTAAATTTTAGTTTTCAAGCTGCGTTTTTTTATACACGAAATCTTGGTTAATATACGGGGAGAATCAAAACTTACACAATATTTTATAAATGTTTATATATATTTGCGAAACTGCAACAGAGATTTTACGTTGCTATGAAGTGAATCCATTTAAAACTTTAAACATCCTATAAAATTAGCAGCAATCCTGTAATCTTATTCCAATTTAATAACATTTGAAGGGTTTACACCCATGTTCTTTAAACATAATATAGCTTCTAGAAACACTAAATATGTAATATTTTTTATTTATTCCGAAAACGTTTTTTGATTTTGCCCGAAACAGTTTTTTAAAAAATATACCTTTTATAAAGGATGTTAACTAACTTTTTTAAGACATATGGTCTAGCTGACATATGGTTCAGCTAACTACAGAAAATTAACTCATCCTTATGGATTACAATAGTTTAGTTAAAAAAAAAATTGCTGGTGTTACAGCGAAATATGCGTGAACTCGAAAAATTTGTAAAACGTCTTCTCATGTTATCTTGACTCAATTAAAAAAACAATGTCGTGTTCATGTGTTTTGTTTTATTGTTTTTTTATTAAATCGTAATTCAATTATTTATACTTTCTTGTCTTCGATTTTTACTTTACCGTAAGGTCATTAGTGCAACTATATTTTTTTTGTAAAAATTGAAATTTTTAATTAAAATAACAAATTATTCATAATTTACAGATAGTAAAGTTAGCATGGTCATCTTTCGCTGTGCTCCGAAGTATCAACAACTAGCTGTGAAAATATCGTTGAAGAATCGTAATATGTGGAAAGTGCTTATTGTCTATATTACTTTATACATCAATATGCACATAAAATCACTTAAATCACTCCTTAATCAGGCGAACATTTGTTATAATTTGAAATGAAATAAATTCCACCTTTCAGCAGTATTAATTTTTATTTTTATTATTGCATATTTAAGTTATGTGTACTTTTTGCCAGTTTTTGACAAATACACACATCAAAAGTGTCTAAAAAATACTATTATTCCACTTTTTTTAATAAATGGATTCCTAGGAAAAAAATTTTGGAATATGGATTCCGAAAACGTTTTGTCTAACATAGCCCGTTTGGGTTTTTAAATATATACCTTTTACAAAGGATTTTAATAAATTTTTTAATATATGGTATACAGCCAACTACAGGAACGTAGATTCCTTGTGGATTGTAAAAATTCTGGTTTTAACTGATATTCATCAAAATTAACATTGCATTTTTTCAACCAATCCATAATGTCTGATTTTAACCATTTCGCGGAAGGTTGTTTATTCATAATTTCATTATGGTAGGGTACGTTGTCCATTTATAAATAATGTACTATTTATTTCACAGTAATAATCTACAGTTAAGGATTTAAAACAAAATAACAAACTGGCGTCTGAAATAAAACCCTTTGCTGAACCGGCATGAACCATAATAAATCTGTTTTCATCATAACCACCTGGTTTACATACACTTCTGCTGTTGTCCTCCTGCCATGGCATCATTTTATTTCCCCTAGAACCACTTTTTATCTAAAAATATAAAAGTCCATTTTTTTAATATTCTACTCAAGGATGTTTTACTTTTAGAAACAATTTCTTTAGCCTGCAACTCATTGATCAAAATTTCACAGATTACATATGTTTCTCTAAAAAGTTATTTATTTTAGTATATTACTACAACATGTTATAGTATAGAAGTGCTTCTTGTAATTCTTAATTAAAATTAGGTTTACTTACTATCCATTATATATTGTATTTCGAATTGCGAGTTTATTACCCTCAGGTAAATCAGTAGTTTTCGTTTTTAAACGAGATCTGCTTTCTCGGATGAGATAAAACAGGTTTTTTTTTCTTTTTCATATATTGTATGCTATTTTTCTCGCCAATTGAAGTGAAGCTGCTACCCTTTAAAACAAAGGTGAAATATTATCAACATTTTTAATTGAAATTGAAAATAAACCAAAAAATAAAAAGTTCCTAATTATAAATATTTTGTTATAAAATAAAGTTGGCAAATAAATAATATTAATAATATATGTGTTTGTACACATGTTTTAATCGCCCCCCATTTCTGTTTTCTAATTCAAAGTCTTCTTCTTCGCGTGCCATATCAGAATTATCCGACGTTAGCGATCACCATTGCAAAGGCTTCCCGATTTTCTGCAATATGGAATAATTGTCCTGCATTTGTTATCTGTGTCCATTCACGAATGTTTTTTAAACAAGAAACTTGTTTTCTTCCTACACCTCTACGGCCCTCTATTTTACTTTCAAGGATCAGTTGTAATATTTTATATCAACTTCTCCTTACTATATGTCCCAGATAAGACATTTTTCGATTTTTAACGGTCTTTAGCAGTTCTCTATCTTTGTTGACGCTCCTTAGTACTTCTTCATTTGTTTTCCTTGCTGTCCAAGGTATCTTCAGCATTCGTCTATGAACCCACATTTCCAATGCTTCAATTTTGTTCATGATCGATACTTTTAGCGTCCACACTTCTGCAATATACAAAAGTACAGACCAAACATAACACTTAACCATTCTTTGTCTTAGTTCTAAACTGAGATGATTGTTGCAAGACAATGACTTCATTTGCATTAAAGTAGTTTTAGTCATTGCTATTCTACGTTTTATTTCTATATTTGGATCTAGTTGGTCCGTTATTACAGTTCCCAAATATGTCATTTTGTGGACTTTCTCAACTTGGACTCCGTTTAATTGAAGCTTTCCATCGGGATGTGGGTCACGACTAAACACTAAAAATTTGGTTTTGTTTGAATTTATTTTTATGCCCATTTCCTCTCCTACCTCGTGAATACGATCAAGCAGAATTTGGAGACCTTCAATATTATCTGAAAGAATTACTGTATCGTCTGCATATCTAATCACATTAAGTAGTTCCCCGTTGATTTTTATATGGTTGTCTCTCAAGTTCCTTTTTAAATAACTGGTCCGAGTAAACATTGAACAATGTTGGCAACAAAATGCAACCTTGTCTGACTCCTCGTTGTATATAGATTTCATCGGTGTAGTTATCTCCAATTTTTATGATAGCAGTTTGATTCAAAGTACTCGATTAAAATTAAATCGATATTGTGTTTGAGAGGTAAAAGTTTTTCCAGGCATAATCTAAAAAAATTTAATAAAATATTTTCTTTTTGTCGATTCTTTTATTTTCGGGGAAACTTAAACAAAACCATTCCTTAACTGTGTGAATAAGGTTATTTTGTATGTAAATTAATGACAAAGTAAAATACACTTACCATAAAATTTTAAACTAAAATATAAAATTAGTTGTTAGTAGAAACGTCACAAATTGTACTTAAAATCTGAAAACGTTCACAAACGTCTTTATTGTAGCTAACCCTTTTCGATGTACTGAGTCTAGAGGGTTCATAAAAATATCATGTGTCTTTACTTAATAACAGGCGGTAGCTGATTTGTCTTTATTTTCATGCGTAAAAGAAATAAAATGCAAGATAAAAAGTATGTGTTTTATCTCGCCAGGTATTAACGATGCACGGAACAAGAACCATGGACTCAACTATAGTTACCGTTAACCTGGTTGTATTCGTACATTTTTACTAATTAATTCGAACAATATACGAATGAGTTTATTTCAATTTGAGGTAAATATTAACTAGAAAACATATAATTAAAAAAGCTTTGGAGTTTCAAAAGGATTTTCCATCAGGATGCGGTTGTTGACCGTTATTATTTTCCAACAAAATTATTTTCAATTGGGAAATATAAATTATAATTGCCAGAATGATTTCCAATCTCCGATAGGAGCGGAAATCAAAGAAGAAGAAATGATGATCGAGAACAAGTAGCTAAAAAAGAAAGAAGAAGACAAGGGAAGATATTGGTAATACGGAAGCTACAAAGGAGGGAAAGATAGGAGGATTAAGTATAGAAGAGGAAGCAAACATCAGGAAAATAGTCAAACGCAGTAACTGTACTGACACACAAGAAGGAAAACTAAGAAGGCTGAAAATTGTATAAGCATATCCCTGCTACGAATAACAAAAATGGAACTGAACATCTGGACATACATTAGGATGCACAATACGGATTCAGGAAAGCACATAACACGCTAGATTCACCATGCAGCAGATTATAGAGAAACAAGTTAAAAAGAGCTGATAGAAATGACATGAAGTTGTAAGTAAAAAGTAAAAGATAAAATACAGTATGAATGCAAAATCTGCTATCAGAACCACGTGAAACAACAAAGGGGGTAAGACAAGGATTAAGTTTAACTACAATACTTTTTATAAATGTAATATATAAATGAGATACTTAAAGAATGTAAGAATGGAATAGAAACGAAATACAGACGATAAATGCAGAGATATGCATATACGCGGATGACAGCGCTTATAGTAGAATCTAATGGAAAAGTGAAGCCACACTTAGAAAGAGGAACGTCGAAGAAAAGAAATAACCAATAAAAAAATTATTCTAATAAAAACCATTATTTTTAATATTTTTACATTTTATCGCTATCCATTAAATAAATTTTAACCTTTGAATGACTCTTTGCTTTTGAGAAACTGTAAAGATCATTAGGACTATTACACAAGTCAACATATTATCATCATTAATAAACTTGATAATCTCGTCAGCACCATTTGGTTATGCGGCACTGAGGAGTTTAAGACAATTTTCTTACAGAGAATTTCGTGAAGTTTGTTACAAAGTTCATGCCAGATTTCTACGGCCGGGTTGAAGCACATCGGAAATTCTAATGTTAACTTCAGGGACATTTTGTTAACAACAGGATAGGATTTGGTCAAGTGTTCTCGAAAGTTATATTTTACAATTATACACAATATATGGTTTCTATAGGAATAAAAAGGCCAATATTATTGCAGAATATCCAGAACAAAAAATGTTTTGAATAAAAATGATTTACTGGGTTGTGGGTATTAATTATAAGTAACATAATATAAAATGGGTTATATTTTTATTCATAACAACTAGAATTAACTAGAACAGTAAAGTAGATAAATGGTTGAGCTACTGGTTAATACAAAAATATTTTATATATTTTACATTACAAAAAAAATAACGAATACCTTTTCCAGGCAGCACACATAGATCTATCCTTTAGATGGGTTGAAATTAATTCCAAAGGAGTGCCTCTTATACCGTAAAAATGCAGTTTTTTTAGCAAAATATCATGGCAGAGTGATTATGCTTCTCAATGCCATCAACTATGGCACTCATCACATCTAAAAGTGCATGTGTTGTAAAACAATCTTTTCTAAACCCATATCGTGAATTAGTAAAAAAGTTATTTGTTTCGAAGTACGATATAAGACGCTTCTTCAAAATTTTTGGATTATTTTACTGAATATCGACCTTTTCCAGACAGCACACACCTTTTATACTTACAAGACAGTCACATGACATGAAGATGTAAAAGAAATTCGTTGTATGATAGTAGTAATTAACAAAAAAGACACGTCATACTCATATTCCTAGACGTCCAGAAAGCATTCGACCAGGTCTGGCATAAAGGACTGATCGAAAAACTCTATCCGGACTATCCGCATTAAAGATTCAAGATTTAGTTAACTACGTTTACAAATTTTACATTTGTTTGTAGCAAGTCAATTATATGTATAAGTAAAAGAGATATTTTATAACATACACAAAGTACAATAGGAGATGAAAATACATTAATGCGCATAACATGAAATAAAAACATAAAATATACAAAATAAGACATATACTAACATAGTGAACATCAACGTTCATGTTACTGCCTTGAAGTGATCAAAGTATTCACTAACAGAGTAAAAAAGCAAATCTCAAAAGGTATCTTTTCAGACTTACTTTAAATTTATTCATCGAAAGTTGTTTTAAATCCTTAGGTAGGACATTGTATATATTATAGTCAATTGAGTTTTTTTTGTAATTTACTGAAACGATAGTTAATTGTTCTGATGTTATTTGCATTTCTTGTGCTATAGTTATATAAGTCAGAGTGTTTAATTAAAGTATCACCGTTTTTATGTATTTCCACATTAACGCTGTATAGTCATAATATTGGCAAGGGCATTATCTTATATTCAATAAACAACGGTTTGCAAGATTCTAAGTAGCTAACTTTTGCAATTATTCTTGTTGCGTTTTTTGCAAGTTAAATATTGTTAGGGCATTGCAAGATGCCCGTTTCCTCACAGAATAACACCATAGCTTAAAAATTAATAAAAAAAAAAGTACGTTATTTTCAAGGTATCAACACTTGTAACAAGTATTAGTTGTCTGAGTAAAAATAAGGTACTAGAAAGTTTACCTTTGAGATGGTCAATATGCTTATACCCAGTCAACGTGTTGTCAATGTTGTGTCCAACAATTTGACATTATTTTTTTTAACACCCACATCGAAGGTAGACGAAAAAATTAAAATTTTGAGTTTTGTTATCATTTAGTTGAAGTTTATTTGCTAAGAACCATAATTGAGCATTGGAATTTACATACTCAGACATGGTTTCTAAAACTGAACGATTTGTATCAGAAAAAACAAAAGTAGTGTCATCTGCAAATAAAACTGTTTTAAATGGAGCCATGAAATTTGGCAACTCATTAACATATATAATAAATAATAGAGGGCCCAGAACTGATCCCTGTGGAACTCTATGCTTTATCTTTAAATTCAGAGACAATTTCCTTACTTGACTGCTTGGTATCTATCCTTGAGATGGGTTGAAATTAGTTCCAAAGGAGTACCTCTTATACCGTAAAAATGCAGTTTTTTTAGCAAAATATCATGAGAAACACAGTCGAAGGCCCATGAAAGATCACACAGCGTTATGGCAGAGTGACTATGCTTCTCAAGGCCATCAACTATGGTACTCATCACATCTAAAAGTGTATGTGTTGTGCATTATTTTACTGAATATCGAAACGATGGAAATTAGTCTAGAGTTGTCTACAAGGTCACGATCGCCCTTTTTAAAAATATGAACAATCTTGGAGTATTTAAATAGAGTTGGGAATATCCCAATCGAAAAAATACTATTAATGATAAGTGTTAAAGGTTTAGTAATTATTTCACTTGCGCTTTTTGTAAAAGATGCGTTTAGCTCATTAGTATTCAAACAATTTGAATTTTTTAATGTTTTTATAACTGCGGATACTTCTTGTTGATTGGTTGCAGACAGAAACTGCTAACAAGTAAACACCCATCGATGTTTATGTATCGGAGATCTGCTTCACTCTGCCAGTGCTCTGAGAAGCAAACAAAGTAAAGTTCACAATACACTATCCTCACCATTTACTCCGCAATCTGGAGTGCCCCAGGGCTCAACAATACTATACACAGTCTATAACAATGACATCCCCCACCCTTAAGCTAGATCGGAATCCCTACTGCTATATGCTGACGACACTGATTACTGACTCCGCACGTCAGGTTCACTTAGCATGCTTGGACAAATGTTTGTATTCGATAGAGCTCAAAATTATTTAAACAGAGTTGTTAGGTGGTGCAATAGATGTAGAGTGACTCTAAACGCCTTCAAAACTTAATTAATATGTCATGCAAGATATGATTAATTTTTACAGGTTCTCTGCTACATAGTCCATAGCTTAAGTATCTATTAAATAGCCCCATGTTTTTTTTTTTTTTAATTTCGCCTACAAACAGAAATATTGTATAAAAATCAGTGGGGTGAAGGGTATTTTAAATATGGGGAGTAAAAAGTATATTATTACATTACCGAGCAAAACAACTATTTTTTAACATAAAGAATTAGATTCTACTCAAGCAAAATAATTAATTGCTTTTTAGAATTAATGAATAAATTGTGAGTTATACAAAGCTTCCTATTACTGCACTGAACTATGTTGGAAGTTAAACTGAAACTTATTGACTGAAGCCGTATGATAGTATAATGTTACAACTAATATTAAAGTTTCGTGTTAGTTGTTTTAGTTAGCGCTTCTTCCTAAAGTTGTTATAATATTCCTTTCACGTATCATCAGAAAGCACTGTCAAAAACTTAATAAAATAAGCAAGTTTATTGTAAGCTAATAAAATAATTTAAATATAGAATAGACAGAAAATAAAGTATTTATAAGTGAAGTAAAGATATTGTATAATGAGTTTGGCCATATTTCCAATAAGATGTCAATTTATAACAAACCAAAACTGTTAGATACTCTTCTTCTTTAGATTCCGTCTAAATCCTTGATGTTCCGCAGTGAGGTCATTTATGGTCTGCCAGGACCGTGCTTTCCCGTACTTTAATTCTATTATAAATTTTAGGAAGTTATATCTCTTATGTCTAAATATATGTCCGAGGTACGGTGTTTTTAGTGCACCGGACAGTCGATCGGAAGGGAGGATAGATGTAGCAAAGAGTTGATAACCTGGAGATCAAGAACGGGTAAAAGATACACAGAAAGGCCAAAAACGAAAAAAATTTATAGCACTACCAGAATTGTTGGTATATAACGCGACAAATGGAAATACTTCGTAGGGAGATATATCCAGAAATGAAGTACTTCATTTGGCTGAGAAATGATTATCTTGGCTATTTGTAATACTTATATTGCGAGTTAATTCGAGTTTATTTAAAATTTAAATTAATCTCAAAAAGATTTATTTTTCAGTTTGTTTGGGTCAAATTAGAAAAATACCTATCCGTGAAGTATTTCCTGACTAAGTTCTTCAGATAGAAAGATATCCACAAGATCCATATCGCCTTGTAGTCTGACGATAATTTTTTATCTAGCACTACTAAAAGCATTTTTTATATTGAGAAAGAAAGCCATCAGCTTTCCATCTGCTCCTACATACAGATATCTTCCTTTTGATCCTACTTATGGCGTCCTCCACAAATTTTTTTTGGACCCATACTGGCGACCGAATATGCCAATTTTTTTTCATTATTTACCTCTCCAGCCCTGTCTTCACAAGAAACTGAAAGATTTTGCCTAAAGTATTAAACAGGCATATAGGTCTGTATGCTCCAGGCTCCTCTAATTTCTTTCTCGGTTTGGGGATAAGTATGAGATTTATGGATTTTCAGATCTCCAGGGAAGATTTAACTTCTTAACAGGTTGTTCAAAATATTCTGTGGCCATTACATTTTCACCTCGATGATGATTTTTATTATCTCTGGTGCTAGCTTTTCTGCTTTGTGCGTTCTGCCAGCTTATATAACTTCTTCCCTTGTAAATTCTGTCACGAGTGTCTTCACTTGGAGTGGCGTAAACCTTACTTTTTCTCTCTGTGAAAAAAGAGGCTTGGCCAGTTCTTCCCTTCGACTCTCCTCGATCTTAAAGAAGCCTCCTGACCCTTAAAAATTCTTGACAACTATTAGGTAGGCGGCTACCCTTTTAAGATTTTCACAAAGTTCTTTTCAACGTTTTTTGATTTTCACCTTTTATTTCTCGCACAAACTCTTGCTTGATGGCTTTTAGTCTTTCTACCTCCTATTTTACCTCACGCTACCTCCCTCTCTCTCTCGTAACTTTTCTTCTTAGCTCGGTGTAGCCTTTTTTTAATCTTTAATCCTCTTTGTTCATTGCACACTGCATCTTTCTGCCTTATCTTTTATTTTATCGTATCCGTCTTCGAAGTTTTGGGCACGGCTCTCTATTCCTTGGATTTCTTCTTTAAGTCTTCTTTTGTCAAGATATTTTGACTTGCCTCCCTTCCATGGTTTTGATACGTTCCTCTAATTTTAAACAAAATTTTCTTGTGATAAGTGAATATTTCTCCATCGAGGACGTCCCACTCTTCAACCTTTCTACTTACTTATCCCTGTGATAATGGCTGACTTACCGTTGTTGAGTACTACCAAATTTAAGGCCTGTATTGTACACAAACTAGACATACAAACCACTGTATCGTGCAGATATGTAAATGATGTGTTCTCTATTTAGCCTCATGGACCACAAGTATTGGATAAATTTCAAATGGACAACAAAAATAAAAAAGAATCAATCAAATTCACCACCATGGAAAAATCAAACAATAATTCACTTCCTTTTCTGGATGTGCTAATCACAAAAGAGGATATGCAACCAAAGTTTACCGAAAACCAACCCATCCAGATAATTAAACTAACCCTTAAACCACCACGTGAACATCAAATCATTATATGATATAGCCCAAAACATTTACAATTCAACAAAAAATTCCAGAAGAGAAAAAAAAGTAAATAACAGAGCACAACAAACACTCCAGAAATACTTACAAAAAGGGACTTAAAGATGACAACAAAGAAAACCAGTACATTACAACAATATTTAGAACAACTAATACACTTTGATCTATCCTGTTCAAAGCCAAACTTAACAAGACACAAAAGGGGTCAAAAAACTATATATATAAAATATCATGTGAACGCAACAAATCCGATGTGGGAGAAACCGCAAGATCACTAAGTGTGAGGATAAACGAGCATGAAACATACATCAAAATGGAACATAGAATACAGTAAAAAGATGCAACAATAGTCATGAAAAAAAAAGACATAAAAAAGTGAAAAATCAATGTAGAAATATGTGTAGGAAACCCATCAGCAGAATGTAGCAGACTTTGGTTGCCAATACTAAAGCAAGTCACCAACAAGAATATGCCAACAATAGCGGAATAACAAGTCCTGTATACATCCTTTATCATACACAATACATATGCAAAACACAATACACGTTCACTAAACAGAAACATTCTACACACATACAAATGTTTACAACCTACAATTTTGTGACATTTGTACACATGTTGTAAACATTTTTTCAACAAAATTATTTAATATTTTTTGAGAACGATTGTCTGAGTCGAAATCGAAACGTCAAATTTTTAGGTGAAATGTAATTGTCATTAAAATCAATTGTGGCTTATTCCCATATAAACATAGTATTTGACATTGCTGTACGTGGCTCCTAATACCAGGATTTTAGAAATTATTATTAATGTCATATTAAAATTGTTAAAGAATAAGCCTCTACAACATTTAAGTAGTATTCCAAAAAAAAAATATTAAAACATTCTGTAGAACGAAAATGGTCGACATATTATAAGCTAAAACGCTTTATTTTAATGTAACCTATAACCGCTTAGCGTATATCCAATTAATCATGGGATATTACATTAAATTTTAAAATCAAGAAAATAAAAATCATAAGAATTTTTATTATTAGCCAGAAGAAAAATAAAGCAAATATTTCAATTTTCCTATTCGTCTAACATTTTTAACCGTAGGCAAGAGGGCGTACATCAAATAAATGTTTCAGTGTGTTATTAAATGGAAATAACAGCTTTACTTAAAAACTTGCTGAGTTGTCCATAAGTATATGAAATATAAATTTGTTAATAATGGACCACATTTGATGGAAGCAAATGAAAAATTCGAACCATATAAGACGTCTTTAAATATCCAAAACGTTTATATTCGTAGATATAATTTAGTACACTGTCAAACTAGGTGCGATCGGATCGTTAAATACTGACCACGGTACCACGTGTTTGTGTGTGCGTGTTTGTATGTGTGTAGTGTAAAAACAATTAATTAATGCCGAAAAGCTATTAGTTTAGATGTTTTTATCGTAACTCGGTACAGAAGTAATCAATGTTGTATAATATATATGTTTGTCTGTTGTAAATAAAAATACTTAACTATTGCTTGAACGTTTCGGCTATTTGCCATTTTCAATAAGCACTTTATTTTATAAACATTACTTTATACAATTATATTTCATCTTTACTCTCTTTAAAAGTTTATGGATTAAAAAATTGATATAAGACATTGACAGATGACATCTGACAGGTAATTTAAAACAGGAGTGGTTCAGAGTCGTATCTTAAATATCTGCCATGGTGCATTTAAAAACAACTCAATTTACTAAATTATGATACATATTGGAAAGATTTTTGATGTCAGTCTTATTACTGATAGAGTTTGAATCTTTTTTAATGTGAATCATCTCCAATATGCATCTTTTGTTGTAATTTTGTTCTTTTTCCAAAACTATTTGGCTAGAGCTGTTGTGTTTAATCAGGTGGTCTGTGCACTATTTTTGTGTGCAACAACCCTTCTATGTAGGTATTGCTGTGTTTGCCAAATATATGTTAAATTACAGTCTTTACAATTTATTTTTTAATAAAATTTGATTGATAATCTTTATTAATCTTGGGTTTAAATTTCGAGAAAATTAATAAAATAAAAACTATGGAAAATATTTTTCAACTCGTATAACTCTGGACTAAAAGTGTTTCAAAAGTGTCAATATTGGACACGACAAAATAAAAAAAAATTAAGTACTTGACACACCCAAGGGTAAGTAATTGACACTCAAATAGGTACTTTGCTACTAATATGTAATTAAAGTATACTAAAATATTTAAATTTATTCATCTAAAACCACTGATTCTGGAAACTGATGCTTTATTCTTTCTCCTGAAATTATTATCTGAGTTTGTGGCATTTTTTTCATGATTTGATGAAATGTTATTACACTGATATCTTTATTAATAATTCTAAATAAAGTTATTATTGAAGAATTATTGAAATTTGTTTGTATTACATATACTAATAGAAATTCTCTTTTCTTTTCTGGAAATTGTGTAAGTATATAATCACCCTCCATATAATTTACACGATTAGTATTTTCTTTTATCACTGTAATTACCTGTTTCAGAAGTTATATTGTCAAGACTGCTAGCAGATTGAACCCATAATTTATTATCATCACTTAATAATTCTTCCTTTTTGTTACTTTAATTTGTTATCTTAATAATCACTTCTGGTTTTCGTTTTTTAACAAGATTTTTTTCGTCCCTTTTCTTTTGCCTGTCTTCTGCTCTTTTCTTGTTTTCTTCAAGGGGCTTGATCTTCTTATTTTCTTTATTTTTAAGATAAGTTCACCATTCTTTTAAACTAGCCACAACAGGAACTTTTTAACTCTTCTTTTTTTATAGAGGATACTTTTTGTTCAGGCCAAAATGGTATTCATAAAAAAGGAGAGGGTACAATTTCATTCGATATAGAAGATGTAGATCATTCTACCATTGCCTAATACGGAAATTGTGTTGCTAAGCTAGCAGAAGTGTCTTGAATTAGCTCATTTGTCATGTCAAAGATTTTTCCTAGTTGGACTAATGTAACATTTCCAAGCTTCTAACATGTTTATATCTGTTTCTACCTCAGATTGGTTCAATAACTTACCTATTTTGTTTTGTTTCTCGGCTGTTTTATTAGTTTTGTTCTCGACGTAAGTGTCTTCAATATTAACTTTGTCTTCATCATTTGGTATGTCCTTAATAAAAGAAGAATCGAGAAAAATGATGCTGTATTAATCATCCGGTTCTTTCGCACCTTGTTTCAGTTTCAAAATATTTACTTCTTCTTCTAGTAGACTTTATTGAATGCAAATGTTTTTGTAAAAGTAAAAGAGGGATAAATCTTTAGTGTCATTGGTCTATTCTAAATTTATTTATAAGAGTTTTTCTTTGTCATATAAAAGAGTTTTTCTTAGTCAATATGTTTTTCTATAAAATTTTTGCCTTGTTTCATTTCCTTCAGTTACTGCTCTTTATTTTAAATATCTATTTTCATATTTTGTAACATAATAGCACCAACATTCCAAATAACTAAGCCACATTTTCGGAAACCATTCTTCAAATCTCATGGCACCATTCTTTCCTGTAGTAGTTTTTTAAAAGAAGACAGAAGTGAATTTTCCTTAGAACTGGAAAAACCTTATTCCTAATTCGCCACTTGTGTACTGAATATTTTTAAGCCCCTTTTAAAGAACGAAATACAGCAATATCCATTGGATTAATCAAATGTGTTCCATTCTCGGACAAAGGGTTACCAATATAATACCATGTTCAGCAAAAAATCTACCAGCGTATAATGTTAAATAGGGTAAATCTCCTTCAATTAACAGAAGTACCGAGCGAAAGAGTTTGTTTTATATCACATTTTTATCAAAAATATTTGTGATGAACTCTTAAAAGGTAGCTTTTGTCATCCATCCACTTTCTAAGCCCAATCCCAAATTCTTCAGGAATACTAAATGCCAGTTTTTTTGAAATTGTCTCATATTTAAATATAAGTTTAGTGTCTCATATTTTAATATAAGTCAGTTTACTGGTTGCATTAACAGTTACAAGGACTAATGAGCATCAGGGTTAATTTGTTGATAAACAATTTTATCACCTTTTTTTGCCAATAATCTGTTTCCTTTGGGGTTGCTAAAATGCAGTTTCGTCTTCATTAAAAACTCGACTCTGATCCTTCAGAACCTTCTCACAGTTGTTTTTCTAAAATAATTATACATTTCACTTCACTGATTGGCTTCTTTTGTTACCGCTGATCTTGTAAATGTTAGATTTTGAACAACTCTGTTGCCTATTTCGGGGATTTCTTTTTAAGAATCTGGTAAACCAGGTTCTTCCTGGTTTTCATCTTTAAAGGGATTCTGTTCACTCAGTTCCTTTATAAGTAGATACCTGAAACAAGAACACTCTTTAATATATTTTTTTAAATATTGATTAAATTTGTAGTACCTAAATACTGCCTATAAGCAAGCTACTTTTGTTTTATAAGAAAACCGACGCTGGCTATATCAGTGAACCACTTCACTGAAATACGTCACCATACTTCGATGCTGTTGTTGAAACTTGCTGGCCATGTAGAACTTACTCAGTAGCTATTATTTTTGTATGTGTGTTTTGTATAAAACTTAAGAGGTCGCTGGTTAAGTGATATTAGAATAATAATGGCGAAAAAAATGCAATACTTTGACTGTAAATAAAAGTAGCGAAAATAGCAAATATTTGTAAATGGATATGTAAAATAAAATGTAATTCAAGTAACAATTGGCAGATTTAGTATCTTATTGTCAATTCTATATGAGATTCACTTACCTTTTGTCTCTGGTTGGGCCCGCTCGGAGTCTAAGGGTAAAACGGGATGCACACTCGATGCTGGTTTGCTTGCGTTCCCGACGAGACGCAACTGGTTGTTGCAGACTGGCAGATCATACGAAAAAAGGCACATATGTACGCAAATCCACTAGGATTCATCATCTTCTGTTTTTAGGACCTCCGTGAATAGCAGTAAATTAAGCTTAAAATGACATTTTAAACTTTCTATGCAAAGGACGGGTACGTTTTCTTAACGACTCTGAAGTGTTTTGGTTGATAAATGCTTCCCAAAAACATGTTTTCCAGACAAGTGATTTGTCAGAACTTTTGTCAGCTAATTTGAGTTCGAGAATTTAAAAGATGTGGAACTAAAGCCATATAATAATTAGCTAATATATTATGATTAAAATAAAAGATTTAAAACTAAATAAGGTCATATTCTGAATAATAAAAATAAAATAGTTAAATCAGTCTGGACACTTTTCCAAACAATGTGAGTGTGCTAATTTTTGACACCAAAACTAAATTTAATTTTGAGACTAAAACAAACTTAAAACATTAGTAAGGTATTACCTTAATATTCATATAATATAGCGATATAACTACAACCATAATTATTCACAATTTAATCAATAAATAGATTTTTTTAAAGTCACCTTTTTACTACTTTTATTTAGAAAACATGTTTCAATTGGTGTTCACACAACTCTCTGAAAGAAAATTCGGCAGGAATTTTCTGTTTTCAGGTTAAAAGATTCTAGAGTTTTAGAGAAGATATATATATATATAGATGATACTAGTTAACTATGATGGTATTAATTACGTTAAAATAATTCAAAAGCTTATTATTTATCTTCTTCTTAAAGTTCCATCTCCTATCGGAGGTTGGATATCATAACGGCTATGGTCACTTTGTTGGCTGCTGCTCTGAAAAGTTGTAGTGAACTACAGTTAAACCATTCTCTAAGGTTCTTCAGCCAGGAGATGCGTCTTCTTCCTGTGCTTCTTCTTTCTTGTATAATAATTCTCAGCAGCTCATATTTTTCTCTTCTGGTTATGTGACCCAAATATTCTAGTTTTCTTCTTTTTATGCTGTTCATAATTTCTAACTCCTTATTTAGACGTCGTAGTACCTTAGCATTGGTAAACCTTTGAACCCACTGAATTTTTAATATTCTTCTGTAATACCACATTTCGAACGCTTCTATTTTTTATGTGTTGTTTCTTCAATGTCCAAGCTTCCATTCCGTATAGTAAGATAGAAAATATGTAACATCTTAGAGCCCTCAATCTAAGATGCAACTGAAGATCTCTGTTGATAAGCATTGTCTTCATTTTCACAAATGCTTGCCTTGCTGTTTTAATTCGGACTTTGATTCGGATTATGCAAATATGTAAATATCTAATTAAAATGGAATGGGATAATACAAATGGTTTTCCAGTAATTTTCTTTCACAAGAAAACTATTAAATCATTATTATTGATACCTATTTTTAAATTACTTAAGATCAAGTTGATTTATTTATATAAATATATCATTAGGATATTGCGCAGCAGTAAGTTTGCCTTTAAAACGTAGTACCTACCAGTCTCTGTCATTCTGACTATTCTGAGCTATACATTATTTTGATAGTAGAAAATTGTTGAATCAGTACTATTTGTATCTCTGAAAAATTGTATAGAACTTGTTTTTTTACCATATTCTCTGTAAAATTGTACATAATTTCTGTATTTCACTCAATGTATTTCTAATGTGGGCAAATATTTGTAAAAAATATAGGCTCAACCAAACTCTACATTGACAATGTCATGCCACAAATGTCACGATTTTAGGGAATTATTGGCATACACCAATTCTGACTTTTTTTCGATAATGCTATCCTCTGATATATTACTAAAGAAGTTTGCCAGGATTTTAAAGTAAAACCAACTGCAGTTTAAATATCTGGTAGTTTATATTTTTTAGATGACTTTATGTTACTGAAGAAGTTTGCCTTGATTTTGAGATAACTCTTTTTGTTATTTTAAATCTAGTAGGTGAGATTTTTTGCTCATATCTGAAGACAAATAGAAGTCTGAAGTAATATATTGTCTTCTCTTTAGAGACACAAAAAATTAACATTTTACGTGTCAAATAAAGTTGCCGCGCTATTTTTTAAAACTTTGGCTCGCAAGTATATGTTCTTATTATTTGGCAAGACTATTAATTTTTTCGTTTATTGTTACGTTCTTGTTGGCAATATATTAAAATAAAATGTAGCTTACACGTATCTTCTTAAAATACTAATTTAGTTTGTCGTCTCGATAGGTCCAATGGCTGACAAAATCTCTACATAGTGAAATAATATTGTGAAATGGAATTCACGAGTCAATCGTATGAGCCAATATGACGAAATACAGGAACGTATGGCTTCGTGACTGATTCATTATCCCTATCTAAAGTGTATAAAACGCTAGAAAACCGCAACACAAACAATATTTCAACAACGTTAAAGTTCAAACACGTTGTTTATTTAACAAATAGTTATTAAAACATGGACCTTTTATAATGGTACAGAAGTTGAAGACAAATTAAAAAAATTAAAAGTTTTAATATACGAAAGCTGTGTTTAATAGATTTGGTGCATTAACAAAATACCAATACTTTTACTGCAAGCTATTATATCTCAGAATTTTGCAGTGTAATGCAGTTGAAATTTATATATAGCGAAAATTTCAGCGAACCAATGCATTGTTGTAGTGCACGATGAAACCGCTATATTTTAACTTTAGAGACATCATCAAGGATAGCTTCAGATGTCTATACTTTTTTGGTATTATGTATCCCAAATTAAAGGATATGAAAACCAGAGTCATATATATCGTTAGGGTATTATTTTTTCTTGGTAAGTCTACATATTTTAAAGTATTATCATATATATTTTATCGTCATAAAATTGCTATAGTTTTAAAGAAATAATATATTTTTTAATTGTTTCTTATTCGGAAATTTGTTTAAAACTTCATTTCTTAGCTACACAAAGCTTTTAGTAAAAAATTATTACTGTTAATCAGAAATTGGATAGGAATTTTAGTTGCTAATACTATAGCATCAAGTAATAGAGTTTTGCTTAAGAACTAGAAAAACAACTTCTTTTTCTTCTTCTTCACTGGCTTTACAACTCGAGGTGAGTCTTCGCCGCATCCACTATCGCCCTCCATACTTTACGATCTTGCGCTTCTATTTCAGATTGTTGTATCCCAATTCTAGATAAATTGGCTTCAACATTATCCTTCCATCTTTTTCTCGGTCGGCCTACTGATCTTGTACCATCTGGTCTTTCAAAAAACACTGTCGGGAAAACAGGAAAACAACGAAACATAGCTATAACTTTATTTGACCACCACCGGGTCGCTTTATCCTCAAACATCTTTACTTAGGTTTTTCAAGTATTTTATAGCTTTATCTCTAATTGCAACAAAGGAAAATAAAAATATACTAAAATATGTGTATAAGATGGAAGGCAACCGTATGTACGTATTGCTGAATATTGGTCGTTTTTAGTACGGTGCGGCTAAGCTAGAAAAGGAGCATGTTAACTTGGAAAAGAATCACTACAGGCGCAATGCGACCAACTTGTAGCAATAATGTTAGAAGACTCTGAGGTTTCCAGAGCAACAACTAACACATCCACGGAGGAATTTAGCTACCTGAGAAAAGGGATGCCAAACGTTCAGAATGAACATTCTATTGGAACAAGAAGAAACAACAAAACTACAACAAAAATAGCCACACACATAAAAAAGAAAGGAATAACATCAGCTTTTAGAATAAACAACAACTTAGGCAAATTAATTAAGAACAACAAGAGCCAAAATAAAAAGCACTTACACAGTGGTGTATACAAACTTAAATGTGGCGACTGCCCAAAAACTTACATCGGTGAAACTCGTAGAAATTTTTACAAACGAATAGCAGAACATAAAAGGGCTCTCAATAATAGAAAACCATATTCTACATACGCACTTCACCTTTTAGACCATAATCATTCTTTTAATGGCGCATTTTAAATTCCTTATATTTAAAATTAAGGCCTTAAGCTATCTTTATTAGAATCTACGGAAATTAACAAATTAAAAAATATACACATAATTCTGAATGACCAACTTGAGGCAAGTTCTCCCCTCCTCAAACTATTCAGTTAAAGACTCATGATCATCATCAGCCCATAGTCGTCCACTGCTGAACATAGGCCTTCTCGAAAAACCTCCATTCAGATCCAGATAAAGACCAGTTAAAGATTATAAAGTGTACACATATACCAAAACCTGATAAAGGCAATCTGGCCGAAACAGCTGTAGTGATAATAATTTAAAATAAATGTTGTGGAAGTGTTAAAAACAGTGGTTTTTAGTGTTTTATTGTTAGGTAAACTAGTTTGATTACATTTGAATAATCTCTTCTATATTTGAATTTGTTGCTGCTTGAAGTTATATTTTTTGAGCGCTCAATTTGATAGGCAGATTTTTTGGTATACGATCGCTCATTTTTTTGTTATGTTTTTAAGTTTTTTAAGTTTCTACAAATGAAGATAAATAAAGAGTACAAAAAGGCCAAAAATTAAGCATTCTATTGTATAAAAAAATTTACACAAACATGTTTTACAAAATAAACAAATTCATCGTCGTCTCGTGTTCATAAAAACGTACAATACAATGTGAATAAGTAGTTTGTTGTCTTATTTTGATTATATTCACCAAGAATGCTTTCACGTTTGCGGTTCCAACAGTAGTTTCCTACCATGCCCGGGGAGCATTTTCCACTATATCGCTTCTGAAATTCAGAAATTATTGCATCGGAATTTCAAGATAGTATCAAGAAAATGCAGCTTAAACGTATGCCTTGGAGAATTGAATAAATACTTCACCTAGGCTTGTCTATGTTTTGATTTTCATTATAAAGGAAGTTGCTACATGTCCGACTAAAGGCAATTTCCGCACTATTCTCGTTTCTTGAAAGTTTATTTTAAAAATTTGTCATAATTAAACTTGGTCTGATTTAAATGAGAACATTTCTAACTGAAGTAAGTTTTAGAGGGTTAAACGGGGTCATTTTTATTTCTTTGATTAATTTATATATTGTGGATTTGGCAACACATGTCACAATAACATTTAATTCTGCGGTATCGACACAATGCTACACAATCATTTATTAGGAATCTTTTCTCAATAAAAATAATGCAACCGTTTTTGGTAGTTACATCTTTGAGCTGTACTGAGCTGTTATAAGGTATTATTTGTCTTACATCCGTACTTAGTCACTGGTAAGATACACTTGTCATATACTCTAGGATTTAGACATATTGGTCATATCCTTGTTCTTCAAAATATAATTTACCTTGCCAAAAGCTACCCAAGATAATTGTACGCGTTTTTTTTATTTCGGCTTTGATTTTCTTTACTGATTTTATAGGTATGTACAAATTATATAAATAATGATTTTGACTTTGTATTTAATAATTTTAATTTTTTTCTAGTTTCTTGACGTATACCATAAACGTTTTAAACTTTTTCGTTTAAATCCAGGTGTTTTTGTATTTTCATTAATTTTGATTAAAAATGTGGCCTGTTCGTAAATATTTCTAATTAGTGTATCGTAAGCCTATTCGAGCATCCCTCGGGGGATCGACAAAAACGATAAAGCCTTATGGAAATCAATAAATACCATATGTAAAGCTACACTATATTCTGCAGTTTTTTCTGTGTTCTGATGGTTTTCAGATGATCAGTATTACCGAACCCATTTCTAAATTACTCTTGCTCAACCGGTTGACAAACCGTACATAGAGATTTAAGCAAATATATACCGACAAGCTCTTCACAGCAGTTCTAGAAAATATATTCAGTAAAATGAAATAGTAGAAAAAATGGCTATCCATTGATTAAGAACATAATACCTCAGCCAACTAAGATTTGCAGGAGACACCATTCTGATTGCTAATAATTCTGCAGAATTGCTAATAACTTACTTAAATGCAACTAAAAATGAAGTTGGTCTAAAAAAGCAGTTGGCAAAAATAAAAAACCATGTACAACGAGCTAGTGGATGCCCAAGATGTAATAATAAACAACACTGCACGTGAGACAGTAGACGAGTATATATACCTGGCACAATTAATTCATAAATCTAACTCCTTACTTCCAGACTTCAACAGAATATTGAAACTGGCTTATGTATCCTCTGGTAAAAATGCAGTAATATTTAAAATCCACAAGGAATCTACGTTCCTGTATTTGGCTGTATACCATATATTAAAAAATTAATTAAAATCCTTTGTAAAAGGTATATATTTAAAAGCCCAAACGAGCTGTGTTAGACAAAACGTTTTCGGAATTCATCATTCCATCATCGGTGTCCTAGAAAATATTTAACCACTTAATTAAAAAGAACATGAAGTTTAAATTTTTGACCAAGGTTAAAGAAAAGTGTGGTTAATACTTACTAGGAGTACATGAATGTAGCCACTAAATTTATGGGTAAAAACCTGTTAACAAATAATTAGTTACATTTGTTCGAGATTATATCTTATAAATGGTTAGGATGTTAAAGATCCTAAAAAAATCCAACAGTAACTTTAACATCCTAACTATTTATAAGATATAATGTCGAACAAATGTAACTAATTATTTGTTAACGGGTTTTTACCCATAAATTTAGTGACTACTCCTAGTAAGTATTAACCACACTTTTCTTTAACCTTGGTCAAAATTTAAACTTCATGTTCTTTTTAATTAAGTGGTTACATATTTTCTAGGACACCGATGATGGAATGATGAATTCCGAAAACGTTTTGTCTAACACAGCCCGTTTGGGCTGTTAAATATATACCTTTTACAAAGGATTTTAATTAATTTTTTAGTAATATTTAATTCCAGGGTGCCACTTGACCTAAAAAAAAGCATTCGATCCGTGTGTACTACTAATCATGACGTACGACTGCTAAGCTTGGCAGAAGGAGACAATAGCGGAAATTAAGTCACTCAAAAGTCAATGGAGTAATGCATGCTAGGTATAACAAAGAGATTCGAAAAAAATAGAATGGATCAAACACAAAACCAAGGTTACTGATGTAATCCATAGAATTAAATCTTTAAAATGGCAGTGAGCTGGACATTTAGCTAGAAGAACTGATAATAGATGGTCCACTAGAATTACAGTGTAGTACCTACGAGGCCTCAAAAGACCAACAAGATGTCCAAATTTAAGATGGGACTATGACATAAGAAAACAAGCCGGTACAACATGGCACAGAAAAGCGAATATTAGACAATCGTGGGCGTATAAATCATACCACGATTTTAAGGAATGGAAATAAATCAATTTGGCCCAACATACCCAGAAAAAGTTCCAAGAGTTTAAAAATTTTTTATGAACATTTATATTATGTGTTGCCGTGGCCAATAAAACTGAAGTAGCCAAGAACGTTTTCTCACTATTTCTAGATTTTAGGGAGGTCTTCAAACCTTCCCTTTTCCTTCAACTTTTGTGTGCTATATTATAGAAATAAAAACCGGACGTCTATAGAATTAAATACCTATTTTACAACTTTTTGGTCTTGTGGTATTTGTTTGCAAAATCATTTTTATGAAGATACAGCCACTGTTTTACCTGTCAAGCTAAAATAATACACTAATACAGATGTCTATTATAGATGTGTATTTCTAAATAAGCGTTTTATCAGATTACGTTTTATTTTTCTTATCATCTATGTAACCATGATGACTTGATCCATATTTTTTTTAATGGGTAATGTAATACATGATTTGAAACTGAACTTATTCACTGAAGTAACCGTTTTAAGTTTTTGATTCTTGAAAATATTTTAATGGCTACAATAAATGTGGTTATTTATTATCTAAACTACAGCAGGTAAAATAATATAAGAAAGAAAAACAGGGAACTCCTAAGAATTCCCCTTCTTGAGAAGAAACAAAAAAAACGTGCTCTTCTGGTAAAATTTTAAAGGTGAAAAAATAAGAGATCATGTTTTTAAAAACTTTTCTATGTTCCTTTTTTTTTAAGAAGCTTTATTTCATTTCAAGGGTCATGTAAATCGTTAGACTTGTGTGTTTTGAATACGAAAAATTGCAGACAACGACTAAACGCATGAGTACCGTACCCAATATCCAGAGAAAATATCCGTTTAAACAGCTAATAGGCAATGAAGATCATATGTTTTTAAAGAATTGTTAATATATCCACGATATTTAAAATCACAAGAAACTTTGCTCCCCGGATTATACCAGATTTCTCAAACACAAGTGATTTGTGGCTAAAGTAAGATGTCGCGCTTACACACTATGCTGTCTCAGTGAGAAACTATTTAGAGGTCTTATAGCATCAATTAAATCGTCGGTTAGTTTACTATTACTATACTACTAATTTTTTGATGGAGATACCTACTTTAAAAGTAAAGTGTACCAAAATATATCACAAACTATTAATAAACTCAAAGAATGGATACGAATTGAAGAACGTAAATAAATTAAAGCTTAAAACTTTTGCTAGAGTTAAATAGACGTTTAAAGGATGTACATACCTTTTTATAGATAGGTATATACTTTTTTAATATTGTGGGTATTTTAAATAATAATATCTACATTTCCGTTTAAAAAAAATATTGATGATGTCAAAAAAAGTGGAACAGTCTGGTTACTGTAGACTAACGCCAAGTTTCATGCCATGTTTTCTATATTTTTAAAGTTTACAAAATATTTTTTAAATTGAATAAAATAATTTTATAATTTATTTATTTTTTATATTTTAAACAAATTCCATAAATTATTATGTTTGCTTCTAACGCCACCTATTAACGTATTAACAAGGCATGCGTTGTTTACCTCTGACATACCTGTCAAATTCACACCAAATATTAAATTAATTTTAAAATATAAAAAAAACGGGATGTGGCACTCCAAATGTGACCAAGGAGGGAAGCATAACTTTTTGTCGTCTAAGGAAGCGATGGTTTTAATTTACTTTCTTCTTCTTCTTCAAGTGCCATCTCCGCGGCGGAGGTCGGCAACCATTATAGCTATTCGGACTTTTGAGACGGCTGCTCTGAAAAGTTCATTTATTGTTCATCCTTACCACTCCCTCAGGTTGCGCAGCCATGACATATTAGGCCTCCCTATGCTTCTATTCCCTTGGATCTTTTCCTGCATAATCAGTTGGAGCAAAGTGTATTTCCCTCCACGTGTAAGATGTCCGAGATATTCCAAATTTCTTGTTTTAATTGTAATTAAAATTTCTATTTCTGTATTAATCCTTCTCAGAACCTCTTTGTTTGAGACGTGTTCTGTCCACGATATTTTCAGAATTCTTTTATATACCCTCAGCTCGAATGATTCCAGTTTTTTCATTAATATCACATTTAAGGTCCAAGATTTCATTTCATAAAACAAAGTCGAATAAACATAGCACCTTGCCAACCTAACTCTTAGTTCCAATTTTAAATCTCTAGTACATAGGGCTCTTCCCATTTTGTTGAAATTTGCTCTAGCCTTTTTTATTCTGATTTTGATCTCCTGAATGTAATCATTTGTGGAGTTAATCATTGTTCCCAGATATGCATATTTGTTCACTTGTTCGACGTTGGTTCCGTTTATTGGAAGATTCTCGTTATTTCTTTGAGTTTTCATTATTCTCATAAATTTCGTCTTCTTGACGTTCATTGTTAGACCGTACTCGTTTGCATGTTGTCAATGGGAACTCCATTTACCTTTATTCCAGCTGTTTCACCCTCAAGAGCATTTTTCAGGATCTCTTCGGAGTAGGCATTAAAAAGAATTGGCGACAATACGCAACCCTGTCTCACTCCACGTCTAATTTCAGTTTTTAATTTACTTTAATTAATGGTTTTAATTTAATTTATTTCTATGCGATATTTTGATTCAGTTCGATATTTGATTCAATTTGATTCCGATTCGATTCTATAATCGATTTGATTCGATAATCGACTCAATAATCGATTCTATTAGATAATCAATTCGATTCGATTGTAATTTATTTTATTATATTTTATTGTATTTTATTGTTTTTTAATAAATTTTATTGTATTTTATTGTATTTTATTGTATTTTATTGTATTTTATTGTATTTTATTGTATTTTATTGTATTTTATTGTGTTTTATTGTATTTTATTATATTTTATTGTATTTTATTGTATTTTATTGTATTTTATTGTATTTTATTGTATTTTATTGTATTTTATTGTATTTTATTGTATTTTATTGTATTTTATTGTAATTTTATTGTATTTTATTGTATTTTATTATATTTTATAGTATTTTATTGTATTTCACTGTATTTTATTTTATTTTATTATATTGTATTTTATTTTATTTTATTTTATTTTATTTTATAAAATATAAAAAAATAAACTTATCTTAAAATTAAATTGTCGCTTATTTCGATTAAAAATAGTCAATTTTATATTTTATTTTATTACTATAGCCACGCGACACTGCGTTTATTATTCTATGTAGTGTGGTCACGCAAGGTGTGAGGTCGAGCGATGTGTCGTTACAGTCTTTACAGTCGTTACAGCTTTTACTGTCAGTTTTTATTTTTTTCACACAGCGCGATCCACCACTCCGTCTATAGCCCGCGATAAGAAAACTATGCTTCTAATAAATATCATTTAATAGTAAGTTTAATTATTATATAAACTAAATAATATATTTAAAAATAATAATTGTATTTATATGAAATTATTTTAAAACGATTATAGATATTAAAATATCTGATTAAATATTGTTATTAAGAGCGTAGGCGTAAAATTTCGGGCCAATGCTTTTTAAATGTATTCATTTTTTTCGAATCCTAAAAAAACTCAACAAAACTCAAAACAAAAATAAATATTTTTGAAAAATTTAAACGCAGAATGAAAGAATACATTATTACTGATGGCCGAAAGTCCCTGAAAACTTCTATAATATTTATTTTAATAAGTTACAGGGTGAAAAAAAATGGAAAATTTAGTGTGATTTTTAATTTCAAATATCTCATTCAAATAAACTGTTCGTTTATTCTAAGAGACTTTTGGCCCTCGGTAATAATCAAATATTTTATTCTGCGTTTAAATTTTTCAAAAATATTTGTTAGTTTTCTCAGGATTCGAAAAAAATGATTGCATTTAAAAAGCATTGGCCCGAAATTTTGCGCCTACGCTCTTAATGTATGACTTTTAAATTTTGACAATCGTTACTAATCGAATCTTTTAGTGACATATATTCGATATTCTTTTAATTTTTTACTTCTCATTTATTGTCTATATTTTTTTAGTTATTTTTTATCCAGTTTTTAATTTAAATCTGCTTATAGTAAATATATAATGACTAGAAACGAATTGATCGAGAGTAGTGAATCCGACGTAAAGAACCGCTATTTTCAGTTACCCGTGACAATGCCATATTGTGACGTTAATTCCGTGGTGCTATCCTTAGCATTTTCCTATAAAAAAAAAGTAGTACAACGACCGCTTCGCTTCAAAAATTAATCTGAGAGAACGACTATCTAGAAATACAAATCGACAGGTTTCAGGATATTTTTCTAAAATTTTTTGAAATTATAAAGTTATTCCTTTCATTTGCACTACTCCATACAATAAAATCAGTGTATATTTATAAAAAAAGGTTACGTATGCTGTATTTTTTTGTAATTTTTCCGAATAATCCTTATTTCATAGAAAATTTAAAAAAGGGCTCTACAAGCAAACTTAAATTATGCAGGCATTTGTTATTGAATGTAAAATACGCCTATGTTATAATAATTTATGATTAAGTACAATTTGAGTCGTTTATATACCTATATTTTGAAATATTTGCATTTTAGGGTTTTTCTTTGGAGGTATCGTAATGGCGGAATTGGTCAATTTATACTTCAGTGTTGGCGATTTGCGTGAAATGATGAAGGGCCTTTTTCTGACATTGACAAATCTGGTATCGATCATAAAATTTTACACAATTTGGAAAAATCAGGATTCACTGCTTAACTTGACAGCAAAAATTAATAGAAAAGAATTTCAGCCAAAATCGGAGAAACAAAAAAAATTTCTCAGAAAATACGTTAAGCTTTCTAAAATGATGTCTGTAGGTTTATATGCCGGATGTACGATGACCTGTAGCTTTTGGGGTGTTTATCCCTACACCGATGAAAATGGACCGTTTTTACCAATTGCTGCGTATATTCCCATTAACACAACAGATTCCACAACATTTGGATTTGTCTATGCATACGAAATTATTGCTACGTTAATTGGAGGATACACTGACTTAAGTTCTGACTGTTTAATCGCAAGTAAGTCAATATTTACTACCTTCTGCTTTAATTGTTTACTTAATTGATTTGACTAAAGTGTAAAATCAATATGTAAGATTGTTTAGGGAATGTCATTAAGGTTAGAAATTGTTGGGTTAATAACTATAAAAATTCTAATTTGGGAATTATAGCAATATATGACGTAACAAAAATATAGATTAAAAATTAAATCCCATATTCTGTAAAAAATTTATCAAATGAGCCTAACTTACTCTAGAAACTGCACAAAAAAAGTTACAGTCCTTTGAAATTAAAACATAATAATCAATGTTTCCAATATCTGATGAACTGTTGGACATTTTCTCATAAAAATGGATGTTTAACCATATTAAAAAAAAAACAACAAAATCACTTCTGAAGTGCAATTTCTTATAATTTTTTTGCTTACAGGCCTGTGTAATAAAAAAAGTTGTTTGAAATTTTTATAAGCTAAAAAGTCCTTTTTCACACTGTTTTTCATTAACAAATTTAATTTGTTAATATAAAATACACTGTTAAGTAGTTCTATTTTATGTCATTATGCAAAAACAAAGTTATTTGTTATAAACATTTATAAATTACTGCAAAAAATAAGAGTTTTTTGCAATTATCTCAACATTGAAACTCGCAAACAATTTAAAAATAATGAAAACCGTAAATATATAAATACAGAATACCTATCGTGTAGAGTAATAACGACAATTCACTATTCGTTTAAAAGCTTTAATTAACCGAAGTGTGTACCAATAGCTAACTACAACATTTTTGAAATGATAAGAAAAATGTGCTAAATCTGATTAAAACCCGAGGGTAAAAAAATTTTAAAAATATTATGTTAAAGTACCACAACATTAATTCAATTAGAACTTACAAACATTTGGGATAGTTAAGAGGATTACAATTCTCATTATTTTTGTCCTCTATATGCGGTTTTATTTGTGAGCTAACTTTTTCTATTATTTCGTGTTATTTATAAAGTGTTAAAAACATATTTTTTTTAGAACTCTCTGTATATTTTTTATTAAGACGATACCGAGCGACACGGTCATATTGCTGTGCTCTTCAAGCTTATATCTGCTTTATTATTATCTGCAATATTCTCCGCCTAAGACTCCTCTATCTTAAATTGAATTCACTCACGTTACCCTCCTTTTTGCTTTATAATTTTTGAGCTTTATTAATGCTTATTGAAAATCAGAACTGGAATGATATAATACAAGGAAAATTGCCTTTCACATGAGTCAATTAGATCTCGATAACAGCATGAGAGGGATTAGTATGTTGGGATACAACAGTTTATTTTTTGAAGGAAGTTTAAAAAACTAGATTTTGAACTCTGCTTACGTTTTAAATCAGATTGTCTTTTACTCTTACATTCACGAGTTGTTTCGGATTTTAAATGTTCTTTACATTGGTGACTAATTGATTGTTGTAGTAATTTTATTAATCTGTATTTATTAATTAGTTAATTATTTTTTCGTAAAATCACTTTATCAATATTCTCAACTCTAATTTATTCGCCGATTTTCTGAAACAAGGTACTCATCTTGTGAAGCAGTCCTCTTATATTTACATAATAAGTGTACTAGCTTAACATGCAGCATTACATATATTCTTTTTTATTTAAGTAGCTGGATTGTCTCAATATTTACTTTGTAACGATATATTTTTTGCCTACCACATGGGGTATTATTATAAGTGGTAGAAGATTGGGGATAGAAATTACTGGGAGTGGAGATAGGGCAAGCTAAATAATCGTTATTTGTGCGAACGGCACTCAGGGTTTGTTAGGAGAGCTGGGGTCGTGGGTAAGTAAATGACAAAGGGGTCGGATTGGGGCAACTACAAAAATATGAAACAAAAGGTCATGAATCTCTTGGGACAAACAAAACAAAAAGAAACAGGAAACACCTCTAGTAATTTTAAAAAGGGCGCCACTTCGAGGTGCCTAATTCTAACCATTACAACAGCTAGTTGTAACTATCGAAATAATTATTAGAAATGCAAAACATTCTCTTCTTCAAGTGCCCTGTCCGTTGCGAACGTTGGCTATTAACATGGCAATTCTGATCTTATTTGCGGCGCTTCTGAATAGTTCGACCGATGTGAGCCCGAACCACTTCCTCAGATTTTGGAGCCACGAGTGTCTTCTCCTGCCTGGCCCTCGCTTGCTGTCTATTTTTCCCTGGACAATCAATTGCAGTAGACGGTACTTATCGTGTCTCAATATGTGGCCTAGATATTCAAGCTTTCTTTGTTTAATTGTATTCACGATTTCTTTCTCCTTTCCGATTCTTTGGATTACCTCTGTGTTGGTGACATGTTCGGTCCAGGATATACGAAGAATGCGTCGGTACACCCACATTTCGAATGCTTCTAGTTTTCTCGTGAGCGTCTCCGTCAGCGTCCAGGCCTCCACACCATACAGTAAGATCGGAAAAATGTAGCATTTAACTAGACGTAGTTTTAGGGGAAGAGACAAATCCCTGCTTATGAGGAGCTTTTTCATATTGCTAAATGCTGCTCTAGCTCGTTCTATTCTCGCCTTAATTTCTGTGGCCTGTTCCCATTTTGCATTTACGTTGGTGCCAAGGTACACATAAGATTCTACATGGTCAATTAGTATGTTACTTATCCGTAACTGTCGAGCAGGCTGTTGCTTCCTGCTTATCAGCATCCACTTTGTCTTCTTGAAGTTGAGGCTCAGGCCGTATTCCTCACTAACTGAATAAACTCTTTCCATTACCTGCTGTAATTCGTCTATGGTACTGGCAAGGATCACCGTGTCGTCGGCATATCTTATATTGTTTGTTAACTCGCCGTTTATTTTTATGCCCTCATTTGCATTTTCCATACATTTATTAAATATTTCTTCGGAATAAAGATTGAATAGGAGTGGGGATAATATACAACCCTGACGGACACCTCTTTTGATCTGCACACTTTTAGTGAGTTCGTTGCCAATTTTTGCTCTTGCTGTTTTTGCTGCAAAACATATATTTTTCAAATAAAACTCAAAAAAGGGTTAGTTAAAAAAAACAAAATGTTAAGAAAAAAATTTAACATTTATTGTGTCTTACCACAAACAGTTACAAAATAGACAAACAAATTTACTATATGAATAGTTACCAAGTACAAAAATATAAAGAAAAACTTACATATATCCTATCTGTTTACAATCTCTGTTGCTACAAAACTTACAAAATTGCATTGAGGTTAACCTTCTTTAACAACAAAACAAATGAATATCAAAAATATTAAAACGGGCTGTCATAAGTTAACATTAAATTTAAAAAAAAAAAACAAATAAATTTACAGCTAAAGTCAAAACCTAAAATTTACAACTTTAAATATTACAGTTTTTTAAATTTTAATTAAAGCAAATTATTATTATTAAAAAAATGTCTGTCTTTACTTTAAAATTTGAAAGTTACCTGGATTTCACTTGATCACACATTAAATTTCTGAGGTTGGAAACTGGAGTTGAACTCTGGACACGAACATACGAACAAAAGGACTGCATCTCACACTGCGAATTGGACCGACCATTTAAAGCCGAAACCGGCACTGAACACAAGACATGACTCTGCCTCTTAAAAAACAGGAACAGGTAGACGGCATACACATTCATTTGCTACGATTAACTGCTAATTAAATTTTTTTTTTCATAACGTAAGACAAAGATTTCCCTGAAAAGGGATAAAAAAAACTACAAATTCAACGTGAAATTGGACATAACACTGGAGCCTATCACTCTTAACTTGACCGCAGCTCCAGCGAGAGTGATGAAATTATCTTTTAAATTCATTCGCTCAACTTAAACAACACATATACATAAAACAAGCATAAACAAAACATATAAACTGGAATATTTGTTTGAAACGCAAAACCGGGCGGTTTGCACAAAGAAATATCGACGAACATACGCAGCTGCGAAATAAATAAACAATTATATTTATATATATATATATATATATATATATATATATATATATATATTTATATATATATATATATATATATATATATATATATATATATATATATATTTATATATATATATATATATATATATATATATATATATATATACGCTGCGACTGGCTTTTGTAGTTACTGCGCGTTGCGCGCGCTCTTGTAATTGGTCCAGTGCGCAGGTCAGTGGGCGGGGTCTTGGTCGATTCCGTTCTTGCGTTATTCTTCGGGATAATTGGTTTCCATGTTTTTGGCAATCTTTGGGCATCGTCTCGAGAATTTAAATTATTTTCTTGTTTTTCTATTTCTATGGCTTCTCTGATAATTCGTTTTCTCTTGTTTTCGACATTTGCTAACATTACCGTATGTTTAAGGTCAATTTTGTGTCCTGTAGCTAAAGAATGCTGGGCTAGGGATGGCGTCGTTTCTTTTCGTTCAATGGCATTGCGATGTTCTTCTTGTCTTGTTCTTCTTGTCTTGTTCACTCACTAAATTTAAGTTGCTCTCTCTCTCTCTCTCTCTATCAATATACAACTAAATAAAATGTTGGCCATTTGAAAGCACAACTTTCCAGCTGGTATGTGGAAAAGACTTTTCCACACACAGAATCGAAAAGGCACGAAGACCACAAAAAACAACAAAAGAAATAAAAGAAGACGAAAAACCGATTGCCAAAACCACTCTACCGTATATTAAAGGCACAACAGATAAGATAAGCAGGGTCCTGAGAAAACACAAAATAGAGACTGTCTTCAACACCGACAGAAAAATCGCAAACATATTACCATCTGCAAAGACAAAGATTCCCCTAGAAAACCAAGGAGTATACAAAATTCCCTGTGGAGAATGCGATAGAGCCTATATTGGACAGACAAATAGAAGGATCCAAGTAAGACAAGAAGAACATCGCAATGCCATCGAACGAAAAGAAACGACGTCATCCCTAGCCCAGCATTCTTTAGCTACAGGACACAAAATTGACCTCAAACATACGGTAATGTTAGCGAATGTCGAAAACAAGAGAAAACGAATTATCAGAGAAGCCATAGAAATAGAAAAACAAGAAAATAATTTAAATTCTCGAGACGATGCCCAAGGATTGCCAAAAACATGGAAACCAATTATCCCGAAGAATAACGCAAGAACGGAATCGACCAAGACCCCGCCCACTGACCTGCGCACTGGACCAATTACAGTATATATATATATATATATATATATATATATATATATATATATATATATATATATATATATATATATATATAACAACAGGATGATCGCAGAAAATACTGTCCGCTCCACTCGTCAATCAAAAGACTACTGAAAAAGCCTACTGTCAGAAATGTTCACGCTAATCCCCGCACAATTCACCACGCTAACCCCCACACCAACCTCCACCCAAACCACACGGTCACCATCAGCGGTATTAATGACCTGTCCTCTATTCCCAGCACCAGTAATGCTTTGATTAGTGATCAGTGTAGTAGTGTCTGGGGGCTCGGGAGACTGAGACCTCGGAAGCCCTGAAGAAGACATCGAAGAACTTTTACTGAACTTAATTAATTTGATCTTAATATAACGCAGCTAATAATTTTACATCATAATATTTATTAATTCAAAGACGGTACGAAGTTCGGCGGGTTGGCTAGTTTATTATAAAAAGACAACTTAGAACTTCTTTTCATGATCCAACGCATTTACTATATCGAATACCATAGTTTTTCATTTTATTTTTAATGACGCTCCACCGAAGTCGTAAATCCTTTTATTTGTGAAGCCAATAAAGATTTACTTCTGTTCATTTAATTTTCTTAGCTAAATTTTATGCTCACTTGCTCTTCCTGAGAATCTTACTAAATTTAAGTTGCTCTCTCTCTCTCCCTCTCTCTCTCTCTCTATCAATATACAAATAAATAAAATGTTGGCCATTTGAAGGCACAACTTTCCAGCTGGTATGAGCCAATACACCACAAAACTACATAAAGTCTCGTTTCCAGCGAGGATTTTTAGAAAGTTTGGCCTGCGGCGAAGTTAGAGATTATTGTAGAAGTGACTAGACGCTAGGAAAAATAAAAGCGTCTTAATTATATGAAGAGTGTCCAAGCTAAGTGATCTAAGTGCCAAAACATAAAATTTTGTTTTTATTCAATCAATATGATCTATGTTCCTATGCCAATGTCCCCCTATGAGATCTACGTGCTAACTTCACTCTAGTGATTGCAAACGAAGCCCAAAGATGGAGCCGCCTGTAAGTCCGAGATCATGTGCTGTGCTAATTGATCTAAGTACCATTTGCAGGTTGACGTATTGTCGTTAGAATCGATTAATGAATTTGTGTTTTAAAGTAAATACAATGGATTCTAGTGCGTTTGATGATAAAAAGAAAACAATATCGTCAAGAAAAAAAACAGAGTGAAGCTAGATTGAGTGGAAAACCCTACATTACACAAAAATGTAAGCTGCAAAAACTTGGAAAGGCCATTCCAAAAAATGAGGTTAGTACGAGATTTTTAATAGATATTTCGCTTGAAATTTGTGAATAGCTACCTAAAACTTTTTTTATTGTTACTTTGGCTTTGTTGATATGATATATTATCATGAGATTTTTCTATTTTAGATCACGTGCAAATGTAAATTCAGCTGTAGAGACGTGGTTGATATGAAAATTAAGCTTTTCGACTTGTATTATGGCCTTGAATTCAACGAGCAAGGCAGCTATCTCATGGGATTATTGCAAGTTTTACCAATCCAACGTCGCCGCAATGGTAGTTCTGGTGATTCATCAGAAAGTAGACGACAGTGTACCGTAGCTCTTTTTGTTCCAGATGGGGAAGGTAATGTGAAAAGAGTTTGTAAAAAAACGTTTTTGGAAATATTTGCTATAAGTCCGCAAAAGATTACTACGCTTGTTAGGCGTAAAAAGGAGGGACATACAACCTTTAAGGATAAACGAGGTGTTAGAAAATTTAAGTATACTCTTCATGACAGACAGATGGTAAATAATCACATCAATAGCTTCCCGAGGGATGAGAGCCACTACAGTCGTTCAAAAAGTGAAAAGGAATATCTCAGTCCAGACCTCAATGTTAATAAGCTATACAACTCTTTTAAAATAAAACATCCTGACAGCACCACAACATACAAATTCTATAGGAAAGTTTTTATAAAGGATTTTCCGAATCTTTCTTTTAGAAAACCTAGAGTTGACACCTGTAAGACTTGTGATTTACTTTTTTTAAGAGGCAAGGACAAAGACCTTAGTATATCCAGAAAAGCTAAAAATGAGTTAGAATTACATCATAGAAAAACAGATAAAGCTCTTAATGTTTTTCAAGAAGATAGTACGAGCAGTACTCTTCCAGGTAGCGATACCTGTACCATTACCATGGATCTACAAAAAGTATTTTCGCTGTCCAAATTGACGCATAGTAGTATGTATTACAGCCGCCAATTGTCATGCTACAATTTTGGAATACACATGCAAGATACTGAAGATGGGATAATGTGCATCTGGCATGAAGGACAATCGGGTCGTGGTGGGAACCAAATGGCATCATGTCTTTTACAAGCCTTGAATACAGGAGAGCTTTCAACGTATAAGCGAAAACTATGTATATGGAGCGACAACTGTGCAGGTCAACTGAAAAACCGAATGTTTATCTTCTTATAAATTTTCTTAGTAGCTAATGGACATTTTGATACCATTGATCATAAATTTTTAGTTTCCGGTCATAGCTTTTCATCTTCAGATAGAGATTTTGATCTTATAGAGAAACGAGCAAAATGTTCCAAGCTTCAAACAGTAAACGATTCAAAAACTGTAATTGCTGCTGCTAGACCTTCCAGACCTTACAGACTTTTAGATATGGGAGAATGTACTTTCTTTGATTTCGATAAAATATCATCAGAATGTATAGATACATCTAAACTTGGTATTACTCAAGCATCGTGGTTACGTGTGACGAAAGAAGAGCCGGGAACAGTGTGGTACAAGAAAAATTTTAGTGACTTAATTGGATGGGAGAAGTGTCGTGTATTAAAAAAAGGTGTGACTGTCCAAAAGTTAAAGTCGACAGAGCTCGTGGGTTTTTCTGGTGTTCAGCAAATAAACGAAAGTAAGAAAAAAGACCTTCGCGCCATGCTAGAATTCATTAACCACGAAAATAGAGCATTTTTCACCTCTATTTTAGATATTTAGTCAAATATTATTCCTGTGGACTTAGATCATTTCCATTTTTTCTTCATTTATTGAGTATTACTAGGTTTGTTTAGTATATTAACACCGAATATTTGTTATACGTTATTTAGGTACTTGTTAATGAAGCGGAATTTCCATAAACAATTATATATTTGTTTAATTTTTTTGGTTAATAAAGTTTTTTTTGATTTCTGGCAATTGTTAATTTTGGTACTTAGATCACTTAGCTCGGCCACTCTTCATATCACCCGACAACGTAAGCGGCAAAGATTTAAATCTTTAACAAAATAACGCACCGAATAGCATTATACCACTACTACCTCTGTAAAGTTATAAATAAATACCATATTCTAGGACAAAAAAAAAACAGAATTTTCATCAGCACAATAACGGCAATTGTTTCGATTTGTAGTACCATTTAGAAGAAATTAACATTAGTTCGAAAAACAAATATTAAATAGTAAGTACTATTTACTTCCGCAGTCATAATCTCACAAAACTGTAGTCGCCGATTATTTTATCACGGAGATAACAGTTTTCATTCTTAACTACGCTTTCCTTTCAGATAAGCTAGGTTTGGAGAACATATCGGAAACTATGAACCTTGTGTCAGAAACAAGAGGTGCAATGGATTAATTCAATTTTGTCAGAGTGAACATTTCTTTTTCAAATTCCTCTCCTATCGGAGCAATTATAACAAACCAGACAAAATTGTTGGAACTTGATGATTTTTAATTTTATTCTGAATATATTTTTGGAATTACTGTTTACTTGCTTGAAATAATATAAAGGATATGTCGTAGGTTTAATAATGGTTGTATGTGGACAACTAAATATCCTAAACGATTCCTTAGTAAATATTACTAAAATGGCTAACCAAAAATTAAAGGAAATAAGATGCTGTAACTTTCGACATATGCAAAAAAAGCAAGAACTTATAAACCAAAAGCTAAAGGAATGTGTCGAACATCATAAAGCTATTTTGGAGTAAGTATAAAATATTAAATAATATTATTATTCAAAATAATTATAAGATAAAAATGTAATGGAGTAGAAACTAAAGCTTAAGAAATCTACAAAAGAATATTTATCTATAGTGAAATTCATACTGAGAGTGCAGTACGGTTAAGGTACAAGACAAGGTGTACAGAATCGTACAAAGATCTTCACTTTCGAGCTCTATTCCAAGTAAAATTAACTTATTTGATTTAAATGTATAATGCAAATTAGATGCGCGGATTTCGAAAAAATAGCACAAATTTCAAGTTTTCCAAAGTTTAATGTGAAAATGTGTTACGTGGGGTTATTTGGGATGTTAGCTATACTAATTAAAATACCTCAAATGCAAAACTTTTATATAAAAAAAAACATGAGATCTAAAAAAGTGTTTTTGCGCAATCTCTCCTAACCGGGTAGGTGAGATTACGTGCAAGAGTAGGAGATCTTGCGCTTATTCAAAAAAAAGTTATTTATTTCATTTGATATGACATGGACATTTCATTTGAATTTTTAGTTCGTATTTCTTGACGACCACAATTTATACATTTTTGTGGATAGAGTGTGCATGATTCATGCAGCCATTTTTGCCAGATGATGCATTTTATCCAATCTGATTTGGATGTGGTTTTAGAATAAATTTCAAAACACTCATGGCATGATTTATCGTCGCTTTCGGACACGTTATCAGAAAAAAGTTCCATTTCAACTCCGTTGTCTTCTTCCGAGGTTGGTGAAAATTCAATCTTTTTTCTTTTTCCTTTCAGTTTATTATATTTGTGAGTTATCTCTTTATTTTTATTCTCGGTGACTTTTTTTGCGCAATTGCCAGTTTTTTCTTTCAATTTCTTTTAAATTCGATATAATTTGGATCAGTGATATTCATTGCACTTATTTTTCTTTTGACTCGTGATGCTGTTAAACTGCATGGAATTGGTAATATTTCAGTCAAAAGTTTGTTTGGTGTTATGTCATCAGTTTTTGGAGTTGTAAGCTTGGTAAGTAAGTTGAGGGTTAATAAAAAATTGATTCCGGAGAAGAATGTGCCACTTGAGAAGTAGTTTTAGAAGTTGACGCAGCTGAAGAATCGGGCGGTGTAGACTGAGTCACTTGAGAAGTAATCTTAGAGGTCGAAGGAGTTGAAGAAGCGAGCGTAGTAGACAATTCAGTTACTGAAATGGATGAGTCTATTGGTTCAATAGCGTTCTCATGTGTGTTTTGGTCATAAGCCAATAGATAAGCATGCTCTGGAATAGCATTTATGTCTAAAGGATGGATACCTGTAGCCCGGAATGCTGTAGTTGCAAGTTTAACAGTAGCAGAACAAGACCAAGCTGACTGTAAAAGTTCACCAAAGTCCCCTCTTGTAATTCTTCCAGTCCCACTTCGTCTAGTTCGTCACTAACTGCTGACAGGCGTCTTTAAAATAAGTTTTGAAAGGCTTAAATACTACTCGGTCTAAAGGCTGAAGGTAATGTGTTGTATGGCTGGGGAGACACAGAAGAATTATGTCATTGTCTGAAGCAATCTGAAGCATGTTGGCGTTGCTCATGTGCGAGGCATGTCCATCAAGTATGAGTAGGTTTTTACCTGGGGGTTTACGAGATATAAAATGGGTTGTGGGCCAATCCAAAAATAAATCGTTGCTGATGTACGCACTCTGTTTCCTCATTCTAATTAAGGTACCAGATGAAGTTCCGAGTAAACTACCGGAATTCAGTTTCCTTGTGCAGTTTAGTTCAAATTTATTTTTATGTATAAAATTAATAATTTCAATTTTAGATTTGCTGAAGAAATAACATCCCTATTCGCAACCAGCTTATTTGCTCAATTTCTTGTTAGCGTATTTGTCTTCTGCGCTACATTCTTTGAGATGACTATGGTAATTATCAGTACAAACTGTTGACAATATGTCTATATGAACAACTTCCTCATTAAAACCAAAATATTTATGTTTAAGGTACCTATTACTAGTGTGAGATTTTTTTCGATGGCACTTTACCAGTACTGCATGCTTTTGGAAATATTTCCCTCTTGTTATTTTGGTAACGAAGTTATTTTAGAGGTATGTATATACGTTTATTAGAGTATAAGATTAATTATTTTTGATTTACTACAGTAGGTCTCTTAGTTTTTATAAGGTTGTCTATTTAATCCTTTAATATACCAATTACATAAATTTATTTTACTTTTCTTGCTATATATGTATGTGATATATTTTATATTTTATAAGGATCAAATAAGTTTTTTCGCAGTACATTACACAGACAACTACAAAATAGAATAAAACAAGAAAATGGTGCCTGATCATATAATGAACAATAATTTTACATTGCAATGAAATAAATCCAAAATAATTAAAAAAAAACGAAGAATATACCAGGGAATGAAAAAAAATAAAACAGCAGGTAGTAGAATATTCTATCGATAAAGAAGAATTGCCTAAAGAAACTGGGTGATATAGAGGAGCTGTAAGAAAATCATATAGTTACATTTTCAAGCCATCCACAAAACAAGTAGAGATAGTGCAAGCACTCCTGACCACGGCGCAGTAGACGAAATTTGGTTTAGTCCCCACTTCCATGCGAAACGCATTGTACTATGCACTGTATAATTCCACTTACAATAGAACCTTTCTGCCTTTAGGTGAATTTGACTCCGCTTTCGCGCAGCTCCATGGTCAGGAGTGTTTGAACTATCTCTACTGAAGAATAATAATTAGGTAAACTAAAAAAAGTTAAAAAATATATCCCCTACCTCTATTACTTGTATGTGAAGTTGAAAACTTGAAATAGCCTTCATGAACTCATATCTATCAGTATAAGTAATTTCCAAATAAGAGTAATCAGTGACAAAAATAATAAATTAAGATTAATGTTAGAGAAGGAGAATGTATCAAGCTCTCACTAAAAAACTAGCTAAGAATAAACATTCATGGCACCGATTTGAAAATAAACAAGACAAATCATAGTGATGGCCACCAAATTACGCCACTTACGTATCCCCAATCAAAGAAAATCTTTGAAACCACAAGAAATTTCAAATACACAATAAAACATCCTTTAATGTTTGGACATAAGAAGATATACCTAAACAAAATATTTGGTATATATATATATATATATATATATATATATATATATATATATATATATATATATATGTGTGTGTGTGTATGTGTGTGTGTATATATGTATATATAGGACTTATGAGAGCCCCATGGGCTGCATATATGGATCCGCTTCCGTTCGAAAACCGGTCTCTTGTACACTACAAGACTGCAAAAATATTCTTCTAGTAGAATAGAAATGTTAAAGTTTTCACCACTATTTAATATTCCTCCACTCGACCCTTCTGCAATTTTAAACCTGTCCGTTTATATAACTCCGCAGTCTGGATTGAGAATTCGCCTCTCTCGTGGACAAATGTCCACTTGGAAAGGTACTTTAGGCTTGTGTCTGGGTGCCATATGGTCAAAATTTATCATACATTTCGCAGGAGAGGATAACCAGGAGAGGACAAAATACCGAACGAACTCCTAAAGTACGGAGAACCAGATCTGACCAAACAATTAAAACTAATCCAAAAAATAATAAAACCAAATAGAATTCCCCAAGAATGGAGATTAAGCATCTTAATACCTCTCTTTAAAAAGGGATACAATTTGGGACCGAAAAATTACAATTTAATTTAAAAATAATATAATCATAATATAATAACTAATTGAATAAGATAAAGATTGCCATGATGATCGCCAACATTCAAAACGGATAGACACATCAAGAAAAAGAAGAAGAAATACTGATCCTACCGTGACGTTGCTCGAATTTTCTCGCCGTCTATAATATCTCATCATCGCCTTCCCTCATATAGTCATATGTAAAGGAGGGAAATCCATTAGAGCCTCCATAGCTGCCGTTGGTGTGCCCCTCATAGTCCCTGTGATTCCGAGACAAGCAAGTCTTTGCACCTTGCTTAATTTAAGGACGGCACTTTTTTGCTGCACCTTTGGCTATCATTCCACTACGCTTATGTAATTGTGGGTTTTACCACCATGTTATAAATTCGATATATGTCTGGTCTTAAACCACACACTTTTCCATAAGTGTGTCTGGCTACCATGAACGTAGTTACCGCTCTCTTGGTTATTTATTCTATCTGTTGATTCCAAGTAAGCCTTGAGTCTAACATTACCTTAAGATACTTTACTTTACTCACCAGTTTTAAACGTGTACAATGTAGGTGTAGGGGAGTCAATCCCTCTTAATTCCTCCTTCTGGTAAATTTCATTATTTTGTACTTCAAAAAACTGATGTTTAGTCCTACAGTTTAAGTTCATTTGGGAACTACAGTCAGAGATTGTTGCATATGATTGTTGCATATGCCTGTTGACAGTGGTTAGTAACAAAATAATTAAGATCATGGCATCCACATATCCACAATCATATGTGGCTGCTTAAAGCAACCAGAGGTCTTTTGTGGTAAACATATTTGGAAAGAAAACAGAAAACCTGTTTTTGACCTTGTGAAATAGTTTATCTGGTCTATTTTGTCACTTCATCTTGGCCTCCACATTTGGCGTCTCGATATTCAATGGAAAAAAGGAAGTGCATAAAGTTTGTAATATCAATGATTTGGGAGAATTTAGAAACCCTCATGATGATTGATATTATTGTAATCGAGACATTAAGGACACCAATCGCAACAATATAAAATAGACGCTACTTGTCATAGATTTCACAAGGAGGTCAGTGCCACATTCTGAATAATTAACCATTCTAACATTTAGTATTACACCTATACTCTTAGAAGATGAGAAAGAAACATTATTCTTTAATGGCGTTAAATATTTGCAATCGGGAAGCCCTCAACGTTTCTGTTAATAAGATCTAAATGATGTTGTTCACAACCTTAATATATCCAATGAGAGGATTACTTGACGCCAGATTTAACGAAAATAATCTAATATATAAAAAATAGTATTTTTATATACATATATACCATTTATACCAAATGAATAGCACCTTTTTATCAACAAATGAAAATGTAGTTTGACATAAAATGTGTCCTTTTACACAATAATAATAAATTTGGGTTAATACTCATTCTACCAGTGTGAAAAAGGAATTTCAAACAAAATCACTAGTTCTCAAAAAATTAAGTATGAAAAATATCTGTCGGCAATTTGTATCGATTTAAACATTGTAAACAGTGTTCTAGGACAAAAAAGTGGAAATACAAAACATTGTAATTGTAATATTGTAACATTGTAATTGTAAACGATGATTGAAGCTAAGGGAGTTTAAAAGGCGGACAACCTACTATTAATTGTTTTCTTCAAATGGTTAGTATATATTGTTCGTTACCTTAGCGTACTTAGGCCCTAGGTAACGAATACGTCTTGTAGTCCAAACTGGAACTCAGGAACAGTCTGGATGAACGCTGGAATTCACTGTACATTATGGCGGTACTGAGCGAGACGAAAAATTCGTATTTTCGACTCTCTACCTTCCGTCGGACACGATATCACGATAATTGAGCTGAACACACCGTAACTCTGATCGAGTAACACCCTAGGTAGCCCTCCGCGCTGACTGATTGGGCACCGAAGTACCACTGGCGCCGATCGCCAGCACTACTCTCTGGCTCGGTTGCCAGAACTCTACTGCCTGGCTCGGTCGCCAGAACCTTACTGCTGACCCGCGCTAACTGACTATCTTTCCGCCGACTTGTGTCAAAACTAGGTCAAATTGTTATTCTTTGTTTAATTTGAAATGTATACGTTAAACTGTGTCGGATTTATTCTTTATTTAATTTGGAGTATGAAAAGATTATTTAATTAATTTTAATTATTCTTTTCTAGGCTAACTACCCCTTATTTTGTTTCTTTTATTTTCTTGCTATGTTGACTTGTTACATACCGGCTAACTGATTAACGATTGCGTTTGGGGGGTAGGATTGTTTCCCTTGGGTATGTGGCTGATACATTACAACATCCTTATTTTTTATATAATTAGGAAAGCATAGCAAAAAATTTGCACTAACTGGGTTAAAAAAGTTTGTCCTTTGAGAAATATTTAGTACGGAAATCGAAACGTAATAAACGAACTTGTTGTTACTAAAGAAAAACTTACGTTGCCACTATTGTATATCAAGTTAGCGCTGAAGTTTACAAACTTAAAATTAAAATGGTTAAATAATTAAATCTTTCAAAGTTAAATTTGTTTAATTATGAAAATTTTAGAGCAGAAAATTGACGAGTTCCGCATATCACAGTGAGTGGTTAAACTACAATATTAAAGTTAGGAAAAATTTAATATTTTTCATGACGAGAACACAAAAGATCACCCAAATAACTGCTGGAGGATTTTTCACGCTATCCTTGGATACTTTTATAAAAGTAAGTTAAATAATATTAAAGTTTTATAAGAAAATTAATATTTTTAGATCTTTTAGGAATTTTATTTTTTATTTTGTCTCGTCATATAATGAGGTTTATCTGATATTTATATAAAATTTCAATATATGTATATTTCATATTTCAAAATTGCCCTCCCCCTCATACCTTTTGAATGGTTGTACATAGTTATAATAGTGTAATTTGGTGGAGAAATAAACAGACGCGACGTAGGCTTCTCAACAGATGACGTTATATTCATAGATGACACTATGAATATTTGGCACTATCAAGGATGATTTCCATTATTTGATAGCCGTCGATTTGGTTATGTAGTCTTTCATCAATTGTCCTTTGATAGTGATCAAAGTTTTCTTTTAGATTGTTAATATTTATATCGGTTACTCTTGGTTTTGTGATTAATTTTGGCATTAAAGTCAAGAAATTAAATACTTGAAATGACGGTTATTAGTATTTAATGCCTCATTTATGTTACTGTAGAGTTCCTCTATTTCTTCTTCAGTGTGAGTATTCTTCGGATCGTATATTTGTATAATTTGTATATTGTATCTCTTTGATAGATGTAAGGTTAAGCTAGGTACTCTATCTGAGATACTAGTTATTTCTACTATTCTTCGATTTCATTTCTTGTTGATTAGGAATCCAATACCGCCTGTTCTATCTATTGATGTGCCTCGGTAGTAGAATGTTCTGTTTCTTTTTTCAGTTCTTCAAGTCTGGATTGATTTGATAGCGAGCAACAATTATATGTCGCTATAATGTTATTGTCTTATTTCCTCACCCTCTGCTCTCCTGGCTTGATCCCGAAACCTACCCATTTCGGAGCAATTTGGGCCTACGGAAAATGAGAGCCATGATTTGAATGTCCCGTTCATGTTGTGAGACGTACCTTACCACGCTGCCTCAGTGCGGGTGCGGGCATTTACCGGAGATTTTAATGGTTTGCTCCTATCAGCAAAAGAGCAACCCCTCCGATACCTATACCAACGTTTAATCCGTTTTTTAATTATATATATATATATATATATATATATATACTTAAATTTTTTGAAATTATAATATTTATAGTCAGAAAATCTAATATTAGAAAATTATAGTACTAATTTTCGTAAGACAGAATGTAATTATAAATATTGCTTAGTTTATCAATATCAGTTTTTTTATTAACGCATTGATATTTATTTATGCATACCATTTCTAAGAATTCTCTTTTATTTAATTGGTTTTCTTGTCTTAATATATTAGTTTCATTGAAATTAAATGAATGATTTTTATTAATTGCATGATCTACTAATGCACACGTATTTTTATTATTTGTAAGGTCACTTTTATGTGATGTTAGTCTGCCTATTAGATTTTTAGATGTGTGTCCGATGTATGACTTATCAGAATTTTCGCATGGTATTATATAAACTACAATTGAGCTTTCCATATTGCTAATAGGTGATTTAGTTTTTGTATATAATGATGCTAATATTTTAACATTTTTAGTTGCAATTTTAATATGAAAATAGTTAGCAAAGATTTTAGTTAGTTTGGGTGTTAATGTTGGTATGGAAGGTAGTGATGTGAAAGTAAATTGAGATTGCACGATTTGTTGATTTGGTTCTCTTGTTTTATTCATCATTATTTTAATTGGGTATGAATTCTCTAATAAAATGTCTTTTAGTTCTAATAACCCTTTGTTGATGTTATTGATGTGTGATAATTTGACTATTCTGTTTTTTAAAGCTAATATCAAATTTAATTTCAAATGAATGTGGATGACTTAATACTTGCTTTACCTGCAGACAAAATAAATGAAACTTTACAAACTTTTAATAATTATAGTGAACATTTACAATTTACATGTAAAAAAGAGATAGAAAATAGCATCCCATAACTTGACATAAAAATCAAACGTAATGCACAAAATGTATTAAGCACTGAATGGTACAGAAAACCTATATTTAGTAACAGATTTATTAATTATCATTTACAACATCCACATCATATGAAAATAAATTTGATATTAGCTTTAAAAAACAGAATAGTCAAATTATCACACATCAATAACATCAACAAAGGGTTATTAGAACTAAAAGACATTTTATTAGAGAATTCATACCCAATTAAAATAATGATGACTAAAGTCTTTGCTACCTATTCTCATATTAAAATTGCAACTAAAAATGTTAAAACATTAGCATCATTATATACAAAAACTAAATCACCTATTAGCATTATGGAAAGCTCAAATGTAGTTTATATAATACCATGCGAAAATTGTGATGTCATACATCGGACACACATCTAGAAATCTAATAGGCAGACCAACATCACATAAAAGTGACCTTAGAAATAATAAAAATACGTGTGCATTAATGGATCATGCAATTAATAAAAATCATTCATTTAATTTCAATGAAACTAATATATTAAGACGTGAAAACCAATTAAATAAAAGAGAATTCTTAGAAATGTATGCATAAATAAATATTAATGCGTTAATAAAAAAACTGATATTGATAAACTAAGCCATATCTATAATTACATTGTGTGTTACGAAAATTAATACTATACTTTTCTAATATTAGATTTTCTGACTATAAATACTATAATTTCAAAAAATTTAAATATTCATATTTGGCGCGTCTTTGTACGTAACCATAATAACAATCAAGAGGTAAACTCGGTTCGCTATTCCCAGTCCGAACTGTCTAGTGAATTTAGTAATTATTTTTTTGCGAAGTTAGTTACTTTTTGACAGACTAAAAGTGGCTGGAAATTACTATACAACCAAGCACACGTACTCATAGCCAATATTAATAGTAAACAAACTAAATAGTAAATAAAATAGAACTTTGCGAATTACTGACAATAAATATTTATTTATCTGCACCATATAATAAATATTTATGTTAAATTATAACAACTAAAATATATTTTTTAAAATATATACTTCCTAAAATTTGATGTGTTTAATATACACTTCCACTATTTAGCATAATTCTTCTTTTTTTAAACAAAGTAGTATGCAATGGTAGGATACTTTAGCTATTAATACTGAGAAGTAGGAATTGTTGTGTTGTAGGTTTCCGACAATGAATCTGTCAAAATATGCCCGAGTTAAGCGAATGGAGTTTAGTTATCAACAACAAAATAAGATAATATAATAAACAGAAACGAGTGTCTTTTTGACATAAATCAAACGTCAATATAATAATCAATGTCATAATGAATTTATACAAAATTAAATAAAATTAAAATATTGTACTTACATAACTATATAATTTTAATAAGTTAAGTTTTAATGTTTTGTCAATTTAAAAATGTAATGGATTAATGGTTTAATATATTATATATATATATATATATATATATATATATATATATATATATATAATATATTATATATATAATCAAAAACCTTTATCCCATATAATGCAAGGTTATTTTGATGTATTGATATTCATAAATACTTTAATTCGTAATAAGGATTCATATTCCCTACGTTTGTATTTTATTATTGCTTAATATAGCTGTTTATATTTTGTAGATTCTTAAATCATCTTGGTCATATGTTGCTGTATTGATTCAAGTCCAGAATAAACAGAACAAGTAATAGATAATGTGAAATGCCATGGGGGATCAACTAGTTATATTTTATTCAAAGCAGCACCAATCAACACCTAATTGATAATTTATTATAGAACTCACTTTAATAAACACATGCATTCCGCTTTTGGTTATTTATTTGTAATGTAACAAAGTATTTCGAATTTTTAAAACTCCATCAATAAATTTGTATCAATTTAAAACTCTTAATATAACTATGTATACATTATGCTTTGCAGGTAACTAGGTAGAACTTGCACAGTATAAGAGGGCGCTGCATATATAATGTGAAAATTACAAGAAGAATATTAAAATTGGGGGTTAGAGGTAACCATTGACAAAAGGGAATAGATGTGTATGGGCGGAGGCCAACAAAGTATCGTGCTTAAGATAGACAAGAGATAACACAATATAAGAAATACAAATATCCTTATATGTATATTACGAATGATGAACGAATGGGTGAATCAATTAAATACATAAACAACGAAGGAAGAAGAGCAATAAAGCAGCTAAATATAATATTTTAGGATAGAAATATAATACAGAAAATAAACATAGAATATTATAACATGAATTTCAAGCATACAATAACCGAAGACATTAAAATAAACCAACTAATGATGATATTATCACTTGCAGATAATAAGGAAAGATTGGAATAGATACAACATTGGATCTTCTCTTCTTAGAGTGCCGTCTCCCTACGGAGGTTGGCAATCATTGGATACCACAAATTAAAAGGATCAGAGGAAGACCTTGACTAAGTTATGGGAGACATTGAGACAGAGACCAGCGAAAGGGAAATGGACATCACCTTGTGAGAAAACAGGAAAGAATGGAAGCTGGAGAAATGTTCAGAAATGAGTGGAGAACGTTTTAACCCCATTGTGGGGTAGACCGGGGAATTCCGACACCTTAAAGCATATCAGTTACGTTTTTTGTGATAATGCGTATACTGGAATTGAAATTTTTGGCATTGATAAGATACGTAATAAACGTTAAACAATGTCAATGTTTAAAAAATATATTTTCCTAACTTTAGCAAGGTGTAGGTATTTACCAGATCATCGAGGTAATTTCGACAGACGTTTGGAGTAATGCAGACAGTAATAATAAATATTGAGACTGAAACTGTTGGTATTGTTATGTAGGAATTTGGTTGAGCCATATAATAGTAAAGTAAAACAACTTAATGGCATAATGCTGCTAAATAAAAAACTTATTGCAACAAAATACAAAGGCAGACCACTCAAAAAATTATGTAGAATATAAAAAAAGAGTTAAAAATACTAAAACTAATAGATTGGAGAAACAAAACACTGTACGGAGGAATTTTAAAAAACTATAGTTGGGAAAACTATAGAAAAACTATAACCATATCGAGCTATAGAAAAAATCTATCGAGCACCGTAGTATGTGTGGCAGCATTTACGTTTCCCAGTGAATTATTACAAATTACAGTTAGTTATTGTTTGAGTTTAACCATCATTTTTAAATCAGCTTAAACAGAAGAATTTTCTATTGCCAGTGGTGTTTTTATTTCTTCATAAAGTGCATCAGAGACCCCGTATTTTAGATTATCTACCGATTGCAAGGTTAGTCTTTTTATTTTGTTTATATCTATTTACGGCGATTTACTCCCACTGCTGCTCTGCTGCTCCCACCATGTCGACCTGCGCTAACTGTTCAAAGTCAATCGATGATCGAGATTCATCAAAACAACTTCAATGTGAACCCTATAAACAGAACATACATCTAGCTTGCACTGATCTACAAGTCGAAGATCGCGTTACAAGGCATAAGCTCCGTGGAATTAAAATTCTTTGCAACAACTGCTGCTCTAATATCGAAAGTTTTGCTAGTTATCTATTGAGGATCATTCTTCATCTCCAAAATTTACAGATACTATAGCAAATGAAGCAGTACGGGCTAAGAATATTTTTGTTAGGGGTGTACCAGAAATTACAGGAGACATTGAAAAAAAGAAAAGTCACGATGGTGGAATATTAAAAAATATTTTAGATACTGTAATATGTAACTCCACTTCTGTCACATTTTTCAGGATTGGAAAACTAAACAGTCGCTTCTCTAGGATGATAAAGGTCATTATGCAAAATAAACATGAAGCCAAACATATTTTGAAAAACAAAAAGAAACTTTTACAAAACGTCTCTTTAAAAAACGTTTCCATTATCGACGATAAGACTTCGAATCAAATAGAATGTCTAAAAGAACTTCGAGTGGAACTGAAATAGAAAAAATCGAATGGAAAGGAAAATTTAACCATAAAATATATACAAGGTGTCCCGAAAATTGTAAACCTTAAACGTCAATAATTCTGATATTTCAGGTTTTCATAATTGGCTCTGTTTCTATACTAATCTAGCTACTTTAAATTTCAAATTTAATGAATTTTTATGCAACATTCAAAACCTAAATCTTGACTCTCTTTATAACATTGATAATTATTTCCTTTATATGTGTGATCGTCGTAATCGACGTGGAGGAGGATCTTGTATCTACTTGTCTTCAGAAATTACTAATAATTTCTCTGTTACATCTCTTGATATTACTGTCCCTAATATGGAACTTCTTGACTTAAAAATATGTCATAAAAACTTTTTTGTTTTTCACCTAGTATATGTTTATCGGCCTGGTTTTTCTAGATTAGCAGATGATGAGTCCCTTATGCATCACTTGATGAACTGTCTAGGCTAGAGAATATGATTATTATTGGAGACATTTCGTGGCCTATAACTGATCCACCTAGTGGCTTAACAACTTCCAAACATGTATTTACAGATTTTGTAGTAAATTCTAATTTACATTAATTCATAACGGAGCCGACTCGTTTCAGAATCAATAATTTACCATCTATTTTGGACTTGGTATTCTCTAATGATCCCCATTTATTAACACATCCCATAAGAAGCCCTCCAGTAGCTAACTCCGATCATGCAGTCATAACGTTTCATATTCAGTTTAACTTACAGTACTATACTCCTAATCCTAATGTTAATAAGACAGTATATGAAATAATTGATTTTGAAAATGCAAATCCCCAACTGGCTGATATTGATTGGAATGATGTTTTCGGCGACATGCGACATAAGGAATCCAGTTGTATTCTGGGATAAGTTCTTACACGTTGTTAATTTCTGCAAAAACCAAAATACCTTAAAAAAAACATATACAAAAATAACATAAATCCTTGGATTAATGGGAAATTAATATATCTGATCAAGTATAAACAACATGTGGAACAAATAATGACTTACAAATCGCATAGAGGATTTACTAATTCATCGAGACTTTGCCATAGATTTAAAGAAATCTCTACATGAAGCTCGTGTTGCCTACAAAGAGAGTATAGCCTCTAGTAATAACTGTAAAAAATTATACAAGTATATTAGATCTTCGTTGACAACAAAAGTTTCTATACCTTTACTGGAAACTGATAATGGGGATATATCCCAAAGTAACTATGAGAATGCCGAAGTCCTCGCCAGTACTTTCTCTAAGGTTTTCTCTGTCCAACTCACTAATCATCAGTTGCCTCATATTACTTCGTCACGAGTTTCTTCTTTCCTTGAAAATATAATCATTACTCCTGAAACAGTTAAACATCATCTTCAAAGCCTAAAAAATAATTCGTCCCTGGTCTCGACTTAATATCTTCTTTATTTGTAAAGAAATGTTCTGACGCTTTAGCTTACCCACTATATGTGATTATGTCCTTATCATTCACCACACATATTTTGCCTCCTATATGGAAAACCGCATTTGTAACACCGATTTTGAAAAAAGAGAACAAATTGAATCCTAATAACTATCGTCCTATCAGCTTAACACCTATAATATCTAAGATAATGAAATCTATTATTGCCGAGACAATTTCTAATTTTCTGCAAAATGAACTGGTTATACCAGAACAGCAACATGGTTTTGTCAAAGTACGTTCTACAATGACAAATTTTCTCTAGTGTGTCAATGAATGGTCAAGAGCATTAGGCAGAAAAGCCCCGGTAGACATTATTTACCTCGATTTTGCTAAAGCTTTTGATCGAGTTTCAAAGCGAAGACTGTTACATAAATTGGAACACCTTGGTATCCGTGGTCAATTACTGAGATGGATCGACATATTTAACAGATAGAAAGTTTTGTGTTAGAGTTGGGGACTCTTTCTCAGTTGAGAGAACGGTTTTAAGTGGGGTACTGCAAGGATTAGTTTTGGGCCTACTTTTATTCGTAGCATACTCAAGTGATCTACAATTTTACATTAAATGCAGCAAAGCTTTCTATGCAGATGACACGAAACTATTTTCCCTCCGTAAATTTCCAGTTACTACAAGATGACCTTGATTGCATATCGGAATGGTGCTCTACTTGGATGCTGCCTCTTAATGTGGACAAATGTGTAGTTCTTCACTCTTCTGTAGTTCCACTTAGTTCACAATACACTGTAGTTCCTCTTACTCTATTAATGGGCACGTGTTAAAAACAGTGAAATCACATAATGATCTAGGTGTTATAATTAATAACAATCTAAGTTGGTCGGAAGATATTTTGCATATTTCTAAAAAAGCTAACAGTAAATTATATCTACTAAATAAAACGTTTGCGTAAGTGTCATTTATGAGCTCAGTTCATCTATATAAACTGTATATTCGTCCAGTTCTGGAATATTGCTGAACTGTTTGGTGTCTGGTATTAGTGCGCGATCGTAACATTCTCGAAAACGTACAGCAGCAGTGCACTAGGATGTCTTTTGGTCGCTCAAGACCTACGTATACAGAAAGACTGAATATGGCCAATCTCACTACATTTGAACAACATCGACTTCGAGGCGATTTAATTATTACGTTTCGGATAGTAAAATACAACTTTGGAAATGTGGAGGATATGTTTATACTAGACAATGACAATCGTCTTCGTGGCCACAAACTTAAGTTTAAAAAGGAATCTTTTTTAACAACTAGACAATTTTGTCTCTGTAATCGATTGTTCTCGATATGGAATAGCCTTCCGGCTGAGATCATAGATGCTCCATCTGTCAATATTTTCAAAAATAAACTGGATGACCATTTGCTCCATATTTGAACATTTAATTTGTACTAAACACTTGCTATTACCTATGTTCTTGTATATTTATTTAGTTAGTTAGTGCTTAATATGTAACTATTGTAATGTAACCATTTAATTATGCACAATAATTAATGCACAATATATAACATTGTATTCACATGGGCATATGGGTTTTGCGACCCCTGCTCAAATTTATTGTAAAATAAATAAATAATAAATAAATATTTGTATATTTAATAGTTTGTAAGTCTAGTCTAGTACGAACATCTTAGGCTCGGAGGGCTACGTCCACATGACTTGTAGAGTTTAAAAATAAATAGAAGATTGCTATATTCTAATATTATTTGTATTTCACTACTCCCTCACACAATTTAAGAACATTGAACAAAAAAGGAGGAAAAAAAGCTTTAACTCAAAAAAAATTTAATTTTTTGTACAAAATATGACTTGCATATTATAAAAACCGCAATGCACCAGTTTTCAGTATTAAAAATTAGGTCAACTGATTCCACTGCCTTATTAATTAGATCTTAAATCTATAAAACATCGAGTAGACATGTCGTCTGCCGGCGTCTAGAAACCAATCAAGATTTTGCCGCTCACCTAAATCCACTTTTAATCTAATTGGTAATTAGGCACGAAAGCTTTTAGGGGTAAACCCCGACATTATGCCGTGCATTTGTACCTCTTTCTAATTATTGTGAAGCATCATTAAACGACCGTTTTAATTAAACGTCTCATTAAAGAGCACATGCAACTGTATTATGGGACAACAATATCGTATCTGAAATAACACAAATGGTATGCGGCAGTTGGAACGCTTGTTTGTTTTTAGAAATGGCATATTTTTTTCAAAATAAAAATCTACAAAAGCTAAATGTTTGTTCTATGTTAATTGCATTGAAGAAATATTAATTAAAAGAAAATAAGTACCTGCCATATATAATGTTGAATAGACTGAACATATGAATCACATGACAAGTAAAAAAGTTTAAGCCTAAATTGGAATATATCAGAATTATTATTTTAAATTACCTTACCACTTTGTTTGAGTTAAAAATAATTATATTATTGGATTAAAAATTCTTCTTCTTATTTAAGCTCCTTCGACCTAAAATATCTTCCACCGTTCCGTCACCGTCCTTTCTTTTGAAGAGTTTTTAACACCTTTAATCTTTAATGCAAATTTCGATATCTTCCATCTTCCATTCTTCTCTCGTGACTATATGACTATACTATTACCCCGATCTACATCTTCTTAAAAGAATAATAACCAAAAAAATAATAAAGTAAAGAATAACCAAAAATATATAACAGTTGGTTATTTTTACATGTAGATTAAAATATAGGGATGATTATATTATATCGGAAAGCCGAATGTATGCTCTTAGCACCAAAGTATTATGCATAGATTTTCGGGAGAAAACAAAACTTGCTGGTAAAGACTGTTTAAAGGGTTTTTGCATGAGACACCCTCTACTCTCACTAAGATTTCCTGAAGCAAAATCGATCGCCCGCAGTCGTGCTTTTACAGAAATGTAACAAAAATTTTAACTTTGTTTAATGCTATATTGCCATTCCCATATACCATATATAAAACGTCAGTCCCTCCACTTGGGATATACAAGGTGGTCCAGAATTATGTACATTAATTTCTAGAGTTCATAGTACGTCCAAAAATAAGGGTACTTCTTTATGTACACTTTTTTATAAAACTGAATAATAAGGGAGATACAACCCTTTAAAGGGGTGAATTGAAATTCTTATTTTTTCAAATATCTTCCAAACGATTTTGAATACGGAGTTCATATTTTGGGAGTGATTATAAGACATTAGGATAATTAATTTCATGTCACCACCTACCACATCCTATATTAGTACAGGGTAGTTTTGGAAGGTAAGTGGGGATTATTGCGTCACATGTTTTTTAATTTTTACATATTTTAAAAATATATTTTAAAAATTGTTTCCTTAGACTTTTCTACGCAAAAAAGGTACTCTTGTAATATTTCGATAGATATCACCGTTTTCGATTTATTTAAACTCGAAGGTATACATGTATTTTATTGTAATCGTTACATTTCTTAATATTCATCAAGTATGCTTTGGAATTGACACTTGTGTTAGCAATAATATTACAAATTAATGGAAAACTTAATTAATACTTAACATTTAATTAATGGCGAAAATAATATTTCACAACAACTGTTGAAAATGTCCTCCATTTTGTTGAATACATAATCTAATTCTTTTATTTAGCGAACGCATTAATCCATTAATTGTTACTGGATCGTTTTGTAAATCGGTAAATACTTGTTCAATTTTGTCTCTTAACTCATTTACTGAATTATTTGGAGTGTTATACACTTTTGACTTCAAATAACTCCATACTGTAAAGTCCATTGGATTAAGATCACAACTACGGGCAGGCCAAGGAATCGGTGCATCCGCACCCCGGCCTATCCACCTATCAGGGAAATGTTTATGTAACCACCTTCTACAAATTCTTGTGTAATGTGGTGTAGCACCATCATGCATGAAAAACATGTTTCTTCGTATTTGTAATGGAATATCTTCCAAAATATCATGTAAAATGTTGTCTAGAAAATTGTAATACATGTTACCATTTAAATTTCCGGGAAAGATGTGGTATCCTATGAAACTATTTCCTAAAGTAGCTGCCCAAACGTTTATCTTGAACGTGTGTTGGAAGTGAGTTTCCATTGTAGCCCTTGGATTTTCTTCAGCCTAGAAGTGCATATTTCTAGAATTGAACATACCTTGTCTTGTAAATGTGGCCTCGTCTGTAAACAGAATGTTGCTTAAAAAATTTGGTGCAGTTTGAACTTTATTTTGCAATACTTCACAAAAATCAAGTCTAAGTGGCATATCGTCAGGTAACAATTCCTGCTCTTGTCGATAGTGGTAAGGATGTAATTGCTCTTCATGCAGAACTCTTAAAACACTTTGATGGGAAATATTCGTTTTTAATCCAAACCTGCGTGTACTTATTGTGGGGTCATTTATTACAGCATCCAATATTTGCTGTTCAACGCGAACATTTCTTGCTGCTCTACAACGACCAGCATCTGTATTCCTTCTTTGAAGACAATCGGTTTCTCTTAGTCGTCGTTCAGTACTTACAAAAGTCTTGGCATTGGGAATATTTCTGTTCGGATACTTTTCTCTGTAGCGTCTTACAGCGGCAGCAGCATTTCCCGAACATTCCCCTAATACTAAAAGTATGTCTGTCATCTCAGAATTTGAATAGTGTGCCATATTGCGGGCAAACAAATTTAAAAATATAGCAAAAGAGACGTGTTAAACAAATTTCACTGTCGAGTACATTAAAAGTGTAGATAATATAATTTAATTGTTATTAAACGTCACTGACAATTCATAGACTACTTAAGATTAAAGTGTTGTTGCTAACATAAGTGTCAATTCCAAAGCATACTTGATGAATATTAAGAAATGTATCGATTACAATAAAATACATGTATACCTACTTTCGAGTTTAAATAAATCGAAAACGGTGATATCTATCGAAATATTACAAGAGCAACTTTTTTGTGTAGAAAAGTCTAAGGAAACAATTTTTAAAATATTTTTTTAAAATATGTAAAAATTAAAAAACATGTGACGCAATAATCCCCACTTACCTTCCAAAACTACCCTGTACTAATATAGGATGTGGTAGGTGGTGACATGAAATTAATTATTCTAATGTCTTATAATCACTCCCAAAATATGAACTCCGTATTCAAAACCGTTTGGAAGATATTTGAAAAAATAAGAATTTCAATTCACCCCTTTAAAGGGTTGTATCTCCCTTATTATTCAGTTTTATAAAAAAGTGTACATAAAGAAGTACCCTTATTTTTGGACGTACTATGAACTCTAGAAATTAATGTACATAATTCTGGACCACCTTGTATAATGTAGATGAGACGTCTGTGAGTACAGTACCAGGAAAAAACTTTAAGATTTTTGCTAAAAGAGGTCGGAAACAAGTTGGTAGAGTAGTCTCTGCCAAACGAGTTGTATATACTACCGCAGTTATTTGTATATCTGCGGAACGTTCATATGTTTCACCGATGATAGTATTTTTCGGAAAAAGGATGAAGAAGAAGTTAAAAGATGGAGCACCACCAGGAGCAGCATTCCGATACAATAATTTTGGTTAGATGAGTCTCAATGTGTTTGATCATTTTATATCTTATGCTAAACCATCAGCAGAACACCCAGCGCTCCTAATTATTGACGGTCACCTTTCTCACACAAAGAACTTACATGTCATCGAAATAGCCATACATAATTTTGTTACCATGTTATGCTTGCCTCTGCATACTACACACAGTCTACAGCCATTAGACCTTAGCCTCATGTATCCTCTTAATCACTTTCATGATAAAGCACTAGAAAATGGCTGACTAGTCACCAAGGAAAAGCTGTTACAATATTTTAAATTTCGAGAATTTTTAATACATCGTACATGAAATCCTGTAACCCCATAAATGCTACTAATGGTTTTAAGAAATTCGAAATCGTACCTTACAATCGAGATGTTTTCTCAGAAGTCGATTTCGCAGCTGCTGAAGTCACAAAGAAAGACTAACCGGAAAACATGCAACAAACTTCCTTCATGCATAATAGCTCCTTTAACTCCAGTTTACCAAACTCCTTGTAAGAAAAATTGTAGTCATGGCTCCAGTTCAGACAACAATTACCTTGACGAATCATAAATTGGGCCTTCTTCATCCGTTAACTATTAGCATATTGACAGTGACTCCTCATCTGTAACTTTAACCCTTTTTTCTATTTTGTTAAAAGATATTTACCCAGTTCCCAAGTTGTCACAACCACGATGCACTACTATACAAAAATATGTTACATCTTTTAAGTAAGCGATAAAAAAGGAAGAATTAAACAGAAAGAAGAGATCTGAAATTTAAAAATAAAGCTGCAATTAATGCAAAGCAACAAGGGAAATACAAGATACCACGTTCAATCAAAGTTATAAAAAACAAAAAGGAAAATCTAGGTGATGAAGAGTTGGATGTTGAAGAAGAGTGCTTTATGTGCTCAGATACTTTTCTAAGATCTCCTGCAGGAGAGGGCTTGGTGCAGTGTAATATTTTCTAACATTGGTCTCATAATGAATCTACTAGGATAGAGGACAATGACTGCGACCTTTACACCTGCGATTATTGTAATAAAAATATCAATATAAATAGAGTTCGTAGAAAGTTGTAATTATTTTTCTACATGTTCCGTCTCATTATAATTCACTTCATGTTATTGTCGATTTTATTTTATTATTTTAGATTCATATCGGTAATTCTTAAAGTTTGGGTAAATTAGTTTCCATAAATCTATTAAAAGATTAAAATGTTTGTCAGTTTTACATATTTCTGGTGAAAGTTTGTAGATTAAACCCTCCCTTTAGAAAGTAGGTACCCGGCAAATCCGTCGGCTATTGTTGTCGCAGTCGCTGCGTCTGTAGATGGTCCTGATAAGGACAATATGAATAAATTTGTAGTGTACGTTATTTCCAAAAGTTAAAATCTTATAGTTTTTAGAAACGACCCCCCTCACCTAGGGGCTTCTGTTATACGTTTTGTAATGTATTTTTAGCAGTAGCATTCGACACTCAGTTCTGTAAACATGTATAGTTAAGCAATAAATAGTTCTATGAAAATTGTCGTCGTATATTATTTTAATTTAATAAAATAATGTTTTATAGCAAATATATCTCACGACAAACTAATCGTGGGTCGTTACAATACATAATTCATGTTTAGTTACTCACCATATTATAAGGACTTTACTTTTTTGTACATATTAGAGTTTAAATGTTTTTTTTTAATAAACATATAATATATTTTCCTAAAATAATGTTTCCTAATTTATTTCACTTTATTTCCGATAACAAATATCTGTTTGTCTAAAAAAAGTAGGGATTATTTAACCCTACCCAAGGGATCAAAGAATATTCTCTGTTCTAAAGACCCAAATGCTCCTACAACTAACTAGTAAAACATATTTTTTTGCAAAAATTATGCTTTATTCATCAAAATAATCTCCTTTAGCGACCATACAATAATTCCAACACTTCCGCCCTTGTAAAACGATTTATATTTTTAATGAAAATTGGCTTTAGTCTCGGCGACATCGGAGCGATATCTCCTGGCACGAAGTTTTTTTTTTTTGATCGGAAAAAGGTGGTAATCGCTGGGAGCCAAATCTGGATTGCACAGTTGGTGCGGAAGCAATTTAAAGCCCAATTTATGCATTTTTGTCATCGTTTTCATCGACTTATGACACGGTGCATTATCTTGGTAAAACAAAAACTTTTCTTGAACAAATGAGGTCTTTTCTTTGCGATGTCGGTCTTCAAACGTTGCAATAAACCAGTATAGTAGCCGCTGCTCATTATTTCTCTGTTTCAAATATTTAATGAAAATAATTTTATGTGGATTCCAACATACAAAGGCCATAACCTTTCCAGATGTTTGTTGCGTTTTGGTCGTATGGACGACTTTCTTCGAGTACTGTTCACTTAGATGACTGCCGATTTGATTCTGGAGTAAAGTGATGAATCCACATTGCATCCATTGTGACAAACCGAAGACAAAAACACCGACTTATTTTGGGTAAACATATACAAACAGCGCTGAGAATCATTAATTCTTGTTGTTGTTGTTTTTGCTCTGGTGTAAGAAAACGCGGTATCCATTTGGGAAGCAGCTTTGTTACACCAAATATTGTTGCTTAATAGTCATTTGATAGTTCTAGAGTGTCAGTTATCTCTTGTAACTTCATTTTACGGTTTTCCATAATAATTTAAAGTATTTTTTTATGTTTTCGGGAATAACTAGCGGTCGGCATCATTCGTGTCGGTACGACCGCGTTTGAATTCAGCAAACCATCATTTAATGGTTATTATCGATGGCGCGGAGTTCTGACAACACTTTCTGGGCCATTGCTCAGTTTGGGCGGTATTTTTTAAATCAAATAACAGTGATTAACCCTCCGTTCATCGGGTGACCATTCTGAAACACTTGGTCGGGTGTGGTCTCTAAAGACCAAAATGAAATACCACCTTCCGAGCAACAGCATACATTTTATTGCTAATTTCGCATCAACGTGTTTTAAACAAATCATTTACTATATAATGTTTATTATAGAAACAATTCCAAAATTTTTTTAAGTTGTATTAAGTAAATTTTAAAAATGTTTACAATTTCAACGCATATTTTTTCATATTTGTTGTGAACAGCGACTAAATAATAAAAAAACAAAAAAAAACATTTAAAACTTTAATTAGAAACAAACAAAGTACTACAAAAACATATATAAACTAAAAAATTAAATTGTGTACACAAACTACAGTGGTCAAACTTTGGTGGTCAAATTTTCTAAGCTATCTTTGTAGCATGCCATTATGTGGTCCATACATAGCCAGGATTTGCAAATTTTGCAAAAAAAAAGCGAGTTTTGCGTCTTTTGCAATATTTACAATTTCCTCTCTTACCTGGCGAGGCTCTGGTACAACGTCGACCTCAATGCCTGAGAGTCTCAAGGCCGAAGCACGCACAGCTTTTGTCAAATGCGTGTCAACTGCTCTCCGTCATATACTCTCCTGTACCAATTCCATACCTAGGTTTTTTTGGAATAATCTTCGCGTTTTGGAAAATTCTCCATCTGGGTTGTTGCGTTTGTAAATTACAAATGCATTAATTGCTGTGAGATTAAGGAGATTATAAACTACTATCATTGGCCAACGTTTCGTATTTCTGGAAACATTATATGATGTGATCATTCTCTCTACAACATCTACTCCACTCTTTGTGAAATTATAAACAGTAATTATTTCTTGTTTTTTCTGATCACCAGTATCTTCATCAATCCGATCATCTCTGTGCACAGTGGAAACAGCAATCACATTTTTTCCTTTCTTCGGTATATATGATACGGCAGTCATATCGTTGCTAAATGCAAAAACTGAAGAATATACCTGCCTATTTTTAATTTGCGTTATTTCTGGCCAAGTGAAACAAGATTGCAAGAAAAATACAACTAAGAAGCAGTGCAAATATTGTTACACATTTGATCGGGTGGGGTCTGCCAGGACAAACGGCCATGCAGCAGCTATTTAGAAATTTCAAAAACAGTTTTGTATAAAAAAAACCAATGGTATTTAGTTTCTAGGAAGGTACTGAAAAGGTAGAAATTTAAAAAAATAACATGAGAGAATTATCCAAAATTTTTATTTTGTCGTAGACTCACAGACCACACCCGATGAACGGAGGGTTAATCAACAATAAAATGGCTTTTAATCCATTGCTTATCAAAATTACAACAGTAGCATCACTTTAAACACTGTAACTCAATAAATAATAATCCCAATGACAGGAACATTTTGGCAGTATGCTTTTGAAGGTTAGAACTACCTAAATATTAAATGGGAAATTTATCAGAGTCGCCATTTCATGGTTAGGCCGGGGACTTATTGACCGACGCGACGTATTATATTTGCAGAACCTAGGATACTATGAATTGGTGCGGTTTTGAAACAAAAAGAAAGAGAAATGGGAATGAAACCGGTAACTTTTTTTTAATTATTAAACATAAAAAAAAATAAAAAAAGCCGTTTTATTAGAAAACCTGGCACCACTTGGACAACTAAACCTTAGACTTTCTAATTTTACAGATACGTGTCTGATAGACAAGTACTTCTAATACTAGTTTAAACTAATAACTTTTGGGTTAAGGATTAAAAAATATTTTCCGTTAAAAAAACTTCAAAGGAATAGTACATTGCAAAACACCCCACAGAATAATTTTATGTAACGTCTTAAAAGACATAATATTACTGATTTATAAATTACTTGAAATCAGTTTATTTAAATTGTTTTGCTTCATGAAATTTATTTATTTCTAAAATAACGGAAAACAAGAAGTGTATATAAAGAATCCGCTAACGGTCTAACATAACCGTAACGCACTAGACATCCCCTGGAATATAGTTTATAACTCTCTCGTTACATTCGCAAAAGGAACATTCTCGTATTTTCTCGACGATAAAGTACGATTTCAAGACCTCCACGTCTAGTTGATCAATTCTTCTTCAAGATAAAACGAAAACCGTTATTCTGATATCTTTCTATGGTTCTTTTTGTTGTAAAAAGTGCCGTAAAAGCATTTATGGGAAATGTGTAAGAAGTGAGTTAAATTGGCGGGTGGATCTTTTATCTTATTTATTACTATAAAATTTAAATTTTAGAAATCAAATTATACAAATATTACAATGTTGTGCACATTAAGCAAATAGACCTGCTTGGCCTGAATATAAACAACTAATTTAGAACCTAATAAATATGTAGAATAAAATAAATATTTATTAAAATCCTTTATAAAAGGTATATAATTTTTACACTCTATAAGCTTGGTATAATGTTTACAAATCTCCTTTATTAAAATTTTGAAGGTGTTCTTTAAGGTAACTGGAACATTTTCTGGAGTTTTTATCTTACAAAAATTAGGGAAGAGCGGGTTATTTATACATTGGGAGATGAACCAAATATCCAGCTTCAAAGTGCATCTTTTAATGGCTAAGCGCATGTACTGGGGAGCCAAGTTGACCATACCGTCAAATTAAAATCCACAAGGAAACTAAGTTCCTGTAGCTTGCTGTATACCATGTATCACAAAAAATTATTAAAATCCTTTATAAAAGGTATATAATTAATTATATACCTTTTATAAAGGATTTTAATAAATTTTTTAATTTTTTAACAGTAGGAACATAGAGATATTTAGAGTGAACCAAAGGTCTGGAAACGCGTAATGATCTCTTAAATGGTTGGTACGAATTGTAAAAAGACCAGGATACGCCAATTCTGTACTATGGAGACTTCAAATTTAATGCTTGCAAAATTTGATATTGTAGCGACCATAGCCTAGTATTATGTAAAATAAGAATCATCCTGAAATATTTTACAATCAAAAGAGCTGCGCCAACACAAACAAAAATCAAAGTCAAAGGACTAAATACGGAATACTTATACAGGAAAAGAATGTCAGAGAAGATCGCTGGGAATGAAATATTGGCATATATAAAAATGAGCATAAAAAAATATGGAGAATGATTAGAGGACAAAGGAAAGAGATGAACGAACTAATAAAAACGAAACACATTCAGAAGTAAACATAGGTAAACTACTTTCGATCCCTATTTGCTAAAGGTGAGGATATTGAACCACCAACACCAGAAGTGACTACAAACGAAAAAATAAATATTGAGGAAAAATAGGTAAAAGAAGCATTAAGGAACGAACGAACTACTAAAATACGGAGGACCATATTTGACCAAACAACTATTAAATTAATCCAAAAAATCATAGAACAAAATAGAATCCCTCAAAAATGGAGATCAAACATCCTAATACCTCTCTTCAAAAAAGGATATAACTTGGACCCAGAAAATGACTGAGGAATTAATTCATTAAACACAATACTAAAATTATCAACCAAAGTGATAACAAATAAACTGAATGAAATTATAACACTAGCACAAGAACAACAAGGTTTTAGGTCAGGAAGATCGTGCATCAACGCTATATTTATAATGAGGCAAGTGTAAGAGAAATCATTAAAATACAACAAACCCGCATACCTGTTTCGTGGACCTTAAGAAGGCATTTGACCGGTTTAAATTAAAGGACTTTATCCACTTATTGTAAGCAAGAGAGATACCTCTAGGAATAAGCAAAACAACACAATAAAAGTAAAAGTAGAAGAAGAACTAACCGACCCCATTGAAGCTGGCAATGTGATAAGACAGGGAAATTCCCTGAGTTCTCTATCATTCAACGTGATTAGGAATGAAATAATAAAAAAGTAAGAACTAAAAAAAGGATACCAAATGTACAACAACAAACTTACTAAGATGTTAATTGGAGCTGGGAGGTCAGATAATAGAACAAGTGATGGAGTGTAAATATCTAGGCATCACATTATCTAGCTACGGAAAGCTCGAAACTGAAGTGGAAGATCAAGTGAATGGAGCAAACAGAGCCGCAGGCTGCCTGAATGAAACAATATGGAGAAATAAAAATATCGGGAAAGAAAGGACAGGCAGAATTTTCAAAACAGTCATCAGACCAATAATGACATACGCGGCAGAAACACGACCTGACACAGAGAGGACAAAAAGGATGTTAGAAACAGCAGAGAAGAAAACACTTAGAAAAATTGATGATAAGACACTATGGGAGAGAGCTAGAAGTATAGATATACGACGTGGATGCAAGGTGTAGAACATCAAGAACTGGTTAAAAGGTTATAACGACAAACTTACACTGTTTGTTTGATACGATAACTCTTAGCGCCACCTAGAAAATAAATCAGAACTACCAACTGACATTTCAATCACATTTTGTTGTTAAAAGGATACGGTTGATTTATTGCTAATCATTCTGCAAATTGATAATTTGGATATCCTCAATTAAAAATTTTACTTTTTCATCAGTAATTAATTTTTTCGCAAATCTGCTAAAAATATAGGTTACTGTTCTCGTAATTGTAAAGTAAGATTTGTATTAAGCAAAATATCTTTTGAGCGTTTTGTGGAGGGATAGAATCGTTAGTCAGATCGTGACGTATGGTACATCGATGAAAAGGAGATGGGGGTAGTGAATATGCCGAGACAGAAAAAACACACATTTCGGCATTGTTAAAAGATATTACATCATATATTTATGTTATTGGTCTAATTGGAGCGTGTGATGCCTTAAAAAACAAATAAGACGACTACCAAACGGGGACTACAGAGTATCTGCATTATTAATAAACGTATAATTACATGTCAGATATCGTAGGGCACAATGGATAAAAATAGTGAAACTAAAAGACAAATTGTGATTTATTTACTTAAAGAAAGCCTCTGGCTGAGTAAAAAATAAACAAACAATCGAATCTTAACATTATACATAGAAAATGAAAGGGAAGGATATAACGAATATATTACGATAAAAAAAAACGAGATGTTGAGTGTTGCGATATACGAGATATCATACAGCACTAGCTCAAAAAACTTTAAGCCATACATTGATGGCTAAAAAAATTATGTGTACTACGTATTTTTATAATGTACTCATTTTATAATAAACTCTCTTCACGATGCTCAAATTCGTCTAGAATGATTGGCTGGTTTTGGACAACTATAGTAATCATTCATATGTTATTAGAGAAGTTTTCAATTCCAAATACATTCACTGCATTATCGAAGACTGTAGTTCCTTTGTAATATAATAATATAAAGCTTATATTCCTAATATTATTATTATGTACCATTGGCTATAATATTCACAATTTTTTTTTTATTGAAAATATTGATAAATTTACAATAATGCACTAAATTCATGCCTCAAACTTACCTAAAAGTGCCTGGAATAGACGCGATTTAAATATCCTGATGACACGTTCAATGGCGAGTCGAAGTTGCTTATCTTGAGGTTTTGTGAGCTTTGAATGATAGTCCTCTAGAAGTTCTAAGGCTCTATGTGCTTCTAAAAGGAAAAAATATTTACAGGTCACTTTAATTTTGGAATAGTTCTATAAAATAACAGTAAAGAATAATTACTTTTTTTACTTATAAAGCTATAACATATATTTATTTAATTAGCCATAAAATTAAACTATTTTTTTTAATTAAGCTCTGTGGCCACTAATATAGCTATGGGTTTTGAAAGTATTCATTTGGAAAACTTAGTATTTCCATATATTGTTCAAATTTATCAGTGGTTAGTTTGACAAAAGTAAGGGAGTTTTTTGAAAATTGTTGAAAATAGAGAATATACCAAGTTGTTAGAAATATTTGATATTTTAGCAGCATAATTTTAAGTAGCAACTCTTGAGTTAAAATACAAATCGGAGTTTAGTTTGGTTCAACATTCAAACTATCTAACTACGTTAACAAACAAACTACCAAGTAGGATCTAAACGCTCCCGAGTATATTCTTAAAGTATTCTTGATTTATCGGATGTAGTTTCTAAAAGTCACACTTTGATTACGTCGTGTGTCGTGTTCAGAACATAAATTTAATATAGACTGCATTTGCATTACCGATAGCTAATGATATGACGCTTAGTTTAATAGTGTGGTAACGAGAGAACGCTGGGCTCTCTTGTTTAATCGCTTCCATTATAGGCTATTGATTGTGTACTTTAGAAAGGAAATCCAACGTTAAAAGAGTTTTATTGTTTTATATGGTCAAAGGACCCCCAAATATAAAAAACCGCAGAGTACTACTATTTAAAGAAGTACATTTTTGAGAAAGGGCTTAACTTGTTCTTGTCTACACTAAATTTCCTATTAAAATGTACCCTTTTAAAGTTAATTTTTTTACGAAAATATATTGTTACGATAAATAATGACGTGTCATATGACTCAAAACTGTAAACATATTTATTACTAATATCTATTCTGTTCTAGTTATTTCGGCGCTCAGTTGAAAGACCTGTCTACCTGCCGGCAGAAATTTCTAGTCCCTTCGCTAAAAGACCTGTTAGTTTTTGAAGATCGCGCTGTGTTTTAAAATGTAACGCACGTATTATAATAAATATAGATAAATTATATAATTATTAGTGTAAGATAAATTAGTACAAATAAAGACTTTAAATAAACTTTTATGTGTTATAAGTGTAGAACCTTGAATAATAAATAAAAACAATAAATTAGACTTATAATAATATAACAATATTTAAAAAACGAAGCAAAAAAAACAGGAACATACGCGATATTTCATTTATGTCCAATAACTTTTTTCCAAACACTGCCTGGGGTGATTGCGTGGTGGATTAACCGCTCCCAAGCCCGGATAAAATGTGGAGGGTGAAAGCAAATACTGCTCAAAGAAACAATGTACAGCATCGGAACCGGATTGATACTATGAAAACGACTACGGCAAGAAATAAGGACAAGCGAAAAACATCCAAAACCTAGATGAGAATTACTACTTGGAATATCAGATCGCTCAACTCAAGGGACCAAGAGATAACCCAAGTGCTGAAAGAGAAACAAATAGATATTTGTGCTCTACAGGAAACAATAAAGAAAGGAAAGAGCAATCAAAATTAGGTGAATATATACTAATCTACAGTGCAGTAGGGACAGAAAACATGGCGAAAGAAGGTGTAGTCTTACTAATACACCAAAGGTACCCAAAATCACATCAAAGAGTGTCAATACATATCATAAAGAATAGTAACAGCAAACATAAGAATGGGTAAAGAAGACCTCAACATCATCGGAGTATACGGGCCAGAAAATAACAAGCATCAAACAACAAGGGAAGCGGTTTAGGACCAACTACAATAAGTAGTAGATCAAGTCAGACGAAAGATGGTAATATTGAGGGATTTTAAGGCTCGAATGGGCAATCAAGTAATACCCGGAATTAAGTGAAACCATAACGAGGATGTCAAAAACGAAAATAGAGAATTGATGATAAACTTCTGTACGAATAACGAACTAAGAATAAATAACACATTTTTTGACCACAAAGACCAACACAAATATACATTTGATATCAGCCGTGGACAAAGATCTATGATATGATCGAAAATAATCGACGTAAGATGCCTCAACTCAGCAGATATAGGTAGCGACCATAGCCTAGTATTATGTAAAATAAGAATCATCCTGAAATACTTCCCACCTAAGAGAGCGGCGCCAACACAAACAAAAATCAAAGTCGAAGGAGTAAATACGGAATCTACGGAACACTTATACAGAAAAAGAATATCAGAGAAGATCGTTGGGAATGAAATATTAGAAAACGATAACATCTAGAAAAGCTGGGAAAAACTCAAAAATAACATAATTAACGCAGCGCAGAATTCCGTGGGGAAAGGAAGGTAACGAACACTAACATACCAAAAAAGAAAACACCGTGGTTTAGAAAGGAAGTGAAGACAAAATGTGAAGAAAAGAAGAAAACTTTTTACAATACATAATACAACAAACACAACAGGCATACAACCACTATAAACGAATCAGAAATAAAACGAATACTTTAGTTAGACAAATAAAAAGGAAACATTGGCAGGACTTCTTAAAACAGATGGAACACAAAAAGAAATATAGAGAATGATCAATGGTCAAAGAAAAGAGATGAACGAACTAATAAAAACCAAACACATTTAGAAGGAAACATGAAATTAAAAAATAGAAAATCACCAGGACAAGACAGAATACTGAACGAACAAAGTACGGAAGACCAGATCTGACCAAACAACTATTAAAACTAAAAATAATAGATCAAAACAAAATTTCTCAAGAATGGAGATCAAGCAGTCTAATATCTCTCTTTAAAAAGGGAGACAAATCAAACAGAGGAATTAATTTATTAAACACAACACTAAAATTAACAACCAAAGTGATAACAAATAAACTGAATGAAATTATAACACTAGCAGAAGCACAACAAGGTTTTAGGTTGGGAAGATCATGCATTGACGCTATATTTATAATGAGGCAAGTGCAAGAGACACAAACAACAGAGATGAATGGCGAGAATTAGGAGAGGCCTATATTCGGCAATCCGCATAGAGAAAAGAGCTTAAAAAAAATAAAAAATGCAAGAGAAATCATTAAAATACAACAAACCGGCATATCTATGTTTCGTGAAACTTAAGAAGGCGTTTGACTGGGTCAAATTAAAAGACCTTATCCACTAACTGTACACATGAAAGATGCCTCTAGAAATAATCAAAACAATTGAAAATATCTACCAAAACAACAGAATAAAACTAAAAGTAGAAGAAGAACTAACCAACTCTATTGAAGCTGGCAATAGAATAAGACATAATGAAGCTTCGCCTATTTTAAAAATTTTAAACTGTTTGTCCTGGTGTAGTGTAGTATAATGTACTATGTTTATGACATTCTATAATTGTTGGATAGGCCAAAATTGACGAAATATCCCTGAAGATGTTCTAGGAAGCAAAAGTACTTCGGCAAGATTTAATTAATAAACTGTGCTCGATATCTACCTTTCATTTGATCAAAGTTAACTAAAAAACGGTTTGAAGATAATAACATTAAAGTCCTCTTATGGCTTTGAGACATTGTGGCATAAGATAAAACAGAAATTGCATAATGCTTTCCAAAGGCCCGTCGCCGATTTGAAGGTTAAATTAGGTGAATTATGGGATAGTTTCGACCCTGACTCATGTGGGTACACGTAAACTCATCACCAATTACCATAAATACCCTCGTACATAGTACAAACTCATCACCGCCATAAAAGTGGGGTTTTCAACATAGACCCTAAGAGATTGGTAAACTGATCACTGGCCTACCTGCACCCCGGATCAAGTATAGACCATAAAATCCCAGCAAACGGCTAGTTTTTGGTGATTTTACAGAATAATCCAAATCCAAATGTCTTAAATGCAACTGCAATTTATTGGTTTTTATTTGGGAATTCCACAAAACTCTATTGATAGCTACCTAAAATCATGCGAAAAGAAAAATTTCTCTTCATTTGCCCTGTAAGACTCTAAAAAAATCGAATTGCCTTTTGTGGACTTGTGCGACGAAAGGGTGTAAGGCTAAATGTCATACAACCGGTGAGTAGAAATTTTATACCGTTTTTGTTTAATTGTTTCGCACTGGTTTTCGCGAATCATCTTGATCAAACAGAAAAAAATCAGCGCAATTAAGTTGTTTAAGTTAACTGTTGTTTCTTGTAGGCAAGGCATAATATTACTTTGTTGCTGTAGATTACCTTTTCTGATATTACATTTTGAGATTTCTAATTAAATTGTTAAAGTCACATTGTTATAATATATATATATATATATATATATATATATATATATATATATATATATATATATATATGTATATATATACAGGGTATCCAATTAAGTCGGTACCATATGCGAAACCTTTTTATTTTTAGTTTTATGAATTTTGTTATATAAAATAATTATGTTACATAAAAAGTTTTGAATGATCTAAAACCTAGAATACAATGATCAGATATTAAATTTTTTTAGTTGTATACGCGGTTTGTCAAAAGAATGAATTGTGGATATTCTCAAGTCTTAATAAAATTCATGTTGTTTAACGAACCGCGTAAATGACTGAAGAATACTAATATCTGATTCTGATGATTGAAGTTCTAGATCATTCAGAAGTAGAGAATAAATTTTTTTTTTCATAAAACTAAAAATTAAAAAATTTTCCTTATGGTACCGACTTAATTAGACTCTTTATATATATATATATATATATATATATATATATATATATATATATATATATATATATATATATATATACTGAAAAAGCGATAAACGCAACTATTTGGGTGTGCAGCTAAAGATAGGACAAAGAAGTACTCTTTTTAGTCTACCAAGCTTTCGCAAATCTTTATTTGCATCATCAGGGTGCTACAATAAACAAAATTAGTACAAATTACAGAATAAAAATTATTTTGTATTTGAGGTACACTAATTGAGGTTAGTTGTCATGATGTTTATAAAATGAAATGAACAACTCATCTGACTCCTACAAATAATGGCGAAAACTAACCAAAAAATGTAAATAATTGCTTTTAAAAGCACTCTAATTGTGGAATCTTTATACAAGTCATTGAAAGATAAAGTACAGGAAACTGTACCTAAGCATTTTGATGCATTCTGTCACAATAAATGCATTGCTGATTACTTCAAATTTAAAAATTTCCGCCAATGATGACATAAAATATAAAGCTTTGCACGTGTAAAAAATTAAGTTTCCTTCAACTTCAATGCACTAATAGCACAATCAAGTTTTTAGATTTTCCTATTTTTTAGACATTTTATATTTACTTCCTGTCCAAAATCGTCCATTATTTTCAAGATAGTCAAATAACGCCAAAACAGTAAGACTTAGACCTTACTTACTTACTTACTAGCCAACGCCCACCCTTGGCATGTTAGCCATTTGGTGGCGCGCTGACCAGTATAGTAAGACTTAGACCGAATCTATGCTTAACAAATTATCTTAAATATTCAATGAGAAATATAAAAATGCAATGAAAATCAAATAACGAAGTTGGGACTACTTCCGATATAAGCAAAAATAGCACATGTTGACAAATATTTTCATTTTAAAGTTCACTATCGAAATCCTATGTAACTAAATTTTTAGATCTCAAAACCATTTAGATTGGCAGATACATCTAATAGGCCACGCCGTGAGACATATTAATATCTCAGGTAAATTTTAAAGCAATTTACTTAAAATCATTTCTGAATTTATTAAATTATCACATAAACGAGAAGTATAACAGGTAAGAGGCAATCTTTCGCATTAGAATCCAGGCAAAAATCCCGGTGATGAGTTTACCTATCTGCGGTGATGAGTTTACCAATCTCCAAAGGATGCCGGTGATCAGTTTACTATATCTTCGAGGGTCTAATAATTTTATGGGGGGCTATATAGTAATGAGTTCGTACACGTCCACTCATGTAAATCCTTAGTACGAACAATGCCAGACAGGATTGCCGTGGTTGTGAAGGCGCGTGACCTTGTATGTAACCGCATATTAAAATAGTAATTTCTTGAATTGTGCGAACCTTTAATTGTCACGATGCTATGCAACATTTTCGTTTATTTTGCTGCCAACGCTGCAATTCAAAGTTTATAGAGACGGAGCCATTTCAATATTTTTTTATTAATGATAGAGTTTAATGTATTATTGATCTCGTTCACTATTTCAATAAGAAAAATCGTGAAGATACGAAGTACGTTTTCAATAAATTTTCGTTTGTCCGAACATTTAGTTGTTGGGGCTCGTATGTTTAATATCTTTGAAATAAAAAATTATATCCATTTAATAGAAAATGTCGTTTTGATAATATTATAATATTTCCTGCCAATTACCTCAGTAATTATTGCAGTAAATTAGAATTAAAAAAAAATATTTTTTATTCTCCATCCATTTGGAAAAGTTTAGACCCTGATACGTTTTTCAAACGTGCCGGTGCTATTCACTTCCATAAATCAACCCCATTGTATTCTAAAAATAATGCTTGGAGCAAAAAGAACGGAACTTCCGCTGTTCACACAGTTTGTTGGCATGCGGGGTCCGAAGTAGATTTTTACAAGAAATAGAAGCTTCAACGGTGGCTTTAAAGGAAGCTTGAAGTAAGCCCAAAAACAGCTTCAAAATTATTTGAAACTTAAAGAGGATTTTTTTTAAATTCTGTTAATTAAATTTATTTGAAATTTTTTCACTCTCTTTGTTGTAGTATGATAATATTTCCATAACTTTTCTGTGGCAATACTTAACTACGACTTATCACGTATCTCTCGTAACATACTTAAACAAAAATAATAAAATAACTATCAAAAATAATAGTGAATGTTTAGAAATTAATACTTTTATACTCCATTCCACGAATATACGACTGTTTTAAATTCGCTTTAAGGTATCGATTCAAATGGTCCAATGTGCTGAATTGTACAATAGTAAATTCTCCCCATTTTTAAAATACTGTTATGACAAATATAAACCTTAGATTTAAATATGAAGTTATGATATAAATATAGAGTTAATAGTTTATAGAACAGTAATTTAGATTTTGAAGTATATAATTACTATCATTGAGTTTAGTATTGTAAACAAGTTGGTTTTTGAATTAAGTTATTTAAACGAAGTGTAACAATACTTAAGTGATTAAATAGTGTAATTTATTTAGTCGAATATTCAATTAGTATTAAAAAAAAACAAAAAAACTTACTTATTCTCTTATTCTCCTAATCTCCTAAAACTATCATCAACGATCAGATTCACAGCCATAATCAGTCGGCGATATATGAAACTGTATATAAATTTTCGTTCCTTTTTAATATCTGTAACGACTTGTTACTTTAACTATCAATAGCTGGTATGTTATACCCGATACTTTCGGAACTTTTAAGAGTACATCCACTCAAAGCAAACAAATATTTAAAACTAACAAAGTGAAATATTAAATCCTTTTTCTGGTTTCTAAACCATTGTTCTGCCAATTTCTTTTCATTTATATTAAAAATAGTATATTTCTTTTTATCACAGTTGTAGTACCTAATAAAGTAATAAAATAGTGTAATATCAACACAACCCGGCACGCCTCTTTGGTGTTTACATTTCACGGAAAGCTTACCCAAATGTCTGTCATTATATTTATTTATAGTAGTATTTTCGGATTAAATTTCACAATAAATTTGGCGTCTATCTGAACATCTATTAACTGAAATAATTTTAGTTTAGATGTTATACTAGTAGATCCTTTTTATTGGAATATTGGGTTAGACCAATTTACCTTCATACTTTTACTTGCACAGTAAAATATTCGTTGTCGAAGTAATCCAAAACAGTCGTATATTCGTGGAATAACCTATACTCAATAAGCTCAAAATTGTGTTCTTTTTGTCTTCTGAAAGACTGTTTAGTAATTTTCTTTGTTACTTGTTCTTAAAAGATTATTACTATTTAGTGTTCTAGATCATATACAATTTGTTTCTAATATTTCGAAATCATATCAAAATTTTTTTACAGTTATACAGTTAGCTATTGTATGTGACCTCTAGCGACCCAATTTTTTACTTAAACCTCTTTAAGGTTATTTTTTATATTGTTATTTTTCTAAGTATAAAACCTTAATGATAGTTACAGTACTAATTTTTAAGTTTTTTCTTTCGCTCTATCAGTCCATGGGCAGTGTCCGCCTCCATGTGGGTGTGATCCTTTAGTAGAAATCTTTGAGTGACTGATGATTCATTAAATGATCCACCTATTTCATTTAAATTCAATTTACAGCAGGTAATTGGTTATTTACTTGACCAATCACTTCCTGATATTGTCTATAATGCTTTCTATATGTTTTGTTGTCAACTAATTAAATCCAAGTATGTGAGTCATTGCAGTATTTGGTTGACAGAATATTTTGAAGATTGGACGTCTAAAATTACTGCTTTTTGTGATTAGTCGATAACGAACCTGTCTTAAAAATGTGTAAACTAGGTAAAAAAGAAAAATAGAAACAGATGTTTTATGATTTGTATATTAATTAGAATATTTGTATTGTTTGGTTGTATTTTATAATATAATGGGAGAGTCGTAAATATGAATATCCATTCAGTTGTATATAATTTTGGTTTTATTAATTTCGTTACAGATATTTACTAGAGATTTACTTTGGTAGTTATACATAAAAGTTTTTAGTTTGTTTTTCTTAGATATTTCGAATCCTTACAGCTGTGTTTTTTTTTTAATTAGAAAAGTTGTTTATGTTAGTAAAGTATAACCATATCAAACATTAATAACATTGGATTGTGAGTACTTGTGTGTACTTTGCTAGTATAGTTATATGACAACTCTATTTTATTGGATTATTTTTATCATAAACATTTTGGTTAATGATTTTCATTTATTGAAACAACAAATCCTGAAGATATTGATGAAAATCGAATTGATATTCTACCGAGAAGGGAATAAACTTCTGAGTGATGATTTTTACTTGAGGATGCTCATTGAGTATCCAAAAGAAACACATACTAATGCTAACATTTTTATTCTGGCCATACAGACCATAATATGATTTCTTCTATCTCCCTGCCAGGAATGACGGCATCTGCCCATATCAGTAATGCAGATCCGATTTCATTTCCACGACGAGTAGTTCATCATAACTTTTGTCTATATCAGACTCATCTTCTTCATCAAACTCAAGGCATCTCTAATAATATGCTCTTCATTTAAAACATCATTGCTTGGTGTATTATTTGATTTTGAAATAAAACTATGCTTATAATAATGGTTGTAGAATATTTAATAATATTGCTAGTCTAAGGTTGATGGTAAATCACTACATTAACTTTTTAAGATTATGTTTTTTAATAATTTAAAAATAATGAGCAGAAAAGTTAGGTTACCTGTAAATGCAGTAGAAGAATTTGCAGAACTTTTCAGTAATTCAAGAATCTTTCTTCCACGAGAATTATGGTACATATTCATATTATTAGTAACAAACAACTGTAAACACACCATAAATGGCAAAAGTACTATTATTAGATTACTAACAGTCTACCTGTCATCATAGAGACATGCTCCACCATGTGCGACGATAATTTACATGCGTAGAGGAATAAAACTTCAAGTCCAGATGGTGTTCTATCCCTATTAGTGAAAATGGACTTGGTATTCTTTTAAAGGTCACTATCTCAACTAGCAAATGATTGAGGACCTACTGCTCTATTCATTTAAATAAAGTAATAAAAGTTGATTATTTGTGTGTAAAAATGTCAAAATTGGAAAAAAGGACATGTTGTTGTATCCCTCCGAGGTACAGATTTGTAAACGGCCTATTGTATTTGCTTCTCGTACAATTGGTATATCATATTACATTTATGAGTCACCCTCCTTAATTTCTTGTCAGAATTGAGCATGGAATCGACCTTTTTTACCGTGAAAACTACGTATTTCGAATACAAAAATTGTCGGTTTCTTATGACACTATTAAATTAGATTTTATTTGTTATTTTTGAACCACTTCTACGAATTAAAATAGAGAAGTTATTTTTTAATTTGATCAGGATACTTCATTTAGCTTAAACACAAAATACTTTGGTAAGTTTATAATCTTATTATATTAATTTATATTTAAATGGGAATAAGCCACAATTAAAGGTTAAAATACGTTTATTGACGTTTCAATTTCCACTTCGGAAATCGTTCTCAAAATACTATTATATTTATAATATTATATTTGCAGATACTTGTTTATTTCTAAAAGTTTCACAATAAAAATTTCCAAATTTTTATTACATCTAATCTATTTTATATTGAATTTTAAGGAAATTCAAAATAAACACCCTTCTAAAATGACGCCTCTGCTTCCGTTATGCTTCTTCTTGTCTTCTAGTTGTATGGGAAAAATTTAATATAAACCTCTTTTGGTACAATGTTTCTCATTTTCGCTTGGGCGACAACGAAAAAGAAGCGAAAAACACAAAATATAAACGGTCAAAAGAAAACATTAAATCAGCGACTGATTCGATTCTGAGCTCGAACGTAGCAACGCCGACGGGGGGATATTCAATAAAAATAATCAACTTGGCGATTTTTGCAGAATAAAAGCAAAAATGACATATATCGCGATAGGGGAATTTATTTGTTTTCTGATTACGATGGTGACCTATTCTGACATGCTTTAATGTAATAGAGTACGTCCTATTATGTCCTTTTTGCTATTGTTCGACCATAATATATTTACTCAGTATAGCCTAAACGCTAAACATTAAATTGTACATAATTCTTGGGAATAGAATATTGACGTTTATGTTGATTTTAAATAAGCTTATGACTTAATAAAGAAAAGTCAGTTATATAATATACTGGTGAAGTTCACATCCCTTCAAATATATCTCACTGATAAAGGGAAAAATGACATTAACACCATGCCTTGTAAAGTGTGGAGAACAGTGTATTGTAGAGTAGAACACGACGTTAAAGCAGAGAAGAGCTTTATACATCTACGAGTCGAAGTATATACAGAGGTAACCAAACAACCAAAAATTCAGAAAGAAATAATGAAGGGCAACAAAGCTTATTTCTCACAAACTGACACATTATGAAACCACAAAGAAAAATTGGAAATTTTCGAAATAGGAAGTCTAAGAAAGATCATTGGAAGTATCACCGATATGGAGATTCAATATGGAAATCCAAAACACCGATGCAATAGTATATGGAGATCTATCCATGTACTATTCCATCGGAACATCGTATCTCATAACTCGCTAGACCCCAGAGACTTCGATAATAAACTGCAGAGCAGAAGATTAAAAAGAAGGCCGCGTAGAAGATGGGAGAGCTAAGTGGCAGCAGATGTGCACAAATTGTTGAACGTTAGAACTTAAAGATGAGCAGCGCAGTACCGCGTATAATGGAGGCAAAAATTATTGGAAGTCAAGGCTTAGTTTGGGTGTGGAGCCATTGTGAAAAGAAGAAGAAACGCTAAGCAAAGGAATTAATTGATAATTGTTGGGGAACCATAAGTTTGTGACAATAATAATACAATCAAACTACTATTATGAAATTTCAGTATCACAATGTCGACTGGTTGATTTTAATCGTATAAAATCGATTTACCAAAACAAAGAGCCTGCTAATATAAACAAATCTAATCTACAAATACATTTGCACTGAAACATTGATATTTTAGAATCTAACGTTCTAAATATAAGCGCTGAATTCAAACAAAAAAAAAGTTTTAAACAGTCATTTTCAGTTAGTTCTTTAAGATTTTGAATTTTTCAATTATGACAATGGCCCTATGGTTTTTCATGCATTCTATGGTAAACAATTGTAAATGTAGAATCACTGTGGAGAAATGTACCAAAGGAGGCTAGCACAGAAGATACAGCTGAAACAAATAGACGACATCGAAGATATAAACGTGAGCTGGGAGAAAATTAAAAACAACGTTAAAGAAGCAGTAACAGAATCTCTACGAAAACCATCATCAAAAGTCATAATGAACAAAAGAAACATTTAAAATACACCATGGTTTAGAAAAGAAATAAAATATAAACATAAGGAGAAACGAGAGGCCTACACAAAGTACAAAACATTAAATACTCCGGAATCTCGAGACACCTATAGAATAATACGAAAAATAAAGCAGTTGGTAAAAAGATCAAAAAAATGAACACTGGAAACAGTTTACAAAAAGGATGGAAAGCGACTTCTATGGTACACGAAAATAAATATGAAGATTCATAAGAAACCAACGAAAAGAAATGGCAGAATTGAAGGAATACAATAACATATCAGCAAACAAATGGGAAGATACCTGAAGATACAGAACTGTTTAAAGGAAAGGAAAATAATAATCAACACAATAACGTACCTGAATTAGGACACCAAATAGAAATGAGTTTTCAGGAAGTAGAGATAACCATAAATTCATTCAAAAATAGAAAGTCATCAGGACCAAACGAAATAACCAACGAGCTTTTAAAACACGGAGAAGAAAGTATAACCCTAGAGATGACAACACTTATACAAAAACTAATATTGCACTGTAATATACCAGACGCATGGAGAAACAGCATAATAACACCAATGTTCAAGAAAGGAGATAAAAAAAACCCCAACAATTATAGAAGTATAAATCTACTGAACACCGCACTTAAGCTTACCAAAAAAATCCTAACCAACAAAATCATTAAACTAACAACTTATCAGATAAACAACAAGGATTCAGATCCGCAAGATCCTGCATGGAATCTGCTGAATCCTGCCGTAGTTGTACTAAGACAAATCACAGAAAAGGCCATCCAGTACAATAAACCAGCATATCTATGTTTTATAGACCTGACAAAGGCTTTCGATCGCATCCAAGTCGAAGACGTCTCACACCTACTGTATAACAGAAATATGCCAATCAATATTATACAAACCATCGAAAACATCTACTTCCATAATCAAATACAGGCAAAAATAAATGGAATCCTAACACAGTGTTTACAAGTACAAAGCGGAGTCAGACAGGGTAACTCGTTAAGCCCACTTCTCTTTAATATAATAATGGACGAAGTAATACAAGCAGTACGTAACACACATCTTCAATACAACAGCCAAGAAATACAATATGATAATATCAGCAGAAAAAACCAAATGTATGACAACATCTAAATACCAACTACGATATAAAATCGAAATTGATAGAAAAATAATAAGGCAGGAAGCAAAGTTTAGATATCCGGAAAAAGATATAACTAGTTACGGAACTGCTGAAGAAGAATTACGACAACAAAGTTTAAAAGCAAGTAAAGCGGCGGGATCTCTTAATGATAAAATCTGAAAGAACAAACACCTAAGACAATACACAAAAACAAGAATCTATAAAGCAGCAATTAGACCTATATTAAAATACACAGAGGAGACAAGATCTGATACATCTAAAACGAGACGACTGCTAGAAATAACAGAGATGAATACTCCGACGAATATCAGGGAAAAATATATTGGATGGGGAGAATCATAAGAAAAGCATGCAATATAGAAGACATAAATGGATGGGTGACAAAACGGAAACAGGAGTGGAACGAACACATCAGTAGAATGGCAAAGGATAGGGTAATACGAATAGCACGCGATAAGTCACCAAATAGACGAAGAAGTATTGGCAGACCAAAAAAAAAGATGGTGCGATAATTTAAACAATTTACGAGCCTAATACTGAAGAAGAAACAGGCTATAAAGCCTACATACAAGAAGGAAGAAGAAGAAGACAATTTTAAATGATTTTTTAAGAAAAAAAGTCGCTTATTATTAGCCGTTAACTTAAGTTATCAATAGATTTACACTTATTATTTCAAAAAATTCTTAGCAAATGCAATAAAAAAACGGACAAGGTGACAATTTTGTATCTCCGCTCCTATTTAATTTTAAATATCAGGAATATCAGAAACAAGATCAAGAAAATTTGACTATGTAGATTACTGGGTGTCACTCTACTAAAGAGTCAGATGAATTACCAGCCTGGCTAAATAACACTGACGTAGATAAAAAACTAAGAATAGAAAAAGCTTTTTTAGTGGAAACATTGTGGTCCATACATTTCATTACTTATTGTTGAATTTTTTAAGTAATAATTAATATAAATATTTTTTTAAATATCGCCCATTTTATTGATTGCGTGTCCGCAATTTAATTAGATACTAGTTTGTTGTTGTCTGTATATACCCAATTTTAACAGTAATTAATAAATACACTTTTTTAAATTGTTATTTTTTTAATACTTTATTTTTTGCATTATATAGGTAAGCATGTTAATCTTAGTAGTTAGGTTTATGTAATGAAACGATATATTTTATATCGGGAAACGATATATTTTATATAATTTAAGTCCTTTATAAATCTCTGGTTAAGAGTTATTGGCGCCCCTTTATCTTTGCAGTTTCGTAGCATTCAGTATTTCTTGATTTTTTGGTCAAACTGATATTGTCAAACTTTCTATTATTCATGTTCCTACCAATCGAGGCCTGTGTATTGTTCTTGTGTTACAACTGCCTTATTATCACATAAAATCACTTTTTGGCCAGTTCAAGGAAAACCAATCAAGAAGAAGGCATTCTGATACCTATACACTATGAGTTAGAATAATTTATTTTTAAATGCAGTGAAAATATAGAAAACTTTAATCTAGTGTAACAAAAGTGTTTTGACATTCTTAAAAATTTTTATGACAACCTTTCCCAGTCTATACTTCCAATTAAAATTTGAACTCTTTATTAAATAAAAGCAGCCTGCAAAAGCGTCTGCATTCCAGTCTACATTTTCGGATATACGAAAGAGAGGTACCACTCTGCCATCACCGTCATTCACTTTTCTCTAATTTTTCTCCTCCTTTTTCGCTAAGAATAGCAGAACGTCAGCATCCTGGATTTAACGACTTTTTAAATAATTGCCACGATAATCAATAATAATTTGCTTCCAAGCCTCAAAAAGACCAAAAATAAACGAGAAAATTATATTTTAGTATAGCTTCTTATTGCTGTTTCTTGTGTAACATTTATATTTTAGGTTTATTAAGAGCAAACTGATGTTTGATATTAATTTTTTATTACAGGTATAGAAATTGAATAAATGATTAAAAAATTATTCAGTATTTTATGTTGCTGATATGTTTTTTATACCTTATTTAGTAATTTTCCTCTTACATTTGAATAGAAAACTAAATTACACAGCTTTTGTTCTTATCAAGGTTAAACATTTTGTTGTTTATACGTTGATTATGTCACCTTGTTAAGTTTTCCCAAATAGATTACACCTATTGTTTATTATATCTATAGTCGCCTGTATGCAAAAGTGGCACAACTCAAAATCTGGTAATATTAGTGTGTGTAGTGGTTAAAGTTTGAATCTTATGAACTTTATTAAATTTACTTTATTTGTAGTATTAGGATTGTTATTAACATAATAATGTTAGTGTACTATGGAAAGTGTTTTTAATGGTATCTAATTTACATATCTAAATTCAACCCTTATTTTGAGTTGTGCCACTATATCACATCAACATGACCTTTTTCACAATTAATTTTGGAAAAGCTAAATACTGGCATTTTTCGTTTTTTTTTTTTAATTTGTGTTAACTGTAATCTAAACTAGCGTTGTTTTCACTGTTTTTAGAAGTCAGCGTGAATACTCAATAAGGCTAATAAAATTGTTTTCTTCTTTTCAGCTATTGGCAAACTATTAGGGTAAGATTTTCTAGTTCTATCCTCGCCACGCTCTCTAAACCTTTTCTTGTTTACTTCTTGCAGATCTCAACTGATCTGCACGCTAGTTATAGTACAGTGACCGTTATTGTAAAGAACTAACAAAACTTTTGCATTTGCATCTTCTGAAGTTTCGTTGCGAGAATTTTGTACCTGTAACATATATAAGCCAGATAATTTTAATAAAGATATAAACAGGAGTTTTTTTTTAAATGGTTATGTCTATTGTTCCACGATTTTGGGTTAATTGTCTCAAGATGTTTTCTTCCCTAGAAGGTTTATGAAGTTTGTCTAAGTTGATGTGTTCTATCCTGAATTTATAGTAGATTGTATTTCTGTAGTCCTAATTTTGGGAAGCACTAGCAATTTTAATCTCTTGATAACGTAAGTAAAGAGTAAAATTTAATTGGTCCATAATATTCCTTGCTTGCAAATAATGGTTAATGTCAAAAATGCATTTATTAAGATTCTTGTTGATATTATTTTTCTTATTTTATTATTTCTTGGTTATGTGTTAGTAATGTAAATCTTTGCTTGTCTCAGGATGTTTAATTAGTGTAGAATGAAACCTCTCAATCATCCCGTTGGATTGCGGATTCTCTAGCGTTGTATAGAGGATTGAGATTTTATATGAGTCGATAAATTCTTGTATTAACACATTTTTGATACATCTGTATCATTATCGGCTACTATCATTGTTGGAAGTCCATGGTGTGTTACAAAAATTAATAGAGCGTTGAGTACATTGATGACATTTCCTCCATCTATTGGGTAGGCTTGTCCATAGTGCGAAAATGTGTCTATTATGGTTAGAAACTTCTGTTCATTGGCCCGGAAATAAATCGATGTAAACTATTTCTAGTGGTTTAGTAGGAGTTGGTGTAATCATAAATTTTGGCTTGGGAGGAAGTCTGTCATATTTATTTTCTTGGCATATATCGCAGAAGTTTATGACATTTTCTATATGTTTCTTCAGATTAGGCCAGTAATATCGTTTTCTTATTTAGCTTTCTGTTTCAGCTATTCCTCTATGGTTAATTTTTCTTTCAGGATAGACGATAGGATGTTGTTTTTAAATGTTTTTATGATAATTTTGCAAATTTCTGCAGACTTCTTTTTCCTCTTCAAATAAAATTGCATACTTCTTTTTCTGGATCAAGTGCTCCTTGTGAAATTTTAATAGTATCGGCTTGTAACTGGTTTTTCGATAGCTGAATATGATAACGCTTTTTATTAGAAAAAGTTTGACAATTGCTGGAGGTCGTGGGCTGTAGTGGATGGTTTTGATATTAATGTGGTTATTATAAAAGTTAAGTGGCTTTTCTGAAATAGGTATGCCAAAAACCGGATTTTATGCTGCTGTATTTCTTGTTTCATTTCCGTCTTCGTCTATGTTTTGATCTTCGTTTTCAACCAGAGTATCTGAAATATTTTCTAGGATTAATTGATTTGCTTTTTCCGTTACAATTTCGTTGGTTATTTGATCTTTACTTTCTTAATTTGTAAATCAATGTCCTCAATTTTTTTTTCTGTATATTTTAATTCGAGACAATGCATTTGCGTTGGTGTTCACTTAGCCTTTTTTGTTAAAATCATGTTGTTAAATTCTTCTAATTTTAGTCTCCAACGTACTAATTTAAAGTTCGGTTCTTTAATAGGTATTGCAAGGGGCGGTGATCTAAAAGTATTTTAAATCTCCTTCCGAATAAATAGGGTCGGTAATAAAGTCGGAAATTACACGGTTTTGAAAAATCCGGGTATTGTAATAACGGCTCGTTCATTAATAATTTTTAGCATGTGTTAAGCAAAACGATGAATTTCCTGTAATATCCCAGGAGTCCAAGAAATCCTCTTATTTCATGTGCTGTTTTCGGAATTGAGATTTTTTCGATAGCTTCTATTTTGGCTGGATTTGGTTTTATTCCTTCTTGTGTGACTACATGTCCTAGAAAATTAACTTCCTTTTTTAAGAACTCAAGAACTCATATTTATCGATTTGGATTTTTAATCGGGATTCTGTGAGTCTTAAAATACCTTTGTGAGATTAACAATGGGTTTTTGCAGTGATGTTGAATACACGATTACGTCGTCCATGTATACGAGGCAAATCTCTCGTTGGAGTCCTTTTAATAAGTTGTCCATCATGCATTTAAACGTGGACAGAGCATTCCAAATGGTATTCTTACATATTTGTAGTGTCCATTTTCCACAATAAATGCTGTTTTGAAAATGTCTTCCAGTCATCTCACTTTAATAAAATTTGCTCGCTGTCGAAGGTGGTAAAATGCTGACATCGTCCCGATTTGTCGATGATATCGATACGAGGAATCTTATATCGGTCTTCTATTGGTTTCTCGTTGACCTTCCTATAATCTACCACTATTTTCCACTATTTTTATTGAAAGAATATGGTTTTTTTTTTGGCACGATCCATATGGGTGACGATCATGGTGATTAGCTTGCTGCAATGATGCCTTGATCTAACATTGAAGATATTTGTTTCTTTACTTATTCCTTAGGTACATATGGATACCGGTATAATTTCGTATATACTGGCTCTTCATCTTTTGTCTTGATATAGTGTTTAACTTATTTGGTAAAGCTTAGAGCAATATCTGGTTGGGAAAATATATCAGAGAATTTTCGGCACAGGCGGCGAATTTGTTTCGCTTTTTCTTGGTTAAGATGTTCTGTTTTAATTAAGTCATCGATGTATTCTGGTCTGGAGGTTGTTTCCATGGAATATATATGAAAATTTATATTTTCATAATATCAAATGGTTCCGTAAGGGAAAGATGAATAGAGTCTGACGTGAAGTTGACAATTTCGGTCCAGTAGAGGTGGTTTTCGGCGTTGGTAAAAGATTCTGGTACTACGACGCCTTGCAAAATTTGTTTTGGAATAATAGAAGTTACCTTTTCTTCTTTAACTGAAATTTTGACTTGGCTAATTGAATTTGGTTCCAAGTGAATGAAATAAAATTGTGTTATATTTGTTTTATAATATTTTATTAGGGATTGTAGAATTTTTGTAACTAGAAGTGATTTAAGAAAGTTTAATTGGGCTTCAAAGAGTTTTAAATTATTGAAGCCTAAATAGTGTCTCATAGGCAAATTCTAAATTAGCTACCCTAACTCCACATATTGAAATGTTTCTTCTAGCTCATCGAAAATCAGTCCCATTAGGTATTCGTTTGTAAATTAAACATAAGTTAATACAATTCGCCACTCTTTCTTGTAGCTTTTTTAACTGTACACCTCGAGGAACATATGAATTCTAATCTTAGAATTACTTCAATTTGCTATTTAAGTATTAGATATTTCGGGATACCCAGCTATTCATAATTAGCCAGAGTAGATTCCATTGAACATTAATATTTTCTAATAGATAGAACCAATATACATGTAGATGTTGTATACTCGCGCTTTTTCAACATTTGTAGATTTTTTTTACGGCGTACATATTTTTGGTAAATCGATGTTTTCCGTTTTTTCTCCCCTAGAGGAGAGTTTTTAAGAACAAGGGTAGGAGTGGTAACAAAATTGACATTTCTGTAATCGGTTCACAATTTGTCGATAGCTCGCTACAAGTTTAACCCTAATTAGAGAACTGAAATACAGAGAGGATAGGTAATACGATATAATAGTAAAAACCAACCTGAAACTAACGGTTTAAGATGTTTTCGACTAACCCACCTTGTATCTGAAGGAGTACAATACAGCAGTCAACCTTATAATCCGATTACGAAGGTATTTTGAATGGTTACAGATGACCGACGAGTGCCGTAGAGTATATGATTAAAACATTTATTTAAACTAAATAAATATATTTTTTAAAGCGTACTTATGTAAATTGTATTTTTGTTTTAATAAAACTTCTTTATTTTATTCAAAAATAAAAAAATTCTTGCCATTTGTAAAAGATACATTTGTTTAATTAAGGAAAGGAGCCAAATGTGGCCTGACAAAATTTTCAATGTGTTTTAAATTTATCCATTATTTTCGAATCCGGAGAAAACTAATAAGTATTTTTGAAAAATTTAAACGCAGAATGAAAGATTACATTATTACTGAGGGCAGGAAGTCCCTGAAAACTTCTACAATGTTTATTTTAATATGTTATGTAACAGGGGTGAAAATAAATGAGAAAATATAGTATAATTTTTAATTGAAAATATTGCATGCAAAAGAAACTTTTTATTTATTCTAAATATTTCATTCTGCCTTTAAATTTTTCAAAAATTCTTTTTAGTTTTCTCAGGATTTGAAAAAAAATGGATACATTTAAAACACATTGAACATTTTGACAGGCGACATTTTGCGCCTTTCCCCTTTAATACCTTACGATTACAACTACTATTACTTACCTTATATAATTACGATTAGAAAAATAGGATCAATTTCGGAATCCGAGTCGTCTTGAGGGTTAATAATTAGCGGTTGTGTCTTTACGGTCGCATCAATTATGTTATCAAGATCCCACATTTATTGTTCTTCTTCTATTACATGTCTTACTGCTACTAACTTTTCATTTTTTCCGCCATTTTGTCAACTACGTATTTCTTGAACTTAGATTTGTGTTGCCAGGCAATTTTTAAAAGTTCTGCTTTTACCATTCCATCTTCGTAAGGCAGATACTTATTCCGCAGCCAGTCAAGAATATCCTGTTTCTTCCACGCATTCGTTAGAAGTCTTTCTACTAGTCGTGAATGATAAGGTGCATTATCTAATACTATAATTGAATTTGGTGGTATGTGTTTAATCATCTGCTCAAAATACTCTTCGAAAACATCAGCTGTCATCTCCTCGTGATAGTCTTTTATGCTTTTGGACTGAAATTCCAACAAACCATGCTTAACAAATCCTTTTTCACTGCCAATATGAGAAGTTATTAATCTACTGCCTTTACCAGAAGGTGGGGAGATACCAGTAGACCAACCTTCCATAAAGGCTTGCCTGGAGCTTAATATATTTTTATCTGACCAAATTTTTTTTAGAGTATGACCTGAGTTTACCCACGTTTCATCTTGGTAGAAGATTGGCCTTTCTTCAGCCTGGAATTTTCGTATGGATCTTAGATAATTTCTTCTCCAACATATTATCTCCTCCCGGTCAATCAAAAGTGATTTTCAGTCTGATTTCTCCCACCGGAAATTTAATTCTTTTAAAACTTGCCACAATTTAGTTCGTCCGATTTGAGGCAAATCCGGGTCGTCTCTAACTTCTTGTAAAATTTTGTTTTTGGTTTGGTATTTCTTTTTTGAAAAAAAATCCATGAATTTTCCTTCGAATACCATTTTTGGCAAATTCATCAATTTCAATAGCCTTTTTCCCTCTCTTAAAGTGTTCGTTTGTATTTGGGTTAGCTATGCCGTGTTTTTTTCTTTCTGATAGGAACCTATATATAGTTGACTCCCCTACGCCAGTCATGTTGGCACAACTTTCAACTATGTTGCGAACAGTGTGTGTGGGATTCTGAGAAACCAGAGCATCGTGAATATTCGGGACAATAGTCTTCTTTCTTGGTGAATAGACAGACTTACTAACTGTACTCAACAGTACCGGTGTAAAACGTAATGATGTTGATGATGCCATCACAAACAATCTAACAAAACGAGCACGAGTGAAAGGTACGTATATGTTCGTAGGTATATGGAATAAAAAAATCACTCACGCACTGCATATAATTCGCAAAAGAAATATTCCAGACGCTAATTACTGTCGTAGACGCGGAAACACCGACGAGCCGTAAATTACATGCAATCAAAAATGTACTAAACAAAAAAATTGTTTTCGTTCGTAATAACTTCACCCTTTCAAGTTAAGTTTCGAATATAAACTGAACAGACGAGGCACGTGGCCAAAGCCGGCATCTTTATACCCATTATATTATTAAAAATCTGGGGAATTCCATCCTAATTATCTTGCAACGAATAGTACCTTCGTATATGAATTCCAGGTTTTCTAGTAAAGTGATTAAACGCGAAGATTAGTATTGAAATATCCAAAAAGATAAGGTATTCTTATTTACAAAATTGTGAATGGTTAAATTCTTATTCGTATTAATATAATATAATAACCAACATTAGCCGTGAAAGCTTTAATTATTTTTTGCTAAATATATTAGTATTAAAACATTAATAATATTATATATAATTGTATTAAAACATTATATTATTATTTAATGAATAAACACCTCAGGAACGCCTATTATGATACAAATTTTACGACCGTTTTATGACTTTGAGGCACATTTCGTGCTCTCAACAATTTGTGAACGGAGAATAGCAAAATTCAGCTTGTTTGTATGATTTTTAGAGATTCAGTGGCATTTTCATCTCTGACGACTGGAGTATCTAATAGTTTTTCAATAAAATAATTTCCACTTAACTACTACTATTCCAAATTTCTATCTTGAGTTTTCAGACTTAAATTAATTATCTTGTTAAAATGCTAGACGCTTTCTTGACTTTTCTATAAACGCACCAAAGGTAACTAACTCACTGCTAGTGCTAATAAAGTTAACTAATTAGAAGTTTTAATTGGATCAAAGTTGTGCAAGTCGGCTGACACATCACACTGTAGCGTTTCGAGTTACTTTCTTTTTTGTTCTTAATTGCTCCTCTTTTCCCGAGGTATACCTTTCCATAACATCATTTTACATTTCTGAGATTGTAGCTGACACCTGTTGTAGTTCACTGATTCATTACGCTTATTATTTAGCAAAAGAGAAGAAAAATGTTAAATGAATAGGTATTTATATACTTAGATACGCAGTGTTGCAATATTTTATATGAGTAATATTTAGTCCAATAGAAGCAAAGCTCGAATAATCTTTTATTAATTTTGTTTGTATCATTACTTCTTATACGCACAACAGTTATTATATAATTAGATACTATTTAATTGGGAATAAGCCACTACATATTCCCAATATCATTGGAAAATGATATTGCCAATATTGCTGAGTTGCGTTCCTGGGACGACTTTATTGTAAGATAGTTTCAAATCAACTTTAACTCGAGAATATCCGTCAGAAAAAAATCATAGCATGTAATTTGTCTTTAAAAAGACAAATACATGCCATGATGACAGTACAATTCTCCTGTTAGTGATTCCATAGTAAATCATGAGGAAAAAACTAGTAAAAAAACGTCATCATGCTATCCATCATATTCACCACACAATAAATATCAAATTCTAATTTTATATCTTTGTTATTTAAAAACATAAATGATGTATCCTCGATATGTTACTAATTTACTAATATTGGTATTTTTCTTTTATTAACTTACTCTTTTAATATGGGTAACCAGATCCTACTGCATACTGAGGAATTTGCGACACTATTGGTCCCATTAGAGCCGTTTCTTTGATTTCTCTCTTTTTACCATCCGTTTCTTTTAGGACTACACCTGAATCATTCCATTGAATCCTATGTTCATTATCCCAAGCGTGTTCACATATTTAAGATCTAGCAAATTCTATATTTTAATATAAGATTAATGTCCACTTATTCTATCAATAAATTCTAAATTGCTGTAGATCAAATTTCAACAAAATGAGAAGAGTACAAGGGATTTAAAATTGGAACTAAGAGTTAGGTTGGCAAGGTGCCATTTTTCGACTTTGTTTTATTTAAATGGAATGTTGGAATTTGAATGCGACATCAATGAAAAAACTGGAATCATTCGAGCTGTAGGTGTATAGAAGAATTCTATATCGTGGACAGAACACATCACAAACAAAGAGGTTCTGAGAAGGATGAATAAACAAATAGAAATTTTAAATACAATTAAAACAAGAAAATTGGAATATGTAGGACATATTACACGTGGAGATAAATACACCTTGCTCCAACCGATTATGCAGGGAAAGATCCAAGGAAAGAGAAGCATAGGGAGACGTAGAATGTCATGGCTGCGCAGCCTGAAAGAGTGGTACGGATGTACATCAAATGAACTTTTCAAAGCAGCCGTCTCAAAAGTCCGAATAGCTATGATGATTGCCGACCTCCGCCGCGGATATGGCACTTGAAGAAGAAGAAAATACTTCACACGTTTATTTAATAAAATTATAATAGTTAATACCAAACGAGTGACTAAAAGCAACGTTCTTTTTAACTCGAAACACATAAGATAATCCAAGATTTTAGACAGTTTAATGAGACATATTCTGAAGATATTTGTTTGTATAGTTCACAGTAGTATGATCAGAAATAGTGTGGTAACAAAAAATTTGTTTTTTTTTACCGGTTTTGGGGATTGAATAAGTTGTCGTCCCGTTAAAACTCTTGGTGCAGGTATAACGTTTCCGTCACGTTAATAAATTAACAGAACGTTTGTTCCAATAAGAACAAGAACGCGTCCTCTTAATTTCTATAACTACACTAGAATTATAAAAATTCTTAAGTTGGTCATACTTGTCAGAAATGCGCCTTGCTTCGAGGCATTGACATATATACTAACTAATGTTAATTTATCACCAGTTATCCTTCACAAAGTTTATATATGTGACAATGCAATACTTTCATAAAAATCTTGAGCGTATGACATAATAATACACGAGATTGAAAAATCTTGAGTTCTAATAACTTGGTAAGAAAGACCCAAAAAGGAAAAAAATTGCCAAAATGTTGCCGATTTTTGTAAGGAAAATGTCAAAGAAGAAGAAAATCTAATACGATAGTAAGACAGTCAATCCATTCTTATATCATCAGTTTTATTATGTTCCCTTTAAATGTTCCAGCCATTCTTTTTAACCGTTTTATGTCTTCATCCATGAAATAGAGATAAATAATGTTTTCTGAGTGTAAAGTTTTAAAGTACTTTTTAGTATTAACCTTATTCGTTTGCGTCGAGGTCTCCCTCTCTTAAAGATAAATTTACTTCTCACTTAGGCTTGCACAAGACGAAGGGCTCTTTTGACAGTAATGGCTTGACCCTTTTCGTTTTGTATTTATTAACATTGGTAACCACTACACTTTACTAAAAAATCAGCACGACTCCAAGAATGCCTTAAAGGAAATAAATCTGCTAAACCAAGTTTAAACTTTGTGTTATTAAGTTACTTTATTTGTGTGCATTAAAAGATATACTTAGGCTATGTACACACCAAAGATATTACTTCGATATCCATATCGATGTTATATATGTTACCATTTAAAGTGGTGCGTTTTTGAGAAAGTGGTGCGTTTTTGAGAAAGCGGTGAATTAGTCCCTATGCTCTAGGATACATTTGGATAAATTATATGCGCTTTTCGAACATATACATCCACAGATATACCATTTTTTAGAGTAAAAACGTTGCACGTCACAATTTAAATAAAGTGACGTCACTTATATTTAACATTTCCAGAACGTCAACCTTAGAGTTCAAATTTTCCTAACACAGCTATTAATACGAAACCCATACCGAACTGCTCTATCTTTCATAAGCGTCAACATGGTATAATAATCAGAAAAATGTTATCATCATTATATTAAGAATTTTAGAATTATATTGATTAAATAACCAAAAACATTTGCTATTATTAATAATATAAATTTTATGAAATAACCCTTTAAGTCTAATATTCCACAAAATATTAATTTTAATTAAATAGATCAGACAATTGTACTCAACTGATATGGGAATACTTTAAATTTTAGTTCAGCGTATGGCAAAATTGTTTAAAGTGTTGCCGCTTTTTTAGAGTAAGAATTTTGTTTATGTTGATTTTTTACACAATTGTATCATAATATATTATATATTAATAAATTGTATTTATAAATACATATTAAATTTAGATTAATAACTTTAAAAACTAATTATTGTTGTGCATTGTGATTGTGCTATACCAAAACAACTAAATAGTCTGTAGAAAGCTGATAAGCTTTCATATAAGATAGATTATTTTGAACTAGAAATAATGGCGGGACGTTTTTACTATTAATGCTCTAAAAGAGGTAAGTTTAAAATTTAGAATGTATAATTTTGTATTAAAATGTTTTCTTATGTATTTTAGTGTGTTGCAGTAGTCTTAAAACTAAGTGTATTTACTGTTAATATAACAGTTTGACAAATAGTTGACATATTAAAAATTCTTCACTTACTGACTATTCTGATGTTTTGGCAACGCTGTGGGGTTCTGACGTCGTAAATCTTGAATGGCATGCAATCATTTTTATATGAAAAATTCTATAGGTTGTTTACATTTAAATTTTTTATCAAAATGTCACCTTTCAAAGTCAAAAATAATTATTTTTGACAAAAATATATTCAAAAAAAAGCAAAAAAAAACAGTCACAGGAACACACGTGATTTTTTCCGCAGGGGTGTAGGTATAGGCATTGCTGTACAAAAAAAAACTTCTAATATTTCTCGTCAAAATCACGTTTGGTAGAAATCTTTAAGATTTTTAGCATCCGAGATATGATTTTTAAAATTTCGCCACTCACACCATTTTTGGCCATTTTTACTATTTTTTTGCAAAATTGTTCTATATTTTTTTTTCTACGCGGTCTAACATATATGCAGTGATGCATTTAATAGAAAGAAAAATCAATTATATTTACAATCTTTTACTGTAGAAGGTTATAGGTCTAATTTTAACCAAGATATCATTCGTCAAATTGTCATGCTTGTAACGCTTTGTATATACCAAAATGTACAAGGAAAGAATATTCCAGTTGTAGTCTCCAGAGACCAAAGTGCCACTGAACCTCTAAAAATCATAAAAGCAAAAATGTTAATTAGCACTTTTTCTGTAGAATGGACCGTTCTCCCAGAAACAACGCTTGAAGCGACCGGCGATTTTGAATGTCAGTTCAGTTCGACGCGCTTGAAATTAATTATTTAAATAAAATTTGTATCTACTCGACGGTAAAAATTCGATATCTATTGATCGGAGTATTCTATCGACAAATATAGACATGCGCTATAAAGGTGAAGATTGTAGCTTTCTTAGTCAATTTTGCATTTTGCCGCAAGTGAAGTCGGTTTCTGAAAATTGTTAAAACTAGGAAACTTTAAAGTACTGTTCCTTGCTTAGAATTAGTCCTACAACCTTCTATAATAGACTATTTTCAAGGTAATTAATTTTTCTTCCCATTAAATGTGCCATTGCCTATATCTAGGACGGCGTAGAAAAGCGTTATAGAACAATTATTTTTGTGAAAAAACAGGGGAAATGGCCCAAAAATGGTGTGAGTGGCGAACTTTGAAAAATTGTATTTTGGCCATTGTAAAACCTTAAGAATTCAATCTAACGTCATTTTGAAGAGAAATCACAGAAGTTTTCTTTTCTGTAAAATGACTATATACTATATATATATATTTTTTGACTATATACCTATATCCTGCGAAAAAAAGTTATGGGTCACAAAATAAAAATCGCGTGTGTTCCTGTTTTTTGCTTCTTGTTTTGAATATATTTTCGCCAAAAAAATTATTTTTGACATTAAAAGACATCAATAGAAAATTTAATTGTTAGCAATTCTTTTGTAGATGTATATGTACAAAAAATGCATAAAATTCACCCAAATGCACTATAGTGCACAGTGACTAATTCACCCCTTTCTCCTCTTTAATTGGTAGCTTTAAAAACGCTCCTCCTAAATGGTAGCACTTAGCGGGTTTTTTCATATTTGGGGGTGCATGGACCATATAATATATGAAACAATAAAATCCCTTTAACGTTGTAGTTTCTTTCTAAAGTAATCAATAGCCTAGTGGCGATGAAATGTTCTTGAAATTTACATTATAAATTTTTAGTATTTTGAAAAATTCAGACTGTTTCATATAGAAGATGGTAGGTATTTAAAAATTTAAAAAAATATCTCTTGATAGAGATTTCTATAGTGTAGCATGATCTTAGTTATTCTCAGAACTTTTGGAGTTTTCACAACGAAAATTATAACGATAGGTAAAAAACGTGCATTTTTTATTAATCGTTAAACGACAACTTCTTAAAACTCACTAATTGATACTTTCTGTATTTATCTCGGTCTATGTATATTAAATATCATAAACGCATTCGTATAAACTTCACTTTCTGCAAGCCCGCTGATAGGCATTACAATCATAGGGGTACGGTTTCTTACAATAGGTTTAAAAAATATATTTTGTAGAGGAAATTATTTATAATCTAATAAATATGAGAAGCAAATCAATGTATTTTTTATTAATCTATCTTCGCCCTGATGTATCATGGCCAACATTGTAAAAATTTAATATTGGTCTATTGTGGCACTCTTATTCTTAAAGGAAAATTGAATATTGGGTATATTATATTTTTATTATAATACATTAGATTAATATCTAACAGAATTACTCATAAAGATAGGGTTATGACAGGTTTGTTCATTTTCTCGTCTTTAGTCCAGTATATATTTCCAAGGTCTTTTACTGAACAAAATAGATAAATAATAAATAAAATAAATTTCACCTTTCTTAATTTTTACGTATATCCTACTAAACATTCTTTTAATATTTTAAGTAACTATTTATAAAATATACCATTTATTTTAGGCAATTAGTATATTATTTCAAATGATAAATTTGAGATTTGTTGTGTTTTGAAAATAGAAATTTAGGATTTCGATTTTATCTAAAGAAAGGTAGGAATATCGGAAAATGCTATTATGGCTGGCCGAAGCTGTCAATATATAAGACCTTACAAATGCGATCCATTTAAGACGGTTTTTGTTTTATGTTATGAAAAGCGGTAGATTTTTCTTCCGATTCTTATATTGCAATCAATATCATTTTACCCCAGGCGTGGGATAAAAGCAGATGAGATATAAAATGGATATATGTATGATTGATTTTGTTTCGAGCAACATGCAAATATGGAATATACATTTTTTTAAATATACACAATCTCGCTTAGTGGTCCGACAGGTTAGTTGGTTTTAAATCTCTTTACTTGTCACACAAATCACAAAGTTTAGAAAAGTGTGTTTTAGAATAAGTTTTATAAGGCTGGTACGATATATAATATTGTATTATTAGGAGTAAAAATGATACTTCCTGTAGTGGGGCTAAGCGTTTGACGGACGAGCGTAGCGAGTATGGCGACTGAGACTGAGCCATAAAGCTGAGAGTTTTCATCAAGCAGAGGCATAAAAAGTCATTTTTACTCCGAATACAACATACTATTTTTTAAGTGAATACTTCTTAGCGCTCGATATGATGTTTTGGACGGACTCATAATCCTATTTAGCATGACGCGAAAAATCGACACGGGTGTAGTAACCTTGCGGTATACCTATATAATATATTTTTTCACAACTCGATAACAACTGCATCGATTTGGATAATTTTTATTTTAAGATGTTTGTATAAAATAAAATAAAATAAATAAAATAAAATAAATTACATAAAATAAATTAAATAAAATAAAACAAATTAAAAAAGTTTAAACAAAGTTAAATAAAATTAAATAAAATTAACACACATTAAATAAAATTAAATAAAATTAAATAAAATTAAATAAAATCAAAAAAAATTAAATAATAATAAATAAAATTAAATAAAATTAAATAAAATTAAATAAAATTAAATAAAATTAAATAAAATTAAATAAAATTAAATAAAATTAAATAAAATTAAATAAAATTAAATAAAATTAAATAAAATTAAATAAAATTAAATAAAATTAAATAAAATTAAATAAAATTAAATAAAATTAAATAAAATTAAATAAAATTAAATAAAATTAAATATAATTAAATAAAATTAAATAAAATTAAATAAAATTAAATAAAATTAAATAAAATTAAATAAAATTAAATAAAATTAAATAAAATTAAATAAAATTAAATAAAATTAAATAAAATTAAATAAAATTAAATAAAATTAAATAAAATTAAATAAAATTAAATAAAATTAAATAAAATTAAATAAAATTAAATAAAATTAAATAAAATTAAATAAAATTAAATAAAATTAAATAAAATTAAATAAAATTAAATAAAATTAAATAAAATTAAATAAAATTAAATAAAATTAAATAGAATTAAATAAAATTAAACAAAATTATAGAATATTATAAAAAATTATAAAAAATTATAAAAAATTATAAAAAAATTATAAAAAATTATAAAAAATTATAAAAAATTATAAAAAATTATAAAAAATTATAAAAAATTATAAAAAATTATAAAAAATTATAAAAAATTATAAAAAATTATAAAAAATTATAAAAAATTATAAAAAATTATAAGAAAGTATAAGAAAGTATAAAAAATTATAAAAAATTATAAAAAATTATAAAAAATTATAAAAAATTATAAAAAATTATAAACCATTTTAAAAAATTATAAAAAATTGAAAGTTTTTGGTGAAAATTAATTAATAGAAGAAAGTACCCAAATCTGGACACCTCCGCCTAAAGCGAACCCCTAGCCTTCTGGTACGTTTTAATTTGAATGGTGACGGCAGTGAGTGCAAATAGTATATTAGAGTTCCATGACTTAGTGGTAAAGCGCACAAACCGGCTACGTCACTTATCGCTTGCCAGTCGTCCTGAACGTGGGTTGATTGTGTGGAAAGTTTTTACGTTGTGTTATATTTTTCATCATTTCTCCGAGATATTCGCAATAAAATATATGCTATAGTCGCCTAAACCGGACCCCCCGTAGTTGCCTAAATCGGACCCCTTATTTTTTAGATTTAGAACTTCGCTATTGGTGTTAGGAAAATTTGAACTCTAAGGTTGACGTTCTGCAAATTTTAAATATAAGTGACGTCACTTTATATAAATTATGACGTGCACGCATTTTTATATGAAAAATACTATAGTTACTTTATGTTCGTTACTATCCAATACCCTATTTTATAAGTATCTAATAACAAACCGAGAATTATCGTTACTTCGTTATTCTAAATACTTCGGTATTCTGTTTATACGGTAGGCGACATTATCTATTATTAATTTGTCTTGTTACTTTTGAATATTAGCCACGCTCTTTCAGCAATTTTTTTTTAACCGAATGATCTCATCGCACACTCAGCAGAAACAATTTATAGTCTTTAGGCCGATAAGAAAAAAATATACAAAGTATTTTATTTTTACATTGTAATTATGACCTCTGAGCACGTGTCAAATGTGTTTTTTTAATGAATATTTTGATTCGGTATGTATGTTTATGGTATTGTTTGTAACGCGCATAAGTCCAGTTTTTCAAATTTTTATTACATATTTTTTTGCGTCTCATAGAGTCTTTAAGCATATACCCGAACTACTATACTCGCTAAAATCACACTCAGTCCTAACTGCAAGACGCAAGTGTCTCTCTCGCAGGATTAGTCTTGTTCTTGCTTAAATCTTGCACGGTCAGTCTTGGTCTTGGTCTTGCTAAAATTAGGCGGTCTTGGTCTTGGTCTTGGTCTTGCAAAAACGCAAGAACAAGTCCAAGACCGATTTTGGGCAACACTAGAGGCAATACATGGAAGAATTATTCAAGGAAGAGCAAGAGTTTTTGCTTTTTTAAAAAAGTTAAAATGGATCCTTTGTTTATGTCAATGCTATATATTTCAAATGGTGTTATACGGATTAAATAAAAACTGTACTTTCAAGTTTCCTTCTCTCTAGTTAGAAAAACACTTTAATTTCAATCTTAATAACAAACCTGTTTTTAATAGTTGGACATTTTTCCGGTTATCCTTTGTGGTTTATGAATGAGGAATTATACAGAATAGACAAAATGGAACAGAAAGTATTTTAAGTAAAAAAAGTTTTTCCATCGTTGGTTTAAGTTATTATTTCTAGTATTTACTAACATAAATGATTATAATAATGAAAAAAGGCATTAACAAAAAGAATTAACATTCCAACAACGACAATTTTTATTATTACAGCATTAAAGCTGCAGTAAGAAATAAAATTTTCAAACAAACTCGATTCCATTATTATTTATTGGGTCAATAAGTTCTTAAGCTCTTCCAATATTGTCTAATCATTATACTCGATTAAATCGAAACCAAATCAACCGAACAACCAACACACAAAGACTTGCACATAATTTTCTAAATTGATATCCCCCAAGAAGCCAGAGGCACTTCAAAAGAAGTCAAAGACGGTAATTTTCCAGTAGAATATAACGGTTTTATCTACTCGGAAATAAACTCGCGCGTCGAATTTTCTTCTTTTAATAAATTAGTCTTAAAACAGTCAGACAAGGATCGCGATCGTATATTCCAATATTACATGGCGTAGTCACCAAAATTTTGTACTTCGAAAGGTATATGTATGTATATAAATATATATGAGCAATATTTTTACTTTTCCACCATTTTTTGAGGGGAAGAGTTCGCGGATTTTTACCAAATTTTAATATATCTGTTTATCTTAAAAAAGTAGCCTATAGCTATTTTTTTTAGCCCTCTAGCCTGAAATGTGCCCCTCGAGAGGGTCAAAAATAGCCCTTTTTACCCTATATCTCTGAGCCCAGTGGATCGATTTTAAAGCGCAAGTTCTAATTGTTTTTGCAATAACGTCAACTTTTTGATGAAATAATTTAAGTGGCTCAGATTCAAAGGTGCCTAAAAATTTCTTTTACTGAATTAGGCTTAATAAGTGCTAATAATTTCTGTAAAAATCGTGTACAGAATCAGCCTAAACTTTATTTTTGTTAGTAAAGTGTCCCCATCTATAAACTGGTTGTCGCACTAACAAAATGTCATAGAAAGCTTGCGGCAAAACTGCCTAACCAACAAAAGCATGGCGGATTTAAACATGAGCAGTGACGCATCGGAGTCTTTCGGATCCGATTTCAGCGATATAGATAGCGATTATAATCGCAGTTCTTCAAATATCAAGTCTTCAGGTAAGACAGTAACAATATTATTAATATTTAAATATAAAACAAGCAAGATAATCCTTAAATACCCATTTATAAACAAATGTGGCTTAGGCTGTTTTGCCGCAAACTTATTTGTAATATATGTTTTATTGTTCTTGATGAGAATAATGATGATTGGAGTAAAAAAACCCAATAAATGGGTTGTCGAACATTAAGAACCCAGACAATAATGAACCAGAAGGCAAATTGCAGAAACATTCCAGAAAGAAAGTAAGAAATTTTGAGAATCGTGCAAGGTATAAAAGAAAGATAGCCAGGGAGAAAAGAGAATATGACACGGAAGGAGGAAAACGTAAAAATGATAAAGAACTCGTAGTTGGACCATGTTCTGCAAAATGAAGTGTCATATGAAAATTTCTAATGAACGAACACAAAGCATCTTTATAAATTGTTTCGACACCGACGCTATTTTAATTTTACAATGCCACACTACTTGGATGATACAAGTGTACTTGTATGAACAGGTGACACAATCAAAGTAGCTAGTTTGATTGATCTTGGTTCCTTGGATTCTTGGTAAGTTCGATTGGATATTTACGCAGAAAATAAACAGGAATCTTTCCGCTTATATTTATACTGATTTTTGGAGGATGAAGTCACTCCTCGGTAGACCAGCTACCAGAGCAGTCGATTTTATTGTTTAAGTCCGGATTTTGTCATCAGAAATTCGTTAGTGTAGCAGTCAAAGAGAAAAAAATTAGGTCTGAACGAAGAAACATGTTTTTCGGTTAGAATTTCAAAAACCGGCAAATTTTGGCTTTATTCGATGAGTTTTGGTTAAAAGAAGGTGAGTTAAGGTCAATATAACATTTGTCAATACACATAGTTTTAATTCTGTTTTGTTAGAAGGTCCAATTCAATGTAAGGTTTGTTGATAAATTTGGATTTTTTTTTAAAGGTTAAAGTACGTTTATTGACGTGTCAATTTCCACTTCGGAAATTGGATATTTTAATTTGTAATAACTGTTTATGTGAAATTTAAAAATTATTTCTTAAAAAAAACATTCACCCCTAATTTTTTTTTCTTGAAAGGAAAGCCTTTTTTTCCAAACAACCAGAAAATTTTTTAAACGGAGTAATATTTTAAATAGTTTAGAAATCTTCTTGTGTAGTGTGCCTAGTACATCTCCGTAAGTATTTGTTTGGTTTATTTTTTGTAGTTAGTCTTCCCAATCTCCCGAATAAAGGAATCCTTATCCACGACTCAGCTCTCCAACCAAAACACGAGTAGCCGTTCGCAAACGTTTCAATTTATTTGCTTACCCTATCTTCAAGCCCAGTAATTGCTCAATTAAAATTGTTACATAATAAAGGGAACATCATATTGATCTAAAAAAAGCAACTTTAGTTTACAAAATTTCCTAATCCTCTTACAAAATCGAATGCAAGAAGTTTCATTAAGATTGATCCAATTGCAAAAAATTGGTAGGTTTATTGCTGTATTACCTTGCCTTATAACACACGTTAACAAGAATACCTGACAACAATACGTTTCAATCAATTCTTCTCGAATTTAAAAGAGCTCTCTCAGAAGATTATTTAAATTAATGATGTTCTTATTAAAATAAACTGAAAATATATAACCTATATCGGATAGAGAATACAACGTATAGAAGATATTATTATAATTGTAGAAACGTACGCAGTAATTATAATTAATATTCTCTGAAGTGAAGTTATACTCCCTTGACTCCATCCTGTAATCTTGTCATTCCTTCTAATCAATCGTTCGGTTCGTATCTAAAACCGCGTCGCCAGAAAACCGCATCCTTTCATACCTTCATCTGATAGTGGCGGAAACCAGAACGAAATTAATCTCAAATCAGAAACGAGAAACGTTTGATAATTTCTCATTTTCTTTGTTTCTCTTTGAAACATAGGGTGAAATGATTAAATTTTACGACAACGCCGACATGAGGAGAGTTATCGAAAAAGAAACAGATTTGCAGATTGGAGCGGTTGATTGGAAGAACAGTGTAGAAGTTTCTTACATTGCTTTTAATGGAAAAAGAAAAAATTATTCATGACTTTCCTACCGTTTTTTTTATTAATTGAAATAAAAAAAATGTAGGAAAAGAAATATATAACAAAAAAGTATAAAAAGGGATGAGGTATATAATACAGCGTATACAGATGAAGCAAGTATTTAGTATAATCAGATCACCTAAAATATATCCGTTTTCTCTTTCGACCGATTTCAGAAAAATCGTATTAACTCAATAATTTCTTTTCCTTAACTAAGGCTTTTTTGAGGATTGGAAAGTAGTCATTTCTTAGGCGGACCATTTTTAGGCGCCTAATCCGTTTTATTAATTATAACGATAATAAAATGACTATTTTAGAATAAGGAATGGTCAGATCTTCTGCAAAATAATTTACTAATAGTCGAGAAAGATTGGAAGAATAATCAAAATAATAAACTATTTATTATTTTTACTTGGTATCGTAACAATTTATATTTTGCTTATTGGGGTTAAAAGGGGGGGACAATCACTGGGCTTGGAGATATGATAAGCAAATAATATTCAACTACTATTCCGAAATGCAGGAGGAAGAAAACGGTATCCCTCAAGGCTCAATTATTAGTCCTACACTTTTCTTAATTGCTATTAATGACTAATGACTTAATCATTAAAAATCTCAAAAAACCTTTAAAAAGCACGTTTATATGCAGATGACTTTGTGGTTTATGTAAAAGGCCAAGATATTAATTTAACTTTAAAAATTTTGCAAAGTTTCTTACAAAAACTCGAAAAGTGGTCTCGCGATACTGGTTTTCAATTCTCTGTTACAAAAACCGTTGGTATGGTATTCTCAAAAAAGAACTTCTCAAATAATCCCAATCTCAAGTTTTTCAATACATCGCTATCCTTTAAATCCTGTGTAAAATTCTTAGGTATGTGGTTTGATAATCAACTTACTTGGAAAGAACATATTAGACAATTAGTTTTGACTTTTCATAAGAAACTTAACCGAATGAGAACACTGTCAAATAGATATTGGGGCTCTGATCTCTCTACCTTACTTACAATCTACAGAACTCTTATTAGATAAAAAAAATTGATTGTGGATCAATCGCTTACGCCTCTGCTTCCCCCACATTGTTAAAACAGCTAGACTCTATTTACAACACAGCACTTATACTCTCTCTTGGTGCATTTCGAACATCACCGTTGGAAAGTTTATATTCTGAAAGTGGGAAGCCTTCATTATATCACCGCCGAATTTCCTTAATACTTTCACACGCAACATCAATAGCCTCAAATGTAAACAACCCTCTATTAATAATACGTTCACTAATAAATATATAAATCTCTTTACCAATAGTACCAAACATAAGCCTTACTATGAGCGAGTACGGTGTTACCTGAGATGTCTTAATATCGAATTCCCAATTACCTTTCCAATCAATATTAAAAGCCCCTCTCCTTGAATAATTAATACCCCAAATTTAAATACTTGTCTAACCCAATACAACAAACATATTAACTGTTACGCAGAGATTAAGAATAATCTATATCTAATTTTCCGTCAGCATTACGAACATTGCTGTAAAATCTTTACAGATGCATCTAAGTGTGATAAAGGAGTAGGTGCTGCATTCGTTACTCCAAGCGATACATATCAATTTCGTCTTCCAACCTTCTTTTCGATTTTCTCCGCTGAGCTCTACGCAATGTTTAAAGCTATCATGCATATAAATTTTAATAACATTCCTAACTCTGTTATCTTAAGTGACTCACTAAGCGCCCTTCAAACCCTTAAACAGATCTATCCTAAAGATCCCCTTGAGAAACTGATAAAACTAGAACTCATGAATGCTCAAGAAAATTTTAGGAGTATCAGATTTATATGGATTCCATGCCACATTGGCATTGCTGGCAACGAAAGTGCGAACCAGTGCGCGAGTGAAATTGCGAAATGTGCCGATATAGAAAAAACCGAGAATGGAAATACCGCTAGTGATATAAAATCTTTTATAAAAAATCGAGTTTTGTGCAAGTGGAAAAACGAATGGCAATCTTCTCAAACATCACTGAAGCAAATTAAAAATGACGTTAGAGCTTGGAAACCCTCAACCAGGAACAGAAGAGAACAATTGGTGATAACGAGATTACGAATTGGACACACGAGACTTACTCACTCATATTTACTGTCCAATAGTGATCCACCTATTTGTGAAACATGTAATGTACAAGTAACCGTTAACCATTTACTAATTGAATGCTATAGATTTGCCAATTTTCGTCTTACTTTAAGTAATTTACTACACTAATTTTTCAGTTAGTAATATTGTAAATTTCTTAAAATCTATAGAAATATTTTATAAACTCTAATTTTGTAATTCTGTAGCCGCCGCTAATAACCATTATGGTGGATGCGGCTGTAATTTCTAAATAAAAAAAATAAATAAATGTCGTTTTCTAAATAAATATTGCAGTATTGAATTTGATAAAAATGGTGTATGACACAAACAAATTGTAAATGGATCTCTACCCCTCATAAACCACCACTGGTTGACCCAGTAAGTGTTAAAACCCGCTAAAGCTGGTACAGACGTTTTCTTCCCCCGAATTTTGACGCGTAAGGGTTGTAGGTGAATACACTAAATTATAATTAATGGTGTTGGTAATTAAGAAAATGACGTCGGTTGCCACGGGAACTTACCTCCTTGGCCCTTTCACTTAAACAAAACATTTACCACGCTCTCAATTGTCTCAAGATCGCAGTAACGAATGGAGATAAGGCAATGACACAAAAGATTATTAATAGGTATTCTGTGGAAAATATGTCGTTAGAATTTACTCTGTTCGAATGAAATTTGATTAAAATTATTAATTGAAATTAGGGAATATGGAATTTTGTGATGAAATTCATTGCTCGACTAAAAATTAGATTGGTTCTTGTTGGTAACTTTATTAATTTTAATACCCCTAATAATATTCAATTAAAATCTTATGTACGTGTCGTAAAGTTACTTTCTAAACATTTCTCTTCAACTTGCCTTTCATTATTTGTTCTAGAAGATTTAAAACAACGTTTACTTCTGCATTTTCTGCAGTTTAATGTGCCAATAGTCATCAGTTGAATTTCCTGCTTTCTATAGCTATAAATGCTATAGGTATTATGTATTACGATTATTTTGGGAAAATTGTTGTTATAACAATAGAGAATTCTTTCTAGTAGATTGTTTTAGTCAAGTTCTTGCATTCACACTATGTGTCCAATATATTTGCCCACAACTAACACCTTAATTATTGTTGTCAGGTTTGTTAGGATTGTCTGTCTGTCTACAGAAAGATGCATTCCCGACAAACTAGAACAACTGTAGAGAATTACCAAACAAAGAGAAGAGAAAAAAAGAGGATCCAGTAATTTGTCGTTCCATCGTTTTCGTGTTCTTCCTTCTGGTAGCCTTAACTACTCCATTTGTTGTCAATAGGCTTATATATTCGTTCCATTCTACTCTTTTATTTCCTAATCAGTTCTTGATGTTCTCCATCTTGCGTCTATGTTGTATATCTGTACTTCTAGCTCTGTCCCATGGTGTCTTACCATCAATTTTTCTAAGTGTTTACATCTCTGCTGTTTCTAATATCATCCCTTTGTCCTTTTTGTTTTATATCGTGTTCCTTGTATTTGTGGTCAATATTCAATTTACCATAGAGTTTTTATTTCTCTATAGTATACTGAATTATATCTGAAATACCATATCTCAGTATGAACCTTGAACTTTCGACATTTCCGTTAAATCTGAACGACCAAAAGCCATTCTGCATCCTACCATTGCCCATAATGTAGCATCCTACACACTTGTTTAAACTGTTTGCCCTTTTGTCTAGTGTCTGTTATTAGTATAATTGTAATTAAATGTTTATGACATTCCTTAATGTGCCGGATAGCTAAAAATTTTTGACGAAGTAAATAAAACGTTATATATTTTTTATCAATCATAAACTTTGAGTTTTTGTCAAAGTTTGCAACTTTTTTTTCACTAGAAACACGTTTTTTGTCTTATTTCAGATAAATCTGAAGAAGTTCTAAGAGCGAAAGTACTTGGGCAAGATTTAATAAAAGAATTCTGCTCGATATCTGGCGTTTATTTGTAAAAAAAAATTATACATTTTACCAACAAGTTTAACATCTTCTTAGGGTGTCTGTCCGTTCCGAACGTTGGCGATCATTCTGGCTATGATGACTTTGTTGGTTGCTGTATGGAATAGCTGTATTGAGGTCTTTCTATGCCATGCTCTTAGATTAGCAAGCCAGGATATTCTTCTTCATCCTGAAGTCCTTTTTCCTATAATTTTACCTTGCAAAATGCATTGAAGTAGCTCGTATCTGTCTTGATTTCTCATTATATATCCCAACTGCTGCAGCTTATGACTCTTCACGATGTTAATCAAATTCGCGGTTGTGTTCACCCTCCCCAGTACTTCTTCATTGGTGACTTTGTCTATCCATGGTATCTTCAGGATCTTTTTGTATAACCATAGCTCAAAAGCTAAAATTTTGATAGAGCGATAGGGCGGAAGCCTTCAATGTCCACGTTTCTACTCCGTACAGAAGCACTGAGTACAAGTTACATTTAAGAACCCATACTTTTGTTTCTAGGGTGAGGTCATGGCTCAAACACAGAGCTGTCAAGAATCAACTTTTTGACTTTCTGATGCGACATTTAATCTCTTCTCTGTTGTCCCATGACTTATTGATTATAGTTCCCAAGTATTTGTACTGTGAGACACGTTCAATTCTCATTTGGCTTACATATAGATTTGTTCCAGTTATGTTTGCCTTGCTGATGATCATTAGCTTGGTTTTGCTGGTGTTTATATCTAGTCCATATGTTCTACTTGTTTCCGTTACTTTGTTCATTAAGTTTTGCAGCCCTTCTATGGTATTGAAAAACACTGTTGTATCATCTCCATACCGCAGGTTATTGAGCTTGACTCCATTTATTGAGATGCCTGCATCAATATCTTTTAGAGCCTCTTGAAAAATGTGCTCCGAGTAAAGATTGAATATCAGTGGTGAAATTATGCACCCCTGTCTCACTCTCCTTAAGATTTTGGCCTGATCTGTATATTCTCCATCTATTAGGAGCACCACTGATTGATTCTAATACAGGTTGGCTATTATTTTTAGGTCTCTTCCGTCAATCCCTGTCCTCTTCAACACTTCCATTATTTTTCCATGCCTGACTCTATCGAAAGCCTTCTTGTAGTCAATCAGGCATGCAAAAACATTACAGCTGACATCTCTACATTTCTGAAACAATACCTGCACGTTAAATAAAGCTTCCATTGTTAGCATTTCCGGTAAATCATTGTGTAGATGACTTTTAAAAATAGATTCAGCAGATGGCTCATTAGGCTTATGGTCCTATATTCTTCACAAACTTTTGCTCCTGGTTTTTTGGGCAATGGTACGAACTCCGATTTGAGCCAGTCTACTGGTATTTTTCCTGCCTTGTATATTTCATTAAATATTTCAGTTATTATTTTTATTTGTTCTTCATCTAATAGCTTTAGCAGTTCTGCAGGAATTTCATCAAGTTCCGTTGCCTTTCCATCCTTTATTTGTCTGACGGCTGCCGTTATTTCTTCTGGTAGGATTTCGGGACCTGAATTTTCTTCAATGGTGGGCTCTTGTATTGTTCTAAGGTCATAGAAAAGTTTCTCCAAGTGTTCTTCCCATACTTTCTTTTTATCTTCTTTGGTTATGGCAAGATTGCCTTCATCATCTGTTATTTTTCCGCTGTTGCGTTTTAGGAACTTTCCAGCTATTTTCTTTACGTTTCGATTTACATTGAAGTTATCATATCGACTCTGATACTCCGCCATTTCTTGACATTGTTTTGTTTTTTGTTTCTCTTTGACTTCTTTTATCTTTCTTCTGACGACGGTATTTATTATCTTATATTCTTGGAGATTTTCTTTGTTTTTTTTTTCTCTGATCCATAAGTTCAAGTATTTCATCGGTCATCCACAATTTCCGTTTCTCTTTAACATATAAATGTTAAAACTAGGTATTTATCTTAACATCCTCAGTAATGTGTTTTTCGAGATATTAGACTGTTTCTATAATTTTCCTAGGGTTTCACAATAAATCTTTTTTTTATTTAATATAGCGCCCTTTATCAACAATTCAAAACGTGTTCCTTATAAAAGTTACCTATTTTTTTATATAAGGAATCCAAATCTGCAATAAAAAATGGGGATCCCCACTTAAGATTTCAAAGTTGCTCCCCTTCCGCTCTGGGGGTGTGGTTGGGGGTCGTGTTTGGTTTCATTCGATAGATTTTTAAAAAATATTTAAAGACCTGTTTTTCAGTTTTTCGATCGGATGTTCGCTTCGCAAAATATTCGACCGTCTTGCTTTTTTTCACACACTCTATATATTAATATTATATTGATTTAATTTGCTTTAATAGAACAAAATCCAACATTATTACTGAACATGAAATAGAGGAAATTAAATCATAAGTGATTGGAATTAAATTTTAAAGTCACTGTTTGAGGTCCACTGATCATGGATTAATTACTGTTCGGTCTTCATATATGGTTTTTTCTTTAGACAACTTTTTTCAATATATTTTATTTATTCAGTATTTCCGCACCCTGTATATAACGGCGACTTGTCGACGGCTCCATCTCTTCCGTCAAATTACCAACCGGTATGTAGTTTTGTTATACCCACTTAAAAACAAAAAGCGTAAACAGAAGTTGTAACAAGTTGTTCCGACTCCAAAACACAGTCAGAGCACATACAAAGTTTCGTCGCTATTGGAATTGCTGTTGGCTCTTATCTCATTTCTTGTGTGAATAAAAAGTTCAAATTGGAGAAATTTTTGTTTTATGAAAGAAAAATGTTTTTATTGTTTTATATAGGGCATCCAGGAAGTAAAAAATTAATAATTTGAACAGGAAATTTCTAAGGTTAAACGTTTTATAGTATTTCTTCAGTGGTTGTAGATTGGATTTTTTTGTGTTATGGTTTTTGTTTTGAAGTATTGTGAAATTTTTGTTTTGAAATACTGTCAATATTTATCCAATATTTATCTCAGTGATTTGAAATTTTATAATAGGTAACTTGCACATTTTTGTTTTATTACATAATGTTCAGTTTCGCTTAACATTTTCAAAATTTTACAAGCGCTTACCCTAATTATGCCAAAGACGGTACATGCGGCATGTACTCGTCAACCGCTTAGTCAGACCGCACACCAAAGATGCATGCAGCATACACACAGCAAAAGTTTCGAGACGCATTTAATTACCACTTGTTTTTAAATACGAATACGCACACCTACGAAACATTTGCGTCGTGACACATTTGAATCCAGGGTGCAGACGCACCGCATATTTGCCTGATGGAACAAGTTCTATCTTTGCGGTGCAACATTCAGTTTTGTAGACACATAAATACGTGCTTACAAAAATTAAAGATGATTTGGAGTTTTGTATATCTTCTATTCAACAATTAGAAAGACACCCTTCACTATATGATCATCGGCTTCTATATTATTGGCTATCAAGGTAATAATTAAACTAGACTATACAGTGATGAGTGTCTTACTACCCGGCAAAATAGCAGAAAGGATAGAAGACAGATTAAGTTGTGAGATAGTACGAGGTAAAGCTAATTCTTAGACGTGGTTATTTTACTTCAGTCATAATTATATGGATAACCTCGAAAATATTTTATTTTAATAATTTCTAATGTTAGAATAAATGATTGAACAAATTAAGATATATTATAGTAAAAAACATTAATTAGTAGCGATTTTAAATTATAAATCTTAAATTTTATTTAATAATAAAAATAACTCAACTGAAATATTTGCTAAACTAAAGGTAATGTTCGGTCCGAAAACAATTATTGTATGTGGAATTGGTGTAATAGTTAGAGACGTGGTCTATTGACAAGAAGATTGGGTTTCAATTCACACCAAGGATAAAATTTTTGTTTTACTCAATCAAAAAATAATAGAAAATATGATACATATTAGGTAAGAAGTTTTCGAAAAACTCATTATTTACAATTTATTCTTATCCAATGTTATAAAATAGAAATACAAAATAATTCAAATTCAATTCCAGTTTTACAGTCTTCAGTTGTGAATGCAAAATAATCCGGTGAATCTCAGTGTTAATATCAATTCCTCTGTACAGGTAGATTTACAGTTCTCTGTCCTCTGTACAGTTTATTTTTGTAGAATTTTTACTTATTTAAACATTCTTTAAACGTTCTTTTAATTTTGAAGAATTTTTACTTTATTTTCGAAGTACAACGATACTGTTTTTTCAATAAGATATTGATGTTTAACTTTAAACACTTCTAATACTAGTAACGAGTGACATAAATGTTTAGTGATTCAAAGCAAAACGATCTCTGCATAATTTTAAATTATTAAAAAAAACCACAATGTGGGTTTTGAACTCTAATCGTCTGCGACGTCTGTGTCGCAGTGTCGAATTCTTACCACTAAGCCACGAAGGATTGATAATTATTCTGTGACAAGAGTGTATAAAACTCCTCAAATCATAGTAGAAATTATTCTTGGTTAATAATTTAAAACTTAAATTATTTTATTCACAATTGTGCTTTATTGTGGTCAATCAGTTTTTACTTTATGCCAAATTAAAAATGGAAATACGTCACTCAAACGACGTTACACATAATAATTATGACCGAGGTGATTTAGCTCGAAGCTAACGTCTAAAGGTGTGAGACTATCGATAGTGGTAATGTAATGTAATGTAAATTATAGGTTTCTACGATTATTTCCCACCTCTACGAGTTTCATCTCTTTTTATTTCACAAGGTAACTGTGTTTTCTATCTCTTACGTTAAAAAGCCGGGTGGTAAGACACTCATCACTGTATAATTATATTGCCAAGGTACCGAATCGTAGGGTTTTGTAAAATATTGACATAAATAATCGCGACATTCCACAGCATCGTCACTTGGTCTTCCGTGATAGTGATTGTGGTTTCTAGCATTGGAGGTATTGGGTGTCAAGTTGTGCTCAGGGATGAAATTAATTTTATCATTTATTTTGATAAAGTTGTGTAATACACAAGCGGCTTTTACAATTTTAATCGCCCTCTCTACAGAACACGATATGCGAGTTTCAAATATGCGGAATTTTGACACAAGCATTCCAAAAGTACATTCAATGATTTTTCGTCCACGGGATAAACCGTAATTATATATTCGGCAATCGTTAAGATTCTTTGGTCGCATAATATTTGTACAAAGTGGAAAAGCTTCATCAGCAACGAAATAATAGTTAAATGTGCGTCCAAATTCCTCTTCGCCGGGCAATGGTGATGGATTAGGAATCTTTACAGTATTATTTGAAAGTGCTTGACCTAATCCTGAATGTTTAAACACCCCAAAATCATTATTCCTGGCATAATCACCCATATCTATAGATGTATATAATCCATTTGCATCCGAACATGCCGTTAAATTAATTGAAAACTATTCTTTATAATTAAAATATGAAGAACCGGTTTTTGATGGATATGTTTTCCGTCTATTGCACCTAAGCAATTGGGCAAATTCCAAATTTTTAAAAACTGTGATGAAATATGTAGCCAATCATCTGTTTTCGGTTTCTTCATATATACTGGTTGTAAAGTTTTCCATATGGCATTACAGGTTTCTGTAACAATTTTTCCAATGGTCGTTTCACCCCTCGTAAATACATAAGACATTGATCGAAAAGATGCTCCTGTGGCGATGTACCTGCAACAAGATAAATATGTACCCGAAATATAAATTAGAACTACCCACATTACGGGGGTGTTCATTCATTTCTGTTCAACTATTTTAATTGAGATACTTTTTGCATGCTATGCTTTTATTTATTTATTATTATTATTTATTATTCTATGATTTTTAGGCAATGATTGCAAAGCCAAGTGGAAAACAATACGTTCGTCCTACATACGAAGTGTGAACAGCAATTCCAAAAGCGGTTCTGGTGCAGGATCAAAAAAAGAATACTACCTACCGCAGTATTTGAGATTTATAAATCCATTTACGAAGAGTCGTGCTCAGGAGGGAAATATAGGTAAATTGCACGAATAACAAGACACTCGAGACTCTACTGAAGTTGTCGTCAAGGATGCTGTATCGGAAAATAATGATAATCCCTCTGAGGAATCACATTCACAAGACGACTCTCTGTCACAACCGCCTACACGTGCACTAGCAACAGATGCATCACATACAAAAACTCAGCTATTTTTCCAAACTGATTTATCTCCTTTCGCCTCTCTTGACACGCAGCGAAATACGCCATTAAGCCGCTGTTTTATAAACGCAGATTTATAAAACATTAGTGCGAAGTATTATGACATATGGGGCCAAAAATTGGATCATAAACAAGAAAAACAGCAGTAAGATAATAGCAACAGAGATGGAATGCCTGCGAAGATGCTGCAGAGTAACAAGAATGGATAGGAGAAGTAATGACGAAATAAAGCAAAGAACATCAATAGAAACATAGAAACAGACATACTAACATATATAGAACAAAAAAGACTAAAGTGGTATGGACATGTAAGAAGAGCTAGCGACAGCAGATGGATAAAAAGAATAACCGAATGGAGCCCCATAGGAAGGAGGAAAAGAGGACGACCCCGAAAATCCTGGAGGAACGAAGTAGACGACGCCATGAGTAAGAGAGGACTAAACGATGGAGAATGGAACAACAGAGAGAGATGGAAACGGTTGGGCGAGGGAAGGCAGTGAATACTGTAGAATCCCTAAATATATATATCCGAAAAAAAAACCAAGACCACTTAGTGCTGTAGATAAATGCGCTATAGATTATTTTACTTTTAAAAAACAGAAGACTGAAAAGAAAAATGCGACAAGAAAGAAGCGACAGATCCATGTGAGTTGTTCCTTTTGAGCTTGGTTCCTCATATGAAATCTATGACAAAACGCGCTCACAGCGCTTACAGCTCATTGAAGAAATTAAATATCCGCAGCCACCACACACTGGAATATCGTATAACAAACCCATCAACGAGAATTAATACAGGAGCAGCAGCATTTTATATCAATTTCACCAGCGAAATTGGAACTCCGCAAACAGAGCCATGTGAACAATATACTCGACAATATGTTATCCAAGAGCTTAGCCAAGAATAGTCGCACAAAAATTATTGTAAGGATGAACCCAGTAACGACGTCTTCGATTATTTCTCATTAATGGCCACATTACGCAATCATTTTCGTCTGACGATGATGACGACATGATTGCAACTGAAACTCTGAACATATGCGGTGCGAGTTCAGTGTGCGTACACATACCGCATTTGTGTCTCCGCTTAACGACGACACAAATGTGGTGACTACAAATACTTTCTGTATGCTACGTGCATCTTTGGTGTAACCTTAGACGGTTAGACGGAAGACTTAGATTTAAATAAACATTAAATTGAAAATTTAGCGTACTTATTTAATTTAATACCATTATTGTGGTACACCGTTGAATTTCGGATCAAAAACCATATTCGGATATTTTCCAAAGTTATCTCGTTCTAAGAAGTGTTTAAAATAGCTTAATTATATCATAATATTTTCTATTAATTTTCTGACATCAACTGCTTTTTTTGTTTTACTTGTAAACTACACAGTTGGTATTATACCAGGACAAAACTGGTCCATATTTCTATTCTGTTTCGTGACTATTTATATTCACTCATATCGTGTCGATAAACAGAGTAAGCGGATTATTTTACTAGTGCTTTACTTTATGTTATTACTATAAATACACATTATTTTACAGCCTTTTTCTTGTTTTACTTGTAAACTATATTTTATATAAGTGAGAAAAATTATTATCTCTTATTGCCTTTAATATTTTATCCAATGTAACAATCTCCTTGCTTAAATAAAACGAATGAACTTTTCTCCGAAGGACGTTTCTACGAAAGTCATTAATTTCCATTGGTAGCTTTCCTTCATGGCTTTTTGTCTCAGTAATATTTCCTTGTTTCTTTTTTCACCCAAAAATCTGTTAATGGTTCTTTCACTAACACCTGTCACAACGAAGCTCATAGTCACTAGGTACATTACTAACCGTTTTTAAAGGTTGTTGATCAACAAGGGACTTATGACCATTTAACACAATAGTGTTTTCTCTCAGAAAATACTCGCCGTTTTAAGTTTAGCAGTAACAAATTAAAACGATGATACCATTTTAATGCGTGGACTAAATTGCTAACTGATAACATGGGTGGTATATATATATATATATATATATATATATATATATATATATATATATATATATAAACATATTGTAATACTCTGTAGATTAAATAAATAGGTAACTGGATTTCTGTTATTTTAAATATCATCTTTATTATTAAAATGAAATCAACGTTTTAAGTCCATTAGACATTATGAAATGTAGCACAAGTTTATCTTGGAAACTTTATTAAAATCCCTCAATTTTCAGCACTCAAATGGAATTATGTTAAACTTTCTTAAGCCGGACTTACTAGAATTCTGTATAAATAGATTGTATTTCACTGCATTTTGAAATTTAACTGATTTTTCTTGAACAAAGATAAGGAGTAATTAATTACGTAACTCCCAACGAGAATCAAAAAAAAAGAAAAAGGTAAAAAACTTGGAAGGCAATTATAAATACGTATTTGTGTAATACGGTCAGATCATCGAAAAAAGGAGTACGACCGTTAATCCAATATAAATAAGGATTACGCGAAGAGTGGTGGGTTTTTCGGTCAAATAGTGGAGAAAATAGACAAAGAAGTTCGCTACTTCATCTATTTATTTGATTCGTCTTTTCACGTGATACCAATGTGGATCTGAAATGTGCTTCCATTTGCCGAGTGTCTCCTGTAAGCAGTGAAAGCTTTTGTGGTAACTTCATTACACCTTTTATAATATTACTATAATAAACTCTAAATCTTTTCGATAATGTTACCTTAAGTAAAAATTAAATTAAATTATTATCACACAGTTGGAAGTGTGATCTTATGATCTTGTTAGTTCCCGGCAAATACTTATTTTTTACATAAGTTTTTTACATTCTTTGTTAAATTACATGTTCAATAAACACATGGTCTTTTGCTGTGCTATGTTTAAATCAAATTGTAAACTGTATTTAGTTTCAATTGATTGTTTATACAACCTAATTAATTAATCTCTAGTTTCTTAAGCTTCTTTACATTCTACACCACTGACTGCTACATGTCTTTTTAAGGTCCCACATTTATATTAACTTTTCTAACTAATACAAAATTTGTAGTTTAAATTGTTGTTTAATATGTCAAAAACCATAAATTGCAAAAAAAACAGAAAATTGGAGCAAAAAAAATATATTAAAAATCACCCATGTTTCACATACTACCATAAAATGTCAAAAATACGAAAAAATATAAACTTAAAATAAAGTATGGCCACCACGTTGGTTTATCACAGCTATACATCTACTGTTCATGCTCCGAATCACATTGTTAATGTCTGCTTGAGGTAGTTGGGTCCATTGTTCTCTCAGAAGCTCTTTTAATTGAAACTCATTGTAGATATTGCCCATATGTGGAGTAATTCTTCGTTGAAGCATGTCCCATACATGCTCAATGGGATTCAAGTCCGGTGATTGTGCTGGCCACGGCAATACATCAATACCCTCGTTATCCAACCAGTTTGTTACAATATGCGCAACATATGGTCGAGCATTATCATGAATAAAGTAAAAATTTTCTCCAACAGCTGCAGCAAACGGGCGCACAACAGGTTCAAGAATAGTGTCCAAATATTGCTAACTTGTGAGAAAGCCACGTGGGAAAATGAGGTAAGTTCTTCCATCAATCATGATTCCGCCCCATACCATTAATGTACCATCTCTGTATGCATACACTTCTTGAAGATGTCGTAATCGTTCTCCATTTCCGAGTCGTCTCAAAACTCTTGTCCGACGAGAATCTGGATGAAATCCATATCTAGACTCGTCACTAAACAAAACTGTGGCCCAGTCATTGTCAGTCCAATTCTGAAACTCTTGACACCAGGTTAATCTTGCAGCGCGATTGCCTCTAGATAGAGATGGATATCTCAGTGGTCGCCGACTACGAAGATTGGCTTCTTGGAGACGATTCTTCATTAACCAGCTCGGGTGCTGTGATTGTTGGCTGCCTTCTGGCATTTAAAATTAAATATCGGTCTTGAGCGTCGGTTGTAGAGCGACCACGTCCTGGTTGTTGCTCGGCTGGACTCCCAGTGTCTCTAAACCGACGCCACAAACGACTTACGACGCTTTGGGAGACACCCAACTGGTCAGCAACTTGAGTTTTTCGCATACCAGCTTGAAGGAGGCCCACGGCTCTATTCATCTCGTCCAACGTTAAATGTTGTCGTTGCATGGTAAAAAGGCAATATCTGTAACTCACCTATTAAGCAAGAATGGTATAAAGTGACTAAAATTAAAAATAAACAAAACATAAAAATGTCGATTTGTTTGTCTCTTATAAAAAACATTCTAAAACACGTATTGCTATCAGTTTTACAATTTTTTTTTTGATAAGAAGTGAGTGTCTGTATTAACAATTATAGTACAAGCAAATTTATATGGTCATGAAATTTCTGTCATTGCTATTGTCAAATTATTAAAATATCCTTAGACTTTTGCGTTGTGTATATATATATATATATATATATATATATATATATATATATATATATATATATTATAAAAATCCATTAAATATTTTTTACATTTTCCTCTTTTTGGACAAGCTCTTTCATTTTTAACAATTTAAAAACACCTTTAGAGATCCAGAATAACAATAAAAAAGTATGTGTGTATTGTGCCAACATGAAAGGCCCAAACACTTTTTTAATCGAAAAATAAAAAACACATGCTTCCTCCGATTACTTTCAAACTTCTCCACCAGACAAACCAAGCCATAAATTACGCGAATGCGAATAAGAAAAAAGAGAAAAAATCACGGGTCTTTATGCCTCGTCCTTGCCACTCAGGACCCTACACTCATAGTTTTCAGAACCGAATTTTCACAATGTTTTTAGAGACAATATATTTGCCGTTATATGCAATATGAAAAGGTTTGATAAAAGGTTTGATTTTATACGAATATATTCTTGACGTAAATCCAAGATAAATTTAAAATAAATGAATTTTATAAAATACTTGCAGTAGCGTGAAAAACAAAACATTAAACTTAAAATTTCTGCAGGGGCTATATGTGCTTTTGAATAATTTTGGTTTTGATAAAATCCCTTATTTTGACGACGTTTCGGCAAGGTCGCACTTGCGATTGTCAAGTCAGGTAGTAATGCTTCTTGCTGGTATTTGAAGTTAACTTTTAACTGGATGTGTAGTTTGATTCGAAATTTTTATTAATATGAGAAAATATAAGCGCTTTAACTAAAAACCAATAAAATTTTAATAGGGATTATGCGTGATTATTACTTGAATGAAGTAGTTTAAAAGAAAACATATTCCTTCATGAGAACGAAAACATTATTTATTACGAAAAGGGTGATTTAAATTTAAGGGCCTTTTTAACATTCATCCGTATTCGAAGCGATAAAAATTAATATTCTCATAATAAGACATAGTTAAATAAAAACACTGGCACGTGATAAAGAAATCCAACCTGCAACATAGCAAGCTGGAAATGAAAAAAATTAAAGAAACTCCCTTTAGCAAATAAAGCTAAACTTTGGTAAGCTTACAAATTCGTCAACTTATGACGGATCCAGCATTTAATACAACTTTAAAAGGCAAAGAAAGTTTCTTAAAGCTCTTTGAGAATGGCCCAAAAAAGTTATTTCTGGATTTATAGGCAGCAAAATAGATAATAATTATCCTAATGTAGTGAAAGTATTGTAAACATTCTAAGAAATGATAATAATCTCAATTTAGTAAAAATATAATACCCGACATTCAAGAAGAAGAAGAAAAAGTGAAATAATTACTGACAAATTTCAAAAACTGGGATGAATGTCTTTTAAAATTCACTTTCCTAATTTCAACATACTTTTTTCCCTAGTTGTTTCCTGATTTGTTGGCAATCGTAAAACGTATCAAGGTCGTTGGAACGAAGCCATGCTTGCAGATGACTGCTGGTTTGTGTGGAGGTACGTTTCGGCACTCACTTACAAGACACAAGCTAAGATTCCTTTCACACAATACGACTTTGCGACAAAACGTCGTAACGGCAGTTTGCCGTACATTCCATCAGTGCAATAAAGCAATATACGGCGACTTTCACAAAGAACGACCAAGAATAACTGTTGTGCCGTTGCTGTTCGGTTGCTATCTATGCCACTGCAATGGACGACGGCCGTGTCTACAGTGAACCACAGCATGAAATCAATGCTTGTACACGTAACGACAATTTCTCTTGTAGTACCTACCAGTGAATCTATTGTCACGTACATAATGACAGAAAATATAAATGATGAATTTTTAATTGCGCTAGTACAAAGTAGACCAGTATTGTGGGATAAAACTCTGAATGTATATAAAGACAGAAATGCGGTAAGAAATGCATGGCGTTATATTTTAATGAACGTTAACCCTGACTTTGAAAGCTGGACGACCAGGTAAGAAATAAGTTTGGTAAGTTGTACTTACTTTATTTTACATTTAAAGTATACACGTAGATTGGGAATCCCAAATTAAGTTAAAAACCTGAATATATTATTTAAATATTTATTGGAAAATTGAGTGGCAATCCTTTACTAACGGTAGCAAAAATACATGCTGCACTATATATCCAACTCTTCCATCTACTCCCCCAAATGACAGAAGCCCCATCTTTTGGAAAATTTATACTATGTACGTTAGATGCCTTTTTGGACATACTACAGTAAAAGCTTACCTATATAAAATAAAACTTTCCGAAACTGATATATGTGAATGTAATGGCAATTATGACGACCCTAACCACTGGATGTTTCGATGTCGGTATAATCAAGAAGCTATAAAATTTTTATTTCAAGCCATCTCCCAACAAAAAATCATACTGCCGCAGAACGTTGCTTCTATTCTCTATTTAGGTAGTCGAAATCCAACTATTAGATCGACTTTATGGGAATTTTTCAAACGTACCAAACGGAAAATCTGAACTGTGTTTTTCAGTGTTGTATGAATCCGAAATGGTAGGACGTTAGTTGTTGTATTTCCCATTGTCTTACCTTTTATGCCATTTACCTTTAACCGTTGCCTGTATTGTTTGTGTTAAAAAAAAGTCGCTATGAAGGGCACCTTAGCGTGATGCGTGTGTTCCTGTTCAATCCTTTTTGTATAGTCACCCAATAGTGTTTTCAATGGGAAGGTTAGGAAATTGAGTGAATGAACGAACGGTTATTGTCTGGCTAAATAGGTCTTGAACCTAAAGCCAAAAAAAACAAAAAAAATTATTTAAATCAAAAAATATTTTTTTCTGGGGTGCGACTAAAGTCTTTAAAGCGACCATTTTCTTCTTTCTTCTTTAACCTGTAGCTCCTTAACGAGCAAAAGCTTTCCGTGTTTCTTCGACAACTTATTATGAATTATTTTACAACTTGTAATTATTATATTTTTTACATTTGTCAAGGCACGCTTTCAACAGCATATACAAAATATGTACAAAATAAGTTCCTAATATTATTTGCGGATAGACTACCTCGTATTACATTTCATTATGGTAAATGATCCAGACCTGTTACTTTAAAAGTATCCTCTACCACTAAACTTTAGAGGTCTCTATAATATACACCATTTGTTGCTAAGGATGCCAAAAGCGCATTCAACGTACCGTCGAGCTTGACAAAAGCGATAAGTAAATATCGTCTTTTCAATATTTAAATGTGTTCCCCTAAAAGGTTGTAGTAAATGTCGATGCAATTCAAATGCTTCATCATCTTCAAAGATGTATGGATCTTTCGGACTTTTCGTTCCCGGTAGACACTTTTCTTCTGGTAGTGGGTGTGTGTTTGGTTTATTGGATTGCCATAGACTAAACCGTTTAAATATTGAAGAGCCAATGTCTTCACCATAACTTCCAACGTCTACAAATACTAATCTGTATCTGGAGTCAGCAACTGCCATAATACCACAGAATAATAATCTTTGTAGTTGAAATACATTAACCCAATGCGAAATGGACCAGTAAGACGTATGTACTTACCGTCCACTGTTTCTATACAATGGGCAAAAATTTGCAATGGTTTAAAAATCTGAATCGATAGACTCCCAAATTTTTCTTGTAAGTGTAGGTATACATTCCACTCGCAGAACCATCTAGTTTGCTTTACATACCTGTTTTTATTTTATTTTATTTTTAAAGAACAAATAAATATTAATATTTGTTATATGCGTCCATAACTTCATTATAAGCTAAATATTGGTCATTTCTTAAATCACCAAAAAGTGTATGAAACAAACCTGCTTTCACTCTTCTTCCATTAATTCTTCTTAGAGTGCCGTCTCTCTTTGGAGGTTGGCAATCGTAATGGCTATTGTTATGTTTTTATTAATTCTAATTTATTGTTTTTATTTATTATTGAAGGTTCTATTTATAAAACTTACAAATTTATTAAAGTCTTTATTACTAATTAATCTTACACTAATAATTATATAATTTATTATAATACGTGCGTTACATTTTAAAGCGCGGCGCGATGTTCAAAAACTAACTGTCCTCCTTCCAACAAAATTCCTCTTTAAATATAAAACACAGTTATTCTCAAGGTTTCATTGACCTTCTGGAACTTCTCCGATCGCCGTGGAACCAAACAGGTCTTTTAGCGAAGGGACTAGAAATTTCTGCCGGCAGGTAAACAGGTCTTTCAACTGAGCTCCGAAATAACTAGAATAAAAAAGGATTAGTCATAATATATTTACAGTTTTATAGGCCATGATATTTATCGTAACACTATTTTTATTTTTGAACTTGCTGCTCTAAACAAATCAATCGATCCGCATTGATACCAATCAAATAGATTCTTCAACCATGAGTTCTGCCTTCGGCCAACAGATCCTCTTCCTTGAATCTTTACCTGTATTATGAGTCTCAAAATTTCATATTTTGGTCCCCCCATCACGTGGCCTAGGTATTCCAGTTTTCTGGTTTGTATAGTGGTGATTAGTTCTGTTTCTTTACCAACCCTCTCCAGTACTCTTTGTTTGTAATTCTATCAGTCCATGATATTTTTAATACTCTGCGGTATAACCAGAGTTCGAAAGCCTCGATTCTTTTTAAATTGCATTTTTTTAATGTCCAAGTCTCAGCTTGATATAATAATATTGAAAATATATAACAGCAAATGGTACGTAGTCTGATCTCCAAATTTAGATTTTTGCACTGTAACTTTCGAGATTTGATGGTGGTCAGTACCTCTCGGTTCTTATTCATTCTTCTGAGGACCTCCTTATTTGTGACCCGGTCAGTCCACGGGATCTTAAGCATTCTCCGATATAGCCACATCTCAAATGCTTCCAGTTTTCTGCACATATCTTCGTTCAAGATCTACAATTCAATACAATAAAAAAGGGCAGAGAAAACGTAGCATCGCAGCATTCTTACTTTTGTATGAAGATAGAGGTTTTGACTCTTAAAGAAGGCCCCCATCCAATTGAAGGTGGATCTAACTTTTCCGATGCGTGCTCTAATATTCTGGTTCTTGGTCCATTCTTCATTTATTATGGTGCCGAGGTAGTTGTAGTGCGTCACTCTTTCTACAGGGGATTGGTTGACGTAGAGTTGGCCTTCTGTTATCCTTCTCTTGCTAATTATCATAAGCTTTGTCTTCTTAACGTTTATATTGAGTCCGTATTGTTGACTGTAATACGTGGTTTTGTTCATAAGAACTTATAGGTCTTCTAAGTTGTCCGCAAATACCATGGTGTCATTAATATTGATTGAGTGCACCCAATGTAGCCAATGCAGCGATAAATTAACCATAACGCCAAAATTTTTTCACGATTCGTTGTACGCTTTATGCTCTCTGCGACAATAAGATGAATACTGCCGTAACGTGTGAAATCAAGATGATTACGACAAACGGTCGTACGACCTCTTGCCGTAACGACCAAGTCAAGTTGAATTGTGTGAACGGAGCGTAACAGGCGGCGATCAAACTAATCCAATACATGATTTTTTTTTTAATCTAAGTAACCTCTGAAACATTATCTCATTAATTTAGAACTCTTGAAGCAAAGACCACATTAATTTAAATGGATTTAAACTAGAGCTAATAAAATAATTTTCTTATTATATTTTTTTTCTTAGCGAAAATTAGTAAGATTTAGCTTAAGAAGTGAAGGAAAGATTAAAAAAACAATTTTGTCAAGCAGTTTAATTTGTCATTTTGTAACTTGTCGACAAAGAAGTAGAGAGTGATTTTTATTTAAAAAATTGCGATGGTAATAAGTTTACAAGGTTTACTAACAAATACCAGTGCAAAAAATTTAATTTAAATTATGGTTCATGAACTACGGTCCTGGCGCGATTGATTTTGATTCTCTCGGTCTTCGCGCAGATATCCCTTTGGAAGAACTATTCGTCTTTAAACGTTCCCGATGGTCTTACAACATTCGCCGTTTTTCCAGTGATAAGCGGAAATCTCTATAAAAAGATTTTCCTGGGTATATCGCGGAGAACCCACGACAGTTCCCAGCTAGGCAAGATGTCGCTAGAGGATGTAATGTTTTACTCGAGGGAAGAGAGTTTGCACAATAAAAGGAGTAACAATGTAAGGAACAGTGAATAAGTTAACTGTTGTTTTCGTAAAGTATGACGACAATCATTTGGTTAACGAAAAATGTAGCGGAAAGGTTATTTTTGCATCTTTTATGTTTATTGTCGTAACTCTTATTTACCCATTTATTTCATTAGAAAAATACAATAAAGGTAATACTAAATGATGTTAATTTTTATTAACAGTGTGAATATTTCATATTCACACTTTTCGTTGAAACTTTGAAGTTTATTTCATTAAAATATATTTACTTAACCGAACTAACTTTTACAATTACAAATTACTTTTATTTAAAGCGTTTGCATTATACTTGGGGCTGACTTCATAACGCTTGATAAAGTCATGCGGTTACCATGGAAAAGACAAGCAGTAACTGTAATCTTTTTGAAGCACATAGCTCGATAGACACTGAGCTAAGGCGATAATTCCAAAAGCAGCCCTGAGATAAAACTTACCATTTAATTGGTTACGTATTACTTATAAATATTATTTTTATTTAACTAATTCGTTTAATAATAATTATATTTATTTACTTCTTGCCGTTTACTATTTTCTATTTAGTATTTCCTTGTAAAATTGTATTTATTTGTTTACATATATTAAATATGGCAAGAAAACGTTTAAATTTTACGAAGTTGCTAACACAAGGTTTATTATTTTAGTTTTTTTGGCATCATTAATTTTTTATAGATCTTCTTCTTCTTTTACGGTGCCTATCTGTGCCGGATGTTGGCGATCAGCATAGCTATCCTAACTTTACTTGCAGGTATTCAGAATAGTCCGGTTGTAGACGTATTGAACCACTTCCTTAGGTTCTAAAGCCAAAATAGTCTTCTTCTCTCTGGTCCTCTCTTTCCAAATACCTTGCCCTGAAGAATAAGTTGCCATAAGCCATATCTCTATTCATTTCTCATAATATGGCCAAGATATTCTAATTTGCGCTCTTTGATTGTGTTAATGATATCGCATTCCTTGCCCATTCTACGTAGGAACTCAATATTAATTACACGATCCTTCCATAAAATTCGTAAGATGCTCCTGTAGCACCACATCTGAAGGCCTCGAGCTTTCCTAAAGAAGCTTTCGAGAGTGTCTATGCCTCTACTCCGTATAATAACGTAGAAAATACATAGCATCTGATGATAGAGATTTTGGTACTAAGTGGTAAATCGTGACTTCTGAAAAAAGACTTCATGTTTACGAACGTCCTCTAGTTCTATTCCTTATAGATATTATTATTATATTGTTATAGATCTTATTATGATACAATCTTATTATATTATATACATCTTTTGTAGGCACTCAATTCTGTAGAGGTCAATTATAAGGTAATATGGGATTGTGTGGGTGCCGTAAATAAACTAGGAGACCTTAGCAAGGTTACGATAGCCTGGGTACCATGAAAAACAGGGACGCGAACAAATACCAAGAAACCAACCAGACAATTAAAAAAGAAATACGAAGAGCCAAGGAGACATGGATGCAAGAAAAATGTAAACTAATCGAGGAGCTCCAAGAGAAACACGATCATATAAATATCCACCGAAGGATTCGTGAAGCCACTGGTCAATACAAGAGGAGAAACACACACCTCCTCATAAATAAAGACGGTAATCTGGCGACGACAGTGAATGAAAAGTTGGTTACCTGGAAAATATATATCGAAGAACTTTTCTGGGACGACCGCAGCAACCTTCCGGAAATAAATTGCATGACAGGGCCGTCAATTCTAGAAAGCGAGGTAAAGGCTGCTTTAAAACAGTCTAAGAATGGTAAGGCTACAGGGCCGGACGAAATACCCGTTGAACTTATTAAGGTGATGAGTGAAGTAAGCACAAAGGAGTTAACTGAACTGTTCAACGCCATATACGATTCAGGTAATATCCCAGATGAATGGCTATTGTCAACATTTGTAACGCTACCAAAAAAACGATCTGCGAAAACGTGCGAAGATTTCCAAACTATCAGTCTTATGAGTCATGCACTTAAAATTTTTCTTAAAATCATACATGCCAGAATTTACAAGAAATGCGAAGAAAATGTCGGTGAAATGCAATTCGGATTCCGCAATTCTATGGGTACACGTAAAGCACTTTTCACCTTACAAGTCCTACTTCAGAGATGCCGCGATGTCAGTTGTGATGTCTATATTTGTTTTATTGACTACGCCAAGGCATTTGACCGTTGTCAGCACCAGAAGATGGTCACCGCACTACAAAGAGTAGGATTGGATGAGAAGGACATTCGGATCATCATGAATTTATACTGGAACTAGCGTGCTCAAGTCAAGGTCGAAGACCAACTGACCGACCAAGTGAAGATCATGCGAGGAGTCAGGCAAGGATATGTGCTATCGCCGACTCTTTTCAATATATACTCTGAGGAGATTTTTAATGAAGCCCTCACAAACCTAGACATGGGAATCCGAGTGAACGGTGAATACATCAATAATATCCGCTACGCCGATGACACTGTGTTACTAGCAACCAGCCTAAACGATCTGCAGGCCTTACTAGACCGAGTGCGAACTGTAAGCGTATCATACGGACTGAACCTTAATATTAAGAAAACTAAATTCATGGTTGTCAGCCGTACAAATTTAGATCCCGGGGCACTAATGGCAGGTAGCGAAGAGATCCAGAGAGTCGACAGATTCACTTACCTCGGAACTACCCTCAACGTACAATGGGACTACGCTCAAGAGATTAGATCCAGAATTGAAATGGCATGGTCTACATTTATTAAGTTGAGATCCTTGCTGTGCTGCAGTGATCTCAGTTTGGGAACCAAGACGCGGATAGTGAGGTGCTACGTTCTTCCAGTGTTACTATATGGAGTTGAAGCCTGGACACTGACGCAAGCCACTGAAAAACGAATCGAAGCCTTCGAGATGTGGATATACAGAAGGATACTAAAAATATCTTATGTGGACCATGTCACCAACGTTGAGGTCCTACAGCGCATGACAAAAGAAAAAGAAGTGCTTAATTTAATTAAACAACGTAAGCTTGAGTACCTCGGCCACGTGATGCGGAACGAAGAAAAATATCGAATTCTTCAACTTGTTATGCAGGGTAAAGTATTTGGCAGAAGAGGACCGGGACGCCGTCGTATCTCGTGGTTGAAAAATCTCCGACAATGGTTTGGGATGACCTCAGCGGAGCTGTTTCGCAGAGCAGTCAACAAAACCGTGATAGCCTTGATGATCGCCAACATCCGGACCGGATAAGGCACTGAAGAAGAAGAAGGGCACCACGAGGGTCATAAGGGCAATAAAAAAGCAAATGAAATGGTCAAACAAGGGTTAATATTGCCATTTATTGAACCGGAAACCTTCTGCGTTGTTGCAGAGACAATAACAAAGATAGAAAACATAATACGTTGTGAAATAAAAAGAGATGAAAGTCGTAGAGGTGAGAAATTATCGATATTAACCTATAATTTACTTTACATTACATTAGAATTATCAAAAATTTTCCACCTTTAGACGTTAGCTTATGAGCTGGTTGACCTCAGTCATAGTAATACGTATCACGTAATGTAAGTAAAACAGTTTAAGTAGGAGTATTTTTTATCCAAAATTAAAATATTGATCAATAATAAACTATGATTTGAGACGTCGCATACACTCTTCTCAATACAGAATTATCATAGCTTGTTATTTTGTATTCGTCAACACAGAATTAATTATCAAATTACTACAAATTAAACTGTTTACTTACATTTGCTTTATTGCCTTCAATCAGTTTTTACTTTATGCGAAATTTAAAAAATGTAAATGTTCGACGTCATACTTGTAATATTATGAATGAAGTCGACTAGCTCATAAGCTAACGTCTAAAGGTGGGAAACTATCGATAGTCCTAATGTAATTTAATGTAAATTAGAGGTTTTTATCGATAATTTCCCACCTCTACTATTTTCATCTCTTTTTATTTCACAACGTATTATGTTTTCTATCTTTTGCGTTATTTTGCCGGTTCTTAAGGCACTCATCACTGTATAGTTTTGTTTGCTAACTATTATATATTTAGTTTTCTTAATGTTGAGTTGAATCCATACTGATCACAAGTCTGTTTTATTTTGTTCATTAGATTTTGAAGGTCTTCTCCGCAATTAGCAAGCACTAAGGTATCGTCGGCATATCTAATATTGTTGACGGTTACTCCATTCACAATAATACCTTCGGTTGTCTCCATTAAGGCTTCCTTAAATATTTCCTCCAAATATAAGTTAAAAAGTAAAGGCGACAATATACAGCCTTGTCTCACTCCTCTTTTTATATTTATTTCATCCGACAGTTCTTGTTCAACCTTTATTCTTGCCACTTGATGCGTTGTGCCACGTATATCTTATTGATTACTTTTCTGGCAAGGGTCAATGTTTCTGCTCCATATGTTAGAACTGGAAGTACATATTGATCAAAGACCTTTCTTTTCAAGTGCATGGGAATATCTAATCTAAAGACTTCCCTCAGTTTTCCATAAGCTGCCCATGTCAGTCCTATTCTCCTGTTTAACTCTGTTGTTTGATTGTTTCTTACTAATTAAATTTCATGGCCGAGATACTTAAAGGTATAAACTTGTTCAATTTGCGTGTCATTAGTTAAAATGTTTTTGTTCAGTACAAGGTTGGTCATGTTTTGTGTTTTGGAAGAGTTAATTTTAAGGAAGACTCAAAATTAAACCGATACTCGAGTCAATCAAAGAGAAAAAATTGGCATGGTTCGGACATCTAACCAGGATGGACCATAATAGACAAGTAAAAAGAGTGTGGGACGCCAAACCAATAGGGAAGAACAGAAGAGGAAGACCCATTAAAGAATGGAACAGTGACATCTCGCAGATACTGCAGAGTAAGGGTAAGACTTGGCATGAAGCAACACAGATGGCATCCAATAGGAAGGAATGGAGAAAGTTCGTTAAGAGCTAGGACACCTCAGAAGACTGTCAAATACCGTAATTTAATGAATTGTATTGTAAACGGCCCAACACCGAAAGGTACAAATGGGTTCTACTGATTAAGTAAAGTAAGTAATTTTAAGGCCAACTCGTGTACAAGAGCTCTGAAGGTTTTACAGAAGTTCTCTAAATCTAATTTTATAAACCTGACTTATTTTTCTCTACTCACTACATTTTTTTCAATTTTTGTTGTTTTAGTATTGGTTTAAAAATAGATTCTAACTTCCAACAAATTTTTTTCGTCTGTCCTGTGTCATAAAACATGATTTGTTTTTATTAATTTTGGATGTACTGAGAATATTTCATCTATCCTGGGGCGTTTGTTAGTTTTTAATTGCAAAATAACCAGTTCTATTTCACTGTTTTTATGTAATTATCCCTCATATTCATTTTCACCTTTGAAAATTGGATTTAACTTAAATTACTGCTTTTGTTACATTTATATACTTTATATCTTAATAGTAATATACCTTATTTCAAACTCTATTTTATATAAATAATCAATACAACTATGAAATACCTTTACTATAAGAAATTTTCCAGGATATATGTAACAAATCCAGTTAGTTTCTGTTTCTGACTACGAAAATGGTTTCGAAATATGTAATAATCAAGATCTGGAAATGTTTGGCCGCATTGTGGGCTTACATTGTTTCCCATTCTATAACGTAATGTCTGTGTAAATTTCAACTAAGAGGCATAAATGTTTTACGATCGTACAGTTTAGAATCCTTTCGCCTCGTCCGTTCCAGTTTAAGTCGAGAATTTGCATAGTCTGTTGTTTGGCTGTGGATTTATTCGATTTTTAAGGCTATAAATTATATTTTCTTATTTTATAAAGTGCTGTAGCGTATTAAGATGCAAATAAAATTATGCAATTTGACAAAATGACCAAATACAATTCCAGTCGAAATATTGGAAATTGACGACAAAAAAAAATAGAACAAAAATGAAAGATCTTATTAATTAAAATAATCGATTAAGAAGAGATTCCTCACCAACTGTAAAACACTAAAGGCTATTGTGCGATAAGGTGGTAAAATTTGCACTTGGTTACATTATTAGTTGGGATTGGACACTTAAAATTAAAAGTATATTTAGAAATCCCTTTGGCTAAATTTTCAGCTCCCTAGGTGGTCCCAGGGGTCTCCTATCGCAAAAACTGTGTTTTTTTAATCTTTAATTGTTGACATGCAGTTGAGTTTATGTGCTAAAATCGTGAGGGAACACACCAAGAAATTGGTTTTTTCGATTTTTCGAATGTTGAGGATGTTCCAGAGAGAAAATGGTCTATAAATCAAAATTTGTCTTATAGTAAATCTATTTTTATCTATAGTGCCCTATGATATCTCGTATATCGCTATACGTTTATTAATGATTAAGATACTGTGTAGTGCCCTTTTGGTATTCGCTTTGTTTGTTTTTTTGTATCTGAATATATTAGTTATAAACTCCCCTTTCATTTGCTATGTCGCATGTTAGGATTCGATCAGTAGAGTGCAACAAATTTAAGTTTGGGAATGTGACGTAGTGTTTAAGGCAGGTGGCGGACTGTTTCTACCAGTGGCGGGCGGAAACAGGTAGATTTAAAATAATTTTCCACAAGTATATGCAACTAAGTTAACAATGAATTTGTTAATTTTTATTTTCATAGTTCTTAATCATTATGAAATTTATAGTCCATTGCACTCGAAAAATAATGAGTAAAATATTAGGAGTACTTTAATAAATAACAAATTCCTCAATACTTACAATTTATTAACATTACCAGGAAGAAAGGGTTTCAATAATACACAAAAAATAAGTAGTTTATTTTAACTAATTAACTAATATATTTATTTGTCTAAACAAGAAGTTAGTTAGTTAGTTATGATTCCTCGCATGATTCTAAGATCTCTATTCCTGAATTTGTATTACAATCTTCATCCTCAGAAAAGCTTTCTTCGGATAAACCAGTATTAACAACAAATTGCGTAAGTGGTCCAGCGTCGTGCCTAACAAATGTTCTTTTCCGATTTAAATGTTTTTTAAAATTTTGCGCGTATTTACATATATTAATCCACTCCTCTAATAACACTTGTTCTAAAAATTTAGTTTTTGCTATATTTTCAACATCATTTATATTAAATGTTGTATTATGAGTTGTCACTCTACCTTTTATCAAAGCTCATATTTTTTAGATAGTTTCGTAGACATTCGTTAATAAGCTTCTTATGAAATTTTGTCAAAAATAGAATTTGATTTGTTATGAAACTTTCAAAGTAATTATGGCTTACATTACTGTTATTATTATAACAATTGACTTTTTAATTATAAATACGCACCTGATTTAAAAATTCACACGCATATTAACGCACATAGCGTTAGGTGCAAATCCAGTCCCTTCTCCAGCCTGAACAATAATCAGCCTTTTGCCCTTAGAAATCGGTTTCTTTATAGTTTTTCCACTTTGATCTGCCCAGTGATATGGTGCAGTATGGCTGATGTGTACCTATATGTCTTTCATTGGTATAAATTATGGTTCTACCCTCAGATCAAAATTGAGTTAGCTGTTTTAAATATTGTATTCGTTTTGAACGAATATCATAACTTTTCATTAGGACACTCCTATTGTCTTTTGATTTTCGCATTGTCTTTGGATTTTGGCCACCTGCAGTTTGTTTGAGATGATTTGAAGAGTTTCTGTTCAAAAGTATGATGGTTTTATTTCTTCCTATCTTTTTAGGAGCCACATTGTGAAGTAACTATTATTAATAACTAAAATAAACATGCTATAGATACCCTAAATGACTTATTAATACACTAATTACTACTACCAATATACTATATAGTTTATTTTGTATTTAGCCTGCTTTATGCCAATAAATCAAAATTTGTCTCATTTTAAATCTATTTTTACTCATAGATATCTCGTATGTCGCTATACGTTCATTATTAATGAAGATACTGCGTACAAGTGTGTGCTATACGTTCATTACTAATGAAGATACTGTGTAGTACCCTTTTGGTAGTTGCCGTATTTGTTTTTTCTTACTTAATTTATTCTTTATTTCCTCCCCTTTCATTTGCTATGTCTCGTGTTGCGATTCGATTAGTTGTTTATTTTGTATACAGCCAGAGGCCGTCTTTAAGTCAATAAATCAAAATTTGTTTTTAAGTTAAACTATTTTTATCCGCAGTGCCCTATGACGTCTCGTATGTAACTATACTTTCATTAATAATGAAGACACTGTGCAGTGCCCTTTTGGTAGTTGCCTTGTTTGTTTTTTCCATCTTAATATATTCGTGATATCATTCCCTTTTATCAAACGTATCACACGCTCTAATCGGATTAATAACAAAGGAGATATATTGTAATGCCCTCTTAGCAATGCCCCTAGTGTGTGTTTTTATGTCTCAACATATTCGCTACACTCTCTCCTTTCCAATGATGTATCATACGTCACGATCCAACGAACTATTCTACCCCTACCACAAAAACATGGGATTTTACATGGGAAATTAAGCAAAAACGGTATAGCAGCGCTAACCGTGAATCCCAACAGAAAGCATCCTGTTCTGAAGAAGATAATATTCCATTGGCAGAACGAAGAGAGCAGCATTAACTTCCCTAAATACTATTCCAGTTCAGGATATTTGGCCGTTACCTATAAATAAATCAAAATTATCAAAAGTTTGCCGCACACAGGACGCAGTTGAATTGACTATAGTCCTTTTCCATCATATTGATAGCACATTATGTATGCAAATCCTCAACAGGTCAAAAAACCATAGGCGTCACCCTATACTTGTTTTGAAATAAATTTAAAAAATTAATATTTTAAGATGCCGTCAACAATTCATTATCTTTTAAAAAATCTTCTGTAAAATAAGTGTCCACTAATCTCACTATACCTTTTTTGTGCGTAAAAAACGTCGGTATATATGCCACACGATTATTGTTAATTATACACGGGTGAATAACGAGAGAATTCAATGTTTCACGAAATAAATTAATGTAAACAGTAATTTAAAGGTGATTATTGTTTTCTATACAAGTTATCGCCTGACACAAAAAGAATACCTTCTTTGAACGATTACCTGGAATTACTGATAAGGCTTCACTAATGATAGTTTAAGTAGTTTTCATGCCACATTACAGCTTATGCCAATAATATAAATTAGTAATTGTTTGCATCTTCCATTTTGTTTGTAGATGTACATTGTTCATGTCTTACCTACCTACGTTTTTGGTGTCGATATTTTGTTATTTGCATTTAAAAATGACGTCGACAATAGGTTTTATCCCGGTTAAGTGTAGTTTTAAAGGTGCCTTCAGTCTAAGAAAGAAAAATATAATATTAAATGTACACGATGCACTTGTACATCAACGCCCTTTAAGTAATGTTCGTGAAATCGTTAACATGTGTTTAAATATGACAGGGGTTGGAGAAGCAACAATTTATAGATTTCTAAAAGAAAGAAAAGGAGGAACTGTTTCATCTCCCAAGAAGCGTGGAGGGAAAACCCTTGGAAATTGAAGAAATACATAAAAACATGATGAGACGCAGCGTCCACTCATTTTTTTTAACAAAGAATTTCCAACATTGGACAAAATACAAACATTAATTAGAGAAAACGAAGAGTTACCAATCATAAGCAACAAGAAATTATGGGGACTATTGAGAGAGATGGGATTTCGTTGGCAAAAGAATAGAAGAAAATCCGTTTTAATTGAAAAAGATTACATTGTATGTTGGAGACGAGATTATCTAAGAACTATTAAAAAGTACCGAGAAGAAGGGAAAACAATTTTTTATTTGGACGAGACTTGGCTAAATGAAGGTCATACTGTACCATATCTAAGGGTTGATACAAATGTGAAAAGTTCCCGCCAGGCATTCATCGAAGGTGTATCTACTGGAATAAACAATATTCCCGTTGGAAAAGGACGCAGACTCATAATAACCCATATTGGAAACGAATACGGTTTTGTCAATGGTGGATTATTAAGTTTTGCCTCAAAATCAACCAAAGATTACCACGAGGAAATGACTGCTGACGTTTTTGAAGAATATTTTGAGCAAATGTTGGATTTAATTCCAAAAAATTCTGTCAGTCATAGATAATGCTAGTTACCATTCAAGACTAGCAGAAAAATTGCCAAAAACGGCATGGAAAAAAGGAGAGATAATCGAATGGTTGGATAAACAATCAATTGAGTACAAGGAGAATTCGACAAAAAAGGAATTATTACCTATTGTAAGGCAACATAAAGCAGATTATAAAAAATATATAATTGATGAAATGGCATTAAACCGTGATGTAATTATTTTACGTTTACCCCCACACCACTGTGATCTGAATCCGATAGAAAATATATGGTCTCAAGTAAAGGGTGAAGTCGGACGCAACAACAAAACTTTTAAATTAGAAGACTTACAACAATTATTAGAACATTCCTTATCAAAAGTAACTCCAGAAAATTGGAAAAATGCTGTTAGTCATGCTCACAAGGACGAAAATAAAATGTGGAATTTGAATAATATGACTGATGCAATGCTGGAACCGGTAATAATTAACATTGGAGTTGAAGATTCCTTAGATTCTGAAGAAAGCAGTGAATCTGAAATGGAATTTGATTAAAATAATATTCATTTTTTTACAAATCGGCCCCTGTTACGCCCACAAATTATTTTATTTATAACCAATAAAATAAACATCTTACATTTCTTGCAAATTCATTCGTACCTGTTAATCTCCATCACTCCGACACTGACAACTTTATTTAGGGATTAGTAACCCTCAAAACTATTGTATTCTATTCTGCTTCAACCTTTATACCTGGTGGTCATACTCAATTTAAAATTGTTTTTCTATATACTTCTGTAAACTTGTTGACAAATATCTATTTTTCATTGAGTCACCCGTATCAACAGTTTAGGGATTTGCATACATAATGTGCTATCAATATGATGGAAATGGACTATAGTTCCCCATACAAAAATGAACTTGAAACACGAGCTGAGACATGTAAAGTAAAATCGGTAAAAACTACTTTAAAATTGTCAAAAATTGGTTGTGAAAAAATGGTAGCAAAATTAGCTGTAGCTAAATCTGACAGCTGGTATTGTGAAATATGCTAGTCTGAATCAGTCGAAGAAATGATCGAAATGCTTAAATGTAAAATTTAGTATTTAGTAAATGATTATTATGATAACATTTTTAAATATTTATTAACATTTGTAATAGAATAAATATTTGAAAATTGGTCCAAATTAGAATTAGAAAACCTTGCCCTAATAAGATCTGACCAAACTACAAATAAAAATAGTGAAGAATAGATAATTCGTAACTACGGCATACAAGCTGAGAAACCCGTATTATTATTTAGTAATCAATTCTTCCAAATGACTTTTTTCCGAATCCATACTCTTACAACTCTCTGTTATCTGCCATCTTTAAACATTTTTATTGCATTAAATTGCGAATTACTTTTTCACTGGTGACCTTCCCTATCGATAAAATCATACATTTTTCTTATCGAAACCAAATTGCATGTTTAAAATTTACGATTTAAAAATACGAGATTAAAGCGGAACACTATTTGAAACTTTCATCGTTTATCTCTAAAACGGTATAAAATAAATCACCATAACAATCATCGTTTTTTGTAGGTTTTGTTCCGGGAATCATATGTTGGGTTTTTTCCATAAATCAAAATCGGATATCTGTTGGAGAAATAGAGCAATTTATATCCCGTTTCTTTTGTATTATACCTGCAATTTGTCACGATAAGCATCAAAAATCGTCGGCTTTTGGAGTTAGTCAATTAAAATGTTCTCATTGATATGTTTATACAAAAAATTAAAATACTATGGATTTTTTTGTCTTTTAATACTTACCTACTCATGTATATATTCAAAATTCAAAGTAAATATACGTAAATTAACTTACTCACATATGTTAAAATTACCTGACTTCCTTAAAAGACAGTTTTAAATAAAATGTACGAACTAATAAAAGAAAGCAACCGCTGGTTGAATAAATGTCATAACTAGACTTCGGCAAATATGCATATTGCATATTTTGCATATTTTGCATATTTTATGCAAATATTTCATATTTTGGCATATTTGTATAAAAGTTTGCATTAAGTGCATAAAAGTTCAGATTTTTATACTGTATTTGAAAATTTTTAAACATACCAATTTATTTCAATTCTTGTATAAAATTTTGTAGTCATTTTAATCAAGAAATGATCTAAGTACGTAATCTCTACAGGTACAAAACATTTACAATTTCAAAGAAGATCAATTTAAGTAGCCCTCAACATTCTTAGAAAGTCTCGGTCACTGAGGCATTCAGTTATTGGATAATCGCTAAGGGTTCGCTCATTTGCATTTTATGATCTAATCCCCAAATCTATCTACAATTTATTGTATCTTAACAGCAGGTAAACGGCTAATAGTTTTGTTCCTAATTTAGGGATTTATTATTGAATTAGGTACCTAAACATTTCTAATTTGATGCTCAGATTTGTAAATCATTTTTGTTTTGATATTCAAAGCGTAAACACTCGTTGTGCGTAACAAAAAGGAAGATTGTGATTTTATAATGCCTAAAACAACCAGTGCTTCAACTTGGATTAAACCTTATAAAGAGCTGTCTATGGATATGGGAAAAATCTATTGTTCAGTCTGTGGCAAAATTGTAAGTATCTAATATTTTCTATTAAATATCTAATATTTCATACATACAGGGTGTTTCCAAATGACACTTACAACGTTTGACTGTAGATACTTCTCGAAAAATTGAACAAAACGATATAGTTAATGAGGGGTCAAACTTATTTACTTTTCGAGATACAGGGTGTTAAAATTAAAAAAAATTAAATTCTTTTAGTTATCAACAACAATAACTTTAAAACCAATAAACGTATTTACTTGAAATTTAGTACTCGTAGGTTGTTTTTAAATGAAAAATAGCTTCCTTTAGTGAGAAAAAATTGTCCATGGTACAATACAATGGTGTGTATTTAGAAAAATTTTTCACCTTTACTTTTTTTTATGAAGTCAGCTATTCTAAAACACAATTATTTTTATTGTAATTGAATTAACAAAAAAAAACTTTTGTTGAATTTTAAAATAAGTTATATGATGTACTAATGGTTAGTAACAAAAACTAATTTGTGGATTAATACTGCATTTAAAACACTTAGCGAGTGTTTTTTTTTTCAAACCAGTTATTTGATTAACCAAAAACACCTTGTATATTTTTATATTTTAAAGGTTGGGTTAAAATAAAGGTTTTTATTTTTATTTATAGATAGCATGTGAGAAGAAATTTCAGATAGACCAACATGTGAGAACTGCTTCACACATTGCAAAAAAAGGAAAAATAGGAGGAAAACATCAAACTTCAATGGCTAAATGTTTCCAATCTACTTCAAAAAAATTAGATGAGCAAGAAACTTTTTTAATGAAGACTTGTGTCGCGCATTAGTGTCTGCAAACATACCGCTTTCAAAATTAGCAAATGTAAATTTTAGTTCGTTTCTAAAAAAATATTGCAAACTTAATGTTCCAAGTGATCGGTCTCTAAGAAGAAATAATGTGAACGGGCTATACTCGTCGGTGTTAATTAATATTAAGGAAGAAATTGCAGATAATTATTTTTACATATCTGTAGACGAAACCACTGATTCCTCAGGAAAGTATATTGCTCATTTATTGATTGGTGTTCTTAAAGAAGATACCTTACCAAAATCTCATCTTATTTCATGCCAGCAACTTGAGAAAACAAATGCTTTAACAATTTCGCGTTTTATACAAGAAACATTAGCAACTTCTTTTCTTCCGACAACTATTCCTTCTAATAAATTACTGCTTATTTCATCGGATGCTGCTCCTTATATGGTGAAAGCAGGACAAAATTTAAAAATATTTTTCCCAGATTTAATACATGTTACTTGTGTAGCGCATGGATTAAACAGAGTTGCAGAGGAAATACGAAAAAAGTTTCCTCTTGTAAATACCATGATATCCAGTGTCAAAAAAGTATTTCTTAAATCTCCTATAAGAATTCAACTTTATAAAAAAATGCTACCTAACATTCCTCTTCCACCACAACCTATTTTAACGCGATGGGGAACATGGTTAGAAGCAGCTTATTTTTATGCAGATCATTTTGTTAAAATAAAGAACATAATTGATACGTTAACAGATGAAAGTTCCCAATCTCTTTTAGATTCTAAACAAACTTTTCAGAGTAACTTGCTTCAACAAGAACTTTCATTTATAAAATCAAATTTTAGTTTTGTTCAAAAAACAATTACTCAGCTAGAATCACCAAAACTGTCATTGTTCGAAAGTACAGCATTAATAAAAGAATTTGCGTCATGTTGTCGGAACGTTAGAGGTAATATTGGAAAAGATATTTTAAAAAAATTGAAGCTACTATGGAAAAAAATAAAGGTTACCATATTCTTTCTGAAGTAGTCAGTGTTCTAGCTGGAAATATTTCGGAAACAATTAATTTAGAACCAAATGTTTTGGTTAGTTTGAAAAATGCTCCCGTTACATCAGTTGATGTTGAACGAAGTTTTTCCATATATAAATATATGTACTCAGACAGAAGCCACAAGTTTTTGTTAGAAAATTTTGAACACCACTTGGTCATTTATTGTTACCATAATTCTAAATAAGTTTATTCATACTTAAAAATGATGTAGTTACTTAAAATAAATGTAAATCTTAATGAATAGTAGGAAATATTTAGTTATCTACACTTTTTTTTTTTAATAAAATTGTTACTATTTTACGATTTTTTTATTTATTTATATGCATATTTTGTAAAATATTTGCATATTTTCGGGTAAACACGTGCATATTTATGCTCATATTTTCTATATTTTTATTTGCATATTTGCCGAAGTCTAGTCATAACTGTGAGTCTTAAGCAACGTTTTAGGAACTTTAAAGTTACTTTCGAACCTAAAGTTTTTAAAGCAAGTAATGGTTATTGGTGAAGGATTATTTTTCTTTAATAAAATTCTTTAAGATCTTATATTGCATCATTTTTTTTAAATACGATTGCAATTGTTTAACATCATACAGAATACAATCAGATGAAAGGCTGTTTAGCTCCGAAGAGCGGTTTTCTTCGTATTCTTCTTTTGTTTTTGCACATTGTCTTAATGCTTTGGCCATGCACCCAAATACTATGTCAACTGGTAAGAAGCTGTAACCTCTAACAAGAAATGTAAGGTGAATTGCACTTTTCAGGTGATTTTTTCTTCAAAAAATAGTAGAGGGTATCGATAACATGGGCGTTTTTATCTTGCCCTCCATATCCGTCACAGAATAAACAAAATTTTGTTGAAAGATTTAATGAATCTAGATCTTAAAGTAAAGCAGATGATACTTTTAACGATTCTAGTTCAACTATATCTTCTGTTTATATGTACAATATGGGACTCATAAAACGCCTTGCCTCTTTTATTATGAACTAGTGATTTTGCCCGTCGCATGCGACGGGGGTTCAATCAATTACCATTTACCATTACCATTAATGAACTGTTAAAAGAGTACACTTGGCTTTCAATCAGCTGTATACCCAGATCAGCTGTTATATTAGAGGATATGTATGTCGAGAACAAAGATATTTCGAAACTATTACCTATTTACAAATTCATTCTATTTACTTAAAACTCTCATGTAGAAATTGATTGTAAATAAAAGTTCAAAAGGGGAAAACAAGGTTGTTTCGGGAATTCTATTATTTCCATTTTAATCGTGTTTAATTGAAAATTCCCAGGTATTATATTTGTGTTCTTGGAAATCGCTCAATTTGAATGCTACGTCGTGCTTAGTTTAAAACGCATATTATGACTAACGAGGGTTTTTCAACAGGTTAATCTGACAATTCATCTACAGTTTGATGTCTTAATGGTGGAACATTTTATAAAAAGCAGTGGAAGATATTCTATTGGGCAAATGCAAGGGGATACAATAGTTATTAGTTATTCTTACGTTTATTACTAAACTTTCGTTTATATTTTTAAGTTATTTTCTTTCTTGTTTGTTATGAATTTAAGATATTTATAATTGATGAGGTTTTGTTTATTACAAATTATTACGAACCAGAAGTATATTCGTAACATTTCAATATTATAAGGGAAGAAAGTTTTGAATTTAAAATATAATATAATTTAGCACCGCGATACCGTAAGGTACAAGAGGACGGCTTAAGTAAATAAGTAAGTAAGTATAATTTAGCATTTGAGATGTTGTAAAATAAACATGTACATATTTCTTAAACTAAAAATAATATAAATGAATGAAAATATTGTGTGTACATCTGGCTTACACAATTAATTGTTAAGGCGTAATATTTTGAATTTAATATTTTTACATAACATTTTAACAAAATATATTTAACCTAAATTAACAATTTGACCGTTGACGCAAAAATATATAAATAATTTTTCTCTCTCTCTCTATAACGATTTGCAACGACCGGGAATTTTCATCGTTATAAGGAGAGATCGTTATACAGAGAAAGACAAAAATCGTTGCTGTAATAATAATAATACTGTACTAACTAACCTACTGTAATTTAAATAATTGATCAATTAATTATAAATGAATTAACACTGTATATACCGTACACAACATAGATTTATTAAAGAATGATATAAGCACTACAGTATAAAAACATTATTGTACAATTAAAAAATGTATACTGTACAATAACAAAATAATATGGTACTGTACAGTATTTTCATCAAGGTATAAAAAGATTACATCCTATATTTAGCTTACATTAACGAAAAAGTCTGTCACCCCGGTCTGTTTCCTTTTTCCTATCCACAGAACTGACCTGACCTTGTCCTACAGACGCATATAATCTTCCACAATACTTATATCGTCTTCCTGATGGACGAAAAACTGATGAAGTATTTTTGCCGCACCCAATTCTGGCTAAAGGGTCGAAGCTGGTTCTGGCTCTGCTTCCACTTCCGGGTCACTGTTTTCTTCTTCTTCTTTACACGAACTGCTTGTAGGATGTCCTCGTCAGAAAGTCCAGATATTGTAGCTACATTTTCATTAACTTTTTCAAAATCTGTTAGCTCTTCCGGTCCGTAGGTGATAGGAAGTTCAAAGTGTCTGGCCCAAACAGCTAACGGCAGGTTAGCTGTTCAGGATCTTCATCCTCAGTCAACCTTTGATCTTCCAGCCATCTTGCGTGCTTAAAGGAATGTTTTATCGTATTGCTAGTCACCTCTCCACAGGATTTACTAATCATTAGGATGGCCAAGAACGGTTAATTTGAGATCGCCATTGTTCTCAACCAATTCCATCAAAAGTCTTCTTCAAAACACAATAACACATTTGCCATCGACTATTGAACGCTGAAAAGTCATCGCTATAAAGAGAAAACGATATCGAAATAGAGAAAGAATTAATACGTTGTCCTTATGACGAACCAAACACCGTTTACTATTTTCATCGTTATAGGGAAATTATCGTTGTATAGGAAATCGTTATAAAGAGAGACTACTGTAAATAGATTCTGTATTGTAACATCAAGAAATTGAATTTTGGTGCAAAAATATTGGCAAACATCGTCAAACTGGATATACAGTGCTAGTCAAAAGTCCGTTCCCCCCCTCGTATCTTTTGAACGGTTTTACTTATAATAGTGAAATTTGGAGGGAGGTAATAAACAGACGTAGGATTCGTAACTAGTCATAACAAGTGACGTAACAGTGACAGATGACGTTGTAGCGCCACTGTGACAGATAATTTTAAATAGCACCTTATGGCAAGTAATACCTCGTTTGAAAGTTATTGAAAATACCTATTCAACCATACTAATTTTATTTAAGTTTAAGCTCATTTTAATGAATAAAATAAATAAATACTAAAATTGTAGTTTCGCATTTAATTAATAAATATTAAAACCTCTGCCACTGGTTACTTGTCAAAAAGTTGACATTTTTCAATTCCCTAATTGTTTGTGCGTCAACATCAACTTTTTTGACAATTAACTAGAGGCGAACGTTAGAATATTTATTAATTAAATGCGAAACTACAATTATTTTAATATACCTATTCATTCATTCTAATTTTGTTTAGATTTTAGATGATTTTGACGAATAAATAAAGAAAATAAACCTAAAATTCTGGTTTGACATTTAATTAATAAAAATTCTAACGTCCGCCTTTGGTTATTTGTCAAAAATTTGACGTTTGTCAATTCTCTAGTTGTTTTTAGTTTGCAAAAGCGTTTATAGCTCAATATTTAGTTTCTGTTTCTGCCTAGTTTAGTCAATTCAAGTTTAGTCAAGTTGTTTTTAGTTAGTTGTTCTTAGTTAATATTTAGTTTTAATATTGTTTAACGAAAAAATCACTGCAAAAAGGCCTAAAAATTAACTTCAACAAAACAAAAGTAATGACAAACACGGAAGACCAAGAGGCAATAAAAATACAAACAGAAAAAATAGAACAGGTAAATGAGTATATCTATCTAGGACAAGCAATCAAAGCTAACAGAGAAAATCAAACAGCCGAAATATCGAGACGAGTAAGAGTGGGATGGGCAGCGTTCGGCAAACTTTCTTACGTTCTAAAAAATCAAACAATCCCTCTATACTTACGAAGCAAGGTATGTAACTCCTGTATAATACCGGTGCTCACCTACGGAGCACAGACATGGACATTTACACAGGCCAATTTGGATAGGATAAGGAAGGCACAAAGAGCGATGGAGAGACAAATGTTGGGTATATCACTTAAAGATAGAAAACGTAACCAGTGGATCAGAACCAGAACAAAGACAGTAGACGCGATAGAACAAGCAGCAAAACTGAAATGGAAATGGGCTGGACACAATGAACGTCTCCAAGACGGACGATGGAACAATGCCATCGGAAAGTGACGTCCATACAATGCAAAGAGATCAAGAGGCAGAACACAGATGAGGTGGAAAGATGACATCAGGAAACAAGGAGGTCCCACATGGCAGAGAACAGCTCAAGATAGGGAAAGATGGAGAGAACTGGGGGAGACCTACATCCAACAATGAAAGGATAGAGAATAGTTTCAAAAAAAAATTGTTTAAAGAGACGTTTAAATTTTTACAAAGGCAGAATGGTACGTACTGTAGCCAACAAAGTAGCAGCTGTGTTAATAATTGGTGAATGTGGAACTAATATCCATGCAGCGGAACGTCTTTTTAATGAGAGGTACCCCGATCGCCCTACATCGAGAGCTTATTTGAGGAAGCTTCTTCGGAAGTTTAAACAAACAGGTAGTGTCAAACGATCTAGTCGACCAACAATTAGTGACGACAAAAAAATTAACATAATTTCAGAAATGGTAGTGAACCCTACTTCTTCTACAGCCCAAGTTGCATCTATCTATGAATCAGTCAAAAGACAGTACACCGAGTGTTGCTGAAAACAAATTTAATCCATATAAATTAAAAATTGTGCGCCAACTTTCAGATGATGACCCCGACCGAAGACTAGAATTCTGTGAAAATATGTCCAATAAAATTAACCAACAGCCCAATTACATAAAAACAATTTGTTTTGATGACGAAAATACTTTTTCTCTCAATGAAAATGTTAACACACACTGTGAAGTATTGGAGTGACACAAATCCTCACGTCTTTCGTGAAACACATACTCAATTTCCAAAAAAAATAAATGTTTGGGCAGGTATTTTGAGAAACCACAAAGATGGTGCTCCTGCACACCATTATGGTGCAGTAAGACGTTACCTAGATGAGAAATATCGTGGTAGATGGATTGGACGACGAGGTACGATAGAATGGCCAGCTCGGTCACCGGACCTCACACCATTAGATTTTTTCTGTGGGGATACTTGAAATCTAAAGTTTACGCTACAGCAACCGACAATATTGACATTTTGAAACAACGAATTGTTGAAGAATGTAGGACAATTTCCCCCGACACATTTGAACGAGTACGGCAAGAGTTTAGAAATAGGATGCATTACTGTCAGGAAGTAGATGGAGCACATTTTGAACACTTACTATAAGAACTGGTTGTTAAATATTTATCAATTAAATGAGAAGCTATAATTTTAGTATTTATTTAATTTATTCATCAAAATAAGCTTAAACTCAAACAAAATTATTATGACTGAATAGGTATTTTTAATACCTTTTAAACGAGGTATCACTTGCCATAAGGTCCCATTTAAAACTATCTGTCACAGTGGCGCTGTAACGTCATCTGTCACTATTACGTCACCTGTTATGACTAGTTGAGAAGCTTACGTCTGTTTATTACCTTCCTCCAAATTTCACTATTATAACAATAGAACTGTATATGGTTATCTGTACATGGCGAGTTATACAGTTTATGTAATTTTGATATATTTAGGTTGAAAAGTATGCACCTATTCTTAAATTGATGTAATTGTGTTCATGTTTCAGATAAATTGAAATTACAATTAATTAAAATTATGTTTAACATGTAAATAAACAACGTAACATGCAGATCAGTTGCTTTAATTTTTCTGCGTTCTCTCTTAAACGACCACTCCTTTTTAGGTATCAGCTTTTGATTCCCGAGGGGATTTTTATTGGAAGGTTTTTCTGTATTAGTATATAATAATGCCTTTATCTTCATAGTATAGAGTTGACTTGAATCAATAGATTGTTTTTCTTTCGATAGATTTACTTATGGAATATAAAGCTTGCACAACTCTTTAAACTGGAATTTGGATTACAACTTTTAACTAGTTTTAAACACTTTGTATAAATAATAATTTAAAAATCGTTTAGCAAAACTTTTGCTAGTCGCCAAGGAGTACACTTTAATTTAAAAAATTAATGTAATTATAATGCTGATAGTATAAAACTTGCAAACAATTTCTTGAAGCTTGTAATATGTAACTGTGTAACTTTGGGACTTAGGATTTATAATACAACTTCCGTCTTACAACTTCCGTGTCTATTAAATTTTCATGGGCACAACAGAGCCAAGTTTTTCGAAGTTGCTGAAGAATTAAGAAATGCCTGCTAAATTGCCTGGGAAAAGCCTGTGGCGGAAAATAAATATATCACGATGACTTTTCCTTAATGGGATCCCATAAAGATTTTAACTTTTTCCCGTTGGTCATGATGTAATATATTATGCTCCATATATGAGACTAACTTTTATTTCGTGCATGGGAGTTATTATTTTCTTTATATGGGTAGCGCAGAATAACCTACGAATAAAATGATGTTTCATTCAATCTGAATACTCGTATTAAATTTAATTAGTTCAGGAAATGAAGCTCGAAAAAAGTTAAAACCTCGCAATTTTTTCGTCCTGCATGGATTGAGTTGAAATTTTAACAGAAGATAGGTGATAGCCCAAGGATCAAAATCGATATCGAACCGAGGTGCGCTGAAGGGTTTTAGGGGTGAAAACTACCCCTAATTGTCAAAAATTATAAAATAACGTATTAAACCTGAATATGGGTAAGATTTGGTTTGAATTAGTTAAATAATGATTATTTTATACTTTTGAATAGAGTTCCATCATATTTCAACCCTTAAAAAGCAACCCTTGTTAGTGATTAATGTAAAAAAATTACTAATTCTAAAAAAATGATTTCGCCTTTGATCGATTTGGATAAAAATTTGGATTTAAGCTCAATTCACCCGCTGCTTTATAGTTTATGTCATGTCGATAAACCTTGATTGTTCTTAGGGATGAAAACTATCCCTAATTGTCAAAAATTATAAAATAACATTACAAATCTTAAGATGAGTGAAATTTGGTTTGGATTAGTTAAATAGTGATTTTTTTATACTTTAAAATACAATTTTATAAATTTTCAACCCTTAAAAATCAATTGTTATGAGTGCTATAGGTGAAAACAATTTTTTGCCAAAATTTTGCAACTTTTCAACTTTAGAAAATCACCCTTTACAACATTGCAGTTTTTATAAACTAATTTAATAGATATAAATTGAAAAAAGTAGAATTAATATAAAAAATTTATCAACATAAAAAGGCACCATATATTCTTATACATTTACATAAATAGTTGAAAATATTTACATTTATAGGTAAAACAATTATAATATTAATTTTATTCATCATCAATTACATCTTCATTGTGATATATGTCATCCTCATCTTCTTCAATTATTGGTGGACTATTATTGCACCCTTCACCTGAGCACCCAGAACAAGTAGAGTTACAGTATAAACCAACTTTTCTGCACCCACATGAAACGCGGCATCCTTTTTTGCATTGGCAAAAAATAATTTTCAAAAGTTCATCGGGTGCAGGTTGTTTGTTCATGCGTACGGGTAATAACAAACCATCTTTGGAATACCATCCCCAATCTGTTGCTCTGATATTTTCATTGCCAAGCCACTGTTGAATTTGGTAATAGCATCGTTTTGAATGCTCATCTAAGGCATCAACAGTGGGTAGAAGGGATGATAGCTTAACCGCACAGTTTTTACACCGAAAAAAATTAATTGGTTTTTTTAACGTATTTCCTTCATTTTTAACGATAGAGTGTTTCTTCAAAAACGATTTTGTAGAGGTTTTTAAGAGCTACAAGGATCTGTGAATTAAATCTTTTTGGAACCCTTGGTTTTTAAATGGGGTGAGTTTAAAGGGCTCGAAAAAAAAAGTGGTGCTTGATCGTAAATCGATGCTTTAAACGGCTATATCTCACCAAATATTCATTGTACAACAAATCTAAATAAAGGAAAATTTTAGTCATTAAAAAAGCTACAATTTAGTACATTTTTATTTTTTTCATATATTCAGTATTTTCGGGGATAAAAAAAAAGAACGGTAAAAAATATGAAATTGTAAATCGTTTCTCGCTTTAAGCTGTACTTTTTCTAAAACTAAGCATTTTAAATGGGTCAAACTTCTTGGTCGTATTAACAATACATGTACAAAGAGAATTGCAGAAGGGTGAAGATCGATTTTTAATATGAGGGTGGTTAGGGGGTTGTTTTCATCGATTTTTTCGTAAAAAAATGAGGTATTGACCTTATTTTCATCATAACTCACTCAATTTTTGAGCTAGAGTCTTTTTTTTTATGATAGGTCTATTTATGCTCTTCAAACAAGGTTCTATGAGTTTTCTTCCAAAAATGCATCATTTTCCCGATATTTACTTTGAATCTTTCAAATTTGGCATTTGAAGAAAACCGCTGAACATTGATAGGCCGTATTTCGGTTCCTATTATGTCGCAAAAACATTTTAAAAAATGAGTTGTATTTGTCTTTTTAAAAGCTACAAATTTGTTTTCTACAATTTTTTTGATAAAATGAACCATTTTCGAGTTATTCGCGAAAAATCGATTAAAAACGTCGATTTTTTCGTCTAAAAGTTGTTACTTTCAATCGCGAATAACTTGAAAAATATCCGTTTTACAAAAAAAAATGTATAGAACATTTTTTGTTTAGAATCACTTTTTTAATCGAAACCTGTAGTTAAAACGTAAAAAAAATTTTTCACCCCCGATATGGGGTGGCAACCACCCCCAAGGCTTTGGCGCACTTTGGTTCGATATAGATTTTGATCCTTAGGCTATTAACTACCTTCTGTTAAAATTTCAAGTCAATCCACGCAGGACGAAAAAATTGCGAGGTGAAATGCTTCATTTACTGGACTAAATCAGCAAATTTTATGTTGAAACATTGTTTAGGCAGATGAAAACAATAAAGACAAGGATAAAGTCAATTTATTAATATGAGGTGAGTCGTCGTCTAGAAGCGTACAGAAAATTTTATTGTGTTTTAGTAGTAGAAAAGCAAATAATCAATAGTATTTATCAAACTCGTTACGAATGATAAAGCTGACATTTTAAAATGTCTTTTCATTGCTGAAAAGATATATATTATTATCCAACATGACATGTGTAAACAATTCAAGTAAGATTAAATTGTAAATACCTTAATCACGACAATCATAATCAAATATTATTTGGAAATGATGAAAGTATGGTTTCGCTTTACAAAAATGGTTTTCTAATTCGCCCCGCTTTTTAAATAAGATTTCTGATCAAAACGATGTGGAACTGGATTTGAATCTTGATGATGCACCTTGCAAATTGTGTGTTTAAAATGGGATTCAAAATCGGATCATTTAAAAATTGATGTAAATAACGCTACTAAATTAGACACCATTACAAAACGTCAAACAGGTTATATGGAAAAATACTGAAAGAAAAACTGGAAAAATCTATCTCAAATAAAATCGGAGAAGATCAGGCGGGGTTCACGGCAGGAAGATCTTGCATAGACCACATATATACACTCCAACAATTAATTTTAAAAAAAAATGGCAAAAAATAGACCAGTACACATGGCATTCATAGATTTAAAAAAGGCATATGACACGGTCCCCAGAAAACAACTATGGAACACGATGAAGGAAATCGGAATAACTCAGAGGTTAATAGAAGCCGTAAAAAACCTTTACAACATCAACAAGGTAAGAGTTACAACCGGCAATAAATACTCCAACAAATTTAAGACCACAAAAGGCTTCTTGCAGGGATGCTCTACATCTCCGACACTGTTCAAGATATTTCTCGAACAAATATTAAAACCATGGAAAAGGAAATGTGAAGGGATGGAAATATTAATCCGGGACAACTTCTTGTACACATTAAGCTTTGCAGATGACCAAGTGGTAACGGCTCAAGATGAAGAAGGTCTGTGCTATATGCTCGGAAAATTAGAAAAGGAATACACAAAAAATGGACTGGAAATAAATCTAGAAAATACCGAATATTTAACAACAGGGCAGGAACCAGTAAGAAACTTGGAAATGGACGATAATAGGGAAATTAACGGCACTGACAAATTCAAATATTTAGGATTCATACTCTCAAAAAATGGAACCACCAAGCAAGAGATAACCAGCAGATTAGCACAGACAAGAACATGTATTAAACATATGAACGGGGTACTGTGGAATAGACAGATTACCAGAAATACAAAGAAGAGAATTTATAACACCTTGTAATTAGACCTAATGATTAATTATAGTGACCTATGGAGCAGAGAATTGGGTAATAAATAAACGAAACAGGTCCAAAATCACAGCAACTGAAATGGAGTTCATGAGAAGAAGCTGCAGAGTGACAAAAATGGATCGCATCAGAAATGAGGAGATAAAACAAAGAATGGCAGTAGAACAAGACATACTCAGCTACATCGAGGAAAAACGTTTAATTTGGTATGGACATGTATGGACAAGATTTTGGATTGGAGCCCAATAGGAAGGAGGAGAAGAGGTAGACCCCGAAGATCATGGAGGGATGAAGTGGACGAGGCCATGGAAAGACGAAACCTCAGAGATGGAGAATGGCAGAACAGAAACGACTGGAGACGTTGGCTGAAAGAAGGAAGGCGGCGACAGCTGTAAAAATCCTTATATAGATAGATAGATACAAAACGTCACATTCTTTCATGTATTAAAACTATTAATGCAAGAACTATGGCAGATGAAGGTTTAATGAGATGAACCGATAATTAATTTACGCATAATAGGTCAGTGGGAGAAATTTAATGAAAATTTAGCTCAAATCGCTCATATCAAAATTCCGCGTTTGGTCTTTTTGACAGACATTCTTAGCATAGATTTACATGGATTTAGTGATGCAAGTCAAGTTGCATACGGTGCTTGTATCTATATAGTGGCTCGACATGTAAATAATTTCTTGTCATCAAATCTTGTTGCCGCAAAATCGCGTGTCGCACCCTTGGAAAGCAAGCTTACCATTCCTAAACTAGAATTAATAGCCATGCAACTCTTAGTCAAATTGATTGAAAAATTATAACGACCTTTAAAAACCGTGTAAAGGTTAATTCTATAAACGCATGGTCAGGTTCACAAATTGCTCTCAGCTGGATTAAACATCCCGCTAATAATTATAATACGTTTGTTTCGAATAGAGTGGCCAATATTCAGAATCTTGGTAAAAATCTAAAGTGGAGACATATTAAATCAAAATTAAATCCTTCAAATCTCTTGTACCGCGTTGTATTTAATCAAAAAACATTTTCGTTTTGGTTTCAGGGACCTGAGTTTACCAGCAATAATAATGTTATTCATGTTTACAACGTTTATTTATTGTTTATTTTCATGAGCACTAATTCATAACGTATGTTTACCACGTTTGGTCTTAATGTGAGTACAAAGTATGAACGAAATACGAGTTTAATTACAAACAGCGCAAACACGACAGCACATGACTAATAAGTCTCATCCAGATTGGTTTAAAGGCAAATGTGTTCCTTTGCACGAACAAGTGTACACAAACGCCTGCTTTTGCATCTAAGGCTGAATTTCAACTGTGAATAATGACATTCAAATGTCTGTTTATAAACAGAAAAACCGATTGTAAAAATGTGGAAAAATAAAACTATAGAGAGAAAAATAAACGACATAATTTCCAAAATAGTTATCCGACCAGTAATGACATATTCTGCAGAAACACGACCTACCAAATAGAGTAAAAAAAATGCTAGATACAGAAGAGATAAAAACCCTTAGAAAATTAATAGTAAGACACTATGGGGCAGAGCTAGAAGTACAGATATACGACAGTAATGAAAGGTGAAGAACATCAAGGACTGGGTAAGAATATAAAAACGATATATCGACAATTTACTGGAGGCACATTGAAATAGAGGCAGAGCCATGTCTACACAAAAAGGAGAAGCTTTTTTAAAAGCTAAAATCTCTTTCAACCTTATACGCTTATATCTATTTCCAACGCTTTTGTGAAGCAATGCCTGTACCTTACAAAAATAAGCCAAACTAGATAGCCAAAAAAATTTTTTAATCGATTTTTTTTTAAAATGTTTTTTATTTATATTGTTGAAAAAAACATAGTTTGTGGAAAATTGGACAGTTCTATTCCGATTTCAAAAAAACGCAATGCTCTATTCGGTAGCAATCTTCGATTTAATTATTTTTAGAGGTCTATGGACCAAAATTGTGAAACACTACAATTTCTTAAACGCTTTAGTTGATTTTACCCATGTTTTTTATAGTCGATAGTCAATAGCACATAATAAATAAATAAATAATAAAAAAGAAAAGACAGTTAAGATTTGATTTCACGTATAGGGCGCTTGCGCATCCGCTTATACGTATTTCGGCCCAATAGGCCTCATCGGAACTGCTTTCGCAAACATTCTGAACGTGAAATAAATCTTTTCTGCTTTAGGAAGCAACTCTAACATGGCTTCGTATAGACGCAATGTAGCGACATCTGATAATAAAATCGTAGACTAATTTTCGAAACAAAATTCAAGAATTCCGCTTTAATCTGTGCCTTCTACCATCTTTATCAACGTCTGTTTTGCCTTGCAATTTTTAGAAGGCACAGATTAAAGCGGAATTCTTGAATTTGGTTTCGAAAATTAGTCTACGATTTTAATTAAATAATATTTGTTACGTGTTCCATGCGTATCACTTCTAAGATGAAATACTCTCCCTAATAAAACTTCCGACAGAATACCACTGCTAAAAAACATAATCTACAACTTTACCCGTTACATTGGAAGCCATCATTGGAAAAACATACTAGAAAATATTGTAAACTTCCTAAAAATTACCGAAAAACAACCTACTAAAACCCTGGAAACTGATATAGTCATTTGCATGATATCGCCCGGGAAAAGTTTTTCCATAACACGCTCTTTATATTCATATCCTTTTCAGTGTTTTCGCATTCAAGACCGCCTTTTATAAAAATGATGAAGTCACTAGTCAAAACCGCTGCATCTCGAGCGGTGCGGAAAGGAAATAAAAGGGGTATTGTGCGAATGTATATGGAGAAACGGTGGGTGTCTTTGTTCTCCTTTGTGCGTTGTTTTCGACGTCGACATTCAGATATTTTCGCAGTATTTCGAATATAAATTTGTACATTTTTAAACAATTCCTTGGTTTCTCGTTATTACATTTAAATTAGAAATGTGACAGTAATTAATTTTAACAAGGCGTTAACAAGCCCAAAAATGATTATACTATGGTTAGATCGTACTCTCTTTGTATTCATAAGATACATCTAGTAGGTTGTAAAATTAAATAAAATATGTATACATTATATATATTTATATATAATGTTAGACTGTGCTAGACTTGCGTGAATTACCCTGTACATTTGAATTTATATTTAAAAAGCTCATATTTATATTTTTTAAAAGTGGAGGGGTCTTAGCGTTGTAGAATTTTTTAAAATATGAACATTTTATTCCATAACTGGTTTATATATATATATATATATATATATATATATATATATATATATATATATATATACGTATATGTATATAAATTAAGGATTACTCGAAGAGTGGTGGGTTTTTCGGTCAATAGGTGGAGAAAAAAGACAAAGAAGGTGGCTACTTCATCTATTTATTGAAGACGTTTCGCTTTGTTTCGGATCAGAAAGCATCATCAGTTCATCTAAAAAGAACAATATGAAAAACCAAACATCTATAAAAAAGTTATTATAAGTGTGTTACCTTAAAAAGATATGTTGCAGTCAATGATATTAAATAAAGAAGCTTACGACAATGGGCATTATAAGATTATGTTGTATAAACAATTAATTGAAACTAAATACAATTTACAAATTAACTCAAACTTAGCACAGCAAAAGAACATGTGGTAATTGTACATGTATATAAAAAATATGTAAAAAGAAGTTAAGTAAAAAACATAGTTTTACGTAGATTTGCAGAGTACTAAAAAGATTATAAGATGCACTTCCAACAGTATATTATTAGTTAAATTTAATTTTAACTTTAGGTAACATTATTAAAGTGATTAGATTGAAATATAGTGATATTTAAAAATATAATGAGGTTACCACTCTAAGCTTCTTAGCTGCTGCCGGTTAAATGGAAGCAACAAGTAGAAACCCCACCAACAACGAGAAAGACAGTGGCCTTGAGATTAAAATATGACAAAACTTCCAACAGTAAAAGGTTCATAACATTTGGAACTGAGACTAATAAATATTCTATGAATCAACTTTAATTATAAAATTTTATTAAACTATTTGTTAGTGTGTTTAAGTATTGAACACATTTCCTTTTGGGGTGTTTAAGTATTGAAAACTGCCTTTTAACGAGATTGCGTTTATTGCCAAGAATCTTAAGTTTGCACATGTTCTAGGTACTTAAGTTATCGTCTTTTGATAGTTAATATTATTTCCGCCTCATTCCCTATCCTTCTAGTTACTTCCATGTTTGACATTCTTTGAATCCATGATATTCGTAGGATTCTTCTGTAACACCAAAATTCAAAGGCCGCCAACTTATTCAGATGGACTTGTTTTAGTGTCCACGCTTCCAAGCCATAAAGAAGAGTAGGGAACACGTAACATCGAAGCATTCTCAGTCGTAGTTCTAACCTTATATCCCGACAACAAAGAAACTTTTTAAGTTTAATGAATGATGCACGTGCTATTTCAATGCGTGTCCTAATTTCTTTGGGTTGTTCTACATCTGATGTTATCCATGTTCCTAAGTATTTATAATTATTAACACTCTCAATTGCAGTATCTTCAGTAGTCAATTGGATATTTGCATGTGCAGATTTAGTCATGATCATGCATTTAGTTTTCTTTAAATTTATCTTCAGTCCGTACTCATGACAGCGTTCATTAAGGCGTTGCATTACATTCTGTAAATCATTGTTGTTGTCCGTCTATTATTACTGTATCGTCTGCAAAACTTCTCCATTGATAGATATACCTTCTATTGAGTCTGAGAGCGCTTTTTGAAAGTTACGTAATGTTAAAACTTCTCCCACTTACAATACAAATTTTTTAAATTTGGAAAATAGAAAAACGTTTTTCTGAAATCAGTATTTTAAAAACTTTTGAATGAGGGTAAGTGTGACATAATTTTTTAATTAAAAAAAAATCGAAGGTCTAACGTGAAAGGGAATCATGCAAGATTCGAATCATTTGTGCCACAGCATACAAGGATAATTTTAAAAATCGACCTATGTGAATATTGTATTTATTTTCTAATGTAAACAGGTTATTCTAATACAGCGTACATACCTTTTATTAGCCTACGCCAATGCTTTTAATGCAGCACTATGAATACATACCTGTCGCTCACTATCGAGCTTTCCAATCTAAAGAAGAATCTTTATTCGATTGCGGTTACCATTCGCGCCACGTGCAGTAGCTTTTCAAATTAAGTTACAAAAATGGCGAGATGGTTTTCCAGGGACTTTTGTGTCAGTGACTTCGTTTACATCTTCTCACAACCGATGGAGTTGTTAACAAAGCCAAAATGAAAAACTCAGTCAAGCACAAAATGAAGGGGGAAGATTTATATGTTACTCACTAGATTGGATGGCAAATGAATTGTTACGAGAATGTGAGGTAAATTAAATATTCATGATTTTTCAGAATTTTTGTCAAAAGTTCATTAATATACTAAATATATATATATATATATATATATATATATATATATATATATATATATATATAAATAATTACTAATTGTATTGCTTTGTCTTACCAAAACTAAATATCTATCACGGATTATTCAAGATTAACACAGTAAGCCAAACAGATTAAGGTAAAAACTATTTGTACTAAAATACGACTAAAATCCTTCATTCCGCTTTGCATTTTCTTGCTACTTAATTTATAAACCGTTCCCTATGTTCGAATAAACTTCTCGTGCATGCGACGGAAGTTTCCTAAACTCAAGAAACTCTTTTTCCGCTGGCTATTTGTATTATACAGATTATCATTTCGATAATCGTGAATTTATTTTTCACGTAGCAAGATGTAAGGTCACGCAATTCATGCTTACAATCAAATACTAGAAAGAAAAAATAATTTTTGTTTTTATCAGCTGCTCGGTCGAACAAACGAAAGAAAAACGATAAAAGTTGTGGGTACAATTAAAAATCAGAAATTATTGAAATTAAATATACAAGGATGTATTGAAAAGTTCTTAGTGGAATGTAGATACAAACATAATTTTGAAGTTAAAGTATTTTCTTATTGTACTTCTGCTCGTACGGAGGCAGACAATAAGGGATGTTTGAGTAATTATTCTAATTATTCAGGTTCCTTCTCCTATCGAAGATTGGTAATAATTTTGGAAAAGTCTTCTTTGTTTTATTTTTGAAGTTATACTTCTATACGCACGGTCAGCGTTGGAAATTTGCATGAGAGTGAATCTGTGAAACCATCAAATATGTAAGATAATGAGTAAGAGAGAGACAGAAGATATATTTTCTCTCTCTCTTCCACTCTCGAGAATAAAAATGTTCCTTTTGTATTTAATATTATATATATTATATATAATATTGTATATATATATATATATATATATATATATATATATATATATATAATATTGTATTTTAAAATAAAATGAAAATTTACAACATAATCCGAGTTGTTGGTTTTTTATTTTTATCTTCGAAAGTAAGTTATATGTATATTGGCAGTTTTAAATACTTATGAATATTACATTTTAATTTATATTGTATTATTATATTGAATTATGTTGCAGTGTATTTATTGTATTGTAATTTTTATATTAATAACAAAATAAACAATGAATTTTACTGCAGAGTATGTGTAAATTTTTTTTGCATTCAACTCCTTTTATACATATATAAAAATAAAAATATATATTTTCATATATAATATATATATATATATATATATATATATATATATATATATATATATATATATATATATAATATATATATATATATATATATATATATATATAATATTGTATTTTAAAATAAAATGAAAATTTACAACATAATCCGAGTTGTTGGTTTTTTATTTTTATCTTCGAAAGTAAGTTATATGTATATTGGCAGTTTTAAATACTTATGAATATTACATTTTAATTTATATTGTATTATTATATTGAATTATGTTGCAGTGTATTTATTGTATTGTAATTTTTATATTAATAACAAAATAAACAATGAATTTTACTGCAGAGTATGTGTAAATTTTTTTTGCATTCAACTCCTTTTATACATATATAAAAATAAAAATATATATTTTCATTAAAATATTGATACAATTCTTCATTTACTATACTCCTATTACAGGTCAAATGTTTATATACAGTAAACGATGCACCATATACCTATATAACTAATTCTTTTTCTCTTTCTGCTCTTTCTTACCTATAGCATTACATATGTAATGATTGTGCAGATTGACTCCTAAATTTTTAACGGCGAACGCGTGTATAGAAGTATAACAGCTACCGGCAGTCCCACTGGACCGTTTTTTTCTCGGCAAATCGTTTGAGCCCAAGCCTGTCCAATTTCGTATATTTATAAGCCACAAGCACTGTTATAGTTGTAGTTCACGTTTGCCCTCAAACTTACCATTGATAACAAGCTGTAAAAATCGTATCGATTGTTTCTCATTATATGTCCGTGATGTGCAGTTTTCTGCTTTTTTGTGATTTTAATCAGCATTTGTTCTCTGCTCATTCGTTGGAGAATCTCCAATTTGGTGGTGTGGGTAGCCCAAGGTATTAGTAATATTTATCTGTATACAGTCTGTCCCAAACCCTTCTTTCAGTGCGTTACTAATTTTGACGTCATATAGGATTTTAAGAATGTCGAGAATTATTGCATGATATTTTAGTTAAATTTGATAGTTGCAGGATCGTAATCTCTCTTTTTCTAATTGAAAATAATTTATTAATTTTAATATTAGTCTTTGTTCTTTCTCGATATATCTCGGCATATTTAAAATATTTTTATGACAATAAATACAAAATTAAATTTTCACTGTAAAATGTCTGATAATACTAACCTGTAATGACAGTTAACTTGAAAAATTTAGATGTAGCAACTAACTTCATGCTGTGAATATGCGCGTACTTCATACTGTGAAATTTATAAAAATTCACTCTCATCAATTTTTCCCAATCGCGCCTAAAGAAGTATAACTTCAAAAATAGTTTTTATTTACTTACATGTCACATGCGATGCCACAAAAAGTTACCCATTGGTTTTTTACTATTATACATTAAATAGTATACTAGCTACTTCGGAAATTCACATTCATTTGGGATCTTCCAGTTAGAGTTAACAGTTACTCCAATTCATTGTCATTATCGTTTTCTTCATCACACTCGGCCAAATCAATAATAATTTTCTTTAAGGCTGGGACATTTTTCATGTAATCTTTTTCAATCTTCTTTACATGTTCTATTGCATTTTGCCAGTTTTGAGCACTGATATTTTTGAACTCTGTTGTTATTAGTTCGACAACACTTTGGGCATCTTTTGGAGAGGTATTGTTCCTCCGGACATGGTTTTTTAACTGAGCCCATAGCAATTCTATGGGATTCAACACACAGTAATATGGAGAAAATCTTAAAACCATATGTCCATTGTGGCTAATTTATCTACAATATGTTCTTTAGTTACGACTTTTATATGAAGAACCTGGATTAGTTGATCTTTGGTGTAATGATCCTCAAAATATTGCTCTTCGGCTATTAAAAATTCTTGAATTTCATCCTTCCTACTTTGTTTGGTTGGAATTTTTTTAATGCATCTGGAGTGATATGATGCATTGTTCATAACAATCACGCTATTTTCTTTTAAATTTGGGAGCAATGTATTCTCAAACCACAATTCAAAAAGCGTTCCTTCGATGTCTTGGTGGTAGTCTAGATAACTGGCTTTAATACTTTTGGAACTCAACAATAACGCATCGTTCACCCATCCATGTCGTCATCCGCAATATAATATGCAAATTTGCTTGCCTCTAGAATGGGGTACATCTATTTGGCATTTTCTTGTACCGTTTGTCCAGGCTTTATCTATCGTTTAGTGAGAATCAAAACAAGTCTCGTCTAGATAATAAATTTCTCGACACTCACTGCGGTATTGTGAAATTTTTTCTATATATTCATTGCTCCATTTTATTAGGCGGCTACTTTCCATTATGGTTTGTTTCTTATCGACAGTTTTATATTTAAAACCATTTTTGGTCAAAAATCTTCCCAAAGTGTTTTTGGAACAATCACCAACAATATGTTTTTCTTTTAATTTTGTTATGATATTGTTTAGGTAAGGCATAACTTTAGCTGCATACATATTATACATTGTCTCACTAATAGGTTCCAAGAGGTGAGGTTGAATTTTTTTAGAGCTTCCCAATTCCATTTTGGTTGTTCTACTTTTCGAACCTATCTTTATTAAACGGTACACTGTTGCACAAGAAATTTTTGTTAAAACCGCCTTTTGCTGAACAGCTTCGTATTTGGTCATTTTTTTGGAAAGTCTATCAAATACATCTAACACCATATTTTGCTCAGCTACACACAAATTCTTCCTTTGCTGAGTACTTGGCCCCGCACTTTCATCTTCATCTTCTAAATTATCCGTAGGTTCATTTCCGTCAGGTAAACGCACATCACTTTCCCATGGCCGCCACATATTTTTCTTTGATAAATACTAAATATATCACAACACTTTTTTTCGACAAACTCTGGCTGCAAGAACCACAAAATATACTGCTTAAGAATGACTAATTCCGATATTTAAATATTGTGACAATGATCCCGCACCATTTAATTATTCTACGAAAATGTTCTTAGCCATTACCGGAAATATAAAATTGTTTGTAAATTTGTATTTAGGTCAACCGCAGGAATTTCTCTTAATTATTTTTAAAAGTTATAAACAAAGACATCATATTTTTGATAACATTTCACAAAAATATTTAATGACGATTTGGAATAAGTTTTACTTCATTTTGTGTATATCAATAATTAGTGTTCATTGAAGAACCCACAAAACATAATGTCTATTTATTTTCGTAACTGAAAAATATTTTATTTTGCCAGTCCCAAGTTTAGAAAAAAGATGAACACAAGTATTTTTTTAATAGTATATTGCGAGATTGTTTACTGCTAAAAGCCATTGTTCCGATCAATTTGTAAAAACATTTAAAGAAACTAATAATTCAAAATTCAACACTGTTCCGGTAATTTTATTTGAATGTTAGATAAAGGTTAGTACAACTCTGTAATGTCTCTCTAGGGGTCTGTGTTACAATAGGTATCAATAGCGGAATATCAGCAGGTTGGTCTCTAAAATTTCGCATAGATCTTGTCCCTCACTCTACTGATATTTTAACAAATCATAAAAGTTTCTCAGGTATTAAAAGCCGTGTGCTTTAGTTCCAGCAGTAAATTTAAGGTAGTTAATTGTGCTTGTTAATTAGTGTAACTATATATATACCGTATCCAGAACTGAAATTAGAAGGAGAATATTTTTTTTCACCGAGTGCACGAAATTGGTAGATTTTTTTTATTTTTTACAGATAATTGCAGGTAAACTGATTAATTAAAAGAGGAGAAGTGCCATAAATAAGCTTGAAATATCTCTAAATTAATATAAATTATAGGCATTTAGATACGAAGTGAAAAGTTTTAACGAAAATATAATGAACGACGTGGGTTCAATTCCTCATCTTTTCGTTTGTTATTGTTTTTCTTGTATTTTTTTATTTTTCGCTATTATAAAAGAGATTGTTTCTCTTATTAACGCTGCTAATTAAGATTAATTTAATTTCATTATTAAATTGTATATTTGGAAATTATATAGAAAGTAGTAGTTTCCTAAAAATAATTTGCGTTCTGTTATTCCAGAGTAACGCAAAAATAAAATTTATTGAGGACCAACACGTAAAAAGTGCAAAACATACGAATAAGTTACAATCGAGGACATCGCAGCAGTCGTTTAAAAGTAGTTGGCTGCCTTTTTCTACCAAAAACAATGATCAACGTCACTTCAATGTAGATTCACACTATGTGCATTTCAATTTAGGTAAAAAGGAATAAATAATATACCCACTCGTACAATCAATTTATTGTACCTCGGTATGCCAGTTTCGCATACTACAATTAACTATGCAGCGCCAGGTCACCGGTACGGTAATTAAATGATGATTAAATGAGGAATGTTGTTATAATTACGTGGAAACATACTTAAAGCTCAGTTGTCGTTAGCTGGTGTTTGATGGTCATAGGCTTTATTGCACTTTGACAAATATAGGAAAGTCCTTGAGGATAAATTTAATGCAAACAACCAGAAAGAACTAGACAACTATTGTTATAAGTGTTTGTTGAAACTATCTTGTGATATAATATCCAAAGTTATTTTTATATGTTGAAGAAATATATTTATGAATATGTGTTATTTATTTAATTTAATAATAGTAATTAGAGATGACAACTTTTTAATAAGGCAGAATAAGGGAGAAATTTATTTACCGGATGGGCAAGTTATCCAAGGTATATATTATATATGACACAAACAAAAAGTGGAGCTCCAAAATTAACTTTTTGGTGAAGATTGTAATTGTGAGTTCAGATGTTAAAATTAAAAATATAAGGGACAAAACAGCAATTACACAGACATCAAGGCTCCGTTATTAATAACAGTGGAGGATGCGAAGACGAGATCAGTCGACACATCACAATGGGCAGATCGGCAATAGCCAAACTCACAAACATTTGGAAGAACACTGACATCACAAAAAACACAAAATTGCGCCTTGTTCGAGCATTAATATTTCCTATCGCAACTATACTTCAGAACCTTGGACAATAAAAAAGCTGATTCAAAGCGTATAATGGGTAAACAATCCAGAGGAAGATCTCCAGTACGATGGTCGGACCAAATAAAGGAGATGACTGCCTACTCATTCTCCGAAGCAAAACAACACCCATAGGAGAGAGATAGTTGCACAGAAATAGTCAAACAAATTACATGACGCCACTACATCCTTACGAAGGAGAAAAGATTGAGGAGGAGGCACTACATTATTTTATTTTAGAGAGAAACTGGTTTTAAAAAGATATATGACGCCTAATATTTTTTTCTTTACTTTCTGCATGATTGAGAGATGCCTTAATAATAAACAGTCTTTAGCCCATTTATGAAAGATTTTACCTCATTTAGGTTCTACTCTATTACACATCATTATTTTTCTGTAATGTGTGTGGAATTTTTTTCATATTACCACTCACTCGCAGAGATCATTGTTCAAGAACATTCGCAACTGAACAGCCTGAAGAACTATTCTGATAAGATGAAGATCGTGAAGAACTCGCCAACGTAATTGCAAACGTTAGGGGACCTAATATCACACCGACAGAAAAAGAAGCCTTTTCGATTAAATCAGTTATCTTATGGACTTGATCGGTAGTGCCGTTATTGTTCCTAAAGTTCAATCCCTTTACCAAAAGATTTTTAGACAATTTTTTTGATATTATTGGTATCAACTTGTAAGAGTAGGCTTTATTTAGTGACTTTCCTGGCTTTTATTTCTTTAATAGTTGATACGTATTTAAGATTAATTGTTTGCCTGGATTTCATTAGCTTAATTGCTCCAAATTTGGATCTATATAATCAGAAATTTGCTAAATTTGATCTAATTGGAAAATCTTCTTTAGGTGCGCAGCTGTTTTTTGATTACCACTTGTCCATCCATTTTCTCTTTCTGGTCTGTAAGTTTTTAACTTTCTGGTCGCATAACAAAACGATCAATTATTTTCTAATCCGTAAACTAATTTTCGAAACCAAATTCAGATTTTTGCTTTAATCTGGGCCTTCTAAGAATTGCAAGGCAAAACAGACGTTGATAAAGATGTTATTAGAGACATGGGGAATCTAAAAATTGCATTCCACAACATATCTCCTCAACTAAGCAAAAATCCTTACCTCCTCTCCTCCGTACTGGTACAGAGTATATCGGAATAAAAAGGACAAGACAGTTAAGATTTGATTTCACGTACAGTGCGTCTGTGTATCCGCTTATACGTATTTCGCCCTAATAGGGCTCTTCAGAGACAACTATTCACAGTCGCTCTGAACGTGAAAATAAATCTTTTCTGTCTTAAGAAGCAACTCTAGCATGGCTTCGTATAGACGCAAATAGCGACATCTGATATTAAAATCCATACGCTAATTTTCGAAACTAAATTCAGATTTTTGCTTTAATCTGTGCCTTCTAAGAATTGCAAGGCAAACAGACGTTGATAAAGATGTTATTAGAGACATGGGAAATCTGTATGGATTTTAATATCAGATGTCGCTATTTGCTTCTATATGAAGCCATGTTAGAGTTGCTTCCTAAGACAGAAAAGATTTATTTTCACGTTCAGAGCGACTGTGAATAGTTGTCTCTGAAGAGCCCTATTAGGGCGAAATACGTATAAGCGGATAAAGAGACGCACTGTTCGTGAAATCAAATCTTAACTTTTTTTTCCTTTCTAATTATTTTCTGTTTTATTTGTTAATTACACTACGTGTTTATTAATTAATCCTTCTTTATTTGACAAAATGTTTCCTCTTAGTTTTTGAGTGGTTCTATTTTATTTATTGTTTTATGAGAAGATCTCGTCATCAGCTATAAAACCTTAATTTTCTCAGTTATCAGTACTTTTATCTCTACAGGAAAAAAGTTTATAACAACTGTTAATATTGTAAATACTTAATGCTGCTTGATGAATTTCCATATTTCATAATTTTTTATAGTTTTTGAACTTCTTGATTTCTCGTTTTTATCGGAATATTTACCTGTATGTTTTTGTTTCTTAAAAAAACGTAAACATAATTGTATGAACGTTAGATAGTTTTTGTAACAATTAATAGTTGCTTATTAGGGGGTTAAAAGGAAGGACTGAACAATTACTGGGCTTAGAGACAGGGTAAGCAAATAAATTGAAACGTTGGCGAATGGGTACTCGTGTTTTGGTTGGAGAGCTGAGTCGTGGATAGGAATTCCTTTATTTGGGAATGACTGGGAGGACTAACTACAAAAAAGAAATCAAAAAATACTTACAGATACGTCCTAGGAAATACTACACAAGAAGATTCCTAAATTATTTAATATTAGAATGCCGTTTAAAATATTCCTGTTGTTGGTTAGAAAGAAAGGTTTTTTTCTCCTAAAAAATTTCAAGGGTTAATATCTTTTTAAAAGAAATAATTTAAAATCCTGGTTTAAAGAGAAACATTACATATTTATTTTTATTTCACATGAACAGTTATTACAAATAAAAATATATAAGTTTATCAACAAATCTTACATTTAATTGGACCTTTTAAGAAAACAGACAATGACAGAAAAGATATAGTAACTGTCATATTTTAAAATAAAATAATTTTATTTAAAAGAAAACTAAAATATGACAATCAGCTGATCCATAAAACTTATATTTATTTATAAACCTTTAAACTGAGATGAGAGCTAATCTTATATTTAAAAATAAACAAAACCAATCGCTTCACTGGCTAATTATTTCTTTTGAAATTATTAATACAAAAAAAACACTTTCCTACACAAACTTCAAACGATTTAGATCCGACCCATGGGAGACACATAATGTAAGCTGTACAAATCTTAGGAGAAAGAAAGAAAGAAAGAAATCTTAGGGTCAAACATTAAACTGGGCTTCAGGTTGTCCTGGATGATAACAATATGTATTATTTAAAACTCGGCTGCTTATTTTTCACTTAAAATGGCTAACTTAACCTTCAGGTCGCTACTATCAAACTCCTTGACAAAGCAAACAGCTTTCAACAAACCGGTGACTAACTAACTCACTATACAAAGGCTGCACTGCTACATAGCATTTTTAGTTTAAATCACCTTTTTTAACCAAAATTTGCCGGTGTTTGAAACTATAACCGAAATACCTTATTCTGAAGAAGTATTTCCATTTTCTCAAATCGATGTAACTAAAAGCCGTACTGTCTTTCACCAATTAGATCCAAATCTACCAGAAAAACCTTACGTCTTTACAGAGAACAACAATTCTTTCCTGAAAGACAAGTGTAAATATGAGGAACAAATCAAAATCCTCAAAAAAACTCTTTACAAACTTAAATAATTTAAAGAGAAGTAAGCTCATAATTCACATCAACCGTCTGTGCTTAAAAAGTCATCCGAATATGAACAATCTATATCAGAACTGAGTACTGCTTTCAAGAATTTAAAGAAACACTGTTAAGCTGATGACAAAACAAAAAAGAAATAACGGACGAACTAAAACGTTATACTAGCAGCACAACGTTTTTCAATATCCACCAGAATTTAACAAGAGAGTGAATCTGATCATGTTACTGAAGAGAGCCACGATATTCAACAAATTACATGTTACAATCCTCCAAGAATATCCGTACCAAATATTCCAGTCTTACAACAGGAACCGCTATACCTGGTCGACGCAGACGAGACAATACTTGCGATTGTCCTTTATGTACTAGTCCCCATCCTGATATTTACTATAATACTGGTAACAACAATATAAGTCCACGACATAGCAAATTAATCCGAGCAATAAATTATGACAGCTACAATAAACCTAACACATCATTCCCTAATCTTACGCTGACATGTAAAAGAGATAAAAAAGAATCAGATTTGCCGCCGTACTATATACTACAACCTTACTGCCAAACAACTCATGCAGAAAATATTCGTTTAGATTGTGTAACCCACCATGCATCAGAAACGATAAATGAAGCACGACTTTGTTCAATCAGTTGCTGGTTTAAATGAAGCAATTAATACCTTGAAAAACACGTATACAACAAACAATACAAATGATATTAAAGTTACAAAGAACGTTGAAACACAAAGTGTTGATTAAAAACCGAAATTAAATGTGAAAACTTCCACAAAGACAACAAATTTGTAAACCTAACTGGATTCAAATTGATTAACGTTAAAAGGATAACTGTAGATAGTATTCTAGTAGAATGGAAATGTCCAAAAAGTAAAGCTATCACCGGCTATGACATTAAATTTAACGGGAAGCGTAAGTCTAAGATCTTAAGAGGCTGAAGAACATGTGCTATGATCAACTTCCTTGAAATTTTAGCTGTATTATATATTTCAATTTATGCAATTACACCATGCCGACGATGTGAATCACCAGCAAAAGTTATTTACATAAACCATGTTTCCTCGTTCAGACTCCAATTTGTTTTCCTCGCTTCTACTGCCACAATCGACCTCGACTTTCACTCACCGTTAAACTTGTCTCTTTTTGTACTATTTTCGAACTCTAAAAAATCGGATCTCTTTTTAACTATGCTTTTAATTCGATAATGAACCTCAAAATACTGGGCCTTTAAATTTTTGTCAGAACTTATTTAAATTAAGGCGCAAAAAGACACTATGCAGTTAATATTTTCGTTAAATTACTCGCATATACACCTGGGTAAACAAACATGACTGTGACGTACCAGCCAGGGGCGTATCAAATAAATTTTTATACATTTTTATATATTTAAATATTCCATACTTAAGGGAAAAAAATCATGCTACATTTTTACAAGGCAATATGTGGCTTGCTAATACATGTAAGTGCAAAGTGGCATGCGTAAAGCACACACCACAATGCCACAGCAGTGGGATTTGAAAATGTTACATACTTAAAAAGAAAGGCAGTGGCGAAGGTAAGTATCCGTCAGGGCATAATGGAAGAACGTTGTTAAGCAGGTCAAGACCCACAAAGGGCTGTAGCGTCATTTAAAGAAAAGATAAAGACATACTTAAAAACACACACTGTAGTTTATTTATCAAACAAATTTAATTTTGAAACCAGATTCTAATCTTAAATCTAAAAGGTAAATAAAAAGTTCATTATAAAATATGATTTATTATTAACCAAAACTTTTTATCTGCTCTGCTAAATTAAAGAACAAAGAAACGTTATTGTAACGGATGAAATCAGACAGATATATTTATCAATTACAAAATATAACTTTTTTATTACCTCTTTCTATTTCAGAGATTTTAAAAAGATTTATTTATTTCGTGTTAACTTGAAAAACGACCCGCCGATTGCAGAAGTTTTGGATGATGTATTTGACATAAAAGCACCTTTCTACACTACATTTAACACCATAAAAGATCGAATGAAGCAGACAGCTACATATATGGCCTTTTAAGGATAACTCACATTTTACGGGCCTCTTTTATTACTACATCTCGTCATAAAGTTTTATATTAGAAAGAACGTATCCTTGGGTATCGTATTGCAACCTCTTCAGCAATACAATATTTGCAAAAATTGGCAATACTGCAATACAGATATGTTTTAAGATTGAATACGACTATAATTAATTGTAATTAAAATTGCATTTTTTTTCCTTCGACGCGACGTTTCGATTTTAAAACTGGAAATCGTTTTGAAAATATTCTAAAATAAAATTTTGAAAATAATTTTTAACTTGATTAGGTTAATGAAGTACTTCCTGACTGACTCTGTAACTTTAAGCTCTAACTTGTGTGTGTGTGTGTGTGTGTAGATAGTGGATGACATTAGAACTTGTCTATTTGCCACAGAATATTTGTATTTTTTTTTTATTATTATTATTATTAAGGATAGGATAGGGATAAAAACATGGCCACTCGTTTCTTGTCTAGGGACCTATCAAGACATTTTTATTAAGACAAACTAGACTAGGTCACGGGCAGGAGGTATTAACAAATGGGGTAAAACAGAGGTTTGGATTCTAATTACATAATGTTTGTAAACACATATTTATATACACATATATACATATACACATATTTAACCATATATGAGCTAAATATCTATTTTTACTTCTAAAACAAACTTGATTAAAAGGTTGTATATTTCTTTCTCTTGTTGTGCTAATAAAGTAGGAATGTTAGTTGGTAGACTTACAAACTTTTTCAGTTCTTGGTACAGCATATCTGTATGTGCAGTATATTTTTGACACTCTAAGAAAACGTGATTTATATCGGCTAAAGGTTTTTCTGGACAGTGAGGACAACACGGAGAATCTAAGATACCAATCCTAAACAAATGTGCTGGAAAGCGACCATGATTAAGTTTTAAACGTGATATAATTGATGACATATCTATTATAATCCCACGAGTTGATGTAAGGAATGTTCGTCGGTAAAACCGGTTGAAGTTTAAAATAGAGGTTCTCTGATGTAGTTGAAAATTTACTGTACTGAGTTTTCCATCTAACCCTTACATCAGCCTTATATAAATTAATAAGATCTGATGGGTTGCACATGTTTACTTTCAATTCTGAGTCAAGTGCTTTTTTAGCTGCGATATCAACTGCCTCATTCCCAGTTATCCCTGAATGACCTCTAACCCAGACTAGTGTAACTCGTACACCATACTCCTGCAGTTTATATAGACTATTTTTTATAGATAGAAGAATATTTTTATTATATTGATTAAAAGGAGGGCTTTTAATGGCGTTCAAAACTGAGAGAGAGTCTGTTACAATTACCACAGATAAAGGTAAATTCATCTCGCACCAATCTAAAGCTTTGCTAATAGCTATAGCCTCTGCACTGAAAATCGATAAATAATAAGGGACTTGATATTGCTCAACATGGTTAATATTAGAAATTAAAAATGCACAGCCTGTTTTAAATCTTTTTTTTGATCCATCCGTATAGATGATGATTTTATTCTCTCCTAAATTACAGAGTATAGATTTGAAAATTAATTTTGATAGAAATATATTATCTGGATAGTTTGGAATTATAATGGTTGGTTTAAATATTAAGGCTGCAAAATTGATTTCGTAAATAGGATATTTTTTTTGACTATGTATTAGTTCTTTATGTCTCTCAGTGTCAATAAAAGCATCAGCAAGAGGGGGAGACGTTTTAATTCTCCAATATTTGTTTGTAAGATTCTGGACCACTATATTTGATATTTTTTTGACCATAAATGTACTAAACGTCCTATACTTTATTAGCTGTTTATTAGCTAAGTACTCTCTTCGAAGGCACAAAGGCGGTTCTTGTGCTTCAGCGAGAACTGCACAATTCGGTGACGACATCATAATTCCTAGACTTATTTTAATTGCCTTATATTGAATTCTGTCTAAGATTAATAAGTTTGATTTGCTAGTTGAGGCATAAATAGTACATCCATAATCTATTATTGAGCGGATGTATGACTTGTAAAAAGTAAGAGATATTTTAACATCTGCACCCCATTTATATTTAGAAACTACACGCAGAAGATTGAGCCCTTTCTCACATTTTTGCTTTACGTGTTTTATGTGGCTGGTCCATAGGAGTTTATTATCTATATGGATGCCAAGATATTTATATTCTTTCACTACGGGTATAGTAAAATCACCTATGGTATACAAATCGGGTGTTTTAAGTCTGTGCCTAGTAAGACACATAACCGCTGTCTTTTGCTGTGAAACACTAAAACCCATAGTATGTAACCAATCACGCATGCAGCAAAAAATATACTCTAAATCTGTAATACATCGTTCATATGAACTATGGATAGTATAGAAACAAATATCATCCGCGTACTGTATAACTTTTATAGTGTCATTCATCAAACTATGCAGCTCTGCTGTGTATACATTAAATAAAAGTGGACTCAATATTGATCCCTGCGGCAAACCGTTATATACTGTTCTTGGCCCGTGGAGTACATTTCTGTGGTCACGAATATAAATTTTTCTGTTTAGAAACAAATTTATTAAGTTATTTGATACCTGTTTGCTGATACCCATTTTACACAATTTTGTTTTTAAAATACTCAAATCAACCACATCATATGCACCTTTTAGATCCACAAATAGGCATAACATGTATTTGTTATCAGATAAGCATATTTGTGCATCTGTAACCATATGGGTCAATGCATCTATCGTACTACGGACTCTCCGAAATCCATACTGTGTAGTGGGTAGGAGAGAATTGCTTTCAATAAAATGTTCTAGGCGAAACTTAATCATGCGTTCAAAAGTCTTGGTCAGACAAGACATTAACGATATAGGTCGATATGATGAGGGTAATTTTGGATCTTTAGATGGTTTTTTAATTAAACATAAACAATATTTTTTAAATCCTCAGCATAATCTTGTTTTATCCACCAGTTGTTAAAAATTTTTAAAATTATTTGTTTAGCTGAAACTGGAAGATTGTGTAAAATTTTATATGTGAAACCATCCAAACCGGGAGCCGTGCTTCTGGTTTGGTTTAATGCCAAAATTAACTCTGAATAAGTAAAAGTTTTAGACATAGTATCTGAAGTAGAACAAAAATGAAAATTTTTTTGATTGTCTACATTGACATTAGAGACCGAAGGCGGGGCCAGCTGATTCAGAACATCCTCAATTAAATCTTCGTGCAATGGAGGTTTCTTTTGTTTATGATATTTGTTTCTTATAGCTTTTACACAATTCCAAATGTTTGAATGGGGTGTAGATCTATTGAGTTGATTAAGAAAGGTTATCCAACTATTTTTTTGTTTTAACTTGAAAATGAGTTTAGCCTTTGCTGCGATATTTTGGTAATTCAGATAATTTGTAATATTTCCTTGTCTTCTGAACAATTTAAGTGCGTGGGAGCGACTTTCAGCTATATCAGAACATTCTTTGTCCCACCAATAGGGCCTTGGGACAGAAGGAATGAAAGGTTTTTTAACGGGCATGGATGCAGATGCTGCTGAAGATATAACTTCAAATAATTTTTTTGTTATTTGACAGTTATCTGAATCATTTAGAGATAAATTTGAACTGATTCCATTTTCAATAAATGCTTGAAAGGCTGACCAATCGGCACGACCGTCATTCCACTTGGTTGCCGGATTGATTTCGATAGATATGGGAGCAATTTGAAGCTGAATCTGAATAGGGTAGTGATCAGAACCTAAAGTGTCTTGATATACGGACCAATTTACCAAATCTGCCAAAAAAGGGGAGATAAGAGTTAAATCAACTGCAGAGTGATTACCATTGGGATTAACTCTAGTGGGCGATCCATCATTTAAAGTAATTAGTTCCAAAAAATCTAAAGCTTCTGTTAAATCCTTTCCCCCGCGATCTTCCGGAATAGGGCCCCACCTGTAATGGTGTACATTAAAATCGCCGCAAAAAATTGTACGAGAGATATTAAACTGTACCAATAAGTTTAACCAATCTTTTTTTGTGGCTGCTATGTCTGAAGGTTTGTATACTGAAACGAAAGAAATATTTATATCTGGAATAAATACTGCACATACTTCAATGCCCCTTACAAAATTTTGAATTATTTCACTTTCTTGGTAGTTAATTGTTTGTAAGATAAATATACCAACTCCGCCATATCCGTCATCACGACACCTTTTAATGAAGTTATATCCCTTAATATTAAAATTACTATTAGACCTAAGCCAAGTTTCGGAAAGTATGATAATATCAACATGGTTTTTATTAAGGTAATTTAACAAATTATTTTTATTAGATGTTATTGATCTACTATTCCACTGCAAAATTACTAATTGGTTTTTAATTGTTTGTTTATTAGCCATTTTTAAAGTTTAATCAGTAAAATAGTTTTTCACTTGAATCTGATTCACTATATGTTTCCATGGCATCATTTGAATCACTTGGAACAAACGCACTTTCTAAAAAGTCCCGGATATTAGATTCCATGAGAGTATTTGGTGGTAATTGAAAATTTTTTTGAAATTTATTTATGAAGGAGGTAATTAACATTATAGTTTTCTCTTTATAGTCCATAAATTCTTCTCTGTAGGGGTTAGGTATAATGGGTTTAGGTTTTTGACTAGGTTTAAAAGATTTTTTTACAGGCATCGTATCTGGTGTAGGAGAGGTTGGGTGTGTTCGTTTAATTGTTTTAACAGTATTCACTTTAGAAGCTGGTTTTGGTTTTTTAAAAGTACTATTAGATGATGGACTGTCGCCAGAAGTATTCGGTAAAGTTGGAAAATTGTTATCGTTGTTTAAAATAGAGAAACGGTTATTCGTAGCCACCTTCGCATATGATGGATTATTGTATATATTTTCGGCTTCTTTAAAAGAAATGTTTTCAACTGACATAATTTGTTTTATCCCCTTTTGCTTTGCATATACAGGACAAATACGTGAAATTGAGGGGTGGTCGTTATTATTACAATAAATACACAAATTATTTTCTTTACAATCTTCTTTTGTATGACTTGTATCTGTACACTTTTGGCATCTCTCATTTTTTGATTTATATTGTCTAGCTGAGTGGCCATATCTCAGACATTTGAAACACTGTACAACGGGTTGTATGTAAGGTTCAACATGAAAATTGCATAAATTTATTTGTATATATTTTGGAATTTCATTTCCTAAAAATTCTACTATTATCATTTGTCTATTTACCAAAACTACGTTTCCATCAGAGTCTATAATTTTCCTTTTCATACGATTGACACTTGATACCTGTTTGTTTGATTTGATAGCCGTTAATAAATATTCTTCAGAAAAGAAAGTATCTACCATCCTGACAACTCCTTTTTTGTGAGTGTAGAATTCAGGTATAAATGCTATTAACTCATTTTTTAATATAACTTCGTGGTTAACTAAACTATTGGCTATTTCTAAGGTATTAAAAATAACCTTTACCCTATTAACTCCTACCGGTTTAATGTTTATTACATCTTTTTTTAAAATTTCATCTTTAAGTAGAAAGTGCCCTATTTTAATTGGAAAAAGTCTCCCTAAATTTTTATTTTTATGTTCCACAAACACATAAAATGGGCCATTATCTCCTGGTCTATAACTGTTATTCATATCTATTTGCTGAACATACCTGCTATTATCACTATCAGTGTTTTTTTCATCGGGCGGCTTATCGCCGCCCGTTTTTTCTGACATCACTTACGCCTTAAAAAACTCTAATATGCTCTCCGTAAATATCAATACCAAAACTAACAACTAATTATTACACTTCTTATATTTTACAAGAAACAATCACCAGCTAATTCACAAAACTCGAATACGTCCACCCACCTTGACTAACGAATTCGAACTCGAAGCTCTAACTTATTATCTATCTAGAGTATTATGTAGGAAATTTTAGGAAGAATTATTATACTTTAATAGTCTACAAATGACTGAAGTCTCTCTTCAGTCTTGAAGAAATTAATGTCCAAATCATGAATTTGTTGCTTGTGTGAATCCATTTCAAATAGGTAAAAGAAATAAAATAAGACTTACTCACAATCAATTTTATTTTACTACCAAAACGACCGGTTTCGCTTTCTACGCTTTGCAAAGCATCTTCATGTCAAACGGTACAAAGTAAATTAAATGCTGAAATTGTAAAAAACCATATTAGGGTGCTATCTTATAAAGATAAAGATTAAAAAATTTATAGTAATTATGCCAATATTACTTGTCTGTGTTTATTAATATGCATAAAATTCATTTCATTCAGCAGACAAAGTAAAAACCTACAAATTGGTAAGAAATAATCTATTGAATTGTAATAAATTAGTAACAAACAAAATACTACTTACATGCCGGTACAAGAATTATTAGTTAATGATTCGTGATACATAGTTCAAACTATCCTGTAATGCTGATGATGGGTGATCTTCGTTTAATATTGTAACTGTCTGACAATTAGCGAGAAAGTTTCTTGAGGGAAGAGTTTAACAAATGAAATAGGAATAAGGTATATGTGATTGTTTGTTAAATGAAAGTGATGTTTTATATTATTTAAATTATTAAATTTATTTATATTTATTCAAGAGATATATTTTAGAAATGTGTGTTAATTTGTTGAAATTTTTACAATAAGAGGACAGTTGTATGACAATCTAATTTCATTCATTATTCATTATTAATGTAGTGTTCTCATTTATTGACGAAATATCCTATTTCCATGGCTCCATGGGTTTTTTAAAACATATCTAGCCTTAACACTAGAGTTTCTGAAGTTAACCTAATTTTATATTCTGATTTAATATGACTTTTTGGAAAAAAGTTCATGAAATAACTTTTATTAAACTTACAGTCGAATCCAAATATTACTTTATTTCGATAAACGTTTTGATATAAAACTAAATAATTTTTAATAAATTGTTTACAATTCTAAAAACAGAATTTTTTATTTTTTTCAAAAAAAAGGGTAATAGTAACTTAATAAGAGTTTTGAAAAATATGTAGATATTTTTTTATTTGATAGCAGTTCCTTAACAGACGGAAAATTAAGGAAATCTATTGTTATTATTTTTTTATGATATTAAATCTGCAACTTAAAAATCTGTACTTGAAAAATTATTGAACTCTAGCTATAATAATAGAAAAGCTGTAGCTGAGACAAAATCGATTTAATGAAGAAACTCCTTTTTGTCTGTCTATTCGATTGTATTATTTGGTGAATTCCTTTTATCGTAAATTTTTGTCTGCATCATAACAAATTGATAATTTTATTTTCGAACGAAGAACTTTGTTACACTCATAATAAAGACGACAAAGACACCTATTTATATCCTTCTTGAATATTTTCCTTTACTCTCTTCGAGGAGAAAGCGCTTCGACCAAATTAAATTAGATTATAATGACATTTCTCTACGAACACTATAGAAAATTCTCCAGCTTCTGCTACATTCTTTTAAAACCAATCTCTATTCATTCCTTTATGGATTAATTTAAAAGATTTTTGTGAAGTAATTGTAGTTTTTAAAAAATAGAGAAAATTTATTTCACTTTAGGTTTAGAAAAAACTAATGGTAATATTATATGGTTAAGGTAAATATTTTATACATCAGATTGATTTAATATAAGCTTTACATTATTGGGTCTACATAAATTCTGACAGCACCAAATTGAAAAGAAAGGTGTATATTAAATCAATTAACAATTAAGAAGTTTATGCTAAATATTGTAAAATTGGTTTGAAAAAGTACTGTAAATTAAAGCTGATAAATATTAAGAATAACTTAAATTCATCAACATGTAAGAAGTTAATTTTTTTATTCGAAATATTGGCATTTTTACACGAAAAAGAAAAATACAATGCGACTCTTATAGCCTGAGTCCTGCGACTCTTATAACCCGAGTTAGCCTTTTTTTAAATTCACCGAGGATATATTTAAAATAACATTAAGAAATTTAAAAAGCATCATTTGAGTTGTCTATTATCAAAGACTGCAATCTCCTCAAAACGACATTTTTCACAGTGATGTATAAATCAAATCATATCACTGTTATTAAAAATTTTTTGACAGGTCATAACATTGGATTTGCTTTAGCGATTATCGTTAGTTGTAACGTGTTTTGAATAAAATTAAATAACAAATTAGTGAAAATTAAATGGAGATTTCCGACTTTGATAGTCAAATGTGGAGTTTTCCCGTTATGAAACCAAACGTAGTGAAGACTGATGTGTTTGATACCAAGTAATGTCAAAGTCTGATCATGGAATATTGTATTATAACAATTATTATTTAAGGGCGATCAAATTATTTGTGTGAGTATACAGATAGATACAATACAGTTATAAAGACAGTTGTAAATTGACAAATTCTTTATTCCCAACAGGTTATATAAAAAATTCTTCACTATTGTCTCTAAAGGTTTGAGGATATGATGGGTTTATGATATTTCCAAAAATAACACAATTCTTATTCCAGTTTTCGCCTTAATGTTTTTTTCTTTAACAAATTATCGACATATTTCAATTTGAATGGATTCAGAACCACTAATCGAGGTTTAATTACTGTTGTTAAAATATTAGCAGGTGTTATTCTTTTTTTTAAGAACTCTTTTATGTGTACCGAGTTCTACTCTGTAAGTTACTTCTCCTTGCACTAATATATTTCCTTGCTAAGATTTAGTAAATATGACACGTTGTGTTGGATTAAATAGAAAATGCTATTCACTAGGACGTTTGGTATAATTTTCCGTGACATTTTTCCAGTCGTATATAAGCACATCTTTTTCAACAATAATTACGCTTGCCAATTGTTTAAAAACACTGGTATATTTTGCGAGTGAAATAATAGTATTTTTTTCTTACATCTCTCTCAATTATTGCTGCTACCTGATCAGGAAATATAATCGTCGCAATAAGTCTTTGGTAAACTGCTGAACTTCATTGGTAATTTAGGTTATTTGTTGGTAAGTTTTTTTTAGGCTCATCAACATCGATTATGGAACTTCTTTCTATTAAAACAGAAAACAAAGGACCATCGGTTCATACTAAAAAACAAGTTTACAGCGACATATTTCAAAGCCAATTCCTTTATCACGATAGAAAAAAATCAATAATTTTGTATTGAATATGATGTTAACCAATTTACAGCCATTTTTAATTGTATCAGATAGGTGTAGCAGATTTCGAAAGCTTATAAATTAATTAGGACCATCATTTGTATTACTTAGCAGAGCTACTTTCAAGCAGTTTCTTATGTCTGGAAAATATGACGAAAATGTCGAAAACTGAATCAACTCCTAGAAACTGCAGAACAAGTCATGATAAGTACTGATAAGGCTACATGGCAGTGACGATTTTAACTATAGCGAACGACATACTGTAGAAAATATAGTTAAGTAATTAAAAGGATTAATGGAATGTCTCATTGAAAATACATCTCATTAGTACAGACAACGCAGCAAATTTTGTATCAGCTACTAGATTGATCTCATTTGATCACATTCCTTGTTTTGCCTATCCGATAAATTTAATTGTTAGAGATTTAATAAAACATATGGAGGTCTTGCAAAAAAAATCAAAAAAATTGTAGATTTCTTTCGCCGAAGTTATAACGCGACTGCTAAACTCATTGATGCTATTCAAAATAAATCAAATGAAACCCGACGGAACCTCCTTAAAGTTCTTTAATGATGTAGCAACAAGGTAAAACTCGACGAAATATATGTTTAAGGAACTAGTTACATTATCGGAACCTTTGGCTGCAACAGTTGGTTTTCTGCTCAATCCTATGAATCTTCAAACTGAAGAAGAATGAACGATATCAAAAGAACTTTGCCATATTCTAAAGCCTTGTAAAGCAGTTACTGTTAAAGTGAACGCAGAAAAGCAAGTAACCTTCTTCAAAAAGTTATACTCATTATAAAAGAACTACTTGTGTCTTTATAACGAATTAAAGTTAAAGTATTTAGTCAAGCAGAAAGAACTAATAAATTCTCCGCTTGCCTTGATTATTTCCCGTTTTGAAAATCCTGAAAACAATCTTATACTGGGTAAAGCCTCTTTCGTGTATCCGAGATTTAAAACAAAAACATTCAGCAACGAAGACAGTTTAAAAAGTTCAAAATCAAATTCAAGATGAACTAGTTGATCTTATCTACTAAAAATAAAACCGTTAATGAAACAAATGAATATATCAAGAAGGACCTATTGGACAATACAGAAAATAACGATATGATTTGGCAGTATTTTGATAATATGTGTAAAAATCTCTTTGAATGTGACAAGTCTAACTACAGTCGACATCACCGAATGAAAATGTTTTCTGAAGAGACTAACTTTAAAAAATATAATCTTCTAGTTTGGTGGTGCGTGAGGCAAAGATTGTATCCTTAGAAAAGTAAATTATGCAAAAATTATTTATGCTTATGTGCCATTTCTGTTTCATGCGAAAGCATATTTTGAAAAGCCGGTCAAATAGTAACCGAAACAGATTAAAACGAAAAAATGTAGAAAAGCTATTTTTGCATTGCAATAATGATTTCTAAAAATAAGCAATTTTTATTTTTTCGACTTGTTGATTTTATTTTGTTTTGTATCTTTCTTTTGTTTTGTAAAAATAAAGAAGTTTTTATTGTGTTTAATAAAATCACAGTTAACCAAGGTTGAATTATTTTTATTAATAATAAGTACCGAAGACTATTACTAGTACCTTTTAAATACTGAGAAGTCAACTGAAGACTAAAAGTACTGAAAGTAACGAGCATAAAGTACAGGGTATTGATATTTAAAGTAAAGGATCCTTAAACATATTTAAAAGTAACGAAAATTTACACCACTGCTTTGTAATTTCGACAGTTCGTAACTACAACAACTATTTTTAATCGTATAATTCGTTACGCCATCATTTAGTTTTTTTTTAGCAAATTTAGCATTACTGAATGTAGACAAAATGCATTTTGCATATTTTGGTTTCTTTCTTACACTAAAACTAGTGGTACTTTTTAAATATCTTTCACACATATTTTTTTTTATATTTTTGTTAATATGACAACTAAAGAATTTTTTTTAATTTTTTTATCCTGAAATATCACTTTAAAGTAGTAAAAGTAAGTCTGAAAAATAATGAAACAAATAAAAACCACTTCAATAATAATCTATTCATTATAATAATTAATATAATTTTTATTACTAATATCAATAAACCAGATATACAATTTTAAAAGTATGCATATTTACTTAAGGTAAAAGTTAAAACATGTGCCCTATATTTCTTAGAAATGTTAATCGCCTTTCAATATTATACGCTTGGACGACTGTAACTATGTGCCCTTTTATTTGTGTATATTTCAAGCCTTGCGACATTTTTTGTCCACTTTCATATTGGAAATAATATGTCTTATGTAACTTCTGCAAAAAGTCCATCACGAAATTTCCACATTGTGGGATGGGCACATTGAAATAAAGATTGTGATTGATAAAAGTGAATAGTGAAAGCCTTCTATCCTGTTCGTAGTATTGAAATTCTGGATCTCGCCTATGGTCATTTCTCAATTCACGACCTCTTATATGGGTATTTTTAAAGTACTGCAAAAACTCCTAAATATTTTAGAAAAAATTCCTGCGAATTTATAAATATGCGTCAGTTGTTTCTTCTATAGGGAGTAATGGTATTAAAGTTAGCATATTAACGCAAACTGTAACATTTTCTACGTTAGAATTAAAATCACGTTTTAAAAAAATTTTTGTTGGCTTTCGGAACCTTGATTGATTTAAATAGAAAATGGAAAAAACCATTCTTTTATTTAACTTCAAGGATATTCAGCTTGAAAAGCTCTGATTGCTGCCTTTTTAAAATCAAGTGGGCAAAAATCGGGACTTAAATTTGTCGGGTTTATAACATACGTAATATTTTTAAGTATTTTTGTAAGTAGACCCAGAGGATAATTTAGACCGGAATATTCATAAACGCTACGATAAATGTATCCAATTAGATGGTGGATTGGTAGAGGCAACTACGATTTCAACTAAAATTATGTTTCCATGTTTCTGTTAATACAGAATGTTTTTTTTTAACCTTAATACAGAGTGTTTTTTTCTTAGTGAGTTTTAAAATTTTAAGCTGTCATAAGTTTGTTATTTGTATAAGAAATCCAATGCAAAAGAATGTTCGATGAACATCGAACAATATCTTTAATAAGCCATCTACTAAAGATATTTCTAAAAGTCATCCACAACCGAGTTTATCAACAGTTGGATTCAGATATTAGTGATACACAGATGGGGTTCTGAAAGGGATTAGGTACTCGAGAAGCTCTCTTCGGTTTGAATGTTCTTACACAAAGATGCCTAAATGTTAATCAAGAAGTACATGCATGTTTTATCGATTTTGAAAAAGCATTTGACAGAGTACGCCATGATAAGCTAAAAGACATTCTTGAAAGAAAGGACATAGATAATAAAGATCTGCGAATAATTCTCAATCTATATTGGAATCAGAAAGCTAACATCAAAATAGAAAATGAGATATCACAAGCAATAGAAATACGTAGAGGAGTACGACAGGGATGCATTTTGTCACCGCTGCTATTTAATGTTTATAGTGAAAGCATCTGCCAGGAAACCCTTTTGCAAGCAAACGAAGGAATTGTAATCTATGGAGAGGTTGTAAATAATATTCAATACGCAGACGATACTGTACTAGTTGCAAAAACAGTAGAAGAATTACAACGATTACTTACAAATATAAATATTGCCTGCAACAATTATGGCATAAGTATCAATATCAAAAAAACTAAGTATATGGTCTTCAGTAAGAACATGACACAACCAACACATATTAGTATAAACGGCATTCAAATTGAAAAAGTATCAAGTTACAAATACTTGGGTACTTTAATAAACGAAACTGGAGACCAAAAGAATGAAATAAAAAGACGTATCGAAATTGCCAGGGCCACTTTCATAAAGATGAGGAAATTCTTCTGCAACAGACATATAAGCATCCCTCTCCGATTAAGAATGCTAAGGGGCTACGTATTTAACACGCTATTATACGGTGTCGAGGCCTGAACTCTCAAGCAGAACAATATAAAAAATATTGAAAGTTTCGAGATGTGGTGCCATCGTCGAATGCTGAAGATAAGTTGGGTTGAAAGAGTTACAAATTTTAAAGTAATGCGAAGGATAGGAAAAGACCCAGAAATTTTGTCAACGATCAAATGAAGAAAACTCGAAATATAATGCAAGGAAAAATAGAAGGAAAGCGGAATCCAGGCCGTAGAAGAATTTCATGGCTGCGTAATTTGAGAGAGTGGTTTGGCTGTACCACTAATGAACTCTTTAGGTCAGCTGTAAACAAGGTAAGGATAGCCTTGATGATTTCCAATCTCCGATAGGAGTGGCACAAGAAGAAGAAGAAGAAGAAGTTTGTCATTAATAAATATATCATAATGAAATTTGTGTCATAGCTATTTGAAGCCACTCTTAATCCAGTGGCGTAGAAATTTTTTTAATAAAAAAATCGCTAATACAAATTCTCCATTTTCGACGAAGAAAAAGTATCGTTGACTGCCCTGAAAATTTAACTAAATATTTCATATTTTGTCCCGCAATAGACCTTTTATTACATGACATTAAAAAACAATTTGGTAAAAATCGGTTAACAACTTCAAATTTTATAGACGTGTTTCCAATCTAAATGGGTCACACAGTATATACGATTTTTTTTCTTAAAATAAGTTTTTTATGCTAAAAACCTAATTTGTTCAAATTTAATAGGAGTGTGGGGAAAATTGTTTATACATAAAAATTTAATACTGTTTGTAAAGAATATGTTTTTAATATAATTATATTTTAAATAAATAAATATAAAAATAACAGTAAAAAGGCGATTTAAGAAAAGATTTGTATGTCCCGTAGGCATTAGCTGCTTTGTTTTGGATAATTTTTCAATGAAAATACCATAAATATTAGTACTATAACATTGTACCCTAGATTAAAAAAAGAAATAGTAAATTTGGTTCAATAATACACGAAATATGTCATTTTTTTCCGAGCGCTCTATTTTGAAAATGTATTGGATTTTTTAAAGAGCGCTGTTGGACCTTCAATCGGATAACCTCACTTCTTTTACTCTAGTCGAAAGCAAAGTACTCTTTTGTTTGCAAAACTTGTGTTTGAACAATTTTCAATGATTTTGTTTGCTAAAAGCTTTGTTAAAAACTTTTGACTTTGCTTAAAAAAGATGTAATTTCATACCTTAATGTTGTTAATTAACGTAACAGTAATTTAAAAAAGGACTATTATAGTTCGTAATTTTCGTAGAACCTTTTTTGTTTTTTAAAAAGCTGTCTGTTTAACCAGCTTTTCGAAGATGTGTTAGCCATTTAATTTGAACTAAATTCTACGGAGTTATTGTAATTATTTATGAGCTGAAAAAGTGCTATTTATTATTAAATCATTTGGTGTACATAAATGCGATTTTTTAAAAAATTTTCCATAGGTTAATATTATATAATAAAAACGTTTTTAACAATATTTAAAAAAAGCGATTATGTTCTTTATTTTGAAATAACTTTTTTGTTTATTAACAGATTTTAATATAGCATATCTCATTTTGTGTATCTTTTTTCCAAAAAAGTTATCTATTCACGTCAAATTTCTGTATGGACAAGTTTTTTTAGGTTATGAACAAAATAATGAGTTTGACGTTTTGATTGTTTATTTAAAAATAGTTCCACTACAAAATTAATGAATCCTTAGATAAGTCTTTTTGTAATATCTCATACAACGTGATATAATAACGAAATTTTATTAAACACCTCGTTATAAATTGTTCCATTAAAACAGTTATAAAACTCATCCGTTATGCAGATATTACAGCGACAAATGTAATTGATCGTTTAGATGAACCATAATAATTATTCTATCGCAAATTATAATACGTAATATTTGTCTTTTAACCTGCTTATCACATAGTACTTGAAAATAATTTTCAATTGCATAACTGCCAAAATTAAAGCATAATGTAACAATCTATACGTTTTGTTTATCTACGATATATATTACTATTTTGTCTAGAAAGATGTTATTCTGTAGAATTTAATAGTTTTTCTATTCAGAGTTCAGAAATTAAACTATATTTCTAATAGAAAACTTTTTCTATAACATTTAGGTTTTAAAGAACTTGGTAATTGTATTTAAAAAATAGTTAACCATGTTCGAGAAAAAAACACAAGAACCCTATTAATTAATTATTATTTTTGTATTTTTATTATGTATTTATATGCTTCTCATTTACCACATTACTTAACTTTTAATACATTAAATTTTTAATGCATATTACCATACGCCATTCGCTACAGGAATAATACGGAAACCTAAATAAATCCAAATTTCATTTATCCAAATCTATTGAGGAAAGGCGCAGTTGGTAGGATAGCTAAACCTCTCAACCCTTCGTGCCAAATCCCTTCTATTTTCAAACCAACCACTATAAATTTTAACCTCACTCACAACACCACAACTCCCAAAACCCCAAAAATAAAACTTTTTGACTTCCCAGCAACGCTCTCGTACCTGTCACTCTATATTTCCTCGTATGCAGTTGCACCGGACTGTATCTGAAGTAATCGTAAGCGTGATACATCCCAGCGGCCTTTGCCGCTATACGACCCGAGCGCGTAAACTCCCAAACTTTCAGTTCGCAAATTTCAACTCCCCGTGCCAGATTCAGGAGTTAACTGCAGCACGGCGGATGCTGACCCACGATCGATTTGAATCGTCTCGCAGACGGAAGTTGCCGAAAGGAGTTGTGTTGGTGGGCATGAACGTGTGTGAGGGAAGACTAAGAGTTAAACACACTCCTTATTTATATCTAATGTTTTTGATATAATAACCGTTTGATATATTGAAAATTATAAACGTGAAAGGTTACAAAATAGTATATCAGTAAAGTTTTGAAACTCCCATAGAGGAGATGCTTATGATTAGATTGGATTTTAGTAGTTAGAGTTTTAATAAAGAATAATTCTGATATTGTGATATTTATTTTTGCTCGCAGCAAACTACATATAAGCGTGATACAAATTCGCTGATAATTGGTTATTTTAAACACTGTAAGGACAGGTGCACGTGTACATAGTTTGAATATTTTCAGAGTAAATATTAATATTTCATTCTTGTTTGAAATATGCATTTAAATTTTAAGATTTAATTTGCGTATCTGTAACTCATATGTATCAGTGTATTTTACTCTAATAATGTAAAAACGCAACAAATCAGTAGATTGTCTGACCTCAGCGCCCTCTTGCAATATATTATCATGTCACCAAATTATCAACTAAACTATTTTTCTCTTATCAATGACATAACTATATTATATAACTAACTTTAATATACACCCTTTAAACAATAATTTTATTGACTCTAATACAATATAAAGCAATAATATGATTTAAACCCAAATTAAGTTCATAACAATACCCATAGTGAAGTTTATTATTTGAGGATTAACTAAAATTAACTGTCACCTATCTTGAAGGCGATGTCGCTAGTTATTAATTTTTCACTGCCTGGTCTAGTCAGTTGGCTCCGTAGTATGAAACGCAGAACTTGTTTATAGAAACAGGCATATATACGTTCCCTTAAAGTGAAATTCTATAGCATCGACCTTGTCTTATAGCATTGTTAAAATTGAATATTTTTGTCATATAATCTAAGCTTCATTAGACCTATGTGGCTAATTTCAACTATTTTTTAAAATTGAAGTATTTAAATTTTCATTTTAACAGTCAAAATTTTACTTATTTTTATTTATTATTTCAACGTGGAAATACTTATTTCTAAGTTTTCTACTGATGATATTCCGATAGGACCAAAAATGTTCCGAAATTTTTAATCCTTCTAGATAATTTAAAATTTTATTAATTATATACAATTATGCATCAGATGTTTTTAGTTCATTGTAAGTTTTACTTAAATTTTAGTTAAAATAACTACATAAAATGTGTACTTTTAAAGGGAAATTTAAACAAAAAAAAACATATATCTAATTTTTATTGAGAATCTACAACTGTTAAAAAAATACCAAAAGAACAAAATATGTAAACACAAAACTCAATTTTATTTTAAAAAATATAAAAAGGGATTATTACCACATGTCGAAATCAGAAAAGAGCCGATATTGCATGCGTTATAATCGTCCTGTAAAGAATAGATAACGTTAGTATAGTTGTATGTTCCCCATGTGAAGGCAAGTTGCTCTTAAAGAATACCTTCTCCTGCTAGTCGTAATTGGAGCGGCTGTATGCTGACCATTACTCAAGTCGTATCTTGTCCCTGTGTGATAATAAGTACTCTCAACTATCATACGACACCCACCCCTATCCGTCATAAACATCGTGAGAGCTAAACCTATACCCGCGGAGAAAACCTTGACGAATATAAAAACCAGTGAAGGAAATCACTGAAAAGAAACGAATAAGCATAGGGCAGGCAGCTATGCATTATCCTAATATGCCGCCTTCCCGACCTCAAGGTGTAACTCTATCGTGCCAAAGGGCTGCATGACCCAGAGGTAACATATAGGGCTAAAAGCGATGCCCTAGTGAGATAGCGAACCCTAGGGGAAAATAGCCTTGGCGGGGTACACCAAGAGTACATGACCCAACTCGTGGGAAGAAAAATGAGAAGGAAAAAGAAAAATAAATAAGAGAGAAGAGGGAGCAGCAGGGATGAAGGAGAAAGTAGAAAAGGAGAAGAGAAAGAAAGGGACGAAATTAAAGAGAAGAAAAGCTAAAGGAGAGAAATAGAAGAAATTAGAGCTAGAAAAAGTGCAAGCAGAAGCAATGGGAAGGAAACAGCAAACTAAAAGAAAGTAAGAAATAAAGGGAGGAGAAAAAGAGGGACAGCCACTCAACTACAAAGCCAAATTAATGTTGAAGCGTCTCCAGGACAGCGTAAGCTATCCATAAAGAGGGAGTTCAGAGGAAAATAAGAAGGAAGAAAAGGCTCCAAAGAAGTCTGTGTGCATCACATATAGAGGCGTGCAGATCAACATGGAACCCTCGAAAATTAAGAAGATTGCGACAATGAGGGGGTTCAAGCGGATCTAGAGAACCCAGAAGCCATTAAAAAAAGGGTAGAGGCTATCGCGGAGAAAATGGCAACATGCGAGTACGAGAAGGAAACAATAGAGTCTCTAAATGAAGATTGGCCGGAGGAGGTCTTCCCTAGGACTACAGTGAAAGAAGGAGACATCTCGGAAATAATAGGAGAACTAGGTGTGTCTTTGTCACCAAGAACGATGAGGACAACAAAGCTATAGAAAAGACCAGAGCTATACAATGTTTCCGCAGCCACCAGATGCTCCAGCGAACGGTGGACGAGGAGGGCGGCCTGAAAACTATGAAAGTCACGATGTCTGCTCACAAAGATGACACGTGGATCCACAAGAAGAAGATCAAACTTCTCCCAAACAAAAAGAAATAACATGCGCTGGTGAAGTTCCTGAAAGAAGAGCGGGCTGCATGAGCAAGGGATGTGACGATCACGCTACTAATTAAAAAATAACCAAAAGTTTGGCCAACATCAACATCAAGCCCAAAGAACAAAATGGAGTGGTAATTATAAGCAAAAGCAAAAAAAATCTTTTGTAGATCTAAGTAAAAAATAAACTGACAGGAAGAAAAGACATTGACATAAAAAGGATCAGACGGACTAGAGACCAAGGAATAGCACTGGAGCTGGGCGGAGGACGGGAAATGGCGGAGGAAGTGAAGAAACTCCTCTCTGATAATATATGCATGTCGAGAGCGATGGCAACAGAAGAATCTTGGTACAGGAAATTTCACCCAATACAACGGAGGAGGAGATCCAAAAGGCCACAGAGGAACCAGCTGGCAAAAACAGCTGGTCTTTGACATCATAAAAATTTGGACCGAGACAAGAGGCGAAGTAAGAGGGATGATTAGTGCCGTGATGGATGCGGATGAAGACGCTGCCAAAAATATCCTGAAAATTAAAGAATAAAGGTAGACTACAGATCCTGCCGAGCATCGAGGGTAGAAATGCCGAGATGCCTGAGATGTCTTGCCTTTAAACATAAACAATGGCACTGTAAGGCGCAGAATAGAAAATGATAGGGCAAAGTTTCCGATGTGGCAAAGAGGGTCACATAACGCTGGAATGCAAGGAAGAGACAACCAGATGTCTCAATTGTGATGTAACTGGGCATGTGTCGAACTCAATAATATGCTTAAATTACAACCGACTGGTTGAAAGTAGCAATCACTGAAAACTAGTCCCAAGAACCGCATGAATTTCTTCTCCTACTAGTTTTTTCCTTAAGGTATGTCGAGTATTTGAGTTACCTTCACTGACAGTCAGACTAATTCTAAGAAAAGTTTTTGGATAACATTTGACACGTTTTCTCTTGTTGTTACTTCAATGTATAGTTGCTAATTTAAATTAAAATGATAGCTGGAATGATGTGTCCATCTATTAAGAACCAGTGGCTCATATAGACCAGATCTTATACTAGTTAATTAAGTAATTAGACAAACAACAATAACTGATATGGCGATACGTAAAACAATAATCTGGGCATTAAATACAAAGATCGCTGTGTACAAAGATCTAAAAATACAAATAAGGAAGCAATGGAGAAGAGAAAGTACCCAGAGGATATCTATGATTATCTCTACCACCGAAGTTATTCCAAAAAACCTCCTAGAAAACATAAAAAACTTGCTCTAATTAAACATCTCTATAAGACTGTGCACTGTGCAGAAAGCTGTACTACTTCAGAGAGACTGAAGCATATAAAGTCACGTAGGGCTCGATAACACGCAAAGAACCGACCAGATTCAATCTTTTTGATACCGTATATATCTGGGATGGGTGATTTTGTATCGTATAGGATGTGGAAGTCATATGATTTAATTGTGATAATTATTTTGAAAAGAGACTCGCCTATTTCATAAATTATAATAGACCTGCCACTAATACTAATATGAGTAATTAATGCAACGAGAATTATAAAAGAAATCTAAATAAAATATAAAATGTATATCTATTTTTTAACAGGTAAATTTAAAAGTTACAAAAAGATATTACGTATTAAGTTTTCGTTTAACAGTTCCAACAAACTACATAATAAAAAATTCATAAATTACTTTAAAAAACTATATCTCCGCTACTGACAAGATACGAAGTTTCTTCTTTCCACCGAGTGATGGACAGATTTGGAGTAGGCTTGTATGTTAATTCTGGGAGTTGTGTGAGTTGTTCAACAGGTCGGTAATTATTTGATAAAGGGTGGGAGAGAAAGGATATCATCTTCCATCGGTTTCAAAATGACGCGGCACTGTCTGCGGCTAAAGTAGAATTTTTGAATCCGCTTCGATGGCAAAATTTAAAATTTTAATGGGAAAAATTTTACAAACGCATAAAGGATTGTTAAAAGAAACAATAGAGGGTGTTTTTATGAATTTAAAGTAGGGCAGCAAAGCGAATCATCGCAGCTATTTGGAATGCTGATGTGCTGGAAATCGTTCCTGTGAATTTTTTGATCGGCATTGATGAAGACTGCAGCTATTAGGAACGACATAATAATGATAATTTTATATAGTAGTATACTATACACTTAATATGGTAACTATTTTGGTAATTAATATAGTAACTAAATATCAAACGAGATCAATCATGTTCTAACTTAACGAAGTATATTTGACAATATGGAAAAAATTAGTAACAAGTACAATAAACAACTCAAATTTCAGGTCATAAAAGAAATGTAAAAATATGATACCTTTACAGCTAGTTTCATGGTTGTATGGCATTACTAATTTCAGTATAAATTTGCAATATATTCACAACAGGTTGGAAATTGTTACACAATTATGACAATCTCAAACGAAATAATTTCCAACAAATAGCTGCAAGTCTAAAGTCAAAGCACTTTTTGTTTAATAGTCAGCATAGCCAACTGACCGGACTATTTTGAAATCTGTATTTACAGATCTACAATCACAGTTCGAGTTAGAATAGTAGTTTTTTGTGTAATTACCTTAATTTTGTTTTATTTTTTGTTTTTTTTATATCTTTTTTATACACTACCGAGCATAAAATTAGGGTCACCCCGTAATTTGAATTTATTTTAGAAATTATTATTCTGTTTTAACTATTTTCGGTTGTAACATAGTTTACTAACGGATTGCATAAAGAAAACAACGTTTTTGTCGTTTAAAGTTTATTAAAAATAATGGAAATGAAGAATTTTCCTTTGATATACTAAATATTGAAAAGGGACAATTTTAATTTGATGTGCGTTTTGTTGAAAAAAAGAAATTTTAAGAACTTCAGTAGCGAGTATTCCCTCCTCTGGCAGTGATAACAGCTTGCAAACGACGAGGCATACTTTGGATCAGATTTTGGATCACATTCTGCGGAAGATTATTCCATTCTTGCACCAATATGTCGCGAAGCTCTCTCGAATTTCTGGGGGCCGGCACATGACTCCGTAAACGTCTCTTCATCTCATCCCAAACATGTTCTATGGGATTGATATCTGGACTGCGAGCAGGCCAAACAAATCGTGTGATTTGAACCTCGTCAAGATACTCAGTAACTATCCTAGCAGTGTGGGGCCGTGCATTATCATGCATAAATGTTGCGTCGTCTCCAAGAATAACCATAAACGGTAAAACATGGTCTTCCAGAATCTGTGTCAGGTACCTATGCGCTGTCAATGTCCCATTCTCGATAAAGACTAACTCCGTGCAAGCATCAAACGATATGCCTCCCCATGCCATAACTGACCCTCCACCAAATGGAAGACGCTCGGCAACACATGCTTGAGCATATCTCTCGCCTGGACGTCACCACACTCTTACACGTTTGTCTGAGCCCATAAGACAAAATCTCGATTCATCGGAAAACAATACACGACTCCAATCCTGCATTGTCCAAGCCAAGTGTTCTCGTGCAAAATTCAATCTGGCAATTCGGTGTTCACGGGAAAGCGGCGGTCCAGTTACTCTAGTTGGAGAAGATAAACCAGCAGCATGAAGTCGTCTCCTAACTGTCCATTCACTTATGTTTACATTTCTCACTTCTTGCAGATGATTTCGAAGACAAACTGCCGTGACCGTTCGGTTTCTCAAAGCACTAGAAACAACAAAGTGGTCATCTCTAGCAGTTGTAATCCTGCCTCGACCTGAACCAGGTCTTCGAGTAAGCAGACCGGTCTCTTCGTACCGTTGCCATACTCGTTGCACACTCGAGAGACTTACACCAACGTTTCTCGCAGTTTCGCGCTGATCGTGGCCATCTTCTAACGCCGCCACAATTCTTGCCGCCACAACAGAATTTATGCTCATTGCAATACACTGACAGGGATAACAATACACAAACAATTTACAATTGACGTTAAAACCATAGAAACAACAACTGTGCTGATAACGGTTTTTAGGAATTAGGCTAAGGGGCCCTTTTTATCTCAAACGCTTGTCGAAACAACAACGACAACAATTTTTTTTTCAAGAAATACATTAGTAAACTATGTTACAACCGAAAATAGTTAAAACAGAATAATAATTTCTAAAAAAAATTCCAATTACGGGGTGACCCTAATTTTATGCTCGGTAGTGTATTATATGGTTTATTACAATATGTTCTAGTTCGCAGATTACTTACAAGTTTCGTCTTAATACATTTACTATTTTTTCTAAAAATACAATTGCAGATTTCTACGTTTTCGAAAAAAGTTAATTCAGTTAGTGAATTAGGAAGGAGATATTTAATTTTCGCAAGTCTTCGTAAAAAATGCAATATTTTACTATTGTTTTTCACATTTTAATAGGTTATTTGTTAAATCTCCATATTTTCCACAGGTACAGCTTGAAATGTCTGATAGTTTTATTTTGTAGATTTTTAAAGATGTTAGAGCATGGTTTGACCTTATTCTCTTAATAGTTTTTATAAAATTCTCTTGGATCTTTTTTAAGTAGTTTGAGTTACCACCATTTAAAGGATGACTCTTTCAGATTCCATATAATTTACTTGTCATTTTAATCTGAGCCGATGTTTCCTATAATCATCTACACGTTTGATCAAAAAACTAACTTACTTGATGAATTGTAGTTTATGCTTAGTAATTTTGTGTTGTGTTACTTTGAATCAAAACAACTAATGCAAAAAAATATTGTTTATTATAGAGCGTTCCACAAAATAACTGTTTTATGCAAATTTGCAACATTTGTAAAATTTGCCGTTTTCTGTGTAGCACAGGTAATGCAACAAACATTATAATGGGCATGTTTTAGGCAATGTAGACCTCTATGAATTTGTCGGTGGTCTTCTCAGTCGCTTTTTAAATGTTGATGTTGATACTTCCTCAGTGAAGGCGGCCCAGGTAACTGCATTTTTACGAGAGGGCTACAGTCAGAGAACTGTCGCCGGTTGTCTACCTATGACTACTTTGCGAAATCCTAGAGGAATGTACAAGGTGTCACTTAGTGGACAGTTAGGAGAAGATTTACGGCTGCCATTTTGACTCCCACATGAGCTAACATAGGGCCCGAATTAAACTTACGTCAGAAATAAGCTCGATTTCAGTTTGCTCGAGTACACGTCCATGGTACCTTGGTCAATGGAGCAGAGTTTTATTATCTGATAAGAGTTGAATGTCCTTGTATAACAATGACAGAAGATGTCGCGTCTATTGTAGGCCGAAACTGTCGAAACAGTGAGCTATGGAGGTAGTTCGTGTATGTTTCGAGGTGGTTTATCTTTAGAAGGAAAAACAGAGCTTGTGTTCGTGCCCGGTGGTGGTCGCAAAAGGGGTTCGACAGCGGATCATTACATTACGGATATTCTCCAAGACCATGTTTTGGATATGGTTCATGCTAACGCATGATAACGTTCGATGTCACACAGCGCGGATTACGAACGATTACCTGGTGAACACCAATATAACAGCAATGGACTGGCCTCCATTGAGTCCGGATATGTATCAAATCGAGCACCTATGGGATGACTTAAACGCACGGTTCGCGTCCGTAATCGAGCACCAGCGACAGTAGCGGAGCTAAAAACTGCATTAGATGAAGAGTGGGAAACAATTCCTCAGGAATCATTAAGAAACTTAATAAGGACCTTACGAGATCGCATGGAAAGTGTAATACAAGTCAGGGGAGGAAATACTCAGTATTATTTATGATTTTTTACGGTTAATTTACTTTTATAGTCATTACATAACGACTTTCATTCATGTTTTCTCGCATGCAATATTAAATTGCCTTTGTTATGTTTTTTACTTACTAATTTTATAAATATTGGTGTCATTGCAATAAAAATTTTTTCTCTTCACGATATTTTACTTGTAATTTTACATTATATGTGGATATACACTGGCCAAACAGCGTAAACACGGCATCTTCTATTATGTTACCCTTTATAACGGATACGCTTTTGATACAAGCAATAATAACTTCTCCGAGCTTTGAAACCTCTATATCAAGATTAGTTAATTGCTTGGATTGATTTTCTTTCCTATTCCTATTAAATCTAGTCTTTTTACTGCACTTTTACCATCTGTAAATATTACACAGTCTTTTATTTTCTATGTCAAAAGGTGAGAAAGAACAAACTTTATTGCCAGCATTTCCGCTGTGTAGATGGTAGCTTCATCAGGTAGCCTATATTTATACCTTATACTGTCCAGAATTCTGCGGGAATACTGCATATGCAATGTTATTTCTTTATTTTTGAACCCTCAGTAAACATGTAATAATAAAGATATAAGATTAAATGCTCGAATAAATTAACTTTAATCAAATGAAAGACAGATATCGAGCACAATTTATTAATTACGTTTTTTTAACTGAAGAAAATTAATAAACTTCGATAAAAAAACTCGAAGTTGATGGTTGATAAAAGTTTTTTTATATAATATAACGTTTTAGACCTACTTCGTCAAATTTTGGCCTATTCAACAATCTATTGAGAATGTCATAAACATAAAATTATACATAAACACTACACGACACAAGGACAAACAGTTTAAAATTTTAAAAAACGGTGAAGCTACATATTGGTTGGCATCAGAGGGAGAATGGCTCCTGGTCCTAACGGAAATGTTAAGGTGACATGTGACATATGACAACTATGACAGGGAGAATAGGGTGTCGTGGAGGATAAAAACGGCTTACTTATAATGGGGGAAAGCCGAAGAATAAGAAGAAATACTTAGTTGGATAAGCTCTTATCACATAGAAATATTCTTGTATCCTATTCAGAACTTTGAGCTTCCATTTAAAAAAATATAGCACAACTTTTCTCAAACAAGTTAATGTTAACAATGACTATGTTTAAAGAAATTACTTGCTAGCCTTATTATTTTTATAGCAAATCGATAAGATCTACTATGCAATTAACTATTTTGTCTTTACCTAAGTTTGAAATTTAAAATTACATGAAGAACAAGAGTAGATAAAAAGGAATATTTTTATATAATAAAGAAAATAAAGATGCATGGTGCACGTTATTTGTGTATGAGGTCTCATGTACGCGTTGCAACATGCCATTACCGGCCAGTTTATTCTCCGAAATTATGTAAACACCGTCCTATGCAAACACCATGTGTAATATACCCCGACGTGGCAATGCAGGATTCACATCAAAGGATTAAGTGTTTCTGTAGCAAGGAGAGTACGAAGACGCTAGATACAGGATGACGATCTTAAAGGGATTATGTTTATTGAGGACAGTTAGGTTGAGCGGAGGATCCCTGCCATGAAATATACATCAAACACGTTGATCTAAGGATCTATTTCGAAACAGTCTGCTCCCCATCTAGATCAAATTAAGGAAAAGCGTAAAATCTTAATTACAACGCGTAGGATACTTGAGTTACGTGTACGCATTTCTGACCCTGCTTTGAGTTTTCAATGGGTAAAACAACGGACGGACGGACAAAAGGGCGTTTATATTGTATACTATTAAAACAGGCTTGGCAAGAACTTGACGTAATATTAATGTGTAATTAATATTTATACCCCACAATAAACTATCGCCACTGTACTTTTTCTACCAAGTATTTTTACGTAATAATTAACTATTTAGCTTATCTTGTCCCTGGTAAAGTAATAAATTCTAAGATTAAAGTTATTTGTAACTTCGTAGAGCATGGATCGAATATTAATTTCAGTAATGAAATTATGAGATTTATGAAAATAGCATCTGCAAGAATAATTTGATTAATAAAATACGATTGATAAAATCAGGTTAGTAGTATTGTTCTGAAGCTATTTTCTTGTGGCATTTTAAAGTAATTACTAATTAAATGGGAATAAGCCACAATTAAAGGTTAAAGTACATTTATTGACGTTTCAATTTCCACTTCGGAAATCGTTCTCAAAATACAAACATTAGTAAATTGTATCATGTTTTGTTCTAATAGAATATTAAATTTATTTAAATGTACCGTAGATTGGGGATACTTTGAACTTGGGGGTTATTTTGATCAAAACTTTAAAAATTAATTATATGCCTCAGGCGTGTTCGCTTAGCCACTGCCGATAACCGAATTTTGCTTAGTCGGCAGCAATGTTACTGTTATTTAGTATTTATGACCATTCGATACCGATACACACGCGTGTGCTAGAAGTACAAGCATTTTTTTGGAGTATTGAGTTTAACATTTAACAAATTTTGTTAAGTGAAAAACTTCGTACATATCACGGTAAGTATATTGTTTATACAACGTATTCTTTCATGTAGTGATTAGAAGTACTTTGATCATGAATCTCACTGAAAATAACGTAAGCAGGTTATGGGAGTGATTAAGAGTACGGCGTGAAATTACTGGGGGAAACATTGATCAATACAATGGGCAACATTGATCGTGTGATCAATGTTACCCCAGACGATCCGTATAATCGTTTTTTCGAACAGATGAAAATATTAATCAAATAAATATTATTTAAACGTATTCTTTCTTGCAGGAAAATGCCCCGTAAGCATAAAAGATTACTTGGCAGCAGAAGTTACGCTGATTACCCTCCAGCAAATCTCCAGAAAGAGCCATTGAACGGGTAGTTGAAGGTACACTATCTATTAGAGAAGCATCAAGACAATATAAAATTCCCTTTGGTACCCTGTATAACAGATATAAAGGAAAACATATTGGCACCCCCGGACGTCCTACTATTTTCACCAAAGGAGAGGAGGTAGCAATTTTAAAAGCAGCCGCTAAATATGCTGACTGGGGCTTTCCTTTATCTATTCAGGACCTACGAATGATGGCAAAATGGTATTTGGATCAACAAGGAAAAGACGTGGCTATATTTCAAAATAATCTGCCTGGTATTGACTGGGCATACAGCCTACTTAATAGGCATAAGGATTCGTTTGGGCAACGACTAGCAACAAATATTAAACGTGCTAGAGCTGCTGTTTCAAGAGTTACACTAGAAGAGTTTTATAATAACTTGGAGCCAGTAATTAAAGATTTGCTCAGTTCCAACATTTTCAACTATGACGAATCTAATTTGTCAGACGATCCAGGGAAAAAACGTTGCATATACAAAAGAGGCATTAAGTACCCCGAAAAAGTGATGAATCACTCCAAAAGTTGTACCACTATTATGGTATGTGCTGCTGCAGACGGAACTCTTCTCCCTCCCTACGTCATTTATAAAAGCATTCACCTGTATGATACGTGGAAGGAAAATGGACCGCGTGGTTTACCTTGCTGCGATAAACCATGCTGCAACCAAGGGACGAGGTATAATCGTACTCAAAGTGGATGGATAGATGGCGTAACTTTTAGAGACTGATTCACAACTTGCTTTTTACCCCATGCACGACGTTTAGAAGGAAGAAAAGCTTTGATAGGAGATAATTTGTCGTCACACATGGATGTTGAAGTTCTTAAGATGTGTGCTGAACATGAAATTGACTTCATATGTTTAGTTCCAAATTTTACCCATTTGTGACAACCACTGGACGTGGGCTTTCTCAGGCCAATGAAACAGGCTTGGAGGACGACGTTAACGGATTGGAAATTACAAAATTTGCGACTAAGTACAGTTCCAAAAGATATGTTTTCATCTCTTTTAAGGAAAACATTAAAAACTCTTGACGAAGTCACTCCTCGAGTTTCGAAAGGTGGTCCATCCCAACAAACGGATAAAATTGCGTCAGCAGTAAAGCGAAACTTAATTAGCTCCTTTCGTTCTACTGGTATTTATCCGTTTTGCCCGGGTGAAGTTTATAAGAAATTGCCAACAGATGACGCTCCACAAGATCCCACGGACGCCGTTTAAAATGCATTAACTGCACTTCTAAAGGAGCAAAGATTTGGAGGACCAGAGAGACCAAAAACAAGAAAAAAGAAACTAGATATAGCTCCCGGAGCTAGTGTGTCAATAGTAGTTCAGATAAAGAAAGCCACATATCACAGTCAGATGAATCCGAGTCCGAAAATGAATCAGACTTGTTAGAAAATGAAGAAAACTACAAAGTGCAGTCTGAAGTAGATAAGGTTCAAGCAGGTAGATATATTTTAGCAAAATTCTTATCTCAGAGAGGAAAAAAAACTTCTATCTATGTCTGTAAAATTTTGGAGGTAGAGCCGGAAGTAATAGTCATAGGCTATAAATCCATAAAACCCAGCAAGACAGAATTTAAGATGATTGATGCCGACATATCCCAAATTAGTAAGGAGGATATAGTTGAATTTTTACCAAATCCCGCATCTATAGAGTGTTTAGATGGAAGCATCAAATGCATTTTTAAAAAAGACATTAAAGTAGTTGAAGTTTAGTTTAATTTGAAACACGTTAACATACCTTATTTTTCTGTAAAATTCGTAGTTTTTAAGTTGTTGAAGTGCAGTTTCATTTCATTATCATCAAATACATTATTTTCAGTAAGTTTCATAATTTTTTTTTACCCTAAAAAGTCATAATAAAATAAGATTTGTCAAAATATGTTTTCAAAGTGAATAACATTGGGGATACTTTCATATTAAACTAAAATTACATGTGTGATCAAAATATCCCTATCTACAGTATATCTTTGATCAGGTCCTTTAAATTTTTTTGTTTGCAAAGTATCAAACATTTAGTGTTAATATTTATTGTGTGTCTTGATTAATGAAACCCGATTATTACTGATTTTTTTAGTCGATTTTAACTCTTAGATACAAGTTTTGTTTAACATTAAAATTTAAAAATGATCAATGTATCCCCATTCTACGGTATATCTCTTTGTTTATTATATGAATTTTCATATACTATATGTAAACTAAAAATAATTTGATCAAAATCAGAATTTGATATTACATTGAAAAGCAAATCTTCAATACTTACAATATCTTGTCCAACAAAAAATAAATTAGATCTATGATATTGTAACCTTTCGCGGATCATGGATAAGCTGACTCTATGTAGAATGTTTTTAAACCTTATTATTAAGCATATTCAATCAGAAGGTTGGAAAGCATTCTACATAGAGCCAGCTTGTCCATGATCCGCGAAAGGTTACAATATCATAGATCTAATTTATTTTTTGTTGGACAAGATATTGTAAGTATTGAAGATTTGCTTTTCAATGTAATATCAAATTCTGATTTTGATCAAATTATTTTTAGTTTATTATAGTATATGAAAATTCATATAATAAACAAAGAGATATACATTTAAATAAATTTAATATTCTATTAGAACAAAACAGTATACAATTTACTAATGTTTGTATTTTGAGAACGATTTTCGATGTGGAAATTGAAACGTCAATAAACGTACTTTAACCTTTAATTGTGGCTTATTCCCATTTAAATAGTAATTACAGGTTAGTATTGATGCAATTATTGTAGAACACAACATTGTAGACACAAAGTTTTTAGTCTACTATTAAGCTAACAATTAGTTAAACAGTGTCTAAAATCTAACAAATGGTTAGAGCGTTACTTTTCAAGAATTAAATACCTACTCATACTAAAGGGTGTTTTTTTAGGGATAGAAATGTAAGTTGTTAGCACTTTTTAAACTGAAGGTCATTTTGACAGCTGTCAAGAGATTTATGTTAAGTTGGGTTTGGCATTTTAGCATTAATAGACTTAACGCTCGAACAACGCTTCAAAATTGTACAAATGTGTTTTGAAAATTGTGGTTCTGTTCGAAATACGTATCGCGCATCACGTCAATTTTATGGTCAACATCATAGTCCATCAGAGCAAGTAATTCGATTAACCATGGAACGTTTTTGCACCACGTTTACACTATATGATAATATAAATCCACAGATACGTCGTACAGTGCGTACAAAAGAACTTGCTGCAGCTGTAGAAAAGAATCAAGGCAAGGCGTAGATTCGTAGATTCGATGAGTGAGAATTTTGTTTTACCACGAAGCTCACTTTTGGTTAAATAGCTACGTCAACAAACAAAACTGCCCTATTTGTGGTTAAGATAATCCTCAAATGTATGTTAAGAAACCATTACATCGAGAAAAATTATCTGTTTTATGTGCTTTATGGTCTGGTACAATCCTTGGACCGTGCTTCTTCACAAACGATGCTGGCCACAACCGTAGAGTTAATGGTGACCGCTATAGAGCCATGAGTACTGCCTTTTTTCATTCCCCAACTCAACAACCATGATGTGCAGGAGCTGTCGTTTCAATAAGATGGAGCAACATGTAACACAGCTCGTGCCACAATTGATTTATTGAAGGAAACGTTTGGTAAACGCATAGTTTCACGTTTCGGACCGTGAATTGGTCTCCCAGATTGTACGACTAAACACTGCTAGACTATTTTATGTGGGGATATGTGAAGGTGCCAATCTACGCCGATAAATATGAAACGATTGACCACTTGGAGGACAACATTCGCTGCGTTATTGCCGATATACGGTGACAAATATTGAAAAAATAATACGGTGACAAATACGGTGACAAATATTTCGGAGTTTATATATCTTGGAACACAACTAAATAACAGCAACCTAGTAAGCGTAGAAATTAAGAGAAGAATATACCTAGCGAACAGAGCTTACTTTGGACTAAAGCAGCTCTTAACATCACACATAATTAACAGAAAACTCAAGATACTTATACCTATATGAAACTCTTATTAAACCTGTCCTGACATACGCGTCAGAGACACGGACTATGGTAAAAAGCGACGAAGAACTGTTAGGCTGCTTTTAAAGAAGAATACTTAAGCACATATACGGAAGAGTACAAGAAAGTGGGATATGGCGCAGGCGTTACAATTTTGAGTTGTATCAATGCTATGAAAAATGCAACATCGTCTATTAAAATTAATAAAGTAAGGTGGCTAGGTCACCTTGAAAGAATGAACACTGGAGACCCCCAAAGACAGGTATTATATCAAGAGCCAATAGGAACCAGGAAGAGAGGCAGGTCAAGCTCTAGATTTAAAACTCAAATCGAAGATGACTTGAGGAATCTAGGGCTCAGAAATTGGAAAGCCAGGGCGAAAGATAGGGGGGAATGGAGGCTAATTTTTGAACAGGCCAAGACCCACACAGGGTTGTAGAGCCAAAGATGATGATGATGAATATATTTGGATTTGTCGAATCAGTCAGATGTCGGGCCTAACTTAACAATTTGTATATACTAGAATGTAGGTGAAACGAAAATAAAACGTATTTTCTTAAATGTGTTATGTTTATCTTTGGAGAAAACTTTAAAAATATGTTTTTACCATCATGCCGGTCCGAATGTCGTAACAACCTAGTTCCCAACATTGTAATAGTAATGCATTATTGTAAAATAAATGGAACAAATGATATTATACACTTATTATAAATGTTACACCCTGTATATTTTTATTGCAAGCTACACAATAAATTTGTAGTATACTTTTATCAACGAAGCTGTTTTATTTTTGGGGATTTATCGGCGCTAAAAGTAAATCCCCGACCGATTCATTACATTGTCTAACTGAAAGGCACAACTCTGGCTCAGCACACAATTTACAGGTGTTTTATGACTCAGTTTATCGCGTATAAACTTGGAGGGTGTACTTCACTGAATACCTAATGCAAACTATAAATTCGACAGGGTATTAAGTGAAAGATAAGGTTTTGAGTGAATAACAAAGCCGTTATTCTGGTTATCACTATAATATCGAGTTGAAGATTTGATGTTATGGTTAAACCATATACTCCACTGCATGAAATATTAGAAATATAAAGGCGTAATATTACCCCAAAAAGAAAATAAAATAGATGGAAAAAATATTAAGAGCGTCTTGGTCTTTTAAGGGGGAAATAGTTAACAAAAAATACGTATCAAGGTACATTTTTGCAATTTTTTTTTGGTACTTTTGCAATAAAGGCCGTAAGTAACATGTAAGAACTTGATAATAAGGTTTAATAGATCGGTTTGTTAGTTAACGGATTACTGTTAAATGTTTTTAAATATTTATCCCAGATGTCAAGAGCTTAAACACTATTGCTGTCCATGGTATGCTTCTACCTTTAGTTATCAAGGAAATTACCTGAAATTTACCTAGAACCTACAAAGAAAAACCTACAAACCTTTTTTTTAGGTTATATTTTGATTTAGCGATAACCTACAACATAGTAGCGACCTAAAATAAAAAAAGTTTATTTACCAGATAACTTTTTATTTATTCAGCACTTTATTTGGCAAATACATATTTTATATATGTCAGATAATTTTAATTTATTTTATCTGTCAGTTTATCTGTTCACATTTCTTTTCTAGGTGACGCTAGAATTTTAAATCTAAACTAACATAAAACTTTAAATTATTTTGTACTAAATTCTACCTTAAAAATATTATTATTAATATGTATTAAGTATATTAATATATAATTAATATTTTTTGTATTATTAATTAAACATATCGTTTCAAAAACAAAATATGATTGACTCATAGGTTGAAATGTCAGTAGTTCAGGTTTCTTTGTTCAGGTGGCGTCAGGATTTTAAATCTAAACTGACATAAAGCTTTAAATTAGTTTGTATTAAATTCTGCCTTAAAAATATTAATAAAATTAATTATTAATTATATTATTATATAAATTAATATATAAACGTATTGTTTCAAGAACAAAATATGATTGAAATGTCAAACAGTTGTAGTTCAGATTTCTTTCCTAGATGGCGTCGTTAGTTTACTGGACAAACGGTGTGACTTGTCACCATAGCCTTTTATATAGATAGATAATTTCTTTAAGGGATAACTTGTCGATTGAACCTACTTTGACCTTCATTCAATTTTCAACATATTCATGATAAAAAGCAATTTAAAAAAAACTAAATTTTGGAGATATGTCTTCTTTCATTATGTTTTTCAATTCAACAATTTCGATAATTTAAAAATTTTCTAATGACACGTGTCAATTGTTATCTTTGAAAAATCATTTAAAGGGCTGGCAATCGATTTTGCTCACTCTATCTTCTGCTTTACCTCCAGTATAAATTTTCAGGTCCTGACACCTCTACCATAACCAAATTTTTAATGTGTTTTTTGTGAAGTGTGTTTTTTGTACAGTCCTTTGTGAATTTTTTTCATTGTTTAAAAAAAAGAAAAGAAAAAATAAAAAATAGAACGAGCAAATTTTCTACTTACCACATAATCTCTCCTAGTAGAATACTTAATCTTTGACGTAAGTGAATAATTTTTAAATTAAAATTAGTTATTTACATCATTTCTCTCTTGTAGCATAGCTCCGAACGTGTCTTTCTAAGCCGAAAGGGCTCAGCTATGAATTAAAATCTTTTACACACTTCAAAAATACCTCCCTTTTTCATCTTTTGATATAATTAATTAGCATACAAAGTTCGCTTTTCGTAGTAAATGTAATATGTGCTAATTTATTCATTACGTATCTTAGAATATGTAAACTTTATTAATCAAAGATATATTGATCTGTTATTGGTATCTTCTATAACACATCTCGTATATGACTCTATATCCAATTTATCTGAGATTGAAATTCAAAGGCCTCCTTTCGTATTCTGCGGCACAGATCCAGCAATCCGCACAATATTACCGGCCAGATAATGGGCAAAGTTTTGGTGAAACGGTGGTTGCCAACGCTATAAATATTCTGATATTAGTATACGCCTAACGGTTATCCATAATAGTTTGTTATATATAAAGTTCGGCGTTGTAAAGAATTAGGAAACCGATAACTCAGCTGAAGGTCTGATATACTGAAAAAGGCAACGTCTAAAAGAGTAAAGTATACATATAATAAAAGTACTGATAAATAATGGTTGTGTTTCTGAAACATATCTCTGAAGGTTAAAGTATTAGATTGATATAAAGATAAAAAAAAATTTTAAGTCTTTTTAAAATGAGTTAATATTAAAAGAGATTTACATTCTCCAAAAATTTTAACACGGAATTGCAATTTTTGAATATTTGTTTGAATTACATCGAATTTAACACCTAATTTGACAGATAAAATGTCAGTTAGATACATTCTTGGCGAAACTGGAAAAAGTACTTTCCATTTATACTGTTAAATGAAAATTAATTAGGGTAAAGTGGGGCAACTTTGAGTGATAGTGGTAACTTTGCTCTAAATAGATAAAAAGTTAATATGGTCTAGGTAGAATTTTTTTGTATATATTGTCAATGTAGAATTATCCTTGATGAATAGCAGACATGGTTGAAATTCCGTAACCTAGGCACGTGCCTAGGGCCCATAAGTTTTGGGACCCTAAAATTAAGTTTTTAATTTTTATAATTAATTATGCAAGTGGAATGCATTAAAAAATTGTGTAAGAGCAAACGTTGGAGTATTAAATCTATTTGTGATACCAGAGGGTCTGCTCGTTCCGATGCTGTGAAATCCTTGAAGGAATATTATGAAGAAATTAAAAATTAGTTACGTCATTTTTCCTTAAACAAAGAAAAAACCATTAACAAGGTCCCAAGCTGCCCGTTTACATAAAAAACTTGATACATTTGAGTGGGTACTGTTACTTACTATATGAAAAAAGATTTTATAGATAATAAATGCTTCAAACAAGACTCTTCAACAAAAAGATGAATACATAAATACAGCAGTTTTAATATAATGATTCATTGACAGATTTCATAAAACACTATTAAAGATGATTTTGATAATTTGGAAAAGGAAGCAGAAAAATAAGATATTGCAATATTTTAATGATAAACAACGACAAAAAATAGGAAAACTATGTCATGGAGAAATTCCAGAACATGAAATAAGATTCAGTGGCAAAGATCATTTTAAAGTTAATATTTTATTTGATGCATGCGATTCTTTACTGGCCGCATAAAGATCTGAAGGATATTAAACTATTAACAATAAAATCCACAAGGAAACTAAGTTCCTGTAACTGGCTGTATACCATGTATCACAAAAAATTTATTTAAAATCCTTTATAAAAGGTATAATAAATCCTTTATAAAGGTTTTTTAATTATATACTTTTTATAAAGGATTTAAAAAAAAATTTATTAACAATAAATTCAAAACAACTTTCCATGATAGTAGTGATGTTAGTGTCTCTTCAATAGAGGAATTAAAATAATATGACAAGGATTAAACCTAGCAGAACTGAAAAACGAAGTATTAGAATTTAAGACTTATAAGTAAAGAAAATATTATTTAGAATGTGTCCATGTGGTCATTTATTCAGGAAAATATTATTATTGCAACATTCCCAAATTTAAACACAATTCGAATCATTTATTTAACTCTTCCATTAAGTAATGCAAGCAGTGAAAGATTCTTATCAGTAGAATAAAAAATTTTAAGATCCACATTACACCAACAAAAATTTAATAGTTTATCATTACTTTATATAGAAAGAGTTATTAAATATCTAATCAATATGGGTATATTTGTTTAGGTATTATTGTTTATTTTAATAAATTATGTTTATTTAATTTTATTAGTTTGAGACCGAAATACCAAACGCAAAGTATGTGTTATGACTGAAAAATAGGCCTGGAATTACAATGTTGTCTAGGGCCCGCTTTAGCGTTAGTCCACCACTGACTTTGGGTGACTTTAAATCACCATGTAACTCATACGCTTTCCGATTATAAGGTATGACTACAATTAATTAAAGAAACACAGAAGTAATATTAGTCTAAAGAGCCAATATTACTTATACTTCGACTATGATGTCCAATTATCGTACAATTCCTATAATTCATACTTTTACTGCGATCTTCTGGTAACACACACGTTGACAGGTCGGCTCCATGGAATGAAAAATGTGACTCAGATTTATGTCCCGTTACCATCAACAAAAAAAAATAACCGCCCACTACCAGCTATACAAAAAGTTCTCATAAACTTTTCTCGGAGCAGCGTCCCATACTAATTGAAATTGTCGCTACTATACGAACAGTATACGCCCGTTCAAAATGGAACCTGCAAAAAGTAAACTGGTCAGCATGTACAAAAAAAGTCTAAGCCGAGTTCCCCCTAAAACTCTACTATATAAGAAGTTTGTCAGTGCTGTTATAAGCATAGCCAGAAGATATTCAAAAAAATATTTCCCGAGATGGATTCCTGAGTGATGATCCAGGAGATCAGGAGATTACCGATGAACTAATTGACATCTTTAAAAAAGGGCATCGTAAAAAATGACCTGAAACCTTCAAATCTCTGGGCTTTCAGTCTAAAAGTATGGACTGCCATCCTCAAACTAGAAGGCACCACCAAAACCTTAACGTCAAACGATGACTATCATACCAAACGCAGTAGTCTCATATATTGCGTCAATGTCTTAGCAACAAAAAGATATCGAACACTCGGCCAGTGTAAAGGTCAAAGAAAGAACTGAAGTCTGTTAAAACCTTTCTATAGGAACAATGAATAAATACTACTTACCATTCACAAAGGAAAGGAAGATATATCCATCATGATGGGAAAACTAAAATCCAAAAAAACATCTAATTGTGATGGCGTTATTCCAAAGTTTACGACCCACTGTTAAAAATATGCGCAAATATGGCTAGCTCTATTTTTCTCTAGTATTCTAAACACAGGTAGTATCCATAATAAAATGATATAGCAATACTTAAACCTGGAAGACCAGCAAAATCCCCAACATGCTATCATGCTATTTCCCTATCAGTATTTTATTTAAGCTTTTTAAGAAACTGTTATTTAAAAGCATTGCTCCTCATCCACTTATAAGAATACCCATAGAACAAGCAAAGTCCCTTTTCAACTACAGCTGTATCGATCAAGTCCTTGAACATCTACAAAATTCTAGATGAAGTTCTGTATTTAAGGATCGTCTCTCTTATAGATAACATGTTTTTGAACAAAAATGTTCCAAGTGATTATCAGAAATTCGACAATTGGAGTAAGGATATTAATTAATGGACTCCACTAGAGTTCTGTCATGGCTCCTATTTTATTTAGATATATTCAGCACAGACAGGTAAGCTCAGCACACAATCCAAAAAGTTCTGATGCCTAAACCACTTAGCAATAGCCCCTAAAACCAAAACTTTGAAGAAATCAAACAACTCTAGTAACTGTTTTTAGAACCCTTGGAAACTATTTGCGAAAATTTCTTATCCAACGTCTTACTATATACAACGTCTCTAATATATTTCTGAAGTGTCACATTAGATATAGCGTTGACATTTAAAAAACATCCAACAAATCTGGATGCTAAAATTGAAATCCGAAACAATCCTCCAGTAAATATGTACCATAACTTGGGGATTGTATTTAACTGGGACCCTATAACACAAATCACCAACTTTTGTTATCTGGGTGCCAAATTAGATGAACAGTGTCTAATTTCTACCCCATCGTCTAATTTAATGGACTGCTTTGTCCCTCCAATACACATGGTTTCAGTTTTCTTAATGTTGACTTCGAGACCCCATTTGTTATATTCTTCTATTAGCTTCCGAGTCATGTAACTCTAGTCGTCATGATCCTGAGCAATCAGTATTTGGTCATCAGCGAAACATAAGGTGTACAGTGTAGTCTCGTCATTGAGAGGGATTTCCATGCCATTACATTTTCTTTTCTTGTTCCAGATTAATTTTGAAAAGGGTAGGCGAAATACAGCAACCCTGCTTTAGTCCTTTCATGACCTTAAATCCCATGTTTATACGATTTGTTTGGCCTATATAAGATGGGGGGCAGTCTGCACAAGAAATTTCATGAGCTCCGTTTGGACTGTTGTCTTTGATTGATCGGATAAGAGATTAAAGTTTTTGTTGGGAGTTAAATAGTGTCTTTATTAATCTTGATTGCCGCGGCAACCCCCGCGCCAATCCCCAGGCCATCCCATACTACAACCTAAAACCAAACCACGTCACCATCGGCGGTATAAATGAACCGTTTGCTGTTCCCAGTAGCAGTAATGCATTAATTAGTGATCAGTGTAGTAGTGCCTGGGGTCTCGGCAGACTGAGACCTCGGAAGCCCTGAAGAAGACATCAGAGAGTATGTCGAAAATTTGGAGCAGTGAGTTTAATATTAATTCTTGTAATAGTACTGATCTTAGCTTTGGGTTTAATTGTGCTATAATATAATCAAATAATATTGTAGGACGATGTAAGATACAACATAACGTTTATTACTTAAAAAACTACAAAACACAAAAGAAAGAAATAATTCATTTAATAACGAAATTATAATAAAAACTCAGCAACTGTATTTATATTTAATATTAGTTCCAAACGTTTTCTATTGAAATTTCAACATCAATAAAAAAATGATATTTAATTTTTGCGGTGGCTCTTTTTACAGTTCTTTTAGAATTAGTATCATGGACCATAAGACAAATTTGTTTGTTGAAGCACCGCTGAAACATATTTTTTGAATTTCCAAAAATAGCAAGCTGATAGGCTTCAATATTTTCAGCTTGTATTTTTAAATCGTTTATACGGCCACTCTTTTCCAATTTTTCGACCGCCAATAAAAAACTTTCAAAATAATTGCATAAAATGGACAAAAAATACTGTAAAACTCATTGATCTAGTTAATTAATCAAACACAACTAGTCAGAATGTTTTTTACGCAAATCAGTCATGCTTTCTGGAATAAATTCCAGTCACTAGCGGTTTATTACATTTGTATTGATTAAAATTTAGTACCAATTTCTAATTTATCTCTTTTTTAAATAAAAATTTTGACAAACTCAAAAAATCGCTTTCAATTTTCTTTCTTTTCTTTATTACGGTGTCTATTCGTCCCGGATATCGGCGGTCAATAGGGCTGTACTTAATTTGCTGGCAGCTATTCGAAATATTGTGGTTGTATGTATGCAACCATTTTCTCATGTTTTAAAACCAAGGAATTTTTCTTCTTCCTACTCCTTTTTTCCATATTTTTGCTTATTTCTCATATTGCTCATATATTCTAATTTGCGCTCTTGTATGAATATTGTATGAATGATCTCGCATTTTTTCGATCTTCTTAAAGATGATTTATAACGAGTCCAACTTCTACTCCCTATAAAGAGGTAGATAAAACCTAACATCTCAGGATAACGAATTAAGTTCTGGTCTATTAAGAATTTTTTGCTGCCTACATTGCTGTCTATACTGCTACCAAGTTATGTGTATCAACCCTGTCGAGCGTCTGGTAGTTAACAGCTTTGAATCAGAACTTGTACTTGTCCTTGTACAGCTAAAAGAGGCACTCTTATATCTAAAACATCGCAGAATACTAATTATGTGCATAAAAGTGACTAACTAAGTAGTTTATCAGACTAATTATTCGGTATTAAAATTTTATCAGTTACTCCAGTTTATTGGGTCGTATACTAATCATAAGTCCTGTTTGGCATTCCGTATTCCGTAAAAAAATTTATTTATGCATAACTATTAAAAAAGGTACTTGTTAAGCATTTGGATGGCTTGTTGTAATGTTTCTTTATCTTTTTCTTCGTCTTTTTCCTCTTTATAAGCAATTCTGCTTGTTCATTGACGGATTAATATCTCTATTAAAGGTTGTCACTCCATCTTTTGGGCGGTCGTCCAATACTTCTTTTGCCGATTGGTGACTTATCTCTAGTTATTTTGACGACACGGGTCTTCTTCATTCTGCTTATGTGATTATTCCATTTTTTTTTTTATTTTGTGTCCAATTATTTATACACTGTACGTTAATATTTCTTCAAATATCTTCACTTACCGTTCGATCTCTCAGCTTATTTCTTGTAATTCTTCTTAGTACTCTCATCTCCGCCGTTTCCAGTAGCCTTTGCGTTGGGGCTGTGTCGGGTCTTGTTTCTGAGGCATATGTCATTATTGATCTTACACTGGCTTTATAAATTCTTGACTTCGTCTCAGTGTTAATGTGTCTGTTTCGCCACATAGTGTTATTAAGGCATCCTGCTAGTCTTTTTGCTTTTTGTAGTTGATCTCTCAATTCCTTGTCCAGGTCTCCATAGCTAGACAGTGCAATTCCTAGGTATTTTATTTCTATTACTTGTTCAATACTGATGCCATCAATTTATACTTTACATCTCGTTGGTTCTTTGCTGACTACTATTGTTTTAGATTTTTGAGATTAAAATGTCATATTAAATTCTTTTGCCCTTATCTATTAATATATCATAGGCTATCAATATTGCGTCGTCTGCGTAACAGAGTATTTTTATTTCTTTGTTTCCCATTCTGTATCCTCTTCATTTGTTAACGCTTTTGATGATTTTATCCATGAATCCCCTTGTTTTTGTCCATCTATTCTGACTTCCATTTTGTTGTTTTGGTAGATGTTTTCTTTTGATAGTTTTTATAATATTTAGGGGAACTTCTCTACTATACAGAAGATGCATTACATCTTTAAGTCCTACTTGGTCAAACGCTTTTTTTTTAGGTCAATCAAACAAAGAAATGCTGGTCTATTATACTCTAGTGATTTCTCATTAATTTGCTTTATAACGAATATTGCATCTGTAGACGATCTTCCACTACAAAAACCCTCTTGTTCATCTGCTAAACTCATCCTCTGATTTATTAGCACTTACCTTATCAGTATTTTTGAGAGACATATATTGGGAAGGATATTGGGATCTCTTAGATTGGGAAAGGCCCTCTATAGACAATTATACAACCCAATAAGAATGGATCATAAGAGAACCCTTAGTAAAACGCTTATTGGAACTATAGAAACCAAAACATCAATTCCCAAATTTAGGAATTTCCAAATGAGGAACAAAATATAAATGTTCATAATTATTCTGTATTATCCTGGGTACAACATTTATCATTTGATGGTCTCATAAATGCAATATTAGAATGACTAGACCAAGTAATGACTATGGAAAAATATTTCCAAAACTTTCGTGGTCAAAACCTAAATCGAGGTAAGAAAATTATACATCGAACTGCAGACTATGTTTCCCAAAGGGTGCAGATATACCCCTTTGTCTCGTAAAAACATACTTCAGACAAAGTGTATTCATGCAGATCAAGTATTTTAATAAATGCTTCAAAAGCCAGGTTATCAGTGCCAAAAAGAAAACAAGATGGAGACATTAATGATCAATCAAGCAAAAATATTAAAAAAATATAAAAAAATAATTATGTAGTAGGTATCCTAGCCGACCTCTAAGGGCCGATAATTCATTCAATAGTTAATCTAGTGTTGATGAAAATTCAGTATACGCGACAAATTTTCAGTGTAAAATGGAGATTGAAGTCCTAGATTTCAAACTACCCACATATCAACAGTTTTCGATTCAAATTACTGTACTCTTGTGACGTATTCGCGGACTTAATGTTCATTAGTTAGTCGGAGTAAGCAACCGTTGTAAGTGTAAGAATCGTACATCGGCCAGTAGAAAAATAGACCGAGGAAGACGTACACAGACGAAGTGAAAACCGATGCTAAAGAGATATTGAAAGTGGATAACTGCAGGAGAGTCTTCCAGCCAAGGAAAGGGATGTTTGGTGGGGAGAGCAGGGCCCGACTTTGATTGTAGCGTCTTGGAGATCGATAGAGAGAAGGCCGTATACTGTCACGTCAACAGTTGGAATATACTCTAAGGACATCTCCTTCACTTTATGTTGTTAAACACCTTTTAAATCAACATACCGCAAAAAATTATTTTTTTTTACGTTAAAGATTAGTTTCTTTCTGTTTTTCGGGTTTTGGTTGCGTTTTATAAATGTTTTCGGGGGGCAGTTGAACCCTTAAATCCCTTTCCCTGGTTACACCCGTGATATAATTTACCATTGTTGTGTATTTTAATTGAACTTCTGTACTAGTTCTATAGTCGTATTTTCTGTTCCCTCTTATTTTTCTCCCCAACAATCTCTCCCTAGTACACACTCGTATATTCGATTTCACTTTTTTAATAACGTTGCCGTTCACGTTTCATTACTCTAATTGTGAACGTGCATAAAAATAAAACGAGCTAAACACAAAAGCTGTATTCACAAATTGTGCTCGGACTATAACAGTTCGTCTACACTTAACTTATCAAGCTAAACCGTCTGTAAAACTTTCACCCAATTTTTTTGTTTTACCGGCTTTTCACGGAAAATTGCATTCTCGCTAGCATCGGCTACATCTACCGAGTGCGTCCGGTTGGGTTCTATCACAGAAGCGACGCCGACGACAGTGAAACAATGATCCTGCTGCATAGAGTTGGGAGTGACGTATTTAATTAAAGTTCTCGAAGTTTCGAGTAGGTATTAAAAAGTATTAAACTCATAAAATAAATTTTGGTGGTAGGGATTTGTGTTATTCTTTTTATGTGAACCGAACAATGTTATGATGGGTGGTTTTTAATAGTTTACAGAAGAAACCAGATAAAGGAAAGTGGATTAAAACTGAAACAAAGCAAAATGTGTGGCTTGCGGGTGATTAAACTGAAATGGAGAGCAAAGGAGTATGACCACTAAGGGTTAATAAAACGATTGCAGTTTGTTTTTTTTTAAGTTAATAAAAATTTGCGTTCTTTCATACATAATGCCTTTCTATACATAGTTTGTTAATTTTTTAATTTTGTCAAATAAATCTATGCTTTCGTTTACATTAGCCATATATCTATAATAAAAAAACTTGAAATTGAAGTTGAAAGTTCTGTTGTAGTTGGTATAATTTTTTTTTTGTATTTAATTGATGGCTTTGGATAACCTGATCCATTCAGCCACGATATTTTACTAATTGGAATTATTAATGATTTATTGACCTATTGCATTTGTTAACAAAATAGTACTTCGCCTAGAGGTAAACTAAAGATATATTGTAAACATCAGTATTACAAGAATCAGTAGATTGACAAAAAATCATACTTGTATTCGGTACATTTAGGCCCTAACCAACTTAAAGTGAATATTTAGTACCAATAAGGGGTTACATGATATAGAGATACTTTTCACGCTAAGGTTTCTTTCAAAGCAACCTTTTTATAACACAAGACAGGCAACGGCTAGGAGGTAAACATATAACATAAGGATAGACAGAGGGAACAAAGCTAGATTTATACATTCCATCCAACTTTTTCTTTTACTCCTTTTTAAATATCCCCAAAAAACGACGAGAGATATATAAAACAGAAGATTGCCTCTGGAGAAGAGGTATTTGTTCTTTTATCATATTTTCCAATAGATACTTCATAGCAGCATCATTTTATATGCACCCGAACATAGATAGGCACTTACAGTAGCATGATTAACAAAGCATCTAACAAATATTGAATATACTCTACACGACTACACGAAAACACGTCTTCACTTTTGGTCTGCCGGTAACATAATAATTCTTTCAATCTCTCCCAGACAACCTTCTCAACTCTCTCATTCCCACCATTCCTTTTTAACCAATCATAAGCATTCATCTTTCCCACTTATTTTCGATTTAGAAAATTTTCAACATGATATTTAAAACAAATAAACTACTTTAACTCAAATTACTTTTCAGAAACCATTAACAATTTTGCCTTTTTCAACAGAAATAAGTTTCCAAATTCTTGTTATCTCATATCTAAATCTAATTCTTATTTACTTTCGAAAAATGCCCACCGCAAAATACAATTACAAGTTTCCTAAATCTATAATTATACGGGTTCCATTGTCCTTTCACTATTCACTCAGTCTTTCACGGAAACACTCGTCAGGGTCCCGTCACGGAACAATGTTTCTCTTATTCTAACTATTACAAATAAGTACAGGGTTGTATTTTAACTTATATGCCCGCGGTATATTAAAATAATAAAAAAACTCTTTATTCTATTTCTGATCGATAAACTGATCCATAGCAATATATAGATATATATATATATATATATATATATATATATATATATATATATATATGCTTATGCAAGTTATCCAACAACGCAGATGTTGAATCCGATAATATTACTATTTGTTGATCAGACATTTTCTTCTCAATAGTCCATTTCAGAGCCACTCCTAAAATGCACTTTGACCCATCTGTGAAAATTCTATATGGCTTAACAAATTTGGCAAGTTGTTTCTGAAGTTGAATGGCATTATTATCATCAAAAATAGGGAAATAAACTTTGGTTTCGGAATAAGAAATATTGAAATTAAATTGTAAGAAATTAGTTTCAACTGAGATTTCCAAATAGAAAGTAACATTAGGAAATGCTATAGCTATAGTTGGAGAATTTTTGTTATGCCACCATTTGTCGACTTATTTAGACACAGATATGTCTGATTTTTTTTTTCAATAGGTAGGTTTGATTATTACCTTGACATTTAAGGATAAACTTTTCAGCTAACAGAATACGTCTAAAATGTAATGGAGGTTTCTTACGTTTGGCTAATAGATTTTCAATAGATGTAGATTTAAGTGCACCTAAAACCAAACGCAGAGCTTTGTACTGGATTCGGTCTAATTTTTAAAGTCTAGTATTTGTAGCAGAACCATATAAAAAGCAACCATAGTCAACAATGGACCTGGTATATGCCCTATAAAACATTATATTAACCTTAGGATCAGCGCCCCATTGGTGACGGTTAACGACCTTTAAATCATTTAGGCTTCTTTATATGTTCTTCCCATGTTAATTTGGTATCAAGTGTGACGCCGAGATAAGTATAGTGTTTTTGGGCAGGTATATTTAGATTATCAATTCTAATACTGGATATATTCGGTAAGTGATGACGAGTAAACAACACCACAGCGGATTTATTCAATAAGTTCAAACCCTTGGTTAAGAAAGTATTCTCTTGCACTGTACATAATCTGTTTTATTCAATCAATACATTCCTTATAAGAATCTTTAGAAGTATAAACACAGAAATCATTGGCGTATGTATAAAATTTTTGATTTTGTTCAGAACGAACGTTTTGGTCTTGTCAAATCATCTTCAGTGAACCTGAAAAGTAAGTAATTCCACTAAATTAAAAATAAACGTGGTTGAAATTTTCACTGTTAATTAAAAAATGTTGTTCCTACTGACTACTTACTTTGAAGTATTTACTATATAACCTCATCACCAAGCATTTGGTGAGTTTAAATTGAATATCACATACTTAAAAGTACAAAATTAGACGGTATTATGTTAAAGATTTAACTTTCCGGGAGCAATATGTCCCTACTCAAAACGAAACCTACATGAGTATTTGTCTGATGGTCTGCAGAAACCATCCAGCTGAGTTCAGATGCCGGAAATAAAAATTAACTGTTAAACGACAATGATTATGACATCTGAAGGTTTTTGTTATGGATTATTTTTCTTAGCACATTTGAACTTGACTTCTTACGACATATTTCGTGATGTCGCAGAATGATTCTGGTCCTTCAAATGTTTCTATATAGTATGTTTGTGTGCTAGTTGTTTCCTTTGACTTTCTTCAACCAAACGAATGTATACAAACCGTCCAATCTTACTTTTAAGTAAAACATCGATTCCAAAATTAAAGTAACTGAAAAGTAGGTTAGTACTTACATATGAAAAAAGAAAAATAAAGAGTGGTAAAATTGACTTTGAATGTGGAAGTCGAAACGTTAAATAAAAATTTATTTTACATCTTGGAGTGGGTTCCAAAAAATATATTTGAAAAAATACTGAGTACTTATCGCCTCAAATAGCATATGGACAAAAACAAAATCCATATTGCATAATGCTGCGAAAAACATTAAGAATGATAGAGAAGAAAGAAAGAAACAATGGATAACAGACTCCACGTGGACCTAAATACAGGAGAGGAAGTGCTTAAAAGCCACAGGACTGAACAGTGAAAGTGATAAAGAGGCCTATAAAGCGCTGAACGGTCAAATAAAACGACTCTGCAAAAAGGACAAGAACACACACTTGAACAAAATCTGCAAGGAAATAGAAGGGCATAAAACCAAAACTGAGACCAGAGACATGTTTAAAAAAATAAAGCAGATAACACGTTCCTTTACACCAAACTACTTTGCTATCAAAGATTATAACGGAACTCTACTCACTTCTCAAAAAGATATTTTACACAGATGGAAAGAATACTGTGGACGACTGATGATGGAGGAAAGCACAGACGCCCCATCACAACAAGAAGATGCCAGTTTTGTGACGGAACCTGACGTACTCAAAAGTGAAGTTGAAGCAGCAATTATGAGAGAAAAAAGTCAGAAAGCTGCCGGTCCAGATAACATACCTATTGAAATGATTTGGGCCCTAGATGACGTTGGAGTGAATATAATACATCAAATTTGTCAAAGAGTGTGGGAGACAGGTAAATGGCCTGAGGACTGGACAAAATCACTATATATTCCCATACATAAAAAGGGGGCGAAAGATTTATGTAGCAACTATGGCACAATTGCTCTAATTGCGCATTGCAGTAAGATACTCTTACACATAATTCTCGAGAGGATAAAGCCTTTTTTACTACCTAACATTGCGGAGGAACAAGCAGGTTTCGTCCCCGGACGTGGTACTAGAGAACAAATTTTAAACGTACGGCAGATTGTAGAAAAATCCAGAGAATTCAACATCACAACATATTTGTGCTTCATAGATTATAGTAAAGCTTTCGATTTGGTCAACTAGAGTAAAATGTGGCAGGTTTTGTCTGAAATGGGAGTCCCCAATCATCTGATACTGCTAATTAAAAGCCTGTACAATAACAATTGTACTTATATATATACAATAACAATTATGCAAGAGTTAGAATAAATGGGGAACTAAACGATAGTTTCAGGGTCAAAAAGGGCGTGAGACAAGGCTGCATACTAAGCCCAATTCTATTTAACATCTATGGTGAATGGATAATGCGGAAAGCTACTGAGGACTGGAACGGTGGCATCACCATTGGCGAGAAGAAGATTTGCAACTTGAGATATGCAGATGATACTACTATCCTCGCTAGTTCTGAAGCTGAATTGATTCACCTGCTACAACGGATAGAAGACGTAAGCTTAACGATGGGCCTTAAAATAAACAGAGATAAAACGAGAATCATGATAATTGACAGAACGAACAACAATCAAAATCATCTGGTCATGATAAACAATATCGCTGTTGTAGATAAATTTGTGTATCTGGGCTCATTAATAACCAACAAAGGAGGCTGTACTGAAGAAATAAAGCGGCGGTCAGCAATCGCAAAAAGCGCTATGGCAAAATTAACAAAAATTTGGAAAAGCCATGAAATAACTACCGATACAAAAATGAGACTAGTAAGAAGTCTAGTTTTTCCAGTTTTTACTTATGCATCGGAATGCTGGACCCTTATTGAGAAAGACAAAAAGAACATAGATGTATTTGAGATGTACTGCTGGAGACGAATGCTGAGAATACCATGGGTGGCCCGAAGAACAAATTAATCCATACTGGACCAGCTAAACATAAGAAAAAGACTAAGAACACAAATATCAGAACAAATAATAAGCTATTTTGGACATGTGCTTCGAAGAAATGGTCTTGAAAAACTTACCATCCAGGGAAGTAGAAGGCAAAAGAAATAGAGGTAGATCTCCCACACGATACAAGGACCATATTGTTGCTACCATTGGCGCTCCATTGTCAGAATGTGCTAGAATGGCAGAAGATAGAAAAACGTGGAGGATCATTGGGAAATTTAGCTAATAGCTTCATGATATCACGATACCTGCATCAGGTTAACGACTAAGAAGAAGACTTATCGTCACTTCTTCAAATTAAATATTGCTCTAACACGACTGACTTAAGATTTTAGCAACATTACATATAAGATTAAATCTTAAATTTTTTTAAGTAACCTGAAAGACAATGTTACTTTAAAAAGTAACGAAGTCATCTCTATTGATTATGATGCTCTCAACGACGGACTCCGGCGGTTTTCCATTCTGTTACAAGCGGAGCTGCATTATTACTGTCATTTTCCAAGATTTTACTCACAAGGATTTCTAGCTCCAAAATATGAAATATTAAGAAGATTTATATTAAAGCTGTCTCGTACTGGTGATGAGGGTCGTGTTACTATGGAAGTATGGTTTTAAAATATTATTTGACATAATATACTCACATCGAAAAGGTCATAGTCTAAGATAAGAAAGACCGTTTTATTTAAGAAATTAAAGAGATTTTGTACTTTAATAAATTATTTGCTAATTTTGATTGCCTCCATTCTATATGGCTATTGTTTAGTAGTTGTACAGTGCGTTAAGTTTTAAATTAGATATACACACTATAAATGGCAACACTGCGCGCCGTCGACTTTCCACGAACCTCCATTGCCCCGCCGCCAATAATTTGTTATTATACAATTGTTGTTTAAAGCAATAAGAGTGTAGATTTTTAATTTATTTTTGTAAACAACATATCTGTTTATACGCCCGAAGAAAAGGTTTAAATAATAAAATGGTTTTATGGTGTTAGTTCTGGACAACAGTGTGTAGATTTATTTTTTGTGTTTTTGAGGGGAGACCAATTCCTTGCGCACAGTCAGTTCATATTATTTATAAAAATTTGAGAGTTGCCTCAAAAATTGCAGTAAATGTCACGCTCAAGAAGTGTCACCAGAAAAAGTTGAGGAAAGAGAATACCAGGATACACAAATTTGTGCAACAATCGAGGTATATTCAATACGTTCAAGTAGAAGCGTTTCTAGGGAATTAGATGTTAGTGTGAAAAAAGCGCGGTTACAAGAATTTTAAATATTTGAAAACGCAGCAGCTTTATCCAGATGACTACTTTCGAAGAATGGAGTTTTGTGAAACTCTAATGATGAACCCAATTTTATTAAAAACATTTTATTTACTGATGAATCTTCTGTTTTGTTAGTAGAGAGACACAATCCTTTCATTGTGAGGTATTGGGCGCGGGAAAACCAGCACAGAAGTGTTGTTTACCGAACTCAACGGCCTCAAAAAATTAACGTCTGGACTGGCATTTTAGAAGATCACATAATAGGTCCATTTTTTATTGAGGGCAACTTGAATAGTATATCGAGTATACCTCCATTTGTGACAGAATCATGTTCTTCTCGCTATTCTCAATTATCCTGGTGTAACTCTGGAGAATATTTGGTTCCATCAAGGCTGTCAAGTTTACAACGCTCAAAGAATTAGGGATACTTAAACAATACTTTACCGAATCGATTTATTAGTGGAACATACTATATTAAGTGACCTGTGCGATCTTTAGATTTTACACCTATTGATTTCTTTTTTTTTGGCACATTTAAAAAGCATCATCTACGATCATCCTGAGGCTAGAGCTCAGAATTTGGATGAATTAAGAAACCTAATTAGAGAAGTATATAATTCTATTACAGCAGAAACTCTTACATATGTCCGCAGAAGATTTTATGACAGATTGGGATACTGTTCAGCCGTAGAAGGTCAAATATTTAAATCATTTCTGTAGGACATAAACACATATTTCTTATTTTATTAAGAATTATTTTTTATTTTCAATAAGAGTATATTTTGCGTTTTATCTTTTTAAAGAAATGCGCTTTTATTTTTAATTCAACCACAAAAAATTGTTCACATTATTAAAAACCGATACAAATGCACCGCCTTATTATAGTCAGTGTATTTTTATCGAGTTTATCTTGTGTTTTATGTCTTTATCAAGTTGGCATGCTCCATACTCAAATAACTGAGCCCCTGGGAAGCTCCCAAAGTATTATATGCCAATTATAACAAGACTGCCAGTTTTTATAAAAGTTCTACAAGCAGCATATTGCTTGCATATATTGCAAGCATATATCCATATGCTTGCATTACAACTGTAGCTCAAGATTGTTTTTGTTCCAAATTGAAAACGACGTCCTTGAGATTAACTTACTTCAAAGCTACTACCAGATCCGTTCCACTTTGCTCGTCAGCAAGAATGTTAAAGAGTAAAGTTTTTGGATAGCGCCGTTTCGTGTTCTGGATGACATTCTGGTCCACTGGTTGAATCATAGGTATCATGTTGGGTGATAAGAACATGGCAAAAATTTTACCATCTTCAATACGAAGTTCGTGAGCGGATGGATGACCAGAGCAGTTGTCCAGCAGCTACACTGCCAACCTCAGAAAAGAATTCAGTTTTGAACCAATCCAAGAACAAACCTCTTGTCGCCCATGCACTTGTTTGCCTTTGATACCATACGAGAAGATCAACAGATTTGAATGCACGAGGCTTGTTAGCCGTACCCACAACAAGCAAACGAAGTTTGTGAGTCCCTGAAGCATTTGCACAAGGCATAAAGGTGATTCTTTCTTTCATAATTTTTCGCCCAGAAACGTTCTTTCCTTGAGATGGATTTAATTTGTGTCTGGTAACGCCAAAATAACCCACTTTTATCTGCATTGTAAATTTGCTTGGGTGTCAAATTGTTTATAAATTGATTAGTTACATTACTCGAAAATTTCTCACCAGTAATTTTGAGATGTCTAACTCCCTGACGTCGTTTGAAGTTGTCCAACCGACTCTTACATGCGCTAAAAGCTTGGTGATTTGGTGACATTTCACGATGGAAATGACGGGCTTTTTCACATAACATTTCACCACACAGCGGAACATATTTTCTCTGCTGTTGTATTAACACATGAACAACGAACAACCTTCGGATATTCGGGGGGTTTCATGGTTTTCCTCTTCCTTGGACCGCTTTCCGTTTCGCCGACGAGCTTTTCGATCCTTTCATTGTTCTTTTTAAAGTCCGTTTGATAGATTTGCCACTACCGAACAGTTTTGAAATGAAACCTTAGCTAGTTCCTCGCTGTATCAACTTAAGAATTTCGGTCTTTTGTTCGATAGTTAAAGTCACGTTTCTACGTAGAGCAATCGTGATACAAAAGCACTAACAGAACTTAATAATATGTAGGTTGGCAAGGAAAGTAAAAAACCGATGTCCATCATGTCGATTTAATCTTGGGGGAGGCAAGTGGGAATCGCGCGAGCGCGTTCGGACTACCGCGTAATTTGGACGACCTTGGGTTCGGATTAACGCGACCGTACTGTATATATATATATATATATATATATATATATATATATATATATATATATATATATATATATATATATATATATATATATATATATATATATATATATATATATATATATATATATATTATGATGTTAACATTTACTGTGGATTTAAATACAGTTAACGATTTTATGAATTATAATAAAATTGACAAAACAAATAAATAAATTAATCAGTTTTTATTCAATAAAAATATCTCAAAGATCTTAATTACCGACACCAAATTGTATATCAGATGTTAAAATTTGATGTTCAGATCTCAAGGGTCTTTTATAAGTTCTGAACACCCTTTGCTTTTTAATAATGTTCACTACACACAACAGAAATGAAGGAAATAAAATAAATGCCAAAATATATATGAGTATAATTCCGGTCTTTAAATTTTTCTACATGTAGAATAACAATTTTTGTCATTCATGCTTTTCTCTGTCATTTAAATATTGTGCATATTTTTGAATCATAACAATTTATATACATATACAATGTAAATTTTTTTAGTAGCATGTTCCACTTCGATTCAAATCTCTCTTTTATACTCACTTTGTTAGTCTCGTTATTATCAATACAATTTGAACAGAATAAACAAAAGGGAGACTCTAACGAAAAGAACGCAGGTGCACATGTTCATTCAATTTTAAAATAACGTTTTAACACATTACATTTGTATCTACAAAGGGATTACAGAGAAAAATTGAACGACATCAAGCGCTCGGTTATGGTGAATCCCGTATGTTCCAGTCTTTTGTTCATTACAAATTCTTTTTAGGAATATATAATAATAAAAAAGAATATTTAAACTAATAAAAAGAAGCTATTTTCTTATGGCATGTTAATATTATTTACTCTAAAAAAAATTTATTTAAAAAAATTCCTTTATAAAAGGTTTATTAATAAAAAACCCTATCGAGATCCATCAATTAGTTTAAAAGTTACAACCATTTTTGCAATAACATAATTTAAAAAAATGAACTTGCGATGATTCTACGGGTAACATAAGTGAATGTAACTTGATTTGCACTTGGAATGTGTCGCTGGTAAATAGTCAAACTCTGCGTGAAAAAAGACTTTATTGGAATTAACAAAATAAGATATAAATACATTAATATAAGACGGTTGGCGTCCGCCCGTTAATGTATATAATATTATGTTTCGCGTCGCAGTTGCTGGATCACCGATCTCGTTCGTATTTTGTGTGCTGTCACCTTGAGATTCTTTTAGTTACTCTTCTTAGTGCTTATTCTTATCTTCACATATGGCATAATATATCTGCCTACGCTGCTACGTTGTCGCATCGGCAAAAATTCATGAAATCGACTTAAAACATTATGATGGCGTGAACAATAAGGAAGAACGAGAGTTAGTTCAGTCGGGATCTGTACAAAAATAGCGTATGTTGGTTGTAGTACTTTGATTATTATAGAACTGTCTCTTGTCAGTTTTTAACTAGACCCTGTAAATTCTCCAGCTGAGAAATTTGTGGTAAAATCAGGAAAGAATAAATTTTTTCGACAATTTTTCAGCTTATAGTGAAAATATCCTGGAAAGTAGATCTCCAAAAATTAATAAAGTGATTTTAAAATGTAAAAACAGAACGTGTTGAGAATTTGCTTAAGGGAAATCGGAAAACTCTTATTTTCTGGCAGATTAATATGAAGAAATTTAAAGGGTTCTCCCAAAAAATAGCGTGAAGAAAAACTTTTCTTGATTTTGTGTAATAATTTTCCAATCAATCTGTGCGGAAAATTCGAAAATTTTTGAAAACCTTACTGAGTCAAAAATTCTTTATTTCGTACTAGTTTATTATTGTGTTTTTATTGCTTAGTTACCAACTACGTAATAGTGTACTTAATGCACGAGCGGACATAAAGTGTACTTTATGGCCCGCACGGGCAAACAAAAAGATAACTGATTAGAAACATCTTTATTAACCATTTCAAAACATTATTTAGAATTCACATAAAACTGGCAATTCTGAAAGGATCCGGTTTATGTGGTAGTAACGTTTGAGTTGCTTTCTCCGCCTTTTTTTAAATTTGGTTAGGGATCCCAAAAATATTTTGCATTTCCACGGTTTTAGTTTGACGCGTTTGACAGCATTTCCATAGCGTAGCAATATAACACGGACGATAGAATGTCTACTAGTAAATATATTGTCAAAATGAAATCGAATTTTCGGATTTTTTAGAACATATTTATTTGTAGATGTAATAACGAACTAGTATGACATAAAAGTTTGTAGCACAGCGGATATTAATAGATGTATATGCCCTCGGGCGACGGGCAGGAAATATAGATGTATATTTAATACCCTTGGTACATAAATAACTATTATGTCTTAATGTTTCGCTAATTATTGAGGCAAAAAAAGTTGTATTTCCAAATAATCTTTAAGTTTAAAAAAAGTGGTCCTGCTACTATTCTGGGCGAAGTTATTCCCTTTTTTCAAATCGGCGATGTCGAAAAATAAAAAATGAACTTTAAACTCAAGCTGTAAAATATCTGCGGTCCTTGTTGATGGATTTTGACGTTTCTTTTTTAATTTGTATGTACTCTTTGCATTCATTGCCAATATGCCGCTTGTTAATAAATTTCATGTTAAATTAACCTTGTAAATTGTTTAAAAAATTTTTGAAAAACAAAATTTTTATTTTACTATATTTATAGGACAATTTGTGCTAACATAAAGTTTGTTTTTGCTTAAGTAAATGGGATAAACAAATTGAATTGACTGAACTAGTTGACGAATCACACTGAAATTTTAATCATATTATTAACACTACAAGACTTAACTTTCTTTGCAATATCAAGGTTGGAGGTTATTTTTACAATACTTAAAAATTAAAAATTCTTATGTTTTTATAGTTTTTTAATCAATAAATTAGTAAATTAACATTCATAAATCTCTATTTTAAAACTTTAAACGTGTTTTATCAAATAATTATCTTCAAATTTGTTCAAAATGCTTAAATTTTACTAATAGACGAAAATTCATAGAATGGTGCATTTTTAGCCTTACATTGTTATTAATTTAAAAAGTCCACCGAAACCACTGCAGAAAATATAGAGGATAGTAGATAGGTAGCCACTTCAGGACACTGACCCAAGTTTTTTGTGGAGGAGCCTTTTTTGGTGAAGTTATTTATTATGTTACGTTTTATGTCACACTTCATGTATTATGTCACGTTTTATGTCACATTTCACGTATTATGTCTCGTTTTGTCACATGTCCCGTATTACGTCACGTTCTATGTCAAATTTCACATATTATGTCAAGTTTCATGTCAAATAATACGTATTATGTCACGTGAAGTAAAAACTTGACGTGACGTAGTACGTTATATTTGCAATAAAACGTAACATTTGACATAAAAAGAGTCATATTCCGTGACATTAAACATAAAACATGATATAAGACGTGAAATGTCACATAAAATGAAATATAATATGTGAAATGTGACATAAAACGTGACATAATACACGACTCCACAAAAAATGGCGCCTTCGCCAAAAAATTGGGTCAGAGTGTTATGAAGTGGCTAATTACTTACGATATAGTGTCCCTTTGGCAATGCCGTCATATTTGTTGTGTCTATGTTGTTGATTCTCGCATGATATCTCGCACGTCTCTGTACGTTGAACCGTTTGGGCGCTATACGTTTAATCCCATTTTGGCTTACTGCAACTTTTGATTTTTCTTTGAATTTTATTCGCTAAATCCTGTCATTCGCACGGTCCTGTATGTTAAGTCGTTTAAGCACTACAAGCTTAAGGTCCTTTTCACAATTCACCTTACGGCTACAACCCTTTATTGTTTACTTCTTGAGACCCTCTTTCCAACGGCACTTCATACGTTACAATCAGATAAGCCGTTTCACCTCTACCACAAAACTCTCAAAGAAAAACCTGAATAAACCTTAGAATTTTTCTCAAATTTTCCTAGAATCTAGGAAAAAATTGATTTTCTCTCTTGCTCCAACACATTCGCTTTTATGAAAAGCGCTGTTGCCACTTGTTGCAAATTGTCCCGTGTTTCAGAAGATCTGGGGAAATTTATACTTTGTTGCGTCGTAGACTTATACCCCTTTACTGTGGTTTGGGTTATCGGGGTCTATAAAACTCAAAAAAAGTCACGGAATAAATGGAAATGTCTTATTTCTCTGGATTACAATACAATATTGAAAAAGTAGTGCAGTGGGGAAGAAAAGTAAGAAGGAATCGGAAACAATATGTAAAGAGAATAAGAATGATAGAAAGTCAATAGTTTAATAGACAAAATACAAAAAGAAAGTAAACGAAACAGCTGGTCGTAGGAATGACAAATATTATTATACAGAATTAAAGGAGTATGAAAACATAAATAATTTACATTCAATATTAAAATAAAACCTCATTATCCATTTGATAAAAAATAGCTATGATATTATGGTCAATAATTTGACGTAACTATAAGGAACGGCTTAAGCAGATCTGTTAATAATTACGGCGTTTATAGTTAGTAACCGTAAAATCCGATGATTATCTTTCATGGAGTGTTTTTGTCGTTGTCGAGTAGAGTGCAAAATGGAAGAACAGAAGAGTGGATGATTGTTGTCGAGGGGAGTGTTTGTGGATTTTGTTCCAGGAAATAATTAGAGGATTTTGTGGGTAATGAGCAAAAATCGTTATATGAGGGCGATGACCCTCGGAGACACTTCCGAGAAATGTAATTTTAGATGAATTTTTAGAAGGGTCTCAACCGAACGCGTCCGTTTAATCGTTATATGAATTTTTAATAAATAGTCTAGGAATATATTTCATAAATTTGAACTCTTGACTCTTTTTCTTTTCAGTTATATTTGTAAGTTTCCTAATTATGAGTAAATATATTAATAACAGTATATCTTATATTGAAGGATTTTATCGTATAGTGATTTGTCTATCAATGAAATGTCAAATCGTGGTAGTTCAGATTTCTTGTCTAGATGGAGTCGTAGTTTACTGGACAAACGGTGTGACTTGTCATCATAGCCTTTTATATAGATAGATGAGTGTTGGTTGAATATTCGGTGTCGTGAATAAAGTATATGCTTCCTAATGGCGGCATACTGCAATAATACATTGGCTTATGGGGCATTCTTTACAGTAGGTATGCTATACAGCAAAATGCAAGCAAGAGTGTGGGATAATACTATATTTTGGTTGCTTTGGAGTTGTGTTGACTAAATCGTGTAGAACAAGATACTGAAAAGTCATTCATGCATCAGACGTCCGAAAATCTTTTTAGACCAAAATATTGAAAATACCTTCTCCAATGTTATAAAATTTATACTGAAAAAATGGCATCTTCTGAGGTAAAATGTTCCGGAAGCAAACTGAGACTCCGTTCGGATTTCCGGGTGAGGACTATTTCATGGGGAACACCATTACAGGTGAGAAAAATTAGAATAAGGTATTGAAATATTGGAAGTATTCTAGGTGGGAGTGTGAAGTTAGTAGATGCGCTTAAAAGAAGGAGAGTACAAATCGTTTGCAATCAAGGGACTAGGTAGAAAGCACAAAGAGCGAAAAAACTGAGTGAAAGATACAAATGGTGGTTTGTAGGGAAAAGTAACAGTAGGAATGGAATTGGTATAATCGCTGAAAGTGGAGAAGAGATAATGCAGTTGAAGTGGTAAGAGCGAGTGACAGAATAATTTCAATGGAATTTGTACTTTTAAAGAAGTATTAAATGTTGTGTGTTTGTATGCGCCTCAAAGAAGGCTTGGTAAAAATTACAGAATTGCTGTCTGTAATTAATTAGGAGACGTACTGAGTAATATTCCATCAGAGGAGAAAATTATAATTGGAGGTCATTTTAATGCACATGTTGGTCAATCCAAGACAGGATATAAATTAATACATGGAGGACTAGGCTTTGGAGCTATAAATAAAGCTGTAGATAATATACTTGAATTAGCAACAGCATTAAATATAACTATTCTTAATATATTTTTTCAAAAGAGAGAAATTCAACTTACTACGTACAAAAGTGGACAAAATCACTGCCAAATGGACAACAAAACAGTAGATAAAATCCATTGTTGCTGGACATCGAAGTAAAAAGTGAAACTAAACCAAAATATCGAAGAGGGTCACAAAAAATTTGGTGATAGTATAAAAAAATATAAATTATATAAAAAAATTAAGTATGGTAGAAAAAATGTGTTGGAACATAAAAGAAAGTCCTAATGTAATTTACAGGAAGATGGCCAGTATCATTAGAGATAACTTTTCTAATAAAATGTCTAGTCCATATTTTACCAGTTCGATGGGAGTATTTCCTTTTTCATTTCTCTTAATATCACTTTAAACTCATCTACCTTTATTTCCTCCACTCCTTTTTGATCTGATTTTGTTTATTTCTCCTTACGTCTTATTTACGCATACTAAGATGATTAACATTCATATTTTAAGATTATGAAGATTCCAGGTCAATTGAAAGTCAGTTAAAAGAATTCAGAGAATAGCCTGGCCGTTATGCCCGAGCTTCCCTTAAATGTTTCCTCGAAGATTGTTTTTCTTTGTATTGCTACTATATTAATCTTCGTCTAATTTACGTGAAAAACGTCTTTCCTAATTTAACTTTCCTTTGTAGATCTTTTGTTATTCAGATTTTATTTGTAGGTATTCGTTGCTTAATTTTTATAATTATTATTTGTTTGTACAACTGTTTTCGTAATACAAAACTATCCTCTTGGATTTATTATCGCCTTAACCCCCAGGTCGTCTATATCCTAAAGATAAATAAGAGGTAAGTGACAATAAAGAAAAGAGCACGCCTAAAAGTTTTAACCCAATATAAACCTCACGCCTGTGTGGCAATGAAAAGTGGGTAAACAGCAAACACTGTCGGTTCTAAAACGCCCCAAGTCTCAATTGAGTCAAGAGGGCGGAGCGGCAGCGTCTGAGGCAAAATTAAATTGGTTTTATTGAAAACCAACAAAACACAAACACATCCAACAAATGAGCTCTATCGCAAAACCGACCGTGCCGAACACAACGATTCCACAAACAATTGAAACAATGCCTACCACACCTCTATGTGACGTCACGATTTAGTGAGGCGGAATATCGATACACAAATTAAACATTTGGTAATTAAAAATCTTTAATTGTATTTAAATTAATTTATAGGTTTGAGAAATTCTGTTTTAGTGATAATAATTTAATGTTTAATATTTGTAACACAAAATAAAATAAATTGATACAAGGTTGAATGCTCGAATAAATGAACTTTGATAAAATAATGGCAGATATCGAGCACAGTTTTATTAATTAAATCTTGCCCAAGTACTTTCACTCACTACAGCATCTTCAGGGGCATTTCGTCAATTATGGGCTATCCAATGTCGCCAATGGCAGGCTTCGGGCTTTATGATTGGTCAAATGGCAACCTTAATTGCAGCCAATTGTATTGCCCGAAACTGCTGCTCATTTGCGGAATTATCATTGGTCAAATGGCAACATAATTGCAGCCAATGATAATATCCAAAATTGAGCATTGGCTATCGTGCCGGTCCAATGGCAGAGCGCCAGAAACCGTTGACCCAATTATTTCTAAATAAATAAGGGTGCACGATAACGACAAATCGTTCTGGTCAGGACAGGGCTCCGCAGAACCAGCCTTCTTGGCATATAAGAGACCTTCTGGTGGATTCAGTTCCTAGAAACTCTTGACTTTTACTTACCTTTACCTATACTGTTTTATTGCAGGATTTTTCTATCTCTGAGCGAGACTTCGTGCCGAATTTTTATTTGATTTTATTTCAGCTTTTCGACTTAGGAGATTTCGTGTGAAATCTTTTATTTCGAATTAAATTCGTCTTTTTGACTTAAACGGATTTTTGGTAAGAATTATTTGGTATTTTCCAGGTATTTTCGACTTGCATAATATGCGAAATATTGTTTGATATTGACTTCTTTTTCAGATTATTTTTTCTAAGTTCTTAAATGAACTTAGAATAATTCTACAATTTTATTTAATTGGTATTTTTCGACTTGGTAGAATTTTTGTAGAAACTGTTTTCTCTTTCAGATTTACTAAGTCCCTGAACTGGACTGAGCCGAATTTTGTTGTGTCCTTTATTTTTCTTTTAGGTTATTAATTTATCTTAGAAAAATTATAATAATTTTATATTTATTTTTATCTTTTTGGGACTCTGAAATATTTTCAGCCCGAAAATAACTTTTGCCTAAGACATATTTTGCTATTATTTTCTCTTTTAGGGACTTGCAAAATATTTCGAATATTATTTTCTTTTTCAGGTTAAAAATAACTTAGATTATTTTTCTGATATTTATATACTGTTTTGGGACTTTGAAACATTACTTAAATTAACTTATGATTATTTGTGCTTTTCAGGTCTTTTTCGACTTGGGAAATTTTTAATATGAAATTTGTTAATAACTTTTTATTTATTTATATGTTGTTGTATGTCTTTGTTGATTAGTCCCGGAGGCACTACAACAAACACAAATTTCGCATTTTTAGGAAAATCTGACAATTTTAAATAACTACTGTTTCCCGAAATTTTTAGGACTTAGAAAAATGTTCACTTTTTTTTCAAATTTTACTTTTTTTGCTTTTTGCATTAATTAGTCTTAGGTGTTATAACTAACGACCTTCTTTTACAGATGCTTAGTTCTAAGACTAATTAACACTTTACTTTCTGATTCTTAGTATTAAGATATCTAACCCCTTTCTTTGCAGATTCTTAGTTATAATACTAATCAACTTTTATTGCAGATTCTTACTTGTAATAAACATTTAATTGTATTTCAATAAAGGTATTTTTTCCCTCTAGCTTAGCGTTCATATACGACCTATATGACCTCTGACCGTGATCCCCACATGCTCCGGTCAAATACAGCTACGGATAGTGCGACTGGACCACCTTCCCTCATTCCCGAGGGTCTTATCCAGCGACACCAACAATCCCAGAATGTCATAAACATAAAGTTGAACATAACACTACACTAAACAAGGACAAATAGTTTAAAATTATTTAAAAAAGGCAAAGCTACATTCTGGTCGGCAACAGGAGAGAATGATCTCTGTGATGTGATCTCCTTCTTACAAAATATAGATACGCAGGGAGCCAGGGCACATTTTGAGTATATAACAAACAGGCTGGTTGTTGCTTTTCTAAAAAATATTTTAAAATATTTGAATGCACTTAACACAGAGTTACATGGAAATGGAAAATTAGTATGTGATCTGATACAAAGCGTGTCTGTTTTTCGTCGTAACAACAATTCATTCATTTTCCAACTATTCTTAAATATAATAAAAATAAGGAGTACTCCGAAGAAGACATTGTAATATTCGTAAAATTTCTGGGTGATCATAGGAACGAATTTGCTTCAAGATTCCAAGACTTTGCACAGGTAAGCAAACTATCTTCATTTCTAAAATCACCATTTGAACTTGATGCAGCGGCAGAATGGACAGATGTGGCTGCTAAGCTGTTTAATCTATCAAAAGCATTACTTCAAATGGAGATTATTGAATTACAAGAAGATTTGTCCTTGCACGTTTATAAATCGGTATCCACCGAAGGTTTTTTTATCCAAACATGTGCCAGCAAAATATGAAAATTGCAGACAACTGGCAATCAATTTGGCCACAATGTTTGGCTCAATGTATATGTGCGAAACATCTTTCTTAAAAATGAATTTTTTGAAAAACAAATATCACTCCCGATTAACGGACACCCACCTCGAATGTACTAAAATAATAAACATCTTGTCATTAAATGTTATCATTTGTTTTTTTTTCTGGACCTTGTTCAAATTTTCTTCTAGTATACGGACCCCATATAAAATTACTTGCCGACCCCTGCCCTATACCTATCTCTTGCAGTTTTCAAATAAATTAACTTTAACAAAATTTTTCTCACAAATTTATTTATCAAGTAGCCTTTGGAATATTCTGACGAAAATATCAGTTATTACTTATGTTTAATATTAATCTTGTTGTATACCATTGCGTAACAGTTATAATAATAATTTGCCTATTTTTTTGACAAAATAATAATATACAAATGATGATTTTTTAAATTTAATTATAATTTACGGTGAGTTTAACAGAAAAGTATCCAGAACTTGCTGTGTTTTTGCTAAGAGATATCCTTAGAAGCCTCGACCAAATCATAAAACTGTAAAACATTATTTGTTGAACAACTGTTTCCAGTTTGATCAGTTTAGACTGTACAATATGTCAGACATGCACGCTAAGTGCGGTTCCGGACCCGTCGGCTGGAGGAAGAGCGTGTTGTTCCGTCTACCGATTTTTCGGTAGATCTACCGAATTTGATTCCTATCTACCGATCTACCGAACTGCCCCTTAAATTTACCTAATTTTAAAACAAATATCACAATGACTTGAAAATAAATTGGGATAATACAATTTATCTTTTTATTTCTGTTACCATCAAAAAACTTTTCAGTGTAACCTAATACTTGGTATTTTTAATACGTTTGTATTAAAATTCATTTGATACTTCCCTGTAGTCTTTAAAAATATATTTGCAAAGATGCAATGAAAGCGAAATACCCCGAGATTCAAGTTCGTAATTATTTTATACCTAATAATAACATATTGTATAAACATCATTCCGTAATCATATTCATTCACACACGTCTCTTCAATTCTCAAAGAATCTCAACTATCAAGTGATAAATTATTAGCTAAATGACGGTATGTGTTCTGTCGGTTTTCTTTGACTGCCGACTTAATCCATTAGCAAATAACGGTTGTTACATCTATTTGAACCAGAACGTTTTAACTTTCTGTAAATATTATGACCTATAACTATTTCTCAAAATATTATTAAACCTTATTTGTATCATAATAGCTGATGTGACCATTTGGTCCCAATAATTTGATTCTTTATTTATTAAACAAAATTCAATGAATTATGGTTATTTCTAATAATTAGTTCAGCATAATTATTTAAGGTCTTTAACCTTTGAACCATTAAATCGCCACCATAATGGGAAACTTTTCTATTTTTAGTTTTATGGAAAAAAGTTATTCTTTCTAAAAAGTTCTGAATGATCTAAAACTTAGAATACAATCATCAGATATTAAATTTTTTAGTAATATAGGCAGTTTGTCAAAAAATATGAATTTTATGTTCATATTTTTTGACAAACCTCATATGGCTGTGTATATGGCTCAAAAAATTTAATTGATGATTGATTTTAGGTTTTAGCTCATAAAACTAAAAAAAAAATTGACGTCATTAACGTCATTGCATATGATCTACCGAATTTTGCCGAAGGCATCTCCCGATATTGGATAAGCTGGATAAGCTCCACGGAACACGGAAAACGGAACATCACTGAGAGAACAGAGAAGGTGAAGGTGAGTTTAGTCGGTAGACGAGCTCGGCACGCGGTGGAGCGTTCCGGACCGAATCCGACACACCTGAGACACCTTCCCAAACGGTCTTTTTGAAGATTCTCATCTCCCAAAAAAAAATAGACTGTACAATATGAAAGTTGTACATAACATAGTCTACGAAAAAAAATTGTTTTTGTAACAGAAATGTATAAAGTTCATTTATTTGAAAACAGCAAGAGATAGGTATAGGTAATACTAAAACAGATCAATAGTAAAAAACATATTTTTCTAAATAATGAATCACATACAGGGATTGTCCCATTTGAAAAAACGAATTAGGCGAAAATTTAGGATACTAGTTTTATGCCAAGTTTGACAGCACCCTGTATAATGAAAAAGGCAATTTTATACTGTAAACAATAATGCTGTAGGTGGTTAATAAGTTCTTAAAATAAACTTTTATTCAAATTATATTAGAGGATATTGAACTTTATATACAAGATGGAAAAAAGTATTTTTCATATAGAAACCGTTATAACTCAAAAACGGTTTACAATGGGTATAGGGAAGTATTAACAAAAAATGTTCAGAATAACGTAGATATTTCTAAAATTAAAAAATATACAGGATGTTCTATAACAACACAAAGTTATAAGCAACTTTCGGTATAACCGGAAGTAGCAAATAGATTTTCATAGTAGAAAAGATTTTCATTAAATAGGTCACTCTTCAAAACCCCTTTATTCCAATTTTCATGATTCAGTTACCTTAAGTTCTCGAGATATTTCTAATTGGCCGTTTATCTGCCACACCCTGTATATAAAGTGCCAAAAAAGAAACAAATGAACGAAAATGAATGCAATAGATGAAAAATGAGACACGATAAAAAAACTTTGACTTTAAAATAAACATATTCCAATTTCGAAAAAAATCTGTGATAATCCCGTTTAGTACATCTGTTCGATCTGTAACTTGTGTATTAGGTTATCTGGTCGGCTCTTATGATAGCTGTTATTGCTGGTAATATCCTCCACACTATCCGATTTTTCCACTAGCACTCTCGCGCATTTCTCCCCTACTACACGACATATTGAAAGAGCTGAAAGGGGCAAAGGGAGTTGCTTTGAGTTTGAAAGTTCCGCAGGATGTGTCAAGCAGTCGAGATAACTGTACGTTTAACAAACAGCTGACAAAGACGGAAGATGAAGAGAATGCGAAATTCAAACATACTACGACTATATATACATGATTAAGTGACAAGAGAAACTTCTGTATGTTTGGGAAAGGATTGGTGGTTACCTACTAGTCCAAGTTCGATTGGTTTTGCGCGAGAAATTAATGAAGCATTAAAGTTTGTTTGGAAAATTATAGACAACTGGTTGACATGAAATGATTAAACTATGCACATAGTCGTTGCGTTACTTGTTATAGTTTGACAGTTGAACATCTTGGAATTAAATATGAAATTTAAGAGATCTTTGCTTAATAGAATGTTCCAAATTAGAGTAATGGGAAATTTAAATTTGATTTCACATCTCCATCTTTGGTATAAAAATAATACACTTTTGACCACACGTCGATATGTTATACTTATGAAATTTCTTTATGGCATAAAACACATTCGGCAGTAATCAACTATAGTTTATTTTTATAAACGAGAGAGTAATTAGCATAATTTTAACTGGTAGCTCCGACCACTCCATGGGCGTGCTCAAGATTAATTGAAAAATTACTTTGAATAATTGTAAAAAATAAATGAATTATTTCAGTGTTATAAAGTGTTATGTGTATGTAAACAAAAGTGACCTCTTTTATCACACACTATATTAGAACTGACTGGCCTACATTAAAAAGGGTTTTAAAAAATTCACATTTTTTTTAATTTTTAAAAATTACAAAAGAGAAAAAGAGTTTTTAAAACCGTCTAAGGTATGTTAAATAGATGAATAAAAATATTAATATAAAACTTACAGCTACTTGTTACAAATCCAAATCAGATTCAGAAGATGAACTTTCAGAACCAAGATTTATAATAACTGGCTCGATCATTTTATCAGTAATATTGTCCAGCTTCCACATTTTTTCCTCTTCTTTAATAGTGTGATTTACTGCCTTTTCCCAGTTTTCAGGTTTTACATTATTTACGGCCTCCAAAAACAACTGTTTAACATCATGAATTTTAAAAGTGGTATTTTTTCTTGAAACTTCACTCTTTATCTGTGCCCATACCAGTTCAATCGGGTTTAATTCACAATGATATGGTAGGGATCTAAGTACTGTCATTCCACGATTTTTGGCAATTTCATCAATTTCGTATTTTTTAAATTTTTCTTTATGAAGGTCTTTATCAGCGTTCATGTCTTCATGGTAGTCACCGGTACGAGTTGATTCAAAAGTTAATAAACCACCTTCAACAAAACCGTCTGAACTGCCAATGTGTACTATTATCAGCCTGCGTCCCTTTCCTGATGGTGGGTTTAAACCAGTAGATAAGTTATTTACAAAAGCGTGCCTTTGACTTGTAACAGTTTCATCCTGCCAAAATTTATTTGGTGTATGACCCCCGTTGATCCATGTTTCATCAAGATAAAATATTTTTGTTTTTTGGTTTCTCATTTCCTTTATGGTTCTTAGAAAATGTCTTCTCCATATGACAATATCGCTTCTTTCTAATAAAATAGACTTTCTGGGATTCTTTTTCCAGCGGAAGCCTATTTCTTTTAAAAGTTTCCATAACGTACTTCGACTCATTTCTGGGTAATCCTTATCATCTCGAACTGAGACAAGAACTTTATCCAATGTTGGAAATTCTTGTCTAAAGAAGAATTCATGCACTTTCCGTCGAAGTCCTTCTTTAAAATGATATTCTATTTGAAATGTTGGTTTCCTTGGAGCATTACGTGGCATTTGAAAACTACCACATTTCTCTTCTTTAATAACTCTGTAAATCGTAGATTTCCCAACACCAAGTGTACTGCTAACTAACTCAACGGTCTCATCAACACTTTCACATAAACATTTGTCTGTAAATGATTTAAAACAATTAAATATTAATGTTTTTTCATTAACTGTTAGAGGACCAATTTTTCGGCGTTTACACGGCACTTCCAAATTTTCCATAACACTAGTATACACAATAAACTGCACCTTGCAACTGAAGTACCTACTTTTAGTGAACTGTTAAGAATTTTGAATACGCCACTTGGACCTTCCTACAAAATGGAAAAACCCATTATCACATTTTCTGTGGAATAAGTTTAGAAGGTAATTATCTAGTCAATTACTGTCGTAGATTCCTGGAATTAAAGAATTAAATGTTTGATTGTTGAAACCCTTACTTCGTGGAATGCACTCATTTCAGATAAAATAAAACGTTTTATTTTATCTAAAGAATTAAACTTTATTTTGCAAATAGGTAGGTACTTATTAAACTTTTATTGGTTATATATAACCAATAAAATAAACATCTTACATTTCTTGCAAATTCATTAGTACCTGTTAACCTCCATCACTCCGACACTGGCAACCTTATTTAGGGATTAGTAACCCTCACAACTATTGTATTCTATTCTGCTCCAAACTTTATACCTGGTGGTCATACTCAATTTAAAATTGTTTTCCTATATACTTCTGTAAACTTGTTGACAAATATCTGTTTTTCATTGAGTCACCCGTATCAACAGTTTAGGGATTTGCATACATAATTTATTATTTTATTACTCTCTCATACATAAAAATACACTATAATAAATTAATTAATGTCTAATAATGCTAACATGAATACAATGAATTAATTAGAGAAGAAGGTACAAATATGGGCTACCATTTTGTTTATTGCTGATATCTTGACTATTTTTTAATCGAAAAAGTTCAAATTACATAATTGGCATGTAGAATATTGTTTTGCTCTTTTGTGCTAGTCCGTTTTTCTGCCTAGTACGATATTTTTTCTGTAATGTCATAAAAACACTCACGGTGTCATTTAAGTAAGAAACGAAAAGGTGATATAAATATGGACTACTAGTAAAAATATTTTTATTTTTATTTTATAATTTTTTATTTACAATATTCACACACATATTCGTCTTTTTCTGCACCAGAACAATCTATATGTGCCCACAAGTTGCACATAAGGCACTGAATCCATTTTCACCTCGATAATCCTCACAACATTTTCCGTTACAGAAAATACAGTTTACATCCGTATTTTCCGGATCCGTTATACCAGGAATCTCTTCCAAATCCATATCTTCATTAGCTGGTTGAAATTCCTGCTCACTATCGTTGTTCGAAGAACTTTCGATTTCCTTTTTATGCCGCCTCTCTGACTTGTTTTTAATTTTTTCTTAGTCACCTCCCTTGTGGACTCAGCCGTAATGTGTCGTTTTAGTGCTTATACATTTAATTTATTTTTGCTGTTTTGCTGGTCTAATGCTTCCTTGTAAGGTGAAGAAGTTATTACCGTTGATTTCAATCATTTTCTACCACGATTTTTAGATTTTTTATTTCAAATGGACTTTCAAACTTCTACAAACCAGAAGGACCTGGTTCACTAATGCTGTTGACTTTTGATATTTTTGGTAGAATGTCAGGTTCAATAGCTTGCGGACTTACAAACTTCTGCATACCAGAAGGACCTGGTTCACTGATGTTGCTGGCTTCTGGTGTTTTTAATAGGATAGCAGGTTCAATAGGTTGCGGTTCTAAATGGCTGTGGTTGTTACTGTCAATTTCTGCTGCGATAAAATCTGCATCTGAGAACACAGTCTTATTCAATGAATAAATTCCAGTGGCGCGGAATCCATTTACAGCAATTTCTCCAATTTGGCTTTTAAGGTATGCTTTGCCAAAAAGTTCTCCAATATCGTACTGAGAGAGGGCGCGGTTATTATGAAGTAACCATTGCCTGATTTCTTTGCTATAGTATGCCTTGAGCGTTCCCATGAAAGTTTTGTCTAGCAGTTGCAGTTTGTGTGTTGAATGTGGAGGTAATGAAATTATAACTATGTTATTCTCCTTTGCCAGATTGATCAAATCTAAATTGCAAGTATAACTGTAGTCATACTCAGTTGTAGACTGTAGCCAATATAAGAAGTACAGGAAACTCTTTAGAGACTTTAACGGTATCTATGAAGAGGTCGAGGAACTGTTTCATCTAGCTGCCGACCGAGAATCATTTCATCACCTTGTCAATATGACGATAGTCAACGCTTGAATAGAAGCACGGCACACAAAGAAGAAGAAGATAAAGAGTTTAAACCACTGTGTAAATAAATTAGACTGCACCCAACCACTAGGATGAACGGCTATTATCGATCCAGGAGCAGTACCTTTCATGAGTTGCACATTCATATTCTTCCTTGGGAAGATTAACATTGGGTGGGATAAAATTCTCTCCAGTACTCATACATGGAATTAAAGTGATCGATGATCCTCTCTCAGCCGAAGTCAGCGATGCGATTTGTCTCTTTCCTTTGCACCCCACTATTGCTGCAATTTTATTTTGCACAATGGTTAGGCCTGTTTCATCTACTTTGTAAATCTAATTACTGGAAAAATTGTATTTATCATATGCTTTTTCCAGATGATCAAAAAATATTTGAACATTTTCTTTGTTAAAACTAGGCTGCCCGTCCAAAAGACGTTACAGTTGGTCTCCTTAAAGCCAATGTATTTTTATGACACGCCAAGAACAAATCTGGCCAACCTCTACCAGCTATTTTTAACTGCATAAAGGGATGATTTAATCCATTTGATTCAGTCAGATTAAATGCCATTCATTTGATATCAGTCCGCGTTAAACCATAGAAATTCGCTTCCATTTGAAGGATATAGTCCACCCAACATTTTTCTATACCTGGGCCAAGAATAGTTCCTCTTCCCAATTTCTTAAGTACTGCTTCATCTGGACTCAGTTTAATCATTTTTGATAACCGTTGTACTGTCGATCTCGGGACATTATAAATTTTAGCTGCTTTTAATGTACCCATTCTTTTATCTCTCACAGCTTAAATAGCAGATTTCATGCTATCTGGATCCCAGGACTTTCGTTTTTTTGAAGTTATAATACTTTTTCTAGGCATTCTGAAAATAAAAAACTCTGTAGACTAATCTGATACAAATATGGGCTAGCTCATATTTGTAGCACCACGCTAGCCCATATTGCAACATAACCAAACATATATTCAAATATTAATAACTAAAATGCAACACATATTAAAGGAAAAAGTCGAAAATATTATGAAAATATCGGCCTTTCGCTTACGATGTGTGATAAAATATTAGATTTATTCTTAGTTTTCACCGAAAAAAAATTGAAATAAAAACATACCTGAAAAATTTCTTGAACAGCGTCAACACTAACATGTGATTGTTTCAACGGTCACTGCACCTAGGTCACTGTAAGCTTTATTAGTTATTATTTTAGACTAAAGAGTGTCTAGTCAAGCTATTGACGTATAGATGGTGGTGTGTATTTCATATTAATTGCGATAGCCCATATTAGTAGCATAGCCCATATTGTACCTTCTCCTCTAATAAATAGGTCTATAAGATTCTGAAAGCTGAATTAGATGTTGAAAAGTAGGCACATAAACGATTCATTGCATTTCCACTCCTTCTTACAGCCCTCCTTAGTAGTGCATTATTTCCCATGTTCAATTAATTTAATTAAACACTCTTTGTCCAAATAAAAAATAATCCGAACCTGACCACCTGCAAAAATAGGTATACGTGTCTTTGACGACAGGTGTAATTAACGTGAAGTCACTGATTATGGAAAAATTGTTTATGATTGAAATAAAAAACTGTCCCAATTCATTTCAAAAAGATTTTACGAAGAAATTAAATAAAGCTTGTTCACTATTTATCGACTATAATTAAGTACAAATTTATAATTGATAACTTTGGTTTTTCTCTCGAATTTTTAAAAGTTTTTAACGAGAACAACCTGAATGTAGTATTGGAACTGTTTAATAAGATATACGATACTGGTCAAATTCCATCGGACTGGTTGAAATCTACATTTGTGCCCCTTCAAAAGAAATCGAATTCTAAGACGTGTAGTGAATATCGCCTTATAAGTTTAATGAGTCACACCCTTAAAGTATTCTTGCGTATTATCCATTCCAGAATACGAGCAAAATTAGAACACAGCATAAGTAAAACACAGTTCGGTTTTAGATGCGGTTTTGGAAGTCGAGAGCCGCTCTTTCCAATACAAGACTTGATTCAAAAATATCTGGATCACTAGAAAGATGTTTACGCCTGTTTCATCGACTATGAAAAAGCATTCGATACTATCAAACATGACAAACTCATAGAACTATTACATCTTACAGGACTTGACACTAAGGACATCCAGATTATAAAAAATCTATATTGGAATCAAATAGCCCACATGAAGAATGGACATATGGTGAGTGAAAACGTAACCATATCGAGAGGGGTTAGACAGGGCTGTATTCTTTCGCCACTGCTTTTCAACCTGTACACGGAACAAATATTTCTGGAGGCACTGAAAGAGTATAACGAGGGCATCAAAATTAATGGCGTAACAATAAGTAATTTTCGATATGCAGATGATACTGTTATACTGACCCATAACATCGAAGATTTACAGATGATGCTAAATAGAGTAAATACAACTGGCAACCAATTTGGACTGAAGATCAATAAAAAGAAAACTAAATTTATGGTGATCAGTAAAAAGAACATTCAACATATCGACCTGAATATTGAAGCCGAACGGATTGAAAGAGTACACTGATTTAAATGTCTGGGATATACAGTAAATGATAAGTGCGACCCAGATGTAGAGATTAAGATCCGAATTGAAATAGCAAGATCAAAATTCATCAAAATGAGAAAGCCCTTAAGCAACCGCCACCTAAGCGTTAACCTCCGATGGCGCGCCACGAAATTCTACGTACTCTCTACGCTACTTTACGAAGTTGAAGGGTAGACGTTAACAGCAGCAACTATAAAGAAGTTAGCGGCTCTAGAAATGTGGCTGTATAGACGCATACTGAGAATACCTTGGACAGACAGAGTGACAAACACAGAGGTATAAGACGAATGGGTAAAGAGGTGGAATTGTTGACAACTGTTAAAAGGAGGAAAGCGTCATACCTGGGCCATGTGTTCCGTAATGATAAGTACAGTCTGCTACAGCTTATGGTTTAGGGCAAGATTGAAGGTAGAATAGGTTTGGGCAGAAAGAAAAAATCCTGGCTGAGAAACTTGAGAGAATGGTTTCAAATACCAGAAGCTGCGAAAATAATACATGCGGCACAAAACAGAGAAACCTATAGTTTGATGGTCGCCAACCTTCGGTAGAAGACGGCACATAAAGAAGGTTTTTCTCTTAAAAAACAATTTTACGGAGCACATATCGAAGCAACATTTAGCAATTTCACTGGCACATTAATAGTTCCTTGGTCATCGATGTGAATGCAGTTTAACTTAAATCTCCCTATAAACATATTCTAAATATACCGAATAAGGTTTTCTCCATATTAATAATACCGTAAAGCACTAAACACGATATTAATCTCTCATTTATCGATTCTCTTGTTTACCTTCCCGTCCTTAAGTACACAGTCGCACAATCGGCAACAGTCCTTTCGTCCACATCAGTTTGACACCCCCAATCTAAGAGATCAGTGTCCGCTGTAAATATTTGAGTTAGATCCCTCCACACCTCAAGGTCCGATTTACATCACATAATCCGTTAGACCTTCAGGACGAGTTAGGAGACAAATAATTTTTTGGTCCTCTCCCGGCGGCAGTTACACCATTTCAAAGTTAATTACTTTAAATTAGTTTCACCCCTCGCTGAGATTAAATAAGGGGTGGTTTGAACAACGATGTCGTTTTCTCGACGAGTCAGGAAATGAGTGTTGAAATTAGTTTATTTAACGAAAGCAACCAATAAAAGTAAATGGTCTACTGTAGGTAAGTAAATAAGTTACTAAATAAGTAGGTTTGTTTAAAAAAGGAAAGTGTAATTAGCATATAACGAAATTTACATTCTTTAGAGTGGTGAATTTAATTTAACTTGTACACGATAATAGAGGGATGATAAATTTCGTAAGAAATTATATATATATATATATATATATATATATATATATATATATATTGTTGTGATCTGCTTTATGATGTTTTATTATTAATTAACACTAATTTAATTAATCCAATTATTTAATTAATTAATTCACTAATTTATGCAGAGTCATACAAATCAATTACTATTAAAAATTCTCAGGGTGCCTTCTTAATTTTACTTTAATCAGTTTACTTTATATATCTCTTCTAGTGGGTTCAGTATCTCCTAGTTGCTCATAATCGGGATAGAACAGGAAACGGAACTAACATTAAAACAACATAAATATGCACACAAATTATTATTTATTTTCAATAAACAATACGATGAATATTAATAAATAACTTTTGTGGGCAATTATCTTTCCCAACAAACTCCTATACTCTAAATTTAATTTTAATTACAAACTATCTATTGATCTGTTTTATAATAATATCTACTAAAAAAATGACCATATAAAAATATAATTTATTCACAAAAAAAAAATAACTCTTTGAAACTTGGAATCTTAGTTCGTATGCTTATATTTGATTTTATCTTTAGAATATCTTAAAGTTTTCTTTCATTCAAATTATTTGACTGACCTTTATTTTTTTACACCAATGATGTCTCCTCTCGATCAAACCACAGTTCCTTCCTTGATTGATTATGTCCGGCTACCATCAAATCTTTCCCGTTCTCAGCATCGATCCAAACCGCATACCAGCAAACTACTCCTCCGAAAACACAAGCCCAAGCCTCTTTTGACCGGTACTCTTTATTCACAAATTCTCCTTTCTTTCTCAATTATATCTCGTGGACTATGCAGACTCAAAAGAGGTATTAATCTTCTCGATTTTGATCTGCTCTCAGCTTCCACCTTTTTCACTAACAAACGAAAACACTGGTACTCAGATTGACTACACGAAAACACGTCTTCTCTTCTGGTCTGCCGGTAACATAATAATTTTTTCAATCTCTCCCAGACAACCTTCTCAACTCTCTCATTCCCACCATTCCTTTTTAACCAATCATAAGCATTCATCTTTCCCACTTATTTTCGATTTAGAAAATTTCCAACATGATATTTAAAACAAATAAACTACTTTCACTCAAATTACTTTTCAGAAACCATTAACAATTTTGACTTTTTCAACAGAAATAAGTTTCCAAATTCTTGTTATCTCATATCTAAATCTAATTCTTATTTACTTTCGAAAAATGCCCACCGCAAAATCGATTACAAGTTTATTCTTAAATCTATAATTATACGGGTTCCATTGTCCTTTCACTATTCTCTCAGTCTTTCACGGAAAAACTCGCCAGGGTCCCGTCACGGAACAATGTTTTCTCTTATTCTAACTATTACAAATAAGTACAGGGTTGTATTTTAACTTATATGCCCGCGGTATATTAAAATAATAAAAAAACTCTTTATTCTATTTCTGATCGATAAACTGATCCATAACAATATATATATATATATATATATATATATATATATATATATATATATATATATATATATATATATATATATATAATATATATATATATATATATATATAATATATATATATATATATAATATATATATATATATATAATATATATATATATATATACTGGGTGCGCCAAATTCCTGGCTTTCTTTGAGTAAAAGTTTTAGTGTTAGTTTCAAAATTTTGATACCCTTTTTTATTTTTGTAAATGTGTCAAATGTCAATGTAACCCACGTTCTAAGAAAACATTGACACCGCATTTTAACAAACCAATATTTATTAATGGTCGAGTAACATTGACATACACTAATTATTTAATGCACTGGTTTTGGTTCAAAAAATTTATTTAAAACCCAAAAAATACGATAATAACAACAATTAAAGTTAACCAATAGTGATCTCTTCTTTTGAATTAGAAAACGCAACATCTAAATTAAATACGTGCATCCAACACCAAGTTGTAGGATTTGACAGGACCCTTACTATATGTTTTAGCAAAAATGTGGCTTCGTCAGCAACGGCAGGCACTACAAAACATTTTTCTTTCTTTATCAAAAAAATCATTGCTACTTGCTACTAGCCTGGGTTTCGGGGCACGAGGCTCATAAGGGCAATGAAAAAGCAGATGTAATGGCCAAACAAGGCTCATCAATACCATTTATTGGACCGGAACCCTTCTGCGGCTTTGCAAAATCAGTAACAAGAACGGCTACAAGGAAGTGGCTAGCTCACCAATCTCTGGAATGGTGGAGGAATTCACCAAGACAGGCGAAACAGTTCATTATAGAATATTTGTCAAAAATTACGACATACCTAATAAGCAAAGACAGGAAAACAGTCAAAGCCATAATAGGTCTTCTAACAGGGCACTGTAAGCTGAATAGGCACTTGAAGCTGATGGGATTATCAGATGATGACCTGTGCAGATTCTGTTACCTCAAAGAAGAAACGGCAGAGCACATTTTATGTCGGTGTGACAGTCTGGCAAATGTGCGGTTCTTTGAATTAGGAGAAGAAAATCCACCGGCAAATAGCTACATAGAAGGTACAGTCTCGAAGCTACTAGACTTAGACTATAAAAAGGGTCAGGCTAGAGAATGTTATCTAGGACTAGAGGACCACAATAGATCTGAAAAGGTTGCAGTGGAATAGGCCGAAAGACCACCTCTCTTAATCTAATCTAATCTACAACACAGGCACATCTAAGTCTGAATCGTCATCCATTAGTAAATTTACTAGTTGTCCTGTATCTCGACTGCTAGAACCCGCAAAAACTTTTATTGAAAGTCATTCTCCAATTTTCATTTTTGAATATAACCAACTGGATATGTTTCTGACCAATATAAGAATACACTTTATAAACAATAGATTCGCTACACCGATAAAAATTTTCAGTTAAAAGTTTTCAGGTGTCAAAAAGGATGGAAAAAATTTAGAACCAATAACAGAAAGGAGCAATAAAATGTTTCTCTTTGATGTTAAACGACATTCCATTTGATTAACAGATATGCTTTTAACAACGACAGTATGAAAATTAAACTCATTACTGTGGACAAAGAAGATACAAATTCATACAAAGCTTCGATTAGAGTATGTCCCGGCATTACTCGGAAAAATCGCGAGCGTGTATGTTAAGCCAAAAATGTATATTAGTAATTCATAATTTTATACAAGCTTTTTTAATAGAGATCCGAGTTTCCGTGTTTAGATTTTCAAAGTTTTATTCCCTTTAATTTTACATTAGTTTTTCTTTATACACTCACCGACACGAAAAACAGAGTGTGCGGCTCACGATCAGTTTACCGTGAGATATATTTGCTATAAAATACTATTCTATCAAATTAAAATAATATACGACGACAATTTTGATAGGACTTTTATTGACTAAGCTAAACGTGTGTACAGAACTGAGTTTCGAATGATACTGCTAAAAATACATTACAAAGCGTCCAACAGAAGCCCCTAGTGGAGGGGAGGGCGTTTCTAAAAACTATAAAATTCTATCTTGGGAAATCAAGTATTGTCCTTCTCAGAAATCCATAAATACGTAGAGGGCACGAGAACAATGAACCGCTTGATTCGAATAACTGTAAATATTAAAACTACCTAATTTCTAAAGACAGGGATTATTATCTACAAACTTTCCCCAGAAATATGTAAAACTGGTAAACATTTTAATCTTTTAATAGATTTCTGGAAGCTAATTTACCCAAACTGTAAGAATTACCGATATCAATCTAAAATCATAAAGTAAAATCGACAAACAACATGAAGTAAATTATAATGAGACGAAACATGCCGCCCGCCTTGAACTTCTTCTTCTTCTTCGTCTAGCCATTCACGTCCACATCTGAACATAAACCTCTTCAAGTCTTCCTTTCCATTGTTTTTTATTGTACGCTACTTGTAGCCAATTTTTCTCGGCAGTCCTTTTCAGATCATCTGTCCATCTCATAGGAGGTCTGCCTCTGGGTCTTTTGTGTTGGTGTGGTCTCCAGGTTAAAATTGATCTGTGCCATTTGTTTAGATCGCTCCTAGCTACATGTCCAGCGTATTCCCATTTCAACTTTAATGATTTTTGCACCACATCGGTGACTTTGGTTTTCTGTCTTATCCTTGTGTTTGTTTTCTTGTCCTTAAGTGATATACCTAGCATTGCTCTTTTCATCGCGTGTTGAGTGACTCTAAGTATATTCATATTCTTTTTTGTGATTGTCCATGTTTGTGCCGCATAAGTTAATATCGGAATAATGCATGCATCAAATACTTTAGATCTAAGATGTAATTGAATTTGTTGATTTCTGAGTATATAGTTCAGTTTACCGAATGCTGCCCAAGCTAACTTTCTTCTTTTTTTTATTTCTTCAGTTTGAATTTCCCTATTTAGTATTATTTTTTGTCCTAAGTATATATATTCTTCAACTTTTTCTATAACTTTATCGTTTATTATTGTCACGGTGTCTTCGGAGTGCATGACTTTTGTTTTGTTTAAATTCATTTTCAGTCCTATTTTAGAAGATTCGGTATGTAGTTCTAAAAGCATGGTTTGCATTTCTTGTAGGTCAGTAGCTATCAGGATTATGTCATCTGCAAATCGTAGATTACTGAGGTATCGGCCATTGATGTTTATTCCCTTATATTTCCAATTTAGGTTTTTAAAAACGTCCTCCAAAACTAAGGTGAACAGTTTGGGTGATGAAGTATCTCCCTGTTTGACTCCCCTGTTTAATGGTACAGGGTTCGTGTGTTCATTTTCATTTAGGTAGTATGTAGCTGTAGCTTGGTTCATAGTTTCTTTTATTAAGTTAATATATCTGCTGTCTATTCTACAATTGTGCATTGCGTTTATTACGGCCGTGTGTTCTATGGTATCGAAAGCTTTTTCGTAGTCTACAAATGCTAGGAAAACTGGAAACTTGTATTCGTTACATTTTTCTATTAATATTTTTGTGGTTATTTTTGTGGAACAGGTGATCGGAAGTTGAATAGCCTTTTCTAAAACCTGCCTGTTCATATGGTTGGTATTCGTCTAATTTCCTTGTTAGTCGAGTAGTTATGACTTTGGTGAGTATTTTAAACAGGTGTGACAGTAGGCTGATGGGTCTGTAGTTTTCCAATTTTCGACTATCACCTTTCTTGTGTAATAAGATTACTTTAGAGTTGTTCCAGCTCTTAGGGACTTTGCCCTGATGTAAACAACTGTCCACAAGCTTAGTTACAATTGCAATTTGTTCCTTACCTCCTTCTAATATCATATCTGTGGTAATACTATCTTCTCCTGCAGCTTTATTTCTCTTCATGTTTTCCAATGCTGTAGTTACCTCTGAAATTGTTACTTTTGGCATTATTTCTGATCCAACATTTTTTATTAATTTCCGTGCTGGTCTCATCTCATCATCTTGTTGATGTGTTCTGTAAAGTTCTGTGTAAAATTCTTCCATTCGTGTCAGTATGTTTTCTCTAGTTGTGATTTCATTTTCGTCTTTTCCCATTAATGATATCATCTGACGTCGTCCTAGTGTCGGTCTGAGACATTTCATACTCTTATTTTTTTCAATAGTTGTTGTTATTAATTTTTCGTTTTCTTTTCTTTTTTGTTATCTGATTCCTTTTCTAATCTGCCTATTAAGTTCTCTATATACGTCGGTTCCCCTTTTGTTAGATTTATTTAAGATCTTCCTTCTTTTTATTTGTTGTAATATTTCTTTGTCTAATTCATTGTGTTGTCTTTGGTTTTTTCAGTTGCAGAAGGCTTTTATTCACTGTTTCAGTAATAAGGTTATTCAAATCATCAATATCATTGGAGTTTATCTGCTGCATGCTAACTTGATTTAACGCATGCGCTATCTTTTTATTAAATTCACTATTTTTGATTTCTTCAGATGTCCATTTGTATCTTTTTTCATGTATTCTTTTTTTATCTAGTTTTTTGTTAATTATTAGTTTTGTTCTTATTAGTCTATGATCGCTTCCTAGGTCAAACTGATTTAATACTGATACGTCTTCTACTAGGTTTCTATTCTTCGTTAAGATATAATCTATTTCATTCTTTGTCTTTTTATCGGGGCTCATCCATGTCCATTTTCTGCTTGGTTTTTTATTGAAAAAGGAGTTCATTGAGTACATGTTATGTTCATTCATGAAATTGAGAAGCATTTCTCCTCTATCGTTTCTTTTCCCGTAGCCATAGTTACCAATTAAATGTTCGTAATCTTCCTCTTTTTTGCCCAACTTAGCATTAAAATCTCCTAATAGTATTTCGTAATTTGCTTTATTTGTATCTATAGCTGTTCTTATTTCATCATAAAATATTTCTACTTCTTCATCGTCGTGGCTTTTGGTCGGAGCGTACACTTGGATCACTTTCAGAGTGGTTCTTTTATTAATCCTGATGATGAGATATGCTACTCTGTCTGATATGGGCTTGAATTCTTCGATACACTGTGTGAGGCTTTGTTTTACCAAGAATCCCACTCCCGTGTATTCGCCACCTTTATGCATAAAATGTGTGCCATTTTTTAGTCTCTAACTAATCTCTAGTTAATCTAACGTTATAACGGGCACTGGTTATTTATGTATATTAATTTTTAACTGTTGACTTAGACTTTCCACAGTCTAAGCAAGCTTCCTAGTTTAAGCAGGTGGTTTTTCTATACCTGAGATGCTTCCTGCGGTAGCGGGTAGACACTCTTTACGATCCCGGTAAAGACAGGTCTGCTTCGGGATGCGCCCCTGCCCACGCGAGCTCGGATTTTTTCTCCCAATCCTCTTCCGGGAGAGAAACGGATCCTAAGCTCTAAATCCTACCCACCAACCCAGACCTACCCAAATCCTTCCCTACCCGCCTTGAACTACTGAAGTTCAAAATGAAGTTGTCGGTTGACGTCGATAATCTAGCTGATCGGAAGTGGACACAACTTCTTCACGCAGCGTCTGTACTCTCCAGTTTTGGTTTTTACAGTTGCCACTCTGAGGAAAATTTGAAGAGTGTGTGTGTGTGTATATATTATTCCTAGCAGGTTATATTTGTCATTTCACATTACGTGGCCTAATTACGAGATATTTCTTTTCTTAATCGTTGTTATAAGTTCTAACACTCTATTTATGGCGTTTAATACTGTTTGATTCGTAATGTGTTGTGTCCATGATATTTTGAGCATTCTGTGATAAAGCCACATTTCAAAAGCTTTCTCACAGTATTTAATTTTAATGTCCAGGCTTCAACTCCATACAGAACGACTGACCAAACGTAGTATTTAATAACTCTAATTCGACTGCCTAAGCTTAGTTTTGGTTAAGATAATTTCCTTCCATTTATTGTACATGTTCCTAACCTATTCTATTCGTGTTTTATTTCAATTTTTGGATCCCACTATTATTTATCATTTATCCCTATAAGTGTCTAAATTTGTGAACTTGTTCTATTTGTTTAGATTAATTAAATTATGTTAGTAATATTTTTAACATTTTACTTAAAAAATAATTTATGTTTTTAACAGTGTACGTAATACCATTTAACAGCAATAAAGTTAGAAAAAGTTAATTTATACACTCCAAAACGATAGCATCTTTAAATAACATCTACAAATTTGGCACTCGTACACATTAACTAGAATAATTCGCTGCAAAGCTTCACCGAAAATATAAAATTTATTCATTATCTTTTTGGCTCGCTCTAACTCCTAACGGCAAAAATAGTATCGAAAACCCAGAGAACGCTCTTTAATTCCTAGTCATGTATAGCAAAAAATACAACTTGGTTTATATTATCAGCAAGTTTTGCTGTAATTGAAGTCATAAATAGAACCGAATGCACCAGAAAAGCAATAACTGCATATAGGGAAAGAAATGTACAGGATGCTTGCTACAAAAACATAAGATATAAAATTTACTAAATATAAAATTTCCTTGGGATTTTTTTTTTATTTTGCGAGTGCAACGTGAAATCTGTAGAGACAAGATCATGAAATTTGTAACAAATTATATTGTCATTTGATCATTGATCATTTTTTATATCTTCCAGATTGATTAAGTTTACTACTTTTAATATTTCATCTGTATTTTCGTTAGATTCTAGAACTGGATTTCTTCTTAAAAGTCTGCTTTTTGGTTATCCCATTCACTGCCAGTTAAATTTGTAACGATATGCCAGGTGCCCTAACACGTTCTAATTCAACTATTTGAAAATTTTGGTTTTATTTTTGACTCTATATATGCATATTAAAATATACATAAGAAAACTGTCAAATTGAAATGGACCTGCGTGGCGTGTCCAGGGCACATAGCAGTAAATTCTTGCCTGTGTGCCCACCACACTCCTTGCGTGTTTTGATTAATTTTCGGGTAATTAAATAAAAAAAAAGGGAATATTCGTATTTCTATTTATCTAAGCAAATAATTAAACTAAAAATTAAGATGTATTGTGACAAATATAAGTCATGAATGGAGAAATAAACAGTTGATTGGTTGATATTTTAAAATTAATCCTTTATTTAAGAAGAGTTATTGTCATAAAATTAAATCAACATAAGCTTATTTTCCATGAAACAGTCTAAAACATGGGACCAGACATAATCCTGGTTCATTAAGACATTGTGGACAAAAGTTTACTGTTCCTTTTCTTTTATTAGCAGTATCCCAGCAATATTTGCAACGGCGGCGTTTTGATCTTCCACTTTCGTCTTTTGCACAATATTCTGGAAAATGCTGAGTGGAGGTTGGTTTTTCTTCGTTCAATATTTTTGGTAATTTTTCCAAAATAGATATTCGAAAGTCGTACAATGTCATTTTATTTCGGAATATTTGTTGAACAAATACTAGGAGTTCATAAACATTATTTGGAATATTTGAATCCCCAGTTTCTTGCGCCACCGCAGTTTTATGTTGACAAGTATAATAACTAAGGATTTGGTCATTTTTTTCAATGCCTCCCATAAATTTAATATATTTGGCTACAAGTCTGAGCTTCATTTTTTTTGTTTACTTCTCGAAATTGTTTCGATCATCTCCGCATCACATTCTGAGGAAATTGTTAAAACGTCCCTGTTGTGTAAGTTTTTTCTCGAAGCAATTGTCCGGATAAAGCGATACTATTATAGAAATTATCCATAAAAATGGAATGGCCTAGCCTTTTTTTTCCCTTCAAGCAAATTATGGACCACCTTTTGAGTATAGGTTTTACCACCAACAATAGTATCGGTAGCCCTAGCATAGACATGGACTTTTTGAACAAGTCAATTGGATTCAGCGAGAATATATAGCTTTATTCCATACTGATGTCGTTTGGCTTTATTATATTGACGAAATATCAGCCGACCTCACCATAACATCATTGATTCATCAATTAACAGTTCATCTTTGTGGAGAATAAATCTGCGACATTTTGGAATTGAAAAACTCCATTACTGGCAATATTTTAGCAAGCTTTGATTCATCAAGTTCATTATTATCGTTAAAATGCAGCGCTCTCAATATTAATAAAAATCTATTTCTGCTCATAAAGTTGGCAAAAGTAGGTATACTGAAGAGGTAATCAGTCCGCTAATAATCATTAATGCGATTTAATTTTATTGTACTGTTGTGAATTTATTTAACTGCTATGTCTTTATTTAATTTATAATGTCTTTATTAAAAGGTTCTTATTTTAATTTATTAAAAAGCACGATTATTTATATAAGTTTATTAACCACTAATAATACATAATTTATTTTATACGAACGCTACAATTAAAATCGCGGGCGCGGATCTTCAGATATTAACTAACTCCTTCAATGAAAAATCCGTTATTATATATGAAAACACAACTGGCCTAGAATTCAGGAGAATCCCTCTGATTTATACTAGAAGGTAAATCCGGGTCATCGTCTGACCGGTTTCTGGAAAGTTCCGTCTCAGGTAAATTTCTGCCAGCTAATCGAAGGATCTCGTAAAATCTAAAACATATACGTGAATAAACAAGATGTTTACAGATTTTTAATATGACTCATATTTTTACGTAACAGTACCCACTCTGATTTTTTATACTACGAGCAAGTATTTCAAGAGCATAATTGTTCTCTTCTTCATGTGCCGAGCTCGATTATCGAGCGTTGGCTATCAAATTGACTATAGTAATTTTGTTGACGGCATCTCGGAAAAGAGATGCAGAGGATCTGTTAAACCAATTTCTCAGGTTTCTAAGCCATGACGTTCTTCTTCGACTTGGCCCGCTTCTTCCGTCTATCTTGCCTTATATTATTAAATGGAGTATATTATATCTCTCTGAATGGCGCATAACATGGCCAAAATATTCAAGTTTGCGATTTTTGACTGTTTTGACGACTTCCGTAACTTTTCCCATCCGATGCAAAACAACTTCGTTACGAACTCTATCCACCCAACTTATTCGTAGGATTCTCCGATACACCCAGATTTCAAAGGCTTCCAGTTTCTTGAGAAGTGTATCCGCATAATTGTTAATATTTTCCATTATAAGCTCAAAAAACTTATCGGTAAAGAGCAAATTAAAATAATTAATGGGTTCGTTACTATCTACAGCTACGATTAAGCCAGAATTTGCAGTAAACGGTATTTTGTTGATGTATATTCAATGGATAACGGAAGATATACTAGGCCTTTTTGAAAAAAGAAGGCAATGCAAGGTCAAGGCAGACGATTACAGAAAAAACCAAGAGAAATAAAACAAAAGATACGAGCGGCTAAAGTAAAGAGGCTTCAGAAAGAGAAGTACTAGAAAAGTTCAAGAAAAGTGCAGCACAAGAAAGTTCGTTAAGTTTTTGTCCTGTATAATAAGGAAAACACTAATACATCCTAATAGTAGATAATTCAGGAAAAGTTATCATTGATGAGCGAGAAATTTTGGAAACACGGAGTAATTATATAACTGAATTGCTCCAAGATGACAGGCCGAACATACAGAGCATTGTAAATCAAGAAGGGCCCGAAATTTTAAAATCTGAATTTCTTAATACAATAAAATTAATCAAAAACAAGAAAGGAACTGGATCAGGCAACACCTCAGGTTCTTCTTCTTCACGTATCATATCCTTTCAGAACGTTGGTTACCATTATAGCTATCTTGATTTTATTAATTGTCACCCTAAATAACACCCTAAATGACAGCTGAATAAGAGGAATGATTGCCGTGAAAAAGTTTCCATTAATATCTTAAATTAAAAATTATACAAGAGGACCACATCAGTGCTCTAGTAAAGATTTTTAATGCTGTATCTACTACTGGTTAAAATAACTGAGGAATGGTTAAAGTCTGTTTTTATAGCAATTTCGAAGAAACGGCGTGCAAAAAGATGCAACGAATACAGACTAATTAGTCTGATGAACCATTGAGAAGTTTTTTCTTTGCATTGTTCATTAAGAAATAGACCTAGATGAAACTTAGTTTGGATTTAGGAATGCGCTGAGTACCAATGAGGCAGTTATTGGCATAAATGTACTTCTCCAAAAATGCCGTGACCAACTTAAAAATTTTTATGTGGCTTTCATCGATTACGAAAAGGCTTTTGATATGGTGAAGCCTAGAATTCTTTCGAATATATTAGGAACCAAAGTCATTGAAGGTAAAGATCTACGTTTCTATGACAAAATTTATGCTTTCAGTCGCCAACCTCACATTACTTGCCTACATATAGATTAACAAAACATTCATAAAGTTACTATCTTTAAATATTTGGGATGCTATATTGCAGACCAACTAGATCTAAGTAAAGAGATCAAGTGCAGAATTTAAGAAGCTCGCACAACGTTTCGAAAAATGAAATCATTTTTCTGTGACCACAGCTTAAACCTAAAACTACGTCAAAATATGATCAAATGCTATATTTTGTCATTATTGTTACATAGTACTGAAACCTGGACTCTGAAGGCTAATTCGATCGATTGGATCGAACGACAGATACTGATCATATGTCGTATTTTTTATTAAAAACTGTTATATTAAGAAACATTTCACACCTAGTGCATATTCTTCGAGAACATCAGTAGACAATATTTCAGCTTATCACGAAAGGTAAAATTAAGGACCGAAGAGGAATTGGAAGAAAGATGTCATGGGTCAAGAACAGAAAGAAGAAGATACCTACCTCCCGATTTTATTTCAGTTATATTTCCGTTTCTAATTGTATTGCTAAATACAGAAATAAACATATTAGTTTATGGGTTGGAGAGAAGTCAAAAATATATGTATGAATGGAGTAACGAAAACGTAAAAAAATTATAAGATTAGCAGTAAAAGTTTATTATTGTGAGTTAGAAATCTCTTATTTTGCCGACTTTCCGGTAATTTTCGCAACATAATTGTAACTTTTAGGTAAAAATAGTCCCTTGAATTTACGTAAAGTTTAGGTAGGGGGTGGGTGGGTCGTGTAAACGTTACGGTGCGTTACATGCGCGGGAGGAGGGGTCAAAAATCTTCAAAAATTGCGTTGAATGCCCCCTTCCTTATTTCTGGAACTGGGAACTTTTTCATGGCCAATTATTTTTTATTATGTGACCTAGGTATTTTATAGTTAGGTTTTTGCAAAAGTGGATTTAGAAAATTTTAGTCTGAATCCTTTATTTTCTCTTGCTTCTAATAACTTTAATAAATGAATTATATCTTCATCAAAGCTTTTGGAAAAAATTAGGATATCATCTATATAATTGAGTGTAAAATCTGAAAGGTTATTTTTTTATAATGCTACTTAAAATTCTTTGAAAAAAAATTACCGGAATCTTTTTCAAACCAAATTGGAGGTAATTTCATTGAAAATGGCACTCTTGTGTTAGAAATACCGTTTTTACCTTATCTTGTATTCTCATAGGTATTGACCAGAATGCGGAATTTATGTTAAGTTCTCAATTAACTTGTTATGACTGTGGGGTAACAATTTTGTTTAGTTCCCTAAAATCTATACAAAGTTTTGTTTTCTCTTCTCTTTTTTGTATGCAAGAGTTACTGCAACAGCAAATGAACTAAATGCTTCTTCAATTAAATGTTTCTTTAATAGCTCTGCTATTCAATTTTCTATCTCTTTTCTGTCTTCAATGACATCCTGTATGGCCGCTTGGAGCAGTATTTATCTACCATTATGTCAATATGAGCTTCATAATTCCTTACAGTGCCTACATCCTATCTAGCAAATACCGTTTATATTTATTAATAAATTCCTCAATTTCTGACTGTTAGTTTAAATCTAAAATCTTTTTTTTTTTTTAATTAATGAAGAACAAAAAGTAGAACCCATAACAACAGAGGAACTAGAAAAGGCAATTGAAAGAGTTAAATTAGGCAAAGCACCAGGCAAGGATGATATCACCCCGGAAATGATAAAATTCATGGGAATAGAGGGAGTGGACAGCATGAAAGAGCTAATGAATGATATCATAAAAAGAGCAGAAATACCACAGGACTGGAAGAAAGACATTATACTACCAATACACAAAAAGGGCGACAAGAGAAACTGTAATAATTACCGAGGTATTACTATATCAAGTATTCCTGTGAAGGTATTCGCAAGAATAATAGAAACAAGAATAAAAACCCAAATAGAACCAACTATGGAAGATACACAATGTGGATTCAGGAAGGACAGAAGCACGCAAGACCACATATTCACAATAAGACAAATAAGTGAGAAAGTAATCAATAAAAATAGAGAAATACATATATGCTTTATTGATCTGAAAAAGGCGTTTGACAGAATACAAAGAAAGGACGTATGGAGGACATTAAAGGAAAGAGGAGTTGACAGGATAACAATTGATGTAATAAAGGATATGTACAATAATAATACAAATACGGTGAGAACCAATAACGAGAAATCCGAAGAATTTACTACAAGTCAAGGCGTCAAACAGGGATGCGTGTTGAGCCCACTGCTGTTCTCAGTGGTACTGGATGAAGCAATAAAGAAAGCCAAGAGAAGAATGAGAAAACTAACATTAGGATACTGGCAAATGAAACAGACTCAACTATCAGAGCTTCTATTTGCAGACGACATGGTTTTGATAGCAGAAAACAGAGAAGACCTACAGAACAACCTTGAAATCCTAGAAGAAGAACTGTCAAACATAAATATGAAAATAAATACAGAGAAAACAAAAACAATGATAATTTCAAATAAGAGAAAGACACACGCAATACAATTAAACGGAAAACAACTAGAACAAGTGGAACATTTTAAATACCTAGGAGCAATAATTGAATCAAACGGTAAACAAGACATGGAAATAAATGAGAGAATGGGACGAACAGGAAGCTTATTTAACACTATGAAAACAACATTTTTGGGGAAAAAAGAAATACCGGAGAAGGTAAAAACGGCAGTCGTTAAATCAGTAGTAAGACCTACAATCATCTATAATAGCGAGTCATGGACATTGACTGGGAGACAAAAATCTCGAGTCAATGGTATGGAAATGAGGTTCCTGAGGAAAATAGCAAACAGAAAGAGGACAGACAAAATACGAAACGAAACAATCAGACAAAACCTAAAACTAGAACCAATAAACGAAAAAATAGTAGAGGGGCAACTAAGATGGTTCGGCCACGTGTGTAGAATGTCGAATGAAAGATTAACAAAACGAGTGTTTGAAACGAGAATGCAAGGGAAAAACAAACGAGGAAGACCAAGAGTTAGGTGGGTAGACGAAATCAGAAAAGAAGTTGAGAAGAAAGGATTGACATGGGAAAGTGCACGAAATCTAACACAAGACCGGATAGCATGGAGACAACAGTGCAAATCTTAACCTTACCAGCCTTACACCTAACGGTAGAAAGGCTTAGGACTAAGTAAGTAAGTAAGTAAGTTTAAATCTAAATGATTAATTCATATTTAAAAATTGTCGTTTACAGCCAGTGTGTTTTTGGGTTCTTGCTCTGTGAGTTTGAGTTTTTGTTTCTTACGAATTTTGGCTCTCTAGGATTTATTCTAAAGCTTTCATTGAAACCCCTTTTGTGGAAATTTAAGATCCTCCAATGTGAGTACTTTGCTGTTTTAATAAAAATATGTGAAATGTATATTTCCATCTTCATCCATATAAGCTTTTAAAGCTTCTTTACCTAACATGATCCACACTCTTCTTGTAGTATCTCTTTTTGTTAAAGCTCTTTTTACTTTTTGAAAGTCTGCTGCGGCCTATATGTTTTCATGATTGGTGAGTTACTATTTTCACATTTTTTATCGCCATCGGACCCAAATTTTTGATAGTGCTGCAATGTGCAGCTCAAGTCATAACATCTTTTGTGGACAATCCGTTATGGATCTTGCCCTGCTCGCAGAGAAGTCGCCACTCCCATATATTCCTAGCAACTTCCATCCATCTTCCGACCCTAACATAACTTTGACATTGCTAAAATTGTTATTTTGTTTATTTTGCATAGCCATCTTTCACAATTAGAAACGAATTTGATAGTCAATGAAAACGTAGGCATTGATATATGACTTAGACACAGCTACGTGAATAATTTTTTATAAAAAAAATCTAAATTTGCTAAATGATGTCAAAATGATGAAATTTTAAAACAAAAAAGTTATGAATAAGAATATTTGATACCCCTCTTAAACGAGCAGCATAGGGCATATTCCATTAAAAAATATACAGAATGTTATCACTTAAAAAAACAACCGTTTTTAGATAATTGAATTAAACAGATGTTAAGGCGCCATTTTTAAAGAGTTCTAGCTCCCTTAGCTGTATGGTCAATAATCAAATTGCAGTTCCTATAAAAAATTTTAAAACTTCATTCGCTTTGGTCCTCTAAAAGATTGTCTACTCCTAATATAAACAATGTCAAAAGTAACTGTTACGAAAATATTAACGACTGATTTAACTGCCATGCAGAATTGATGCTAAACTGAATCGCTCCGTAACATTAGCTGAATAATCAGTGACCTAGTACGACAAAATTGGCAATCCGCCAATTCTTCTCGAGTTCGTTTTTATGAAAATACCCAAAACGGGATTGTATGAATTACCCGAAAGACAGATATAATCATTGGCGCATCTACTAAGAGATAAAAATAAGATACTAAAATAATTCACGTGGAAGTAGTAAGGACTTATCTTTGGAGAGTGATAACAAATAACTATCCCATCGTTTATGATTAAAAACGAATAGTAAATTCCTCAAAAGAAACCGAGCAACACTTTATTAAAGTTTAATAATCGCATCACTGGATTAAAAACCAAATTGCATTAGTCTTGCAAATTTGGATAATAAAAGGTAGGTAATAGGAGAATAAAAAGGAATGAAAGTTTAATATAATACTTCGTTATGTTAAGAAGTAAAAGATGATGCTGACAAGGTTTTAGTGACGAGATATCGAAAAAAAAGCGTTATTAAAGCATACCTTGGAATAAACCTGTCTTCTTTCGGATGGTTAATCACTACCCCACACAAAAAATTCAAAATAAATGTAAATAATTACTATATAGCCCAACTTGTATATAGTCCATCTAATTTACAAACCGTTGCACGTCATTATCTACGTCAGAGATCGAAGTTGACATAGTTGCCAAAGTATAAAAAAATCCTGAATCCATTTTAAATCAAATAGGTCACATAATTATTATTATACTCTTTACAACGACTATTTAAATTCTTTCGTGACATTTTTGAAATAAAACACACTAATTTTGTTCTAAAAAGAACAGATTTTATTAAATAGGTAAAAATATAAAACAAGAGTAATAAAATATAAAAATATAAAATTTAAAATAATAAAGTACAAAAAGTGTCAACACCGCAACTGTCAAATAAGTGTGACCAATTTATTCCAAAATTTCACCTTCGTTCGATTACAGTTACAGTGTGTTCCGAACAAATGTTGTTCATAAAAACGCTTTAGGTATAATGCATTTATACAAATTAAATGAAACATATTGTTGTCTATTTCTTTAAGTTAACATTAATAGAAATCTTTAAATATTAGTTCTGCGCGTATATAATAAAATATGTCTAGTGGCTGTAATGCCAGTGTACTCGGCAAAGTGATTCTAAAAAAGAACACACCTACCGCCTAAATATTTCGTGTTGGTATCATGTGACGTCACGGGCTATGTCGCCGATGACGTGCAACGGTTTGTAAATTAGATCGACTATATACTTGATTATCTGATTTCTTTAAAGTACAATTTTAAAGAATATAAAATTGTCTAAAATACTTTTTAAACGCTTTTGTTACTTTTGTAACATATATAGGCGAGTTATTTATCAGTATTGTAATAAAATTCATAAACAAGATAATTCAAAGTTAAATCTCATTTGACATTTGACTGTCTGAAGCTTTATCTAAGAATATGACTTAACTTGCATTATTTCTAATACAGTGAATTTTAATTCCAGCAACATTTATAACAACAAAAATTTTGCCAAACTGGAATACGAAGTAAACCTTTAACTTGCATGGTATGGAACACGAATGATATTAAAATGAAAAAATTGGTAAGTGAGAAATAACGAATTTTAAATATTTTTAATGCTCTGATTTCAAAAAATGTCTTCTTTTTTATAGTAGTTTTTTTGTAATAAACTAAAATTTTATAATTGTAACTTCGCTCGAAAACAAAGTCACCTGGAAATCACCAGATGAGCTCACCAGACTAAAACATGAAAACATAAATGAAGACTGGGAAGCAGTGAGTGCAGAAAGATCATGAAAGAAGCAGCTGAACAATTAGTAGGCATGCAAGCTAAACAAAGAAGAACAAAAACGAATGACTCGTTTGGCGAAAATTGTTAGATTGTAACAGAAAGAAAAACAGATCATATGAACTGATGCAACAGGGGCATAGAGCCCGACAAACAGGGAAGGGATATAAATAACTAAGTAAAGAAGAAAAGAAACTCCACCGCAGGAAGAAGAGAAAAAATATGAACAAAGAACTTCAAGATCTACAAGATCTAAGTAAGCCAACAGGGTCAAGAAAACTGAATAAATGCAGAAAATAATTTAAACAGAAGATGTGAAAAGATAAGGAGCGTAATATATTAACAGAACAGCAAGAAAAACTAAATTTCAAGGAAAATCTTGAGGGAGGCGAACCATGATATACCATGAAATCAAGCAAACAGAGAAAAGAGACACTATTTTTTAGCTTTAAGCTGTTTGTGGGAACTTTTAACATTTATACTCTCCCTACTATAAAAAAGATTCTAACAGCGCAACCCGTGGGAATGAGAAGACGGGGTAGACCAAAGCTGAGGTGGATGGACGGGGTAACAGAATATGCCGAGAAGATCGGAGTCGGCAACTGGAAAATGCAAGCGAGGGACAGAATAGAATGGCGTAGAAAGCTTGAGAAGGTCGAGGCCCTCTAAGGGCTGTAGCACCAAGATGATGATGATGATGACTCTCCCTACTAGTATTAGCTACTTTCATTTTTATTGTATTAAACAATATTTTACAAAAGCAGTATATCGTTAAACACAAAGGCACCTGTATACTTTTAACATACATTGTACTTATAACTCTGAGGAAACTAAATATATTGTTACGATAGATAATGACGCATCATATGACTCAAAACTGTAAACATATTTATTACTAATATCTTTTCTATTCAAGTATTTTCTAGATCATACACCAGCCGGCAGAGACCGCAGGTAATAACCGATGGGTCCCCTCCGATAAAAAAAACCAGCCTGAGTTCCCGTTCATTCGAGGCAATTCAGGTCAACACCGCTGCGACCGGTCTTCCCCATGTTCGAGCCAATTCATGTCTGCTTCTAGGGGATTCCGGAACTAACGGCATTTTATGTTTAAAGAAAGAATTTTGTTGTAAACAGTTAGTTAGTTTTTGAACATCGCGTCGAGTTTTTAAAATGTAACGTACGTAGATAAATTATATAATTATTATGTGTAAGATAAATTAGTTATATTGTCCAAATAAAGATTTTAAATAAACTTGTAAGTGTTATAAGTGTAGAACCTTTGATAATACATAAAAGACAATAAATTAGATTTAATAAAAACAGTACAATATACTGACCATATACGCATCCTTTCTCCGCTACTGACACGCTTCTTAGTGAAAGCCATAGCGACAGCTAAACGATACGATAAACCTAAGTGATCACATGGCTCATTTCATTTTTCATTTGCTGGACTATAGAGATTACAGCTCTATATTATAAGTAATATTCTTTAATAATTACTGTATTGAATACCATTTGTACTTAATTTTCTCGAAAATATTTAATAAAATATTTGCCTAACCACACTTTACATTGACACGGTAACTAGACTACTAAAGAGCCATATATTTATGTGATGCCATCGTCATAACAAGTTAAAATAATGGACGCCAGAAGATCTATGACTACAAGAGTAGAGTACCAATTCTAAATAAAATTGTTTTTGATGTCATATAAAAATTTATAATACAGCAAACTGTGGAAGTGTTTGAAAATTTTACTAGACTTACGGTTACTAACCATACCCAGTGTATTTATCACTATTATGCTATTATTCTTTTTTTGTTCTGTTAACTTTTACCTATTACTCTAATTAGGCAATGTAAGTAATGTTTTGTTTTTTTAATGACATGCATATATTTTGTCTTTCCTGCATTCATTCTAAGTTAAGTTCTGATTCAATTTCTTGAAATATTAGTTTTAATATTCTCTAGTTTGCCACTATGGCTGTATCATATCCATAACCTATGATTTGCACGGTGTTCTTATTTATGGTTCTTTTATATGATATTTGTTTACCTAGTCGAACTACTTACTAAACAATACCACAATAGGAGTCGCCTTAGTCATACTGTTTTTAATGTTTATTTTCTCTGTTCCCAAATATATTTTGCTTGGGAATCCCTAATAATTAATATGAAAGACTTCTCATATACGGATTAATCTGTGACCTACATTCGTAATTACACCCTATACAATTCAATAGGAAATAAGATAGCTTTTACATCACTGACCTACACCCCAAAAACCCACCTACACTACCCCGTATACTGACGGTAAATGACATCATCGGTCGTAACCCCCCACTACCTCAAATAACACGTGGTGCTATTAGTATTGACAAATAAATTTCCGTCAACAATATCACATAAACTCTTAAAATGTCAAATGTAAATGCTTACCCTGCTTTCTAACAGGCATTTTTACGACACTACACAACACTTAACTGTCAAAAAACACCTGAATATACAAAAACTAGGCTACCGATGAACAATTTCGCGATTTCGGCGTTATTCTTCACAAAGTTCGCTTGTTTGAGCAAATACTGAGGATGGTAATAACAGTGGAAACGTCGTTCCGACGGGAAAATTACGATTAAAACACGTAAGGGTAAATAAGATCACTTTTTAGAACCTTACTATTGCCCCCATTGCCTTTTGGCACAAACTGAAGACGGATAGCGTCGTGACGACCTTGTCGTTTTATGCAGCGTCGATATGGGTGGCGCCATCCTCGGAACTTATCGTTAGCTCAAACTGACGCCTATATTTGTCCACAGAAGTTTCAAAAGATGGCGTCCTAGTAGTAAGATATAGATGTCTAGACGTCAATGGGTTAGTTGACTAAATAGTCCAGAGATGGTGCATAACTGCATAAAGTTTTGATCAGAGATGGGAGATGGTGCAAAATAAATCACACATTTATATTTGACAAATAATAATATAACTGAAATTTTAACATAGAAATAAACTTTTTAATTTACCGTCTTTATTCCTTTGTTTTTTTGAATTTTGTCCTTACTCTTATATATATAGAACCGAATAATCCTTTTTGTAAGAACTTATAAAAAGAAGAAGGCAATCTTGGTGACACTGACACTGACATTGTAGGTTATATTATTATAATACATGTAAATGTATTTTGTAAACGCAGTTTATGATAAAAAGAAAATGTTTCAGTGAATACATAAAACTCAATATGGAAATACTTAGTGGACATGTTATGAACTTGGCTAACAGCATTATAGGTGTTAGCGTACTTGCAATGCCTTTTTGCTTCAAACAATGTGGAATAATCCTTTCTATTTTACTATTGATGATCAGTAGTGTTGTTTCAAGACTGGCCTGCCACTATTTACTTAAATCTGCGATTATATCAAGAAGAAAAACGTTTGAATTTTTGGCGTTTCATCTATTTGGAAGCATAGGAAAACTTGCCATTGAAATTGGAATGATAGGCTTTTTATTGGGCACTTGTATTGCATTTTTTGTGGTGATGGGAGACTTGGGACCTTTAATTATAGCAGAAGTGACAAAAGCAAATGTTACAAGCACAATGCGAACCAGTATTTTGACATCATTAGCTGTATTTGTTGTGTTACCACTTGGATTGCTGCGTAATGTCCATAGTTTAATTAGTGTTTCTAAAGCTACAATGATTTTTTACTGTTGTTTAGTTTTAAGAGTGATAATAGAAGCTTTGCCAGCCTTATTTGAAGATAGTTGGTATGATAAGGTTAATTTTTGGAGGCCAGAAGGTTTACTTCAGTGTCTACCAATTTTCTCTATGGCTTTGTTTTGTCAAACCCAACTATTTGAAATCTATGATGTAGTACCTAATCCTACTCTTGATAAAATGAATATTTTGATAAAACATGCAGTTAATTTTTGTACAGCAGTTTATATGTGTGTTGGTATTTTTGGATATATAGCATTTGTTAATAAACCATTTACAGGAAATATCCTATTAAGTTTTGAACCAGGATTTATATCTCACCTTATGAAGGTTGGTTTTATTTTTTCAGTTGCTTTTAGTTTTCCCTTGGTAATCTTTCCATGCAGAGCTAGTTTGTATTCATGCTTATATAAGGAAGGATATTCTGTACATGAAGGCAGCATAAATTATATTCCTGAAGGAAAGTTCAAAGGTATTACGATTTTAATAGTAGGGGTTTCACTTGTTATGGGTATTCTTATTCCAAATATTGAATTGGTTTTAGGTTTAGTGGGCTCAACCATAGGAGTTATTATTTGTGTATTGTTTCCTGTAATATGTTTTATTTGCATTTCTCAGAAAAACACTAATGAAAGAATTATTGCACAATTTCTACTCATGATCGGCGTTTTTGTGATGGTTGTAGGAACATATAAAAATTTACAAACAGTAGATAATTTAGAACCAATTATAGTTACAGTGAAACCAATTGAAGTGAACCCTGTAAAAATAGAAATGAATATTAATAAACTCCCAATTACTGAGAAGTTAGAGATAAAGCCTGAGTTGGTAACAGTTGAGAATACAGTAAAAGAAGTCAGGCATGAACCTCCACAACCTATTGAGCCCATAGATGAAGAACCGAAAAAAGATGAAAAACCTAAAATTGTTGAAGAATTAGATAAATCTCTAAAGAAATTAGAAAGCATAATTCCTGCTGACAGAATTGAGATAGTTGCTGCTAAAGCCAGTATAGTCAATGACACTAAAAATGATCAAGTAGATATAGAAGCTATAAAAAAGGAGGACAAAGAGGAATTACTAGAGAAATCAAATACATTGAAAGAAAAAGATAATGTAGATGAACATAAGGTCTTAATAGAATCTATACAAAAGCAAAATGAAGTTCAGAAAGAAATTGTAGAGCAACAGAAGGAAATATTAGCAGTTATAAAAAAACAACAGAAAGTTGAAGAAGAAAAAAAGATGGATGAAGTTAAACAGGAGAAAATGAAAGCTGTAAAAGAAATTGAAAGCATTGCTCTTAAAGCTATAGAAAAGATTAGTGAAGGAGAAGATGCTAAAAAAGTAGTAGATGATGTGAAAAAAGGCATAGAACAAAGTGAACTAAAAGAAAAGAAAATAGAAGAAGATTTGAAAAAGAAGGATATTGTAAATAAGGACAATAATCAAAATGATGAGAATAAATCCAAAGTATTAGATAACAAAGTAAAAGTTAATGAAGAGTTTGAGAAAAATGTTCAAAATGTTAAACAGGAGGTCCAAGAAATAAGTTCCCAGCTAAATGAAATAAATAAAAACTTAAAAAACCAGCAACAAATTGCTGATAATATTTTACCACAAAACTCACCTGAAAATGAAATTCCATTACAAAATTTGCCCAATAAAGGATACATAAATACTGCGGAACTTAAAGATCAACCTCAGAACAGCGACATTATTCCAAAATTACTTCAAGATTCAGGAACTAAGATAGAATTGAGTAAAAATGGATCAATGTATTTAAAACCTGGTCAAAAAGATATCAAAATTATAGAAGAAACCAAGCCTTCGAAGCTTCTTCCGTTACCTATAGTAATGTCACAGTTAAATAAAAATGTCAATAATATCTTACCAAATGTAGAAACCAAGGAAGAAAAAAATGAAGTTTTAGAAAAAGATAGCAGTAATGAAGCCCAAGCTATGAGAAGAGATATACTAAGTGTGTCTACAAATTAATATTTTGCTGTGTAAAAGTTTTAGGTTGGTTTTTCTTAATATCCTAGAGAAATAATTTGTTTTTTGTATTCTGGAACACAAATATAGTGAGATAAGGTTATCATCTTTACTGTACTTTTCAACCACCTTATCCCTGTGCCTCTTAGTGCCACCTCTCATCAGCATCTTAGTGTAGTGAGCTCCATTCCGGCAAGTAGTTTTCACAAGATAACTTCAATATTTCTCCTAATATTTTTTATAATGAATTCTTGTGGTGCGCTACTGTTGTGTGTTGTCATTTTATTTTCCTTATTTTTTGTTTGTCTCTAGATAATTTTTTGTATTTCGTATGTTGTCGTATGTTGTTTCGTATGTTTGTATTTTTTGTATTCGTTATAAATTAAATTCTTGTTTTTTATATCTATGCAGCCTGATAAGACTGTATGAATAAGACAGATGAATAATTGCATATTTTCTTAATTTGAATTGTTTATTTGGTGCCTCACTGCTCACTGGTACATTTTACTGGTCATTCTCAGAAAAATTGGTATAATTTACTGATTTTTAAACTCCAGCTCACTTCTAAGGCTCATCTAATTGTAGAAACTCTTGTTATCCTCACTCACAAGGGCCCCATTCATTAGATAATTGCATGAAAAATGGCAGCATACACATTTAGTTTAAAATCGGGAACAAATTACTTATACTATAACTTCTTACATCAGATATTTTTGATAGTATTTTAACAAATTGGATAGTTTATACAGATGGAATATATATTGCCCAGATTGTCTTTTAGTCATTACTTAAATGTTTAATGTGCAATTTAAAGAAGGCAGTATTATTTCCAATGTATTTATAAATCTTACATTTACATTTAATACAATTACTTTGTGACATCTTAGCTTTTCTCAAATATGATGCAGAGGTAAACCATAAATGATCTAGAAAAGTAGTTTTGTTTTTTGCTTTGTTTTATCTTTGGCTCAATATAATAAGACTGTTTTAATGTTATATAAAAATAATTACACAGTAAAATATCCTCATCTCATGAAATTGTATAGATTACTTATGTTAATGATAATATATTTTCATACCTACTGTATGTATTATACTACAGCAAACGCCAATTATGCTGTTTAGTGCAGTTTTTAATACTACCCATTTTGGCGACATTGGTTAAAGGGAAAATGAGGGGTGCAAGTTTTTGTGAATACTGAAAACCCTTTTTAGATATGTCACTGAATACATGCCTAGCTTTTAACCATTTTGCCGGTGATGAGAGGAGTCAGGTGACTTAAAGTATGTTGTACACACAAAGTACATCATAAATTACGTTTGTTGTAGCTACATAAACCATGCTGTTACAATTTATTTCATAAACAACGTTTTTTAAAATTGTGATATTCATGATTGTTGACTGTGATTCTTGTAAATATAGCAATAGGTTGTATATATTTATAAGAAATAGAATTTAATATAAAAAATGAGTTTTATTTATTTTGCCTGTTCCTTTATTCTCACTCTGAAGTCGAGTCTGAACAAGTAAAAACCCAAGTGCTGTGGAAATAAGGGTTTGCTTATGACAATACAGGGAATAATAAGATTTCTTAAGGAGACTATGTGAACTTAACAGATCAGGGTACATATCGTGGCACCAGAGCACAGCGAAAATGTAACAAAAGCGATGAAAGGAGTTATAGAAAGGAAGCATTTATAGAGTAAATTGCGTTAGGCTTTCACGGCCATCGTCTAACTTATTAAACTGTTTATTCGGGCTGTTGGGCCGTTGTCTTCTGTTGAGATTTGTTCTCGACGTTTCGCCAACACTAGGGGTTGGCATCTTCTGGAGATGTTGATGCTTCGCTTGTAAGCAGAAACTGACGACGCGTTGTACTACGGAGGCAATATTTATAATTCCCACTCGCCTCCCCTCCACTGGTTTCGGCTTGAGGGGGCGTGTCGTTGTTTATAGTAGCTTTTCTATCTCCGTGTTTGGCGGGAAGGGCGTTTGTAGATTTTAATACTGGTATCCATGTTTTGTTGATTTTTAGTCCTTCTTCTATCCTATTGAAATTGTTTGGGTGCTTGTATATTTCCACCGCTTCCCGATATAACCGTGGGTAGTACTGTGAAGTTTTGTCCAGCATCTGTGTTTCTTCAAATAGTATTCGATGTTCTCCGCTTCCCAAAGCGTGTTCGGCAACGGCAGATTTGTCGATATGTCCTAAACGACAATGGCTTTTATGTTCATTTATCCTGGTGTTGGTGTGTCTTTTTGTGGTTCCCACATATACCATTCCACATGTGCATGGTATTCGGTATACTCCGGCCGTTGCTAATGGGTCGCGTTTGTCTTTTACCGATCTTAAACAATCCTTGATCTTCTTTGTAGGTCTGAAGATGGTCTTTATGTTGGCTTTCTTGAGTATTCGCCCAATTCTGTCCGTTACCCCCGATATATAGGGCAAGAACGCTTTCCCTTTACATTCTGTTTCTTCGTCCCTTCTTCTAGATACGTTGTTCATCGCCTTGTGTATTTCTCTTCTGGTGTACCCATTAGAGGTGAGCGCTTTTTCAATATAAAGAAGTTCACTTTGGAGATGTTGTGGTTCACAAATTCTCTTCGCCCTCTCTGCCAAAGTTTTGATGATACCTTGTTTTTGGCTAGGATGATGATTTGAGTTCCTGTTTAGGTATCTGTCTGTGTGTGTAGGTTTTCGATACACTTTATGTCCTAAGTGACCTTCCTTTCGATTTACTAATACATCCAGGAACGCTAGTTGTTGAGCTTTTTCTGTTTCCATCGTAAATTGAATATTTGGATGTAGTGTATTTATATAAGCCAGGAAATCGTTTAGTTTTTCTGCTCCGTGACCCCAAATCACAAAGGTGTCATCAACGTATCTGAACCATACCCTAGGCTTGTATGCTGAGTCCATTATCTTCTTCTCTAAATGCTCCATGAAAAGGTTGGCTACGACCGGGCTTAGTGGGCTTCCCATTGCTACTCCATCCATCTGTTCATAAATTTGGTCTTCCCATGAAAAGTATGTGGTAGTTAGGCAAATACGGTATAATTCCACCATATCCTTGGAAACTAGTCCCTCAATTAAATTCAGAACGTCTTCTAGGGGGACTCTTGTAAATAGGGAAACCACATCAAAACTAACAAGAATGTCAGATTCCTGCAAAGTTATTCCTTTGATCTTCTCAATAAAATGGGCGGAGTCTTTTACAAAGGCATCGTTTTTTCCTATATGTGGTTGTAAAATATCGGCCAGATGTTTTGCAAGGCTGTAAGACGGAGATCCTATGGAGCTCACAATAGGGCGGAGAGGTACATCGTCTTTGTGTATTTTCGGCAAGCCATACAAGCGTGGTGGGACTGCTTCGCTGTTGCATATTCTTGGCTTTATCTCCTCTGGTATGGACGAAGATTTAATAAGTCTGTTGATTTTCCGTAGGGTGACTGCTGTGGGATCTTTTTTAAGTTTCTTATAAACCGCAGGATCTAGAAGATTTTGTATTTTCGTTTTGTAGTCGGCTGTCTTCATTACGATCGTGGCGTTTCCCTTGTCTGCTGGTAAAATTACAACATCTTTGTCTGCGTTTAACGATTTTATGGCACGTATTTCTTGGTGGCTCAAGTTTCTTGTGTCTCTACAACGCGTCGTCAGTTTCTGCTTACAAGCGAAGCATCAACATCTCCAGAAGATGCCAACCCCTAGTGTTGGCGAAACGTCGAGAACAAATCTCAACAGAAGACAACGGCCCAACAGCCCGAATAAACAGTTTAATAAATTTATAGAGTAGTTAGATCATTTCTATCGATTCAAAAATTCTGGTCTAGCCCTTTTAATTTTTGATGGAGTTTGATCTTATTTAGACATTTGAATTGTAGAAGCTGTAATGGAAAAAGATATCTCTGTTTTCTCTACCGTCCAACACCACCCATGAGCTTTAATCACTTGATAAAGTAGTCTTCAGGAGTTTTGAATCTTACTGGGATGAGGAGGTGTTAAATTTTTTGGTGAACTATAATAACTAACGTACCATCAATCGAGCAAGATTTGGGCAAATATTTACGCCAGTTTGGAAAAATGCAACGACGCAAAAAAATATTTGTTCTGGATTTGAAGCAACGGGGATATGGCCATTCAATACAAATGCTATTCCGAGTGCTGCCTTTGCCCCTAGTTGTCTGGACACAACGAGACATTGAAACAATCCCTGAAGATTTACAAGAAAATCCTGTAACCAAACCAGAAATTGAACCAACTGGCAAAAAGAATTCAAATTTCAAAGAACAGCCATCTCGCAGTAATGGCAGCGGTGTTAACAAAAAGAATAAAAATAAACCATTCCAGAGTAGTCTGACAACGAAAATTAGAAAAAGGGGAATAAATAAAGTTTTTTAAACTCACATCTCGGATAAAGACTCATCTTGATCTAACACAAGCGACACAGCTTCCAGCGGGGATAAGTGAAACAGTTAACATATCAGATAATTATTACAAAGATAAGGCTGCAAAAAAAGTGAGACAGATATGTGAAGGAGTGAGTGCAAGTTTTATTTGCAGTGGTTTGCTGATAACACCACAAGAAGTTACTAGAGATTTATTTAGTGCACAATTGCATAGGTACCTCAGCAAAACCAAAACCGAATTTAAAAAAGAGTCGCGGAAAGTCACTTATTGATGTTTAACTTAAAATCAAATCATTTCTTCTACAATCCCTTCTGATTGTATTAAAGTGCAACATTGCCATCCATAGATATACCAGTATTGGCAATATTAAACAGTTTTTGAAATTTGGGAATCTTCCAAATTTTAGCCATCTTGACCATAACCATTTTTGCTAGATCACGTCTGCGTTTTATTTTCGTCTGTACTGTCTCTGTGTTTGTGATCAATAATCACAGATACAAGTATGACTTATATAACATATAATATACATAATACATCTTTTATTGAAGCAATCTTGTTGGTTAGAATGAAGTCTTAGTGATTCCATTTAGTGCTTGCTACCCAAGTTCATTTTCTGTTTGATTTTTTCTTACAGAATGTATTTGCAATTGGCATGTTTTGGTAGTGTGCAAACTGAACCCATCTTTCTCCCCTCTCATTTCTACCACTGACTCCATACTTTAACACGACTTGTTCCTTGTCGTTTCTCTTTCCTACTTTGGCATTAAAGTCACCAATTAAATACTTGAAGGGACTTTTATTGTTATTTAGTGCTTCATTTATGTTACTGTAAAGTTCCTCTATTTCTTCGTCAGTGTGAGTAATCGTTGGGGCGCATATTTGTATATTGGATCTCTTTGATAGTTGTGAGGTTATCTATCTATCTGAGATACTAGTTATTTCTACTATTCTTCGATTCCATTCCTTGTTGATTAGGAATCCAATACCGCCTGTTCTGCCGGTTGATGTGCCTCGGTAGTAGAATATATTTCCTGACACTAATTCCAATAGCTTTTCATTTTTCCGTCTTACTTCGCTGATTCCTATTACGTCACATTTTATGTTTTCTGTTTCTTTTTCCAGTTCTACAAGTCTGGATTGGTTTGATAGCGAACGACAATTATATGTCGCTATATATAACGTTGTTGTTTTATTTGGGTAGCGGTTTAGACTCCGCAGGTTCTTAGTACCCTCTGCCCTCCTGGCTTGATCTCGAAAGCTACCCATTTCGGGGCCTGCGGAGAATGAGGGCCATAATTTGAATGTCTTTCTTTATGTCCTTAGGGGTTGAGGCGTATCTTACCACGCTGCCTCAGTGCGGGTTGATAAGACTTCGCTTGTGTGTTCCGATTATAAGGCGTCGAAACTCGCCTTTTACCCTGCTCCTTCTGCTATATAACGTTCTCCCACAATACGCCGTGTATTGCCGAGGATTACGCGACTTAGGTCTTCGTGGATGTAGGAGGTAGGATTCGTTAGCAGAGCTGGCAATTAATAACTAATTTATTTATTACAGATTCAATGTAATAAATAAATTTCAAACAGGCAACTAATATATTGCTAATAATCCTGCAGAGTTACAAGAACTTATAAGTGACCTAAATACAGCTAGCAATGAAGTTGGTCTAAAAATGAACTTGACAAAAACAAAAACCGTGTACAACGAGCTAGTGGATGTCCAAGGTGCAATAATAAGCAATACTGCACTGCACTGCATTAATACATAAATATGGCTCCTTATTTCCAGAAATCAACAGAACAATGAAATTAACTTGGACATCTTTTGGTAGAAATGCAGTCATATTCAAATCGAAGATGACAATCCTCCTGAAGAAAAAAGAATTCGATCAGTGTACACTACCAATCATGACATACAGCTGGAAACTTGGACACTAAAGAAAGAGATAATGTCGAAACTCAAAGTCACTCAAAGGTAAATGGAGCGATGCATGCTAGGTATAACAAAGAGAGATCGAAAAAGAGTGGAGTGGATCAGACAGAAAACCAAGGTTATTGATGCAATCCATAGAATTAAATCCCAGCAGAAGGGGTCCAGGGAGGAGAAGACACTCGTGGCTCCAAAACTTGCGGCAATGGTTCGGATTATCATCTGCTGAACTATTCAGATCTGCCGTAAACAAAGTCAGAATAGCCATGTTGATTGCCAACGTTCGGAACGGACAAGGCACATGAAGAAGAAGAAGATAGAATTAAATCATTAAAATGGGCGGGACATTTAGCGAGAAGGACCGACAATAGGTGGTCCACTAGAATTACATTGTGGTATCCAATAGGCGTCAGGAGACCAAGAAGACGTCCAAATTCTATGATTATGACATAATGAAACAAGCCGGTACAACATGGCACAGAAAAGCGAATTTAAGACAATCGTGGGCAGATATGAAGAATAAATTCCTATGTAAGGGAGGTTACACCACAATCAGTAGAATATGCCGAGAATGATGATGATGATGATGATGATGATACATAATACAATAAATAACAATCGGTCAATCTTGATTATGCGTGCATGATTGTTGTGTTGCATATCCACTATCATAATTTTGCCTTCGATATGTTTAATATAGACCAAATATTTGATTTTTATTTTCAACTACGTATGTGAGATCAAATTAAGTATTCTTGGGTGTACACAAGAAGGGTTGTTCTATGCAATCTGATCAGTTATTTTTCGGACATCTCTTGAGATACCCATTTCACATCTTTTAAGCGCTATCTTCAGAATATGCTCTGGGTGAAAGACAATAGTACACAATAATATACGAGAACATATAGAAGTAATAGAATAAACATAAACAAAATAAGTATATATTAAACATATATTTCTTTAATGCCTTTAAGTTAGGTGTGCTTGGACTAATAGCAAGCGACGTCAATTTTATTACGGGTTGCATCCATTAGACATTCAAAGCTGCGTCGGCGTCAGATTAACTAGGGGGCTAGTGGGGACTAAAGTTACGGGTCCCAGAAGCTCTGGGAACACGACACGCTATTTATTTATTTATTTTTTTTTTATCAAAAAAGATTGAACAGCAATAAAGATACGAAAAAGTGACAATTTTCAAATGTTACACCTCAACCAATGTCTTTCATGGGAAATTAATGTTATGTTATATTACGTGTAAAATTTAATAAAGAAATTAAATATTTTGCTATTAAATGCAAAACTTTTTTGGCTATTTTTTTGTCGAGGGTCCCTTACTATCAAGCCCCAAGAACCACCAAGGCTTAATTCGGCATTGGGCTGCATTGGCTTGACCACTCTGGACATGAATACATATATACTGTCAACTCAAATTTCACATTTCTCATCTGGTAGTCCCAGTCCGTAGTATGTTAAGGGATTTCCAGATTTCCTATGATTCATCTGGACAGGAGTAAATTATTCTAATGATCCAGTCATGATCCTTTGGTGCTATCTATCTGTCCGATTTAGATGTGGTTTATGGGCTTAGTTCTCAGTTGCTCTGGGAAAACTACACCATGATTTTAAACTTCGTGGATCTTTTGTTAGAGATATAAGTTTGGCATTAGTCTTATAGCCTCATTATTGAGTCCTGATGTTTTTAGGATATCGATTAGTTTTCTCAAAATTTATGAAATATGCATTTACATCGCAGTTGATATCCCTGGCGCTCCGTAGGTATTAGAAATTACAAACTGAAAAGTTCTTCCCTCGTTCCGAGTCCTGTTCTGAAATCAAATTAAACTTCACTTATGCAGGGCCGCTGCTAAGGTATTGGCCGCCCGTGTGCAACTTAATATTTGCCGCCCCCCTTCCAACACTTTAGACATACATACTATTATTTAATAATAAGAAATGTCCAGAAGATGCATAATATAACAATAATAATTTGTAAATAGATAAATATTTACTTGAACATTTAGACTAATCTCCATGATCCAACGTCCATATATTATCCTAATGTTCCATCCTAATATCCTAATTTAATAACCATGATCCAACGTCCAGAATAGGTATATCCTAATTTAAACGTCCATTTAATTAAAAAAAACCGTGAATAGAAACATAAACACATAAAAAACTAAAAACGCACTTTTCGGGCTTTCGTCTCGGAAAACTTTTTGACAATATCTTTAATGTCCAATATCGCACACACATCATGTTCTATGGATAGCATTGCAGAAAGCAGAAACGCATCTTACTACAATTGTTATTTGTTCTACGTGCGCCCCAATGTTTTTTCTCCATTTTATATAATTTTGGATGAGCAGAGTCAACTGTTAATCCTTTTTTTAATGTTCAGATATTGTGTAGATAGTTCAAACAGTTTTTGAGAATATTTTATATGAGCTGCACCGGATTCATGTCTTTTTAAAATAATGTTAATTGCTAAATGTTGTCAGTCACTTACTCCAATAATTCCACTAAGTAATTGTCGGCTGCTTTCATCACAACAAAACAGTTTACAAGGTACACAAAAAACACTATTTAGTGATAATGAGTAAAGTAACCAGGGGCGATGAATTTGGTCTTGATAAGGTAATTTGCGATAATAATAAGTTTTTGAAAATTTCCTATTATTTGTATCTCTGGGGAAGTTAATTTTTGTAATTTGCTGAGGAAAATTTTCAACAACAAATTGAACTTCACTTGGATTCATATTTGCAGGCCATTTTCCGGGATCATCTGAAACCAAGTATATGCTGGAGCTTCTTACACTGCAATCCAGATTAACTGAAACATTATTGTTCTGTCTTGGTTTGTGGTTTCAGGTTCAGGCGTTTCAGAATCAGCACTCACACTATCGCTATTATTGTCATCAAATCCTCCGTCTCTATCGCAGGAATATTCAATTGTTTGGTACTTTTTTCTATGGTTTGTACTTCGCTTGAAATTGAAGGTCCTAAATTTATATCCGAGTCTTCTATATTTTCATGTATATTTTTCATCAAAAATGATTCCAGTGCACCGCTAAGTTTTTTTTTCTCCTCGGTTTTTGCCTCTTTTATTTTTCTATATTAAAAACCTGAAAGTCGTTTTCTTTTTCTTTCGGACATTTTGAAATTATCACTTAACAACGAAGCCGGGCGAATTTAACAAAATAAATCCAAAAACACTGCAAATAAGTTGTCCAAATAATGTTTCTCCAAATAATACGTAGCCGTAACGCGTACCTATACGAATAAAATTGCTCTGATCTCGAGGTTACTTCGAAATACAGTACCTACTGTGAAAAAGAAACGGGTACACTACTATAATTTTACAAACAAAATCGTTTTATTAAAAGCGTGTCTAAATTAATCGAATTCTCAACTAAGACTGAACATAAGATATAATAACCCATCTATAAACATAACCATAGGAACAATATTATAACAGAAACTTTACAACCACTTGCCTAAATTCTTGTTAAGTATCTACGTGTGAAATCTCAAATAACTGAAGTCTCAAATAGCCGCTTTGAATTCAAAAGTATTCCCGAAACTGCTTTATGACTGTACCTGCAAAAGGGCGGCAGTTCATACACTAAATAATATTTTCTGGGATTTTTTTTTAGATTAGGATGAAAAAAAGAAGTATACATGATAAATGAAACGCCTTTAAGTATTATCACGTACTGAATAATTATTATTGTTTGGCATATTAGAGTTCACAGAATTATCTGAATCATTACTATTTAATTATTTGAATTTATTTTCGATTTAAAAAAGTATTATCATCAGTGGACTGCTTTTGGCCGCCCCTATTGTTGGCCGCCCGTGTGCGATGCACACTTGGCACACATGGTAGCGGCGGCCCTGCACTTATGTATTCTAATTTGGTGTATATATGCGCTAGTGAATAATAGTAAGGAGTATTTTGAGACCATGACTCATCAAACTAATTAACCTATGTTCTTCATATTTCCCAGCGTTGGCTTTTTTGGGAAGTGGAATCAATATTGATAGTAGCCAGTCTTTTGGGAAGTGACCAGTAGAGCTGAAAGTATCTTTAGTAAAAAGATAAAAAAAGTATCTAAGATACTAAAAGTATCTTAGATACTTTTATTTAAGATACTTTTTGGTTCATTTAAAAGTTACTTTTACTTTAGATATTTCTTAAAAGTATCTAGTATCTTTTATCTTTAAAAGTATCTTTAGATATTAAAAGTATCTTAGATACAAAAAAGTATCTTAGATACTTACTCAGGACCTGAGAAATAGATACTTTTCATGATCCGACAAGCTTCGACCTGTCGCGCCGACCGTATAGGTAGAGACGATGTGTATTGTTCTTTGCATCCCGCCCGCCGGCCCGCAGCATTATCAGAGATACTGCTCAGAGATACTGATCTAAATTATTTAGCAGAATTATGCCAAATACTAAAACCGTTTGCTTTGGCACTTGACATTCTTCAAGGCGAACAAAATATGTACTACGGTTTCCTTCTACCATCAATCGTAAGCTTGTTTGTTAAAATTGAAAAGCTTAAAACCAATAAGTTTAAATATGTGGAACCTATTTTGAACGCTCTGACAGTATCTTTAAACTCCAGATTTGAAAAACTTCTTAAGTTGACTAACCAATCTGCAATAATTGCTGCAGTTACTAATCCTTTATTTAAAACACGTTGGCTTACTGCATTTCGAGGAATCAGGAATATCGAAAATGACCTTAGTGAAATTAAGGATTTGGTAATTACAGAAGCTATAAAAATTATGAAGGAAAATGAGGAACAATTAAAACAATTTGATGTAAGTACAAATAACATTACTACTGTAATGAAAAGTAACAAAATGCAAAACGACTTCTTTGAATTTGATATTAACTCCGAATACTCCGATCTTCAAACGTAAAACGAAAACACTGGCTATACTGATTTAGATTATAAACGACAAGCTGAGCTGCAACTATTACAATATTTGGCCGATTCTGAAACCAACATACAAATGTTAAAAAAATATAATATTATAGAACAATTATTTAAAAAGTTCAATACGCCATTACTTTCTTCTGCAGCTGTTGAAAGAATGTTTTCTTTTGCAACTTTTATTAATTAACCCCGACGTCATGCCTTGTCTGATCATACTTATGAAAATTTAGTTTTACTAAAAGCTTGTGGTTATACTAACTAGTTATTAGCTACCAAAATGTTACTATTTTTTATATCCTATACTATTGTGTTTAAAAATTTAATTATGTTGAATTTTCTGTTTTTATGCATAATGCATCTTATGCTGTTTTTAACACACGAATTTATGTTTATTTTATATTGTTTTGAAAATTTAATGTTGGATTTTTGTTTTCAATACATAGTTATTAGTTTGTAATAACTTAACGTCTTTTATTTCTTATCTACCCCAAAGCCCAAAGTATACCATTTCAAAGTACCTGCTGGCGTAAACTAAAATTGTATGATAATTTAAAGGGTTAAAATGATGTTTTTAAAACAAAAGTATCGACAATCTACTGTAGAGTAGTAGAGTACCGAGTACCTTTATATTATACCTTAAGAGTATCTTAGTTACTACAAAAGTATCTAAGTATCTTAGATACTAGAAAAGCATCTAAGTATCTTTGATACATAAAAGTATCTTACATACTTAAAAGTATCTTAGATACTTAAAAGTATCTTACATACTCAAAAGTATCTTAGATACTTGAAAGTATCTAAGATATTTTTACTCTAAATACTTTTCCGGTATTTTGTATCTTTAGATACTTTCACAAAAAAGTATCTTAGATACTTAGTATCTTAAGATACTTTTTACCTCAAGTATCTTAAAAGTATCTAGATACTTTTAAAAAGTATCTTTTACAGCTCTGGTGACCAGTCTCATATATGTTATTGAATAGCTTCGTAAGAGCTGTGGTTTGGTGTGCCTCTAATAGCTTTAAAATTTCACCAAGGATTTCACCAGGTCTTGGTGGTTTCCCATCTTCAATTCGTTTAATGGCCATAGTTACTTCTTCGTTTGTTATTTCTGAGCGTACCGATTGTCTATTTCAGTAGACCTACTTGCTGTACCTCTTTAATCTTTTTGTGCATATGAAAATCGCCATGTCTGCGTTGTAATGTTTCAATTTCCGTAAATTTCTAGATCAGCAATGCTTATTTTGCTCTTTTTATTTCCCGTATTATACTCTTATGCAACCTTTTGTAGTCATTGTTATTTCTACCATTTAGTTTCCTTCGATCTTCCAGCATCTGCAATATTTTATCTGTCATCAATTCTTGCTTCTTTTCTTGTTTTGATTTAAGACTTTCATTCGAAAGTATGGTAATAGATGTCTTCATTTCGTTCCACTGCTCCTCTATGCCGTTAGCAGTGACTTTAGCTATTTTCGTAAAATACTTGTTAAGCTCTGTTTTTACTTTTTGGTGAGAATTGTTTTCTTTCAGTAGTTTTATATCTATTTTGACCTCATTTTCTTATGAATTATTTTGAGTCATTTTAGAGAGATTTCATTTCTTAATACAGCATTCAAAATTTTGTCCCTGATACTTAATTAGAAAAAATGACGGAGTATGACAACTGTTGACAGACCTCAATTATATTCGGCTATGATCGAATTTGGAATACCAAAAGGATTGGTAGAATTGACTAAAATGACAATGAGGAAAGTTATGAATGTAAAGTGCGGGTACAAGGGGATATTTCAGAACCATTTACAACTAACAGAGAACTGCGCCAGGGAGATGCGCTATCATGCACGCTATTCAACATAGTGTTAGAAAAAGTTATGAGTGATTCGGGAATAAACTTACAGGGTACACATACCCGTAGTATACAAATAATGGCATATCCTGATGATATCGTGATCATTGGATCATTGAAATGAAGCAATTGAAACTTGCACACGTATCAAAAACGCCGCAGAAAACATCGGACTTCTGATTAACACCCAGAAAACTAAGTATTTACCGGTTATATCAAGAAAGAAACAAAATAATTTAGAGGTGCAATACGAAACTATAAGGTGGAAGAATTCTGCTACTTATGGTCACTGGTAGACTGCAAAAACAACAAACAACACATCCAAAGAAATAAGAAAAAGAATCTATCTACGTGGATAACCGCTGTTATTTTGGCCTAGGCCCTCAACTAAGAGCGAGAAATATGTCAAGAGCAACAAAGTGCAAACTTTATAAAACAATAATATGCCAAGTTCTCACTTACGGATCCGACACATAGGCAATGACGACTCGAGATGAAGAGTTACTACGAATCTTTGAAAAAAAAAAGTATTGGGAGCCATATATGGAGTTAACGAGCAGGGTCTGTGGAGAAGGAGATATAATTTCGAACTCTAGGTAGACTTTTTGGTGATGCAGATATCGTGAAAACCATCAAAATAAAGCACCTAAGATGGGTGGGATACGTTGTGCGGAATGGATGAAAGTGGTCCTGCTAAAATGATACTAAATAGACCAGTCGGAAGATGAAGAAGAAGGGGCGAAATAAACTCAGATATCAGGCCAGGGCTCACGAAGGACTGTAGGGCCAACTGATGATGTTATTTTGAGTCGTACGTTGATATATGTTTTTGCTGAGGTGGTATAATGTCGAAACATTTTATTTACGGATTTTCTTATGATTTTCCCTTAAGAATCACTGGGTACGAGATCAGATTTTAGTGCTGTTTAATTTTAGTTTATTATGATTCTCTGTTATAGAATTAACCATTTTTCTATAAAAATTTTATATAGTTCTTCTTTCTAAGCGTCTTAAAATGTAACTCCTACTGTATGTACATATAATATACTATATGTAGGTACATATAATATACTATATGTACATATATAATATTTATAAGTAATAAAATATCGTAACATCTTTCAATATTTAGTAATGTGTCTGTCCTATTAAATATAATTCACCCTTGGCCCTTTTACCGAAAAATACGAATAATTATTATAAAATATCCTTTACTTAAGCCAAGATATATCATACATAATAAGTTTCAATAAAAATACCTATACCTATAGAAATATATTTTGTCAAATTAAGGGTTAAGAAAAAGAAAAAGAAAACATTTAGGTATTTCCCTTTCGCCACGTTGGCTTTATCTTATTTCGACCCATAGAAATAAACTGTAATAATAATTATTATTAAAAGATAATATTATATGACACCTAACTTATAAAAAAAATTATTTAATAGATAAACTCTTTCTTTACTAAGGTCTATCTTGAGAATAAATTTAATATTAGAGATGTTACACTTATGTGATACACTATACTAATATCAATCATACAGATATGTGATAATGTTATTTATTAGTAATGTTTAATATTTCATTCATTTTTAATCAAAAAGCGATAAACAAGATAACAATTGTTTCAAACTACATTCGTTATCAAAACAGTAATCTTATGATAGTCTCTGTTGTAAATAAATTGGTGTAATTATTTATAAAGGTTTTAATTTACAATGTGAGTATATTAAGCAGAAAAGTATTAAAAAAAAGAAATACGAGATCTAAACTCGAGGAGTGATTCATACTTCGCGCGCTCGAAGAGTCACGTGACCTGGCCTTGATACGCGACTGGAGAGGAACTCCTCTTGCTTTGCAAAGTTGATTTGAGATACAAAATAAAAATGGTGGTTACGGATCTCTACGTTGGCTAAATTCCTAACGAAAATAACCGAAACCCTCGCGGTTGTGAAGAAATTTCCAGAAATAGTGAAAAAATATGTAGTGCAAAGTGTCATTAGGTACGTAAAATAAATCGAAAAGTGTGTATGAAGACGTGTTATGGGCGGATTTCCAGACCATTTGGATTGTTTATTATGTTTGGCATTGCGCGGAATTGTGTAGTAAATTAGATAAATTAATTATTTGAATTAGTCCATTGACGTTGAACGGTTTGTCTGCTCTAAACTTATTAAATACTACAGTACAGTGTCCCGGTAAGAAATGAAGGATAGATGCAACATGTGACCCTGTTTGACATTTGTGCATTCATCATCCCCCTTGACGTTCATTTGTTTTAACCAAATGTAGTCTGATCGGTCGATAAGGGGTTTTTATTGGTTTTGAAAAAGTGTGATATATAAAAGTGGCAGGAAATATGATTAATCAATACGAGAAACCTGTTGGAAAGTAGAGGTTTGTCTTTTCATTATTTCCATTGAAGAATTAGAACTGTAGTTTAACTTAAAAGTAATTGCCCTAGTACCACATCACAGTGGTAGACAGTATTAAGTCAGTACTGACTAAAACCGGCCTGATAGATATATTTGATTCATGTTTGGTTTATTTATTATAAAACAATTGTGCCATCAAACCTCTTACTCCTTGGGTACAGAAAATGTATAAACTCTTTGAGCAGTTATTTAAACTATTGTAAAATACAAAATGTGGAGTATGTTAGGCTTAGTTTTATCTTTTAATTCAGAAATATTTCCCAACTTAATTGCTTTCACATCTCTTGCAAGGTAAAATAAACTTCCTAAAAAATGGCACACAAAATCTTCTATGCCTTATTTTTAACTTCTAGTTGTGTGTTTTCATGAAGTTGTCATATAATTGTCTGCATTAATGCCCAACAAGTGTAAGCTCCCCAAGGAAATATTCATCAATGATAGAATAAAATTAAAAACAGCTTTAAAGCAGATCTAACATTATTACTTTACTTTATTACTAGATAACCAAATTAGACGAAAAATATTTTGGTATATACAATTACTTACACTGGTTTAGCTTGATAAGAAACATTGTTCTGAAACTATTTTTTGTTTGTTACTTCTCTTTTATCAAATAAGTATATAATTTAAAGTTGCCCTCCAAATCAAAAGCCATTTTCAAAATGTCATTCCAAATTAGGTGAACTAGTGGTGATGATAGACTGCTCTTCCAGTCTTTTCTCTAATAAGCAGCAGTGATATCTTGTAGTCTGTCAAATATCTCACAATTATTTTTGCAGGATCCAAAATTAATTCATAAAACATTTATAATTATCAATCACTAATTTTTGGGTAGTCTCTTATTGTTACTATCATTTTAACCTTTTTTAACATTATCAAATATAGGGTAATGAATTTTAATTAAGTAAAGAATATTTTATATCAGCTGTATGCAAGAGTGGTACAACTCAAAACTGAAAAAGTTTATACAAGCGGGTAAAGTTAGGTTTTAAATTTTATTACTTAAATTTATTTTGTTTCTAGTATTAGGATTGTTATCAGAAAATTTGTGATATTTGAACTTTAATTACTTGTCTAAACTAACCAGATTTTGAATTGTGCCACTCATGCTTACAGGTAACGATATTCTTAAATAAAATAATTAATAATAAAATCTAAAACATTTTATAGTACATGACCTGGTAAATTGGTACAAATCCTTATCTTGTTTGTCTTAAAATTGCTGTCAGTTTACCATTGGCTTTTCATGCTAAATATCTACTTTATAATTGATTTTTCACTTTAGAACTGATATCCTATTCTATTAGGGATAAATGTATTTACATGAGATTAAACCACAATTGATTGTAATGAGAACTACATTTTACATTTGTCTGGATGTTTCAATTTTCAATTTCAAAATCATTTTTAAAAATTTCAGAACCTCTCCGTGTGGTATATCTTAAGAATATCCAGTAATGAGTACTGATTTATTTATTCAATAACATTCCTTATAAATTGTACTTTCATAAATATTAAGATTTTGAATGGCATAATAACAATTATCTTTGCTGATATTTCTTATTTTTTTATTTTTTTTATTATGACACAATCTTTAGCAATCAAAACACAAATAAAGTTCTATAAGCTAATTTGCTGGCTGCAGAGAAAGGGGCTCCTATTGGTGTGGTGAGGTCTTCTCCAGTGACAAGAGCACTTTAACTGTTTTTCAGGTCAGCTGGCCAGTTCCTTTTGAGTCTCCTATTGGCTTGGTGTTCTAGCAGAGGTTGGAGTAAGGGGTTACTATGTGATTCCAGTGCTTCACGGTGCTTCGTGCTGTATTTAGTGATTACATCCTATACAAATGGGATTCTTAGGTCTTCATGAAGTGTTAGGTTTGACACATACCAAGGTGCATCAGCTATCGTTCAGAGTATTTTTGATTGGCATCTTTGAATTATGGCTGTGTTTGACTTTCTCGCACATCCCCAGAGTTGGATTCCATACGTCCAGATAGATTTTATGACGGTTTTGTATACAAGGATTTTGTTTTCAAGGCTCAGTTTCGATTTCCTGCCTACTAACCAGTTTAGATCTTTCATTGTTAGGTCAATTTGTTTCTGCTTCTTACGAATATGTTCTTTCCAGGTGAGTTTTGAGTCAAGATGTATTCCTAGGTATTTAGTGCTAGAGAATTGGGGAAGTTGGATATTGTTAAGTAAAACTGGGGGACACGGGTCTCTTCTCAAAGGTAAAAGTCACTTAAACTGATTTTGTTTCATTCATTTTAATTCTCCACTGGTAAGACCATGTCTCGATTTCATTCAGTTGTACCTGTAGAATGTTAGATGCTATAATTGGATTTTCGTCGGCTGCAAGGATGACAGCATCATCTGCAAACATGCCGGTGATGGTTACATTAGCGGAGGGTAGATCTACTCTGTATAGCACATATAATATTGGGCCAAGAACGCTGCCCTGTGGAACACCAGATTTTATAGGAAAATTATTGGAATTACTTTCATTCACTCTTGTTCAGAATTCTCTCCCACTCAGATAGGATTTTAACATTTTCAGGTACGTAATGGGTAAATATTTCTTGATTTTGAAAATCAGGCCTATGTGCCAAACCTTATCAAAGGCTTGACTAATATCTAGAAAAGCAGCTGTGCAGTAGTGTTTGTTTTCCATTGCAGAATTTATGGTGTGTACTATTCTATGAACCTGCTGTATTGTCAAGTGTTTTTTTTTAAGCCAAATTGGTGGTTGGGTATCCATTCTTCCGTATTGGGGTCTGAGTTAATTTTTTGTAACAGTAACCTTTCAAGTATTTTGGATACAGTATTTTGGTAGTAGGCTTATTGGCCTATATGATGAAACCTCGTTTGGATTTTTTCCTGATTTTGGGATTAGTATTATTTCAGCGGTTTTAAAGAGCTTTGGCCAGTAGTTTAATCATAGAATAGCATTGAAGATGAGAGTAATCAGTATGATTCCTTTATCTGGTAGTTCTTTCATCATCTTGGGTGTTATTTTGTCCAGCCTAGGAGCTTTTCTAATGTTTAAATATTGGATTTCTTGTAGAACTTCATTTTTGGTTAAAATATTACCTAATTACATTTTTTCATAGGTTTCTATTTTGGATCTTATCAATATTAATCATCTTTACAGACATGTCTTGTCCAACTGTCTACACCTATGTTTTATTTTATTTTCCTCCTCTACTTTTTCCAATTACTTAGATGACTTAGATTATATATTAAACCATAGCTTATTAGCATAGGGTGATTATAATTAGGTGTTAAACTTGCCTTAACATGCTCCGTGCGGATCACATACATGTGAGCCATATGGTGCCATTACCACTGTGTGGATTATTAATTACTAATAAACATGTATTAAAGGAGTTTTATTAATAAATAAGTTTCAGTTCAGAGTAGAGGATCAGACAGTCTCAGGATCAGATATATGCACGCAATATGTTAATCAGCTTAAGTCATGGTCCCTCATCTTGGCATCAGTTGGTGCCACACCTAGGCCTTTCCTAACAAATTCATTCCTAATTTTTTCATTCAGTACTGGTCTGAGATTGAAACTGTGTGGATAGGCTTTGGAAGAAAAAGATATAGAACTTCATTTAAAGATAGAGTTACTAAAACGTACAGTTTTGATAGTATTACAGAGGACAGCAAACTATAACTAACTCATTTATAAGTGTCAGGAATAGCTCAGTAGCTTCCAGATATTTTTCAATTTCTAATTCAACTGAGCTGACATTGTGTTTCTAAGGGCACGTAAAGCTGTTGGTCCTGGCTAATATGTCCAACAGCAAAGCACTTCAAAAAAAATAATAACTTATTGATAACAGTTTTTTTATAAAGACAAGAAAATATTAATATGTAAATATAATATTAGATTCTGTGCAAAACTGTATAAATTTTTCTTCCAGTATACCTGATTTTTCAAAAATATGTATTAAGTGGTTATGAAAACAAATAATGGTTAAATCCTTTTAACTGAGATGTGGTTTCACTTAAATTTTGATCAAAATTTAGATTAAAAAAAAGGTAAAATAGAAAAGCCTAAAGTAAATGACAAAAAAAATTAATAGAGAGAAAGAAACTAAATGATAATATCATCATCATCTTTAAAGATGGCACAAGAAAACATCTTCAGATCAATATCTTCATCATAATCATCATGTACTTCATTTTTCTAGATAGTGTTCCAGATGTTCTGCTGTTTTATTTAAATTTTTCAGCATATTTATATCAGTCATAGCAGTAATTATAATGCCTTTCAGAGACTTATCTTGTCTATCTCTTTGAGGAATTTCTTGGCATTCATTCATGACATTAATTCCCATCAAGCCCTGATGCAGTCCTAGTTTCTCATAAACTTAAGTCACTTTTACACCAGTTATTCCTTTGTAGTACACTCTTTCACAATTTTCTGATACTCAAAACTCAATTTTCATTTACTCAAAACATAAGGTAGCAGAAGTCCATAAGTATTAAGCCCATTTTTGACTCTAAACTTTAGTCAATTAGTTCCTCACTGCTATACCATCCTAGTATGTGTAAAAATTGTAAATGGGCACAATAAGGTTTTATGTTGTAGAATTTTGCATATGGTAATTTCATTGCAAACTATACATCAATATAATAAGGGTTAAGCAAATAATGGATCAGTAACTATTATCAAGTACAAATTTGTTGACATCCTTTATTTGCTTTATTTTTTTCAGTGATCTAATGTAATTTTCTTTATTTCAGAATGTGTCCTCATAGAAGCATAATGAGTGGTAAACCCATAACCAAACTGAAATATCTCACAATAGACTGAAAATTTCCCTGACGACATGTGTAATATTTGCCAAACTTCTTCACCAAAAGTTCCCAATAAAAGATCATGATGCATAGCACAGAAAATAATAGATACATCGTTCAGGTGTATGTAGGAGCTCTATCAGCTCTCTATGAGGCACTGTCAGTTGAAGCTAGCAAGCAAACGACATCAGAAGAGATAGTTTCTTGTATAGTTGAGAGGCTATCTTTAAATGACAATGCTTCCTATGAGTTAGCTGAGGTAATAGGAGATGATTTTGGCCAGGAGTGCAAGGAGAGGAGCTTGTCTGCTCATGAAAGTCCAGTACAACTTATGATGCTGTGGCCAAAACACAGACCAGATCATTCCTCCTATAGATTTTATTTAAGGGAAAAGGTTAATGATTATGTGTGGAGAGACCAATTTGTGATGGACCCCCAACTTATTAAAGACTACTTCCATAGGTTCCTTTATCAGCCAAAAGATAGAGAATATCCAGATCTATGCCAACTGCCCGATCTTAATGAACAAACTTTACTGGATAACCTCAGAGCTAGATTTGTAGCTGGACATATTTATACTTATGTAGGATCTATATTAATAGCTTTAAATCCGTTTAAATTTTATCCCATTTACAATCCAAAATATGTGAAACTGTATCAAAACAGAAGATTAGGACCTAATTTACCTCCTCACATATTTGCAGTGGCCGATACTGCTTATCACTGCATGTTAAAAGACAGAAAAAATCAGTGCATAGTTATTAGTGGAGAAAGTGGTTCGGGAAAGACTGAAAGTACTAATTTTTTATTGCATCACTTGACAGCACTAAGCCAGAAGGGATCACATGGTAGTGGAGTGGAACAGACTATACTTAGTGCCGGGCCTGTGTTAGAAGCTTTTGGGAATGCTAAGACTGCTCATAACAACAATTCGAGGTAAGTCATATATTACTTATGGCCTGAGTGAAACTATAATTATTCTTATAATATAGCATGACAAATTTCTTATCATGTCAAAACATATTTTAAATGCTGGTTAAAAGAAATTTTTTGCAAAATTCATATTTATTATATTTATCTAGATCTTAATCTTGTTTTAATTTGAGATTATTTTGGAAACATGATGTACTGGTTCAAAACTTTGTTTATTGGTGTGATATATATCTTATAATATATTTTAATATTTTTGATTTGACACATTTCAGAATATTTTTCTGGTTGTGCTAGCATTATATTTGCACAACTGATTATTAATCACAGAAAATTCAATTATGGCTGGGAATTTTCTGGTTCGTTAATTTTCGTCAGGGTAATTTTAGAGGTTTAAACAAGTTACGATATGTTTTCATTCCTATTTGAAAGAAAAGTAGACTTAAAATGTAGCCATTATAGAACTGTAGCTTTGACATTCATACAAAATTTTAATCAATAAAAAATTGAAGGCAACTGACCTGCACAGACTCCAGTACAAGCTGGCTTTATGTCTACAAAGAGTGCTAAATGTATGTCCAAGATTAACACTGGTTTTCGAGTCAGACAGCCAAGTCAGTGTGCAAATAATCTTGCAAAAATGCACCAGCGTGCTGACAGCCTGTGCGCTGTTAGTTTGACTCAGTCATTTACTGGAATTAACATTTCATTCTGGTTTCAGGCACCTGATGCAGATGAGTGTTGATTTTTATTCATTTTGAGCAATTTTTAATTATTCAAGTATATATTTTTTCCACTTTTTTTATTTTTATGTTAAAAATATATATAATGTAAATATAAAACTATGAAAACATAGTGTTTACTTAGCTTAACGTAACAACCAATATCTCTTCTAGCAAAATAGGGGTTTTGTGGTAGGTAATTCGCCCAGTTCTTTGTAAGTCTGTGTTTAATTTTTGACAAAATAAAATAAAAGGTGTGCAGATTCATTCTGAAATATATGAAAAATTGGTTTTTGTCAACAAGTAATTGCAGAAAAAGATTGCCCGTAAATATGTCTTAACTTATTAATTGGATGTGTTTCCCTTCTGATTTGTTTTGACTTTCCTGTTGTCTAGTAAGTTCCATGCTACATTGATCAGTCAATGTTCCACACTGTGAGAGCAGAAAACCAGCTTTCATAATGGGCATATCCTACCCACCACTCAGAATCAGACAGTCTGAGTCAGGGAATCTGAATTTGACTACCAGCTTTTACCATTGTTCATCTTGGACGTACCCTAAAGATCTAATAATGAAACCAAGACAAATAACAGAAAATGTAAAGTATTATAGTATCTCTGGAAGAGCCAATTATACTGGTAAAGTATTCCATTCCCCCATTGCCACTTACAGTCTATTCGAAATACCCTCTGTGTATATTCCATCTTCAGTGGATACTCAACATTTCTAACATGGAAATAAAATAAAACAACATTTAGGAGGTGGACAAGGTCCAGCCACAGAGTCTCAGGGTTCAGAGAACTGGAGCAGAGTCCCGGCATGGGACACCCAGGGTACAGGAGACCCTATTTGGGAGCAGAGACTAGACTGGCAGAGAGTTGAAAATTTCACATATTTATGTTTCTATATGGCATTTTCAGATCACTCGGTCAATAAAAAAATCAAAGATTTTTTGAGGCGGGACGATGCGCATCAGGGTGCGTATTAGTCTACGACTAAGGCTCATGGTGAGAACATATACAATCACATCAATGTATTACTGTAGATGATTTTAGGTGTACATAAATAATTTTATGTAGTATTTCTGGTGAAGCAACTCTACCATGTAAAATACCTATTATAAAAGTAAAAAGATCTCTTCTTTTATAACATAGAGTAATTGGTGATATATTAAGTAAAGTTAAGACTCGAGAGTCAGTTGACAGGATTATTCAAGTGCTGCAGAAAATTGGAGAGTTGTATTTAAAGTAACACCCAGGCAAATGTATTCAAGGGGGCAATGATTGATTATATGCTAAAAAAGAAGTCTTGTAAACTCTGTAACTCATATTGAAGTTTGTCACAATTTTCAGTTTACTTAAGACAGCTTAATTTAAGTTGATCAGCAAGACAGGAGTAAATATGTTAAAGAGAAGTGGCTGAAGGTGAGCCACTTGGAGCACACCCAAGGGTACACAAATGAGATAGAAGAGAAAATTGTTTATTTTATTACTCTGCCTTTGCCTTGTTAAGTAATTCTCTATCCAAGAAAGCAGTGGTTTAATAATTTCAATTCTTCAGAGCTTATGAAGTAGCATATCAGGAGACACTCCGTTGAACTCCTTGGAAAAGTCTGTGTAGACAGAAGGCCTAGATGTGTTAGTAAATTCAACTCAGTAAACCTTCCAGGTATAAATTAAAATTGTCAGTGAATAAGTTAAACAGCAAACACAAAAATAAGGATTAAACTGACTTGAAAATTGGCTTCAAAAAGCTTTTTTCTATAAATCTGGGAAGATTCCAGTTTGTAGTGAACATTTGTGTACTCACAGGTCATATTCAGAAAAGCCTTATGGGAAAGAAAAGAGGGAATAAGAATTGGTGGAGAAATCATAAACACCATGAGATTTGCAGATGACACGGTAATTATGGCTGAGAGTATAGAAGATCTACAAACTTTACTAGATGCAATAAATAGTGAATGCATTCAAATGGGACTTGACATCAACACAACTAAGACCAAATTTATGATAGTATCAAGGAGTCCAATAAATAATGAACAACTAACTCTTGGTGGACAGCAAATAGAGAGAGTGACAAAATATAAATATCTGGGAGCTTACATCAACACAGAATTAGATCCAGACCAAGAGATCCGGGTACGAATAGAAATGGCAAGGGCAGCATTCTTAAAATTCAAACAATTGTTCTGTGACAAAAATCTGAATATTGCGCTGAGACTGAGGTTTGTTGAATGTTACGTCTGGTCGCAACTATTGTACGGGGTAGAAACATGGACACTAAAAGCGCAAATAGTTAAAAAGATTGAAGCCTTTGAACTTTGGATATACCGGAGAATGTTGAGAATCGCATGGACTGCCAGGGTCACCAATGAGGAAGTGCTGAGAAGAATGGGTCGAGACAAAAAATTGTTGAGAACGATAAAAGTACGCAAGACTGCATACCTTGGACACATACTAAGAAATAATAAATATAGTCTTCTGCAGGTCATCATGCAGGGTAGAGTCGATGGCAAAAAGGGAACAGGTAGAAAGAGGAAGTCATGGCTGCGAAATATTCGAGACTGGACAAACATGACTGTAGACGAATTATTCCACGTTGCAAAAGATAGAGAAGCCTATAAAAATGTGGTCGCCAACCTCCGTTAATGGGGACGGCATAGGAAGAAGAAGAAGTGAACATTTAAAGATATTGTATAGGGGTCTGAAAAGACTATAACTACAATTCTTTAGAAGTATAGTAGAGACTCCCAACTGCTGGTATTAACGAATAGTACCTCAATGTTTATAGTACAAATGGTGATTTCCCTAGACTCTTTCAATGATTAATGTAATTTCAGTAAAGGGAATGATGGTGTATATATGGAATTTTCTTAATAAGCACTAATACATTATCCTAACTTGTAACTTTCGCCACTATCATAATATTTATATTTTTTACGCATTTTATACAATATTTAAACTTATTACTTTGTCATATTTGCGTTGTGATTAAAAGTTGAATTAATCACACAGTGTGAGAATCTCTTTTGGAATATATATATAACGAGGCTACTCTGTTTACAGACTTTTTATAAACCATTTTATTTTTCTATTCGGTTTACAAAAGAAGATAATTTTTGAAAATTGCGAACAACAATTCATTGAAAAAATGTGCATGTACATGTACATGTGAGTTAAAACCATCATTAATTCATGCTTCGGATTCTTAAGACATAGTTAAATATACTTCAGTGCTGACCTGTTTTATTTCTTAGAATATAAATCTTTCTGATATTGTTATACAAACCTAGTTATTTGTTTTGGTCTAGAAAATATTTTAGTCTTTTGTTTTTAGTCCTCTGACCTTGAACAACCCCTCATTTCCGACCTTTAATTGTTTTGCAGAATTAGGTTTATAAATCTTACAAAATTGAACTCTAGCTACCTGCATGTCTATGCATAAATTATATTTTGCTTGTTCTGGGTTAATAATTTTGTATAAAATATTTAAGATGATACCTGAAATACAGATTTAATTATATATAATTAACGCTAGTAATTTTTATACTTAGTTTCATATGACTTGAAATTGAATCTTTGATACATTTGAGCTGATTAAAATTCTGCATGAATTCTGCACAACTTTTCTATGTATTGTATAACGTGGTAGATGTAAAAAAAGTTTCTACATAATTACAATTATTTTAGTATCTTGAATTTTGCTTGTATAGCAGATTTTTGTAATATGTAACACTTTTTGTGTTTTTTGTAGTGTACTGTATGGTATAAAACTGGAAAATATCAAAAAACAAACAAATAATTATTGTATTGTTTTTGTGTCTAACACATTGAGTTTGTTCATTTTTAATAGACGGTATTTGAACAATTATACTTTATACACAATCACTGATATTTTTTTCTTAAGTTGGCATCATTGAGTATACACTACTTCCACTAGACACGACACTAGACGAGTGTCTGTACACTCTGCAGTCCACAATTCTAGATAAGTCTTCTACAATTTTAGTATTACCTTTGGTATTCGTTCTTCATTCATTCTTTGTATATATACGCCTGTTTAAAATCAATGAAGAGCATGTGGAGTCCTAGGTTTTGTTCGTAACTGTTATTTTGTACCAATTTGTAGGTAAATATTTGATCCACTGTCAATCTTCCTGCTCTAAACCCTCCTTGGTATTCACCTACTATGCCATTTTCGTATTTTTTCAATCTTTGCTAATATTTTTTACACAACATCCAGTAGCGCTATCCCTCTGTAATTTTCACAAAGGATTCTGTCACCTTTCTTATGTATTGAGCAAATTACGGCATTTTCTTCTCTCTCCACACTCTCAGTATCAAATTACATAGCTTTCTTTGCAGTGTGACCCCTCCTTCCTTTAAAATTTCCGCCGGGATTCCATTCTCCACTGCGCTTTTACCGTTCTTAAGCCTTTTATTGTTTCCTTTATTTCCAGTTCTGTTGGTTCCTCTATGTACTCCTCTTCATTATCCTCTGATTGGCCCATTGCCTCGTTCTTTTGCATCTGTTCTTCATTATTTAGCAGTTTTTCAAAATATTGTGCCCATCTGCTTAATTTCTCTGCAGTATTTTCAAGGAGGAGTCCTTCTTATTCCTATAAAAAATTGTTTGTTTGTCTGTTTCTCTTGACTTCTTGATAGAAATTTTTTATTTCTTTTCCAATATAACGCTCCTCTATTGTTTTTAATTTTCTTTCCATATATTCTCTCTTTTTTTCCTGCAGATTCTTTTAGTTTCTTTCCTTTTCGTCTCATGTTCTGTAATTGTTTCTTGGATTCTATTATTGTCTTTTTCCAACTTTGCCTTATTTCTTAGCATTAGTGCTCTTTTAAACTCTTCGACGAACCAGTCTTCTTCTCCCTTCGCTCCTGTATTGCCTGAGCAAACATTAACTGCTCCTGTCATTGATGTTTCGATTTTACTCCATTTTTCTTCCAATGTATCAGACATTAAGTTGTCTTCCTCTAATCTTGCGTAAATCTCATTTTCTAACCTCTTTGCCACTTGTTGATCCTTAAGTAAGGCCACGTTATATCTCTTTCTGTCTTTTAAAACATTTAGTTTTACAGATAGATCTTGTTTAAGTTTGGCTATTACTAATATATGACCACTACTGGAATCTTCGCCTCTATCATCATCATCATAGTGGCTCGACAATCCGTTGTGGATCTTGGCCTGCTCACAAAGAAGTCGCCACTCCTGTCGATTCCTGACAACTCATCTCCATATTCTGACCCTTATAATCTGTAGGTCTTCTTCCACACGATCAATCCATCTCCTTCGTGGTCGTCCTCTGCTTCTTGTGCCCTCTGGTTTTGAAAATTTTAATCTCTTCGTGTATTCGTGATCTGACATCCAGCCATGTGCAATGTGTCCAGCCCATCTAAGTCTCTGCACTTTAACGAATATCTCAATATCTCAATCGGTGTATAACTGATATAGTTCAAAGTTGTATCTTCGACGCCATAGCCCATTTTCATTTACGGCCCAAAAAAACTTTCTAAGAATTTTTCTCTCAAAAATACCAAGAAGTCTTTCATCATTTTGAGATAAGGTCCAGCCTCATTATCAAAACCGGTCTTATTAAGGTCTTGTATATATTAAGCTTTAATGCACGTTTTATATTTTTATTTTTTAAATGTTTCTGGAGACCGCGAACAGTTCTGTTTGCTATTGCTATGCGTCTTTTTATTTCGTTGCTTGTCGTGGTTGTTGCGTTTACTAGCGATCCAAGATATGTAAATTCTTTGACTTGCTCAAAGGTATATCTGCACCTCTATAACTTCTGCAGTCTGTGATAGCTCTGGCATGTTTATTTTCTATTAATATTTGAGCGATTTGGTTTTTACTCTGCCCATCTGGTGATATCCACCTTATTTTATATGTCTTATGGTCTAATTGTGTACTGATTATCTTCATTTTATTCTCCATTGCAAATTATATCAATTTTTTCCCGTTTTGGTTGCTTTCTTGGTGTAAACTTTTCGCTCCTGTTATATGCCTGTAAAGTTCCTCCCTAGCGACTTTCGCATTTAAATCCTACTACTACTAAGGATTTCCACAGTTTTCACTGTCTTCCTTCACTCAACCGTTTTCTCCAATTTTCCCTGTCATTCCAGTCTCCATCTCGCAGGGTTCTTTTCTCCATAGCCTCGTCGATTTCATCTCTGAATGACCTTCGGGGTCTTCCTCTCTTTCTTCTTCCAATCGGGCTCCATTCTGTGATTTTGTTTATCCAGCGTCCTCTGTCCGCTCTTCTGACGTGGCCGTACCAGGATAGTCTCTTCTCCTCTATATAGTCGATTATGTCTGATTGCACTCCCATTCTCCGCTTAATCTCTGCGTTTTCAATTCTGTCTCTTTTTGTAAGTCTACAGCTTCTCCTCAGGAACTCCATTTCTACTGCTCTTATTCTACCTCTATTTCTCTTGTTTATTGTCCAGTTTTCGGACCCATATGTCAGGATACTTCTTGTCAGGGTGTTATATATTCTCTTTTTTGTCTTTATCGTAATGTTCTTATCCCACAACACTGAGTTTAGTTGTCTTATACAGTTTCTTGTTTGTCTCAGTCTGTTGTTTATATCTTCTTCTGTTGTTCCCTGGTTCGATATTATGGTTCCTAAATACTTGAATTTATCTGTTCCATTTATTTGTCTTCCCTCGTCTATCTCTAGGTTTCTCATATCCTTGTTTTCTGTTGTTAGGTATTCGGTTTTCTCTAAGTTTATTTCCATTCCGTTGTTTTTATATTCTTCTTCTAGTTTTCTGAGCATAAAGCTGAGATCTTCTTCATCTTGTGCGATGACTACTTGATCGTCGGCAAAACTTAAGGTGTATAGGTATTCGTCTCTTACTGGTATGCCCATTCCTTCGCACTTTCTCCTCCATGGTTTGAGTGTCTTTTCCAAGAATATTTTAAACAGAGTAGGGGACGTAGCACAGCCTTGTAGAAGTCCTTTTGTCGTCTTAAATGGATTGTAGGCTTTATTTCCACATTTAATAGCTACTTTGTTTTCTTTGTATAGTGCTTTAACTGCTTTTATTAGTGTTTGTCGGATTCCGAGATCATTCATTGCTTCCCATAATTTGACTCTAGGTATTGAGTCATATGCTTTCTTTAGATCAACAAAGGCCAGATGGACCGGTCTACCTTTTGCCATTTTCTTCTCTATCAGTTGTTCTAATGTGTACGTATGATCTAGGCATGATTTTCCTACTGTGAACCCTGCTTGGTCTTCTCCAATTTTTCCTATTATTTCAGTTTCTAGTTTTTCTTTAATAATTTTCCCGTAAAGTCTACCTACCGACGATATTATACTAATTCCTCTATAGTTTTCACATTTTTTCCTCCCGCATTTAAATCCCCCAGGGTTAATTTTATGTCGTATTTCGGTATTTTCTCCATTATTTCTGCTAGGTTTTCGTAGAATTCGGCTTTATTTTTCTTATTTTTTTCCTCGGTGGGCGCGTGTACATTCACAATACTTATTTTTCTATACTTTCCAGGTAACCTTAAGTAACATATTCTATCTGAGATCGGTTGAAAATCTACCACCAATCTTTTGATTCTATTATTTACCATACATCCAACAACGAAATATCTGTTAACTCCTCCACTTTTAACGACAGTGTTATTCCCTCTTTCTACTATTTCATTTCCTAGTTGTTTAGTTTCTTACAACGCTAGCACGTCTAATCCATATTTTTCCATGATATTTGTTAAGCTTTTTAGTGCTCCTACTTCGTATGTACTTCTGTTCCTACTTCGTATGTACTTCAGCTCACTTCCTCCTTCATCTCCAATCTCCTTAAATGTTTGTTCCCCATTTATGTTATCCACGTATCTTTTCTCAGTTTCTAAAGGTGGACTTGCTTTTCCTTTGAGGGTCATATTCCTATCTATATTTATGTTTTCTTTCCTTTGGTTTTCCCTTTCATTTTTTCTTTTTCCAGAATCATTAGTCTCTAGTCCGTTTATCATATTTTCTCGTCAATTTCCTTTAATCCGACAGCGTGTTTACAAACTGTTAGTTTTTTTCTTTATGCTTATCTTTGCCAGGTTCGCATAATTTATTATACTCATCCCATATCCATGCTTTCTCATTTACGATCAGTTTCTTGTACCCGATTTTGACATTATTTCCCTTATTTCTTTCTTCTTTCGCCATTTCGCTATTTCTTTTTGTACAGTCTTTTTTTTCTGTAAGATCATTATTAATAAAAATACGGTCTTTGCATTGTTTTAACTTGCTTTTCATAATATTTATTTTATCAGCCATGTTCTCTGCTTCTATTACGCATACTTTTTTTCCTATCTTCCCGACACTTCTCAATTGGATAGGTAATTCCAATTCCTTCAGTATAAAGTTCTTTATTGACTCCTTCAGTTTTTTGTCATCATTTGTTTCCATATTTAAGCCAGATATTATAAGGTTTTTCTTTTTACTTGATTGCTCTATTTGTTCTATTTTATTATGAAGGTGTTCTATTTTTTTGTTCATATCTGCATTTTCTTTTCTTATCTCTATTAATTGAGTAGGCGTTTCTCTTTGTTTTTTTCTCATTTGTTTCAGCTCTTCCACATCATTTCCTCATTTTTGTGCATCAGTTCTCGCATAATTTTTATCATCGTATCTTCTGTATCGGCCTGTTCTAGGGCTTTTTCTAAGGGGGTAATTTTTATGTATTTTCTGTCGTTCATAGAGTGTGTAACATGTCTTTTAACATTTTTTTATTTGTTTACAATTACTGGAGATTTTAGGTAGATACCTAACCTTGGAGTCTCCTTCGCCTAGACGGATTGCTGGATCTACCTCTAACGGGTTCCGTACACCCGGCCAAAAGTTTAATTTGAGTTTTTTCCAAAAAACCTTCCATTTTTCCGCTAAATGGCATTGAAATTTCGACTTTAGCTTTCATCCAAATCAAATTCAACTTTAAGGAGTGATAACTCAGGTTCTATACCACCTACAAAAATATATCAATATCTTTGTTATTTATAATTAGTTTGTCTTATAACCGTTTTTTTTATAAAATTTTGTTTTTGATATATTTTCAAAAAGTCGTTAAAAAATTATTTTTTTGGGCTCAAAAAAGTATTGACTGTGCAAAACGTTCTTGTAGAACATTTTTTGCTTGAATTTGTCCCTCTATCGAATGGTAGCCAAATGCTTGAGTAATTGTACTATATACTATATACCTAGTTGATTTTATCTGATCAATTCTTTAAAATAAAATAAAGAAATAGCATCAAATCTACCAATAGCATTCCATTTTATTAGCAATATCATTACGACTGGACAATACCAACTGACCTAAAAACATTTTTACAACATATTTTCAATCATATCGCCTCAGTCCGTCAATAAATCTCTCAAACAATTCAATTAGATTTGATATAAAATGAAAATTGTAGAGCAGGTTATTAATTGTATCCAATAGTAAGTCATAAAATGGTCGGTTGTTAAAAGTGTGTATGTTCCAGTTACTGACAAGGAAATGAACGATTTATAGCTTTATCAAATTGTGACTCATTGATACGGTTTGCGAGATTGGTTTCTCTCGAAGTTCGCCGTATATTCCTAACCATAGTCGTACCGAGCCAGTCACCATTTGTAATATCAATGGGAAGTGTCGTTTCATTTTTCCGTATTTAGGATATTTCAAATGATGTAACTGATTGGATTTTACCATATTAGGATTGAAGTTTCTGTGACAGTAAAGAAACTTGTTGGGGACATTTCCTTAAATTGACATGACCGATTAAAATGGTTTGTAAACTATTGACCACAATAAAGGGTTTGCAATTTGATGTGTACGAAAAAGAATATTTGACTACAACAAATTCAGTTCTGACATCGTGTATTACAATTTTTGACATTAAAGAACTACATCAAAAAAAGTTAATACCTATCTCACCAGATTCTTCTTTGATGTAGATTCATTAAAATATTTTAAAGCCTATACGTAGAGGAGACCGGGAGAATTCTAATCTAAGGGAAAATACTTACAAAAAGTTTCCTATGTGCACACAATCTTCCATAATTTAACTACTGAAACTTGTATCTATTGGGAACGATATTCCCATAAAAAAAGGTTTTACGGATTTTGAAGAAAAAAAATTACTATTAAAAACTGTCATTGCGCGGTATTTCGCCAAATACGGGGTAATTCTGCGCAAAAATTTAATAAAGCTCCATTCGAAAAATAAAAAATATTGTAATAAGGCAAATATTGTAAACAAAACAAATTTCTAAAACACAAAATAAAAAAACAGATTAAAGAGATAATTTTATTTTCTGTCTGACTATAATTAACTTCTTAAAACTTATGGACTATGATGGCATAAAATGGTTGACAAATATATTTAACAGTATATATGATACGGGCGTGGTTCCCCAAGAGTGGTTAGTGTCAACTTTTATAAATCTTCCAAAAAAACCCAATGCGAGAAAGTGCGAAGACTATAGAATTATAAGCCTTATGAGCCATTTACTTAAAACATTTCTAAAGGTCATTCATAAAAGAATATATACAAAATGTGAGGAACAACTAACAAGAACACAATTCGGATTTCGTGATGCTCTGGGAACACGGGAGGACCTTTTTGCTGTACAGGTGCTATTTCAGAGATGCGGGGATGTGAATTGTGACATATACGTATGCTTTATAGATTACCAGAAGGCATTTGACAGAGTAAAACATGACAAATTAATGACTCTCATGCAAGAAATTGGAATTGACAACAAAGATCTTAGAATTATCAGAAACATTTACTACAATCAAACGGCCAAAATCAAAATAGAAGACCAGTTAACTGATAAAATTGCAATAGAACGTGGAGTACGACAGGGCTGTATTTTGTCCCCATTGTTGTTCAATATTTATTCTGAATGGGTATTTAAGGAAGCTTTAGACGGTTGTGCCAAAGGAATACTAATAAACGGTGAATGGTTGAATAACATTAGATATGCAGATGACACTATAGTTTTTGCCGATACTCTGAATGACTTACATATATTAACAAATCGCATAACAGAAGTCAGCAACAGTTACGGACTAGCTCTTAACATAAAGAAAACCAAATTTATGACAATTAGTAAAAAACCAATACTAAACGCTCAACTTACAATCAACCAACAGAATATCGAAAGAGACGAGCAATATACATATCTAGGCACCAATTTAAATAGCCAATGGGACCACTCAACAGAAATTAAACAGCGAATAATAAAACCAAAAGCAGCATTCGTTAGAATGAGAACCATTTTCAACAGTCGAGACATATCATTAAAAACAAAATGCCGTCTATTGAACTGCTACATATTCACAGTTCTGCTCTACGGAATGGAAGCATGGACACTGACTGTTGCATCTATGAATCGGCTCGAAGCTTTCGAAATGTGGTGTTATAGGCGCATCTTACGTATATCCTGGATTGACAGAGTTACTAATGTGGAGGTCCTGCGTAGAATGGGGAAAGAATATGAAATTCTCATGACCGTCAAAACTAAAAAGTTGGAATATCTAGGACATGTAATGAGAAATCGAGGACGTTACGGCCTTCTCCAGCTGATTCTCCAAGGGAAAGTAAATGGTAAGAGAGGACCGGGAAGAAGACGCATTTCCTGGCTTCAAAATTTACGAAAGTGGTATAACACGACTACCACTGAACTGTTCCGCGCTGCAATAAACAAAGTAAAGATAGCCGTGATGATCGCCAACATCCGGAACGGATAGGCACTTTAAGAAGAAGAAGATAATTAACTGCGGAGTGCCAACCACTACATTCTGAATAACCTCAATTCGAACATATTATACCGGTACCAAATGTCTTTGTTTCGGCCGAATTCAACGCACACCAAACACTCCTCATTTTCTAATGTTAGATCTACGTTATCTAGTTCATCGTCATCACAAAGCTTACTCTTATCATAACTTTCGGGCTCAGAATCAACAAAATGTAAGTTTCTAACTCCAGCTTTCTTGCTTACAGGTCATTTCTTTGCTTTAGTAGCCAATTTTTCTACGGTTCCTGTCGTTCTTTTACTAGTTTCAGCTTTTTTGACATCAACTTTTTTCTTAAGATTTCTCTTTTCTTGTTTTATTTTTGATTGACTTTTTTTATACTTTAAAAAATTTGGCCAGTCTGATAGCCAAGCTGGCTAGGCGAGGGATATCTAATATCGAATAAACACATCAGAAGTGTATAAATATAACCTCTGCAGCTTTACGAAGAACAATTTGCCTCTCAACCAGGCAAATCCACCAAACATGCCTTGAGTTGACTTGTTAAAGAATTTGTTAAAAGGCCATCTAGTCAAAAGAAATGGAAGAAATAAAAAAGAACGATGCAATAGTACTTCATTTCGCACAGCTCATCAGCATGACATGATTTTTCTATATTTTTTTTATGAAATAAAATTTTTTGAGTTTCAATGATTTTATGATGTGTATATTCATTCATTTTCATTAAAAACTTTCCATTTGTAAATACTAATCTATAAACAACTATAAAATTTCAAAAACAAACATTTATACCTTTGTTTTATTGTTTTCATGAATGCAGTTATTCACTGCATGTGAATAATTTTTTATTTTATGAGTTATAATGAATATCGGCTATGAGTAAGTATGCTTGATCTTCCAGCTACTTCCAGTGGAACTCTGGAAGTTTGACCAACATAGCACAAAATTTAATTACTAAATTTACTAGACAGTTGAGACTGAGTTCAGTGAATAGAGTCTACTTACTATATACATAGCAGATGTAGATAGTGAAATGTTTTTTTGTCTCATGTAGAATCAGCTTAACAGTAGTTATCCGTTTTTTAAGTTAGTGTAAGGATATGTGTAAGATTCGTTATTTTTGTATTTGTTGTTTATGTATTCTGCCTGTATAACTGTTTACTTTCCCACCAATCTTATAATTCATCTCTATCTACCAAATATTCTCACACTTTTTGGAAGCATAGCTTTCTTAGCGCGGGTTATGGACGGAGCTGTGGATCGCACAGAGGTATGATAAAATAAAAACGACTGAAATGACTGTAACGGGAGATCGCGCGACCACACACTACGTGGAGTAGTAAAAACAGTCCCATGCGTGTTTCTTAATAAAATAATTAAAATTAAACACCATCGCTTCGTGAGTGGACCATAAGAAAGCTAAGCTTCCCCTCATTGGTCACTCCCAGAATGCCACACCCCGTTTTTTCTTTAATAAGTTATCATTTACTGCTATTTGTGCACATACAGTGATTATGTGTTTATGTTTATATGAAGCCAGTTCTTAATACTTGTTATTGCTTTTTTACGTTGATCCTTTTGTTTGTGTTTTATTATTTTATCCACCTGTCTTGTATACATACTTATTTACATGAATATTTTTATTTCATCTTAATATTAAATTTCTTCCCGTTTTCGCCAATACACAATATACGCTGTCATATATATGACATATTCATTTCTAAATCCGGTCTTTGCATTAAACACTTTTCATATAAATGTGTACAAAAATATTTTTCATACATTCCTCCGCTTCTGACATCGACATTAAATGGTATTAATGAAACATTATCTTTGTTTCTATTGCGAATTTTCTAATTGGAAGAATGCAATATACGGGGTAAAAGGTTATTGCCTTTTACAGAGCTCTCTGTTTGACCTCCTCATAGTTCTAGTTAAAAGTTGATTTAAAAAACCGTTTTGCTATTAGCAACCGACATGTATAATGTTTATTTATAACAATTATTTTACGATAAAATGCATTAAGACATTCTTGTAAAAGCCGATTGCGAGATACGAAATGATTTATTGATTGCATGGGTGTAGAGATGCAGAAATATCATTCTTTGTAGAGGTTTTGTTTGTTAAATTAAATAAACTTATCATTTTACTGTTACTTTATGAACAATATATGATTATTAACCAAAAAAGGTGGTAATCTAGACCACCATAACTAATAGTATTGTTATAGTTTACTTGTATTAAAGGCAGGGTTGTTTAATTTTAAACATTTTGTTTTAATGAACTGTTTTAAACATTTGTTTAAGTTTTAAAATAGTTTTTGTTTAAAACACCTGCACTATTATAAACAAGCGTTTCTTTCCTTTTTCATTTATTTCCCATAAATAAATATGAGAAAAATTCTCATATAAATTATACAACCTTTTTAACATACATATTATTTTTATCCCTTTCAGTACCGGTTTTTTTTCAGCCAACGAAAAAATATTTTTTGCCTAAAAGGTACTTAAAACAGTTCATATAACAGTTTTTGGACATTAAAAAAAAATATAACATGTATATATAAAAAAATATGGGTTCATTTGTACCCAAAAGTAGTGAAATGAAATGATGAAAGAACTGGACGTAGAAGCTGGAGAGATAGGCCTTAATAATATGAATTACAGCAAGACCAAAATCATAACAAATACAGATGAAGACATCACAATGAGGATCGGACAAGATGAAATAGAACAAGTTCAGGATTACATATATATATATATATATATATATATATATATATATATATATATATAAAGACGAGTTAGACTGGCATGGACGGCATTTGGCAAACTAAGCTACATTCTTAAAAAAAAAAAGATATCCACAGCATCTTAAGACCAAAGTATACAATCAATGCGTACTCCCTGTTCTCACTTATGGTTCCCAAACGTGGACATTTACAAAAGCAAACATGGACAAAATCATCAAAACCCAAAGAGCAATGGAAAGACAAATGTTGCACATAAGACTAATGGGATAAAAAGAGAAACTAGTGGATAAGAGAGAAAACAAAAGTGAGGGATGTTAGACAAGAAGTTGCAAAATTGAAATGGAGATTTGCCGGACACAATATAACACAAAAAGAAGATCGATGGAACAAAATTCTTATAAGTTGGAGACCGTGGGAATATAAACGAAGCAGAGGAAGGCCCCAAATGAGATGAGCAGATGATATCAAGAAGCACGTGGGCTCTAGGTGGATGACTATAGCGACAGACAGAGAAGAATGGAAAAGGATAGGGGAGATTTGGACATATATGTCCAAAGATGGGCCGAAGAAGGCTAATTAGATTGTACCTAGATTGTAAAAGAAAAAAATCTAGCATATATGAAACATAAAAAAGCAATTTCTTTCCTTTTGAAGGCATAGATGGACATTGCACTTCTGACATTTCCATCTTGATTTTCCTGTACAACCATGGTTTTTGCATCTTAAAGGTAAAGGTAGTGTGGATGCACTGGTAAATGTCAATATTATCAAATTGCACCTCAGTAAGAGGTCTAATTTCAATGTTTTGGCGTTTTACAGCTACTACTGAACTAGATGTATCGCTTGAAGGTCCTCCCCGTTTCCGGTTATTGAAAGAGTTGACTTTTATGAGGGCTTCACCAACTTTCTAAAGTGTAGAAGGTCCATGATATTTTTTTGTGGAATTCCTAAAGTATGCATGTCTCGTTTATACTCTAACCAAGAGTTTGTTAGGGCCGTGTCAACTGCATGAAAGATTAGTCGAACAGTCCACTTTCTGCAACAATTTTTTGTTCTGTAAAACTCAAGAGAGGATCTGTTTTATCTATGCCCCCATGGACTTATTATACTTTTGTATAACTTCGGGTCGTCGACGTACGTCAAGGAAAGATTTTGTTTTTTTTTATTCCAACATTTTAGAACATCTTCTGTACCAACCTCAACGAAGTTGGATACCATTATCACTGGCTTGTTATCTAACCATCTGGTTACTACAATTCCATCAGAAGAGATAATTTGTTCCGTTGATCCTCTCTCGTTTTTTGAAAATTCTTTTGCATCAGTTTAGTTTTTACATTAGTTTAGAAAATATATTGATCCTCGCAATACCAGCAAGAAGTATTTATTTTTGGTTAAAAATTTGTAAAAGGTTATAGCTCGTAAAATAATTGTCACAGTACAATGCATGCTTATTAGGTTCAAGTACTTTTGATAATTGCAATACGATAGCTGTCCCTGTCCATATTTCAAATAAGAAGGTTTTATTTCTGTGGTACTACCTTGATAGATTAGAAAATTGTAAATCAATCCACTTTCACCACCTAATAAATACAGTTTTACTCCCCATGGATTGGTTTGTTTTTGACGTATTGCTTCATAGACAATCTCCCTCTGAAGGGCATGATTTGTTCATCTATACAAACATTTGTTTCTATCTGGAGTTCTCTACATCCCTTTAGGACTGATTCAAAAACTGGTGGAACCCATAGTTTATCGTTGCTCTGTCTGGGTTCCAGATTGTCAACACAATGTAAGTGGGTGCGAAGTTTGAAAAAACGATTCAATGTCATTGTGTCCGGAAAAATATCAATTTTTAAAGATTTGTCCCAATACATTCGCCGTCTTGTAAATTTTAGACAGTATTGTTGATCGAAATTTTCTAATAAACTTTCGGGGAAATATCTCAGCAAATATGTAACTGTATATTTACTCAGAACAGTTTTCATTAGACACTCGAGTTATTGTATTAGGTAATGGTCGTGTTATATATTGAACATTCTGTAATCATTTTACATATTTTTTTAGAGTGATGAAGTTATCATTACCATCGTTTTCGCCCTGTTCATCATCATCCTCCTTTTCTCCCTCATTATCCCCTTTAATAAATTATAAATAGTAAATAATTTAGGGTTCCCCTAAACCAATAGCTCCTCATTGCAATTGGATTTCTTATGTCGGGGATTCATCGGCGCAGCTCTGGGCTCTGCATTCTCTGGGTTCTCTTATTCACTGCCGAGATATAGCTACGGCTATGCGGGTTTTACCGTAAAGTTAGCATAATTGTTTCTAGGAAACAGCTGCAGCAATAAATTTTTTCTTGGCGTAAAACTTCGGCAATAAATTAGCACTCAATTCCTGACAGTTCGCTTTTTGGCCGATATCTTGGTTTTCCGGGGGTGTGTTTTGAGCTAGGAGATGATGAAGTAGCTTTTGTTGAATGATGAATATACTAATCAACGGCAATTAATCAGCAATACAATATTTTGGGAAAAGATGGGTCCTGTGCCCTTTTCCTTGCCGAGATATAGCTATGGCTAAGCTAGCTTTACCTATTGAGCGTTCCATTTTTTCTTTGAACGCTTCTTTTGATGCCAATGAGCAGTTACAATATCACATCTCTTGTGATTTTCCCTTCATGTTCGAAATATGTAAATTTGTGAGTGATTTCAATTTTTTTTGGCTGATCTTGATGTTGTCACTGGGTACTAGTTTGGTCATCATGTTGGTTTTGCTTTCATTAATTTTCAATCTCACTTTTCCCGTTGTTGTAATAAGTTCTTCCAGCATGTCTTCAGGTTCTTTGAAGTCAACCGCAATCAACGCTATATCATCCGCAAAGCGAAAGTTATTTAAGTGCTCTTCTTCAATGCTGATTTCTTTGTCCTCCCAGTTCCGTATTTTTAAAGTATATATTAAGACAATAAGGGGCCATAAACACAATATTATTTTTGTCGATTTATTTTTCATCCTTATCAGGCGCCGATATCTTGAAAAACATATCGCTTTTTGTTATTTATTTATTAACCATCTTGGTACTCATTTAATTTCCGTTGTTTTAGTTAGGAAAGATAATGGTAGTTCTGTAATAACACAATTTTGTTGTTAATGACGTACGAGTAAATTTGTAGGAAAAAATCATAATTATTGCCAAATAAATGTTTCGGAAGTAACTACAAACATTGCTAGAGTTCTGAGAAAAATTCTTTGATGTAAGTTTTAATAAAAATTAATGTTCGAATGCAACATATTAAACAGAAATATTTATGGTATTATTCATTTTTAAATACTCTGAATTTCCAAAACATTCTCATTACTAATTGTATCAAATCGACTATTACGTTAATACACAAGCAATAGCGAGATTTCGAAGAATTTCATGAGTCACGAAAAGTGCGGTTGCACACCTAGATTATTTTGTGTATACTTCCCACAATAATATAAGGCACTCAACGATAGTTCTTGTTTTACTTTATTTACACATTTTACAATAAATCTTGAAAGCTTAGCTTCTACTCGTATGTACTGTACTAGACCAGGGCGGATCTGTTTTGAGGTCGATGTGAGAGGTGGCATTCTGATTTTTGCAGAAAAAGTTGATAACTGCAATAATAATAATTGATTTTCTCTCCCACTCAAATAGGTCGGGAATATTAATAAAAAAATTAGAATATTTAAAAAAGATTAAAATCATCTTTTTTTCTATTCTACTTTCCTTGCTTGCTACGATTCTGCCGCTTGACTTGTTAACCACTGTATCACAAATGTTTTGACTTCGTTATCGTCTTGAAGACGCTGACCGCCCAGGTGTTTCTTCAAGTGCTGGAACAAATGGTAGTCGCTGGGCGCCAGATCAGGGCTGTATGGAGGATGATCTAGAGTTTCCCATTTAAATGATTTGATGAAATCTTTAGTCACATGTGGACGGGCATTGTCATGCAGCAAAACGATACCCTTACTCAACTTGCCACATCTTTTGTTCTGGATTGCACGACGCAGATTTTTCAATGTCTCACAATAAGACGCTGCATTGATTGTCTCATTACGAGGCAGAAACTCCGCTAGCAATATTCCTTTTCTGTCCCAAAAAACTGTGCACATGATTTTCCGGGCAGAAATTGTTTGCTTAAACTTCACTCTTTTGGGTGATGATGAATTCCATGGATTGTTGTTTCGATTCTGGTGTGACGTAGGCCACCCACGTTTCGTCACCAGTAACAATTTGGTCTAAAAAATCTTCACCTTCACTGTGGTACCGCTCAAGGAAAGTCAATGCACTGCCTAAACGTTGGGTTTTGTGCAAATCCGTCAACATTTTTGGAACCCAACGTGAACACAATTTCCGTTAATTCAAGTTCTCGGTAACAATGCGACACAAAACACTACGAGAATACTGAGGAAAGCAGTCGGACAATGATGAAATTGTAAAGCGTCTGTTTTCTCTCACCTTTTCGTCCACTTTCTGCACCAAATTTTCATTAACGACCGAAGGACGCCCACACATAGAACCTTATTTGGTCCGCCTCTTCTTTTTTGGTACATGACGGCCTGTGTTTTGTCGTTGACAGTTATCTTCCACTGTACATACCAATCTTGTAATTCGTTAAGTGCCCTTTGTAGGTGTTTTGTTGCTAGATCTGGATTGGTACAGCAACTATCGTCTGCGTACAGACTTAGTAACGATCTGCTGTGTATAATGGTGTATAGATATGGCGACAACACAGCTTCGGATAGGGTTGGCCCTATTAAAACTCTGAACCTCCTGTCGGCTAGATATGACGAGAGAAGACATGTCATTGCCTCACTATAACCGTATTGGTTCATTTTATACAGCAGGCATTCGTGCCAGACACTATCTGGCAGGTATTGTTCCGATTTCTTGTGATTCTTCTTTTAGCTTAGCTAGTATGACCCGCTCTGTAATTTTTCTTATTGCTGGTAATAAGCTTATCGGCCTATAATTCTGTCGAAATATGCCGTTTCCCCTGGTTTTTTGATCATTATTACGTGAGCTTCCTTCCATCTGTCAAATGTCTTAATCTTAGGATGTCGTTGTTTAAATTTGTTATGTATACTATTGCTTTTGCTGGCAGATTCTTCAGAGCTCTATTCGTAATATGGTCCGGTCCTGGAGCTTTTCTGGCGTTAGTACGCTTTATCAACTGTATGACCTCTTCAGGGGAGGTGTGGGAATACCTATGTTACCTCTTCTTCTGTTTATTGTCCTGTAACTCGAATAGACATACCTAAATAATGCATGACCAAATCCCAAAGATGCTTTAATATTGTTATAAATGAATTAGTTTATTTATAACAAATAAAACTACATATTTTTCTACATTATGATTTATGTTGTACACTTTTTGTTTAGAAAAACTTACCAAACGTCTACGTTTTAACGCTCTAAATAAAAATAATCTCATTTGAAAGCTGTATAATTATTTAAGCAATCTTTGCTTAAATAAATTAAATTTTTTAATAATATTTTTGTATGATACATTAATAAAAATTAACTTCACACCAATGTAATTTTATGTTATTAGATTGAATTTATAGAATTGCTGAATTTATAGAATAGAAACCATTGCTGAACTTGTTAATAAACCCTAAAACAGTGCTAAGCAGCTGCAGATTCATTGTGTTGAAATTAAATGCATGGCTAAAATTAAATTTTTTTTGCACTTTCCTTTTTGAAACATACAATTCCCTCAGTTCATTTAAACCTACTTAATGCCCCTTTTACCACCATAAAGGGCTGATAATATTTTAAAACCAGTACTTTTTATTTGGTTGTGTGAAGAGTTTGGAAAATTGTATTGGCCACTTCAATTTTAGTTTCTTGGGGAATTAACCGCATCGTATTTCAGTGCTTAAACACTAGATAGAACTACAGTGTGTATATTGGCCTGTATATTTACCTATATACATATATACCTTTGAAAGCTACTTACCTAGAATATCACACAATTTTAACAAATAGTTGTAAAAGTTAATCCAAAAAAGAGTTTTGCCTGGACTTACAGGCCTCACCCGTGCAACGGAGGGTTAATCTCGAATAAGAAAATACTAATTTTCAACATGATGAAAGTTCGGGAACTAATTTTTAACTTTTAGATGAAAATTTTGCTAAAGTAATAAGATCCTTCCAGTTCACAGCACAAGAAAGCACGCCTAGATGAATAGTATCCACTCGATAATTCTTTTAGTCCACCTATTATAGTTCATGCTTCCGTGATGTCTTACCCAATGCCACCCTCGTGTAGTTATTCATTCCCTAGCATGAACTATAAAGCACAAGTCGTTTTAATTAGAGCCTTTATTTGTATTCTAGTCCATTTTTCTCTAATTCTTTTGTGCACTGTAGAACGCTTGTTAACGTCTAGAATATTTTAATAATTACTATTTGAAATTATATTGCAATTATTTTAACACAACTACTATGTTCTGGTACGATGAGAGATCTATCATCATTTTCAATGGCAATGAATTGGAATTATCTGTCAGGTAGAAGATCAGCGTCGTCCCTATCGCAAAGAAAAGTAACGAATTGTTTAAAGATAGATACTAAATACGTATGTAGTACTTGTTACTCATTATCTTTTATTTGAATAGTTTTCTAATATATTGTATTCTACGAGATAAAAAGTAATTCATCATCGATTATTTCCCGGAACTTAGAAACAAAGGTAACTAACTATCAGATAAATAAGGCGCGATAAAATGTTTCTGAAAAAAGTGTTCCGTCATTTAGTTTTTGTTAATTTTTTATTTATGACGAAAATAAAAAGTGCAACTTTTACGTAAATCAAAAATAACACAGCAAACATCGGGCTTGTTGTTAATTCACATAAAACTAAATATATGCCGCCATTGTCAAAAATTCAACAAAATAACTTAAGGGATACAACATGAAACCTTCGAAATAGTGGAAGAATTCCGTTATTTGGAGTCACTGCTGGACTGTAAAAACAAATCCAAACAAGACCTCAGCTAAAAGCGAGAAATGTGTCAAGTACCACAAAATATAAACTTTATAAAACGATAATACGCTTACTTCTCAGATAGATAACATGAGTAATGACGACGCAAGAGGAGGAGACTATATTTGGCGGAGTTACGAACAGAGTCTTAACAAGTCGGTCGGAAGGAAAAGTAGGGGACGACGTAAGCTCAGATATCCGGACGATTTAAAGGAAGATTTTAAAGAGATGGAAATATGTTTTAAGACGAAGCTCCATCTGATGATGATAACTTTTCATCAAAAATCAAGGTCAGCCAGCAAGCTATAACGTGATTTTTGGCCAATAATCTCTTCAGTGAGAACACATCTAGTTAAATGCCTTTAAACGCACAAGTAGCTTAGATAGAGGTTCTGAAACTGTTTTCTGTGGCAGTCTTAAGTTGATTGTAATGACAATTACATTTTTAACTAACTAATGTTTGACGTTTCAATTTCCACTCTGAAAAAAGTTAGCTATTATTATAATTCTAATTTATTATCTTTATTTATTATAAAATGTTCTAACACTTAGTTTATTAGAGTCTTTATTTAATTTATATATAATCTTATACTTAATTTATTTTACACTATTTATACTATTCTAATTTATATAATTTATTTCCGCGTTACAATTCAAACTCGACTCGATACAATTATTCTTTTCAGACTGCCTATTTTCAATAAAAAGATCCTCTATATATATTTAATCACCGTTATCTGGAGTTCCCTCGAACCGGATGGTGACCTTTCTTGAACTTTCTCGAACGCCATGGAACCAAACAGGTTTTATCGGAGGGGGCCCTACTAAAAAATACTTGTTAGAAAAATATGTTTACAGTTTAGGTGTGAGTCATATTTATCGTAACAATAGTTTTAAAAAAAGTATTTTCAAAATTCTGCTAAAATGTATAACCAAGTAATGTTAATCCCGCCACCTATCCGCCAAGTACATAAACATCTAAATTGGTTTCGAAGTCATGTTGTATAAGTAGTCGTCATGGCATAACACTCTATATCAATCTATATTTGGAGTTCCTCCACCCAAGAAACTTTTAAAATTCTTCCATAGTACCACATTTCGAAAGCCTCAAGGCGATTTAGATCACATTTATTCAGAGGCCAAGACTCGACACCGTAAGAACACATAGCAGCGAAGTAGGCGGATCCCCAATGACAATTTTAGCCCTCTGCTGCATAATACCTTGAACATTCTACTGAAAGCTGCTCTGGTCTGCTCAATTCTGCATCTATTTCACCGTGAATCTCTGCGTTACCGTTTAGCTGATATCCAGGGTAAACAATTTGATCAACTTCCTCAAGTTTTGTACTATTTACATGTACAGACGGTTCTATATTCTGTTGTTTACTTATTACGAGTATTTTGCGTATGTTCTGATTAAGACTTGCTTATTTACAACTCTAAACAAAACTGTCAATAAGGTTTGTAGATCTCGACTAGAAGCTAGCAGTACTGTGTCGTCCGCATATCGCAAATTATTGACGACACTTCTGTTCACAATTATCTCTTCCCGTTTTCCGAAAAGTGCACTTCTAAAAATTCTCTCTGAGTAAACGTTAAAAAGTAGGGGAGACAAGATGCAGCCCTGCCTTACTCCTCTTTTAATATTAACCCAGATATTACTGAAACTTTTATTGTTAACATTTTGAATTAATTTCGAATTTTCATGGAAATTATAGCATATGGAACCAAAAAACACAATCATATATTTTTTTATGACGAAACCTGTCAAGTTTTGACATGTTCTTTTAAAAGGACGGTAGTAATATACGGTACCAGATATCATATATATTTTATTAGTATCAATTTACAATGAATGGAAGGATTTAAAACAAAATTTTGGATGTAAAGGTATTTTGCACTTTTCACACAAAAACTGGACTTTTTGTGACAATATCCACATCGCGATTGCTTTTCTTGATAAAGATCCAAGTGGTTAATACCGTCATATCTTGAATTGGCTACCGAATTCGAATTCCGCTTAGAAGGTCCGCGTTTTGTTTCTTTTTTAAAAGTTTCCAAAATATTAGTTGCAATAGATCTTCTAAATTCAAGTTGATCCAGTTTACCGTCTTGAGTTTTGTGAATCTGCCACGCATTTTGAATAGCCATATCAACGCAATGATCAAAAAGGGAAAAATACCATTTCTTTCCTCTTATGGACACTCGATATAAACTGATGTTCTGGTCACTGCGATCAACGCCACCCATGAAGTTATTGTATATTCTAACAATATTTGGTTGAGGAACTTGAATATGTTTTTTCTCTGCTTGTGAAAATCTCTTTACAGAGAAGCAAGGCATTACTGGTACAAAATTGGAAGCAATAGAAACGATATTATTATCATGCCAGCGGCAAACCACTATTCCTGTATTTTTATCAAGACGATACTCGTATTTACCACGTTCAGTTTTTTTCATAATAGATGAACAGGGTAAAGGGCATTTCATGGTGCGATTTTCCCTTACAGTGCCTGTACCAAATATGCCTCTTTGTTTTAGCTCATGCAGTAAATGAATAGAAGTAAAATAATTATCAAAAATAAGATGGAATCGCCTTTGAGGCCATACTTCATTCAATCTGTCTGCATAGGATAGAACTACTGATGCACCCAATCCAAGGACTTTATATTGTTCAGGTATTGTAGTGGAATTACCTTGGTAAGGAGAAAACCAAACTATGCATCCCAGACGAAGGGCTCCTACCCACATTTTGTACCCCCAACGGATTGGTTTTCCCCTGATGAATTGTTTTGTGGGATGGCGACCAAAATACGGAACCATTGCCTCATCTATGCTGTGATGTTGTTCTAAAGGGGAAAATTGTATAAATTTTTTGTTTATTACGTCGAACAGGGGTCGCATCTTGGCAAATCTATCAAATTTATCTAATGACAAGTTATTGCAAACATGCAAAACTTTCATTATGTGGGAAAATCTATCCCTAGATATAGCAGCTACCACCATTGCGTTGTGCGAATCGTCACGATTTTCCCAGTACATGTACCTTTTCGGCACAACCACATAACCACTCAATACAAGAACGCCTATAAAACATCGAATCTCATTTTGAGTAATGTCGTTCAAATGATTTCTTTGTCCTGCGTAGATGTTAGTGTATTCGGTAACCAAATTGATGACTTCATCATCAAAAAACAAATTGAAAATTCCCATCGGCGACTGAGTCATTTTCGGTCCAAATTGAGTTTTCCAGTAAGTACAATCAGGGTGTTGATACAAGTCTCCTTGAATCAAGTGTGCAGATATTCTCTTCTCTAATTGATGGGGCAGCTTTTCCTTGGAAAGAAACAAAGCCAATGGTATATTGTCATCATCCGAATCTTCTTCTGGTAGGCTGGAATTCACAGAATCTTGTGGTAATTCAGTCGCCTTGTCAAAAACAAGTTCTACATCGTTTCTCAACTGACTACCCGGTAAATTATTTATTGTAGTTAGTTCTTCATCGCCGGAGTCGCAATCGGTGACATCATCATTGGCATTTTCTGGGGGAAATATGATCAAACCATCTGGAGGGACTGGGATTTCATCAGAATCAAGCTCTTCTAATAGCTCATGCAATTTGAGAGGCCTCCTGAAACAATACGCACGTTGGTAGTACTAATTACTACCGTCCTTTTAAAAGAACAAAATGAAATCCCAAGCGGCGAGCCTTTGAAACAACGTGACAACTATTCGAGCCAAGAATATACGTACATAAGTCCCTATTATACAATAATCCACATGCCAATGCCGTGAAATAACAGTTTTTTAATTCTAGACTTACCTCCAATTATAAGCATCCATTTTGTAGTCCAAAACCTGTCAATTTACACAGATAACCTCACAATTACAGCATGTGCGCGCACTAAAATCGTTAAAACTTGTCGAATGCTGGCTCTTGAAAACACTCCATCTAGAGCCATCTATCAGTTGGTAGCTGTACTAACCTAAATTACGCATAATTTACACTGCCTTTTAAAAGGACGGTAGTAATATCTGGGTTAAGAGCCTGTGATTCCATACCGTCTACTAAAACTGATGCTGTTTGATTCCAATATAAATTTGCAATTATACTAATGTCGCTGCCATCCAAACAAATGCTTCTTAGAGCTTCAATCAATATAGAGTACTTAACACGATCAAATGTCTTTTTAAAGTCAATAAAATAGCAGTCCACGTCTATAGATCACAACATCTTGAGCAAGTACGTTTATCTCAAACAATGTCTCTCTTGTTCCAAACCCGTTACGGAAACACAATTGTGTGCCACTTAGGTATTTCTTGCATTTATTATAGAATGATAAAAAAAATTTTACTTATAGAATATATAATTAGATTAACAAGCTAAAAGGCTAAAACGTTTTTTCAAGAATATTAACATTTTTCGGATATGTCACACCTTCCGAAAATAAATATAGTGGTGTAAGGAAAACCTGAAGGAATTCGAAGTGGAGTTTTATTACCAGTCCGATAGACCGGTACAGTTAAAAATTTACTAAACACAAATTTGGCCATTACAGTACGTGCAAAACAAAATAAAAACACAACGTAAAAAGGACATACGATCCTTGGAACAACCTGAACATTCATAATCACTATCTGAGACGATGTACAGGTTGGAAAAATACGTACATTTATAACAAGAATCGTTAAAAATTTTCATTCATCGTCATTTATTTAATTTATTTAATATAAATCTTTTTGTGACAAAGTGTAAGGTCAGAACATAATTCTGTCTTTTGAGTTGTCTGTGGTACACATGAGTCATCATCTCATGAGTAATATTTGTTCATCTATGTTGATCCCCATATCCTGTCACTAAGCGTTCTTAAATGTTCATCTCAAAGCTGTTAAACGATCTTAATGAAATATTGCCTCTTTTTTTTTGTCATTTAATATAAACTAATTTCTTTTGTTTTTATGGACACGTGGCGTTTTAATAAAGATTTGCAACGTTGATTTCAAATTCGTCTTGACTCGATATTAATTACTAATAAACCTGCAGTTTTATATGCTTTGTGTTAAATAAAAAACTTGAAAAATCGCACACCAATCTTTATTCTGATGAATAATTTTTGGTTGATCGAAATGGGATGATACAAGAAATGCGTCAATAGAAGACCAGTTGTAAATTTTTATTGGCGCGATAGAATTTTGTTTACTTCTTTATTTTATATAATTTACGAACCCATCTCGTTAGTGGTGAGAGGCGAAGTAATTTTTAGAATCATAAAATGTTCTCTTTATTACTGCTCAGTGCACTTTGTAAGATATACTGAAAATTGTTAAACGGTTTATTTTAAGAGAACACGCATCAAAGTTTTTTAAAAAATAAATAGGATGTGGGCATTCATGTTTCTAGTTTTAAAGTTGTTATGTTTAGAAAATAACAACATTTCTAACATATTTTCTTTTAAATTCAATCTAATTTTAAATTTTTATTATGTTTACAATTCAAAACATGTTTTCCATGTGTGAAAATTTATAATTTTTGTTTAAACATAGATCCAAATTGTGTAGGCAATATACGATATTATATATAGCAATATAGTTATCAAAATTTATACATATCAGATCATCACCATCACTACCACCACAATTCATAATAATATGATAGTCAGTTTAAAGAAAAAAAAACGAGGACGATCAAAATTAACATTCATTTAATCCACCAAATATTTGTATTCATCTCACGAAGAATAAACGAAAGAATAAAAAAGATAAAAGAGCTACTAAGCAATCTTTTCAAAAACCTACTTGGTATATAAACCAATTTATAAATTAATAGTGGTCCAATACCGACTGAGTGGAAAGGGCATATGTATCTGTCATACATATTCAGTCAATTTATTAGACTCGCTTAGCAAATTCTAGTTTTCTGTGTTTTATAATCAATTATAATTATAACTATGTTAGCTATAACTAAGAAACATAACAGAAATGATAGTAGTAACCTTTTTGCATATTTATTGAACAAAAACAACGTAAATTATTACAATATTTTACTATAACATTAATATTTTGTTAAGCCACCCTTAGCTTTAAGCAGTGCAGTCACTCTCCGAGGCATTCTGTTTATGTATTTATGTATGGAAAATGACTCTTTCTATTAACTGAACCTTATTGGTAATTATTTTCTTGGCTAACTCTCTTTTTAGGCACTCTCAGACATTTTCAACGGTGTTCATGTCTGGTGAGTTGTCGGGCCATGGTAAGAGAGGAATTTTTTGTTCTAACAAAAAAAATTTAATACTTTTAGCCGTATGGCAAGGTGCTCCATCCTGCATAAATGTCTTATGGCTATTACCAATCCATTCGTTCACTTGTGGAACCAATCTTGTCTGCAAAACCCTTTTATATTGGTCTTGTCGCATGGTTCCTTCTACGACATACAAACATCCCATACCATGTCCACTAATCACCGACCATATCATTACTGAGGTGGAATGTTTAATTGTATTAATCACACACCCCTTTTGGAATGGACAAAACTATGGAATGGACACTTATTCTTCGTTCACAAATTGTTGAGAGCACGAAATATGCCTCAAACTCATAAAACGGTCGTAAATCATAGGCGTTCCTAAGGTGTTTATTCATTAAATAATAATATAATGTTTTAATACTGTTATATATAATATTGATAATATTTTAATACTAATATATTTAGCAAAAAAACAATTAAAACTTTCACGACTAATGTTGGTTATTATATTATATTAATAAAAATAAGAATTTAACCATTAACAATTTTGTAAATAAGAATACCTTATCTCTTTGGATATTTCAATACTAATCTTCGCGTTTAATCACTTTACTAGAAAACCTGGAATTCATATCCGAAGGTACTATTCGTTGCAAGATAATTAAGATGGAATTCCCCAGATTTTTAATAATATAATTATATTCGAAACTTAACTTGAAAGGGTGAAGTTATTACGAACGAAAACAATTTTTTTGTATAGTACGTTTTTGATCGCATGTAATTTACGGCTCGTCGGTGCCGCGTCTACGGCAGTAATTAGCGTCTCGAATATTTCTTTTGCGAATTATATGCAGTGCGTGAGTGATTTTTTATTCCATATACCTACGAACATATACGTACCTTTCGCTCGTGCTCGTTTTGTTGGATTGTTTGTGATGGCTTCATCATCAAGTTTTACACCGGTACTGTTGCGTACAGTCAGTAATTATGTCTATTCACCAAGAGAGAAGACTATTGTCCTGAATGTTCACGATGCTCTGGTTTCTCAGAATCCCACAAACACTGTTCGCAACATAGTCGAAAGTTGTGCCAACATGACTGGCGTAGGAGAGTCAACTTTATATAGGTTCCTATCAGAAAGAAAAAAACACGGTATAGCTAACCCAAACACAAACGAACACTTAAAGAGAGGGAAAAAGCCTATTGAAATTGATGAATTTGCCAAAAATGGTATTCGAAGGAAAATTAATGGATTTTTTTTCAAAAAAGAAATACCAAACCTAAACAAAATTTTACAAGAAGTTAGAGACGACCCGGATTTGCCTCATATCGGACGAACTAAATTGTGGCAAGTTTTAAAAGAATTAAATTTCCGGTGGGAGAAATCAGACCGAAAATCACTTTTGATTGACCGGGAGGAGAAGATGATGTTGGAGAAGAAATTATCTAAGATTCATACGAAAATTCCGGGCTGAAGAAAGGCCCATCTTCTACCAGGATGAAACGTGGGTAAACTCAGGTCATACTCTAAAAAAAATTTGGTCAGATAAAAATATATTAAGCTCCAGGCAAGCCTTTATGGAAGATTGGTCTACTGGTATCTCCCCACCTTCTGGTAAAGGCAGTAGATTAATAATTTCTCACATTGGCAGTGAAAAAGGATTTGTTAAGCATGGTTTGTTGGAATTTCATTCCAAAAGCACAAAAGACTATCACGAGGAGATGACAGCTGATGTTTTCGAAGAGTATTTTGAGCAAATGATTGAACACATACCACCAAATTCAATTATAGTATTAGATAATGCACCTTATCATTCACGACTAGTAGAAAAACTTCTAACGAATGCGTGGAAGAAACAGGATATTCTTGACTGGCTGCGGAATAAGTATCTGCCTTACGAAGATGGAATGGTAAAAGCAGAACTTTTAAAAATTGCCCGGCAACACAAATCTAAATTCAAGAAATACGTAGTTGACAAAATGGCGGAAAGGCGAAACATCACAGTCTTTAGACTTCCACCCTACCACTGCGAAATAAATCCAATTGAACTCATTTGGGCACAAATGAAAAGTTATGTGGCTAGAAAAAATACGTTATATAAAATACAAGCTGTACGTGAATTGTTATACGAGTCTTTATAACATATTACAAAACAAAACTGAAAAGATGCAGTAAGACATGTAATAGAAGAAGAACAAAAAATGTGGGATCTTGATAACATAATTGATGCGACCGTAGAGATTATTAACCTAATTATTAACCCTCAAGACGACTCGGATTCCGAAGTTGATCCTATTTATTTTGAATTTGAATAGTTTTCTAATCGTAATTATATAAGGTAAGTAATAGTAGTTGTAATCGTAAGGTATTAAAGGGGAAAGGCGCAAAATGTCGCCTGTCAAAATGTTCAATGTGTTTTAAATGTATGCATTTTTTTTTCAAATCCTGAGAAAACTAAAAAGCATTTTTGAAAAATTTAAAGGCAGAACGAAATAATTTTTGGAATAAATAAAAAGTTTCTTTTGCATGCAATATTTTCAATTAAAAATTATACTATATTTTCTCTTTTATTTTCACCCCTGTTACATAACATATTAAAATAAACATAGAAGTTTTCAGGGACTTTCTGCCCTGAGTAATAATGTAATCTTTCATTCTGCGTTTAAATTTTTCAAAAATATTTATTAGTTTTCTTTGGATTCGAAAATAATGGATACATTTAACACATTGGAAATTTTGCCAGGCGACATTTGACGCCTTTTTCCTTAATTAAATAAATGTATCTTTTACAAATGGCAAGAAACTTTTTATTTTTGAATAAAATAAATAAGTTTTATAAAAAAATACAATTTACATAAGTACAATTTAAAAAATATATTTATTTAGTTCAAATAAATGTTTCAATCATATACTCTATGACACTGGTCGTTCATCTCTAACCATTCAAAATACCCCCGTAATATTATAAGGTATTGTATTCCTTCAGATATAAGGTGGGTTAGTCGAAAACGTCTTAAACCGTCAGTTTTAGGTTGGTTTTTACTATTATATCGTATTACCTATCCTCTCTGTATTTCAGTTTTCCAATTAGGGTTAAACTTGTAGTGAGCTATCAACAAATTGTGAACCGACTGTAGCGTGTAACGAAAACTATATGAAAAATATTGAAGCAGTGGAAACGATGTGATACAATGGCCAGTAATAGACGGTTCGCTGATAACATATATAAAAATTGCACAGTGAAAATAATATGACCATGTATAAAAATGGACGAATTAATAATCAAGAAAACGATAAAGGGATTCCACAGAATCATAGGAAGCAAGAAAGGACAAGGAGAAGACCTGGAAAGAAGGAATACCAGGGCAATTCGTTATAAGAATCTTAAAAACGCCAGAGTGACTAAGTTTTTAACCAATTAAATATAGGTCCTAATACATAATCATATAATCAATAAGTTAATACATATATAGTTCTTAGCCACAACTATAAAAGTTGTTCAATCGGAAAAATGACATACAATTGATAATTATTACTAAATTTTTGACTGTTACGTTATATGACGAGTACCACGAAACTTACAAAGAATATCTTTATATCAATGTATCTATTTATATACTATTTTTTCCGACACACTGCATTGTTTCATATTAAACGGTAGTATCTGCAAAACCTTGAAAAATGAACCCAGGCATGCACTTTTTAGAATTACATTACCGTAATCAATCACAATATTCTTTCCATTTAGCGGCCAATTATAAAAAAGAACAGTTAAGTATTATTTAGAAGATTAAACTAGGTATAGATAAGAAAAAAATGCTCGAATGAATCATTTTTATTTTTAAAATAATAATGATCTAGAATACAGGTTTTTATAAGACAGCGAACAATTGATTGATATAATTAAATTGGAATTAAACTGACAAAACAAACATGAGAAAATTAATTTAAAAAGGTAGTAAAAGACGAATAGTGAAAGAAGAAAACAAAAAAAGAGCCTTGTAATTATATATTGTGTCTTATTCATTTTAAAAAAGCTCTCAAAAACGTCAGAATTGAGCTAGCCATATTATTAGACAAAAAGCAACATTTAGATCAGGAATCTCTTTGTAGATACAGTTTTTGTATTATGACATGTTTCTAGAGACTATAGACTTTAATTAACCAATTGTGGAAATACTGCAAAAAAATGGGTAGCATAAGTGTTATAAGAAACATTCTAAAGTCTGGTATTGAAGTATGACTTTGACCAAAAAACGAAAATACATTTTGGTGTGAAAAAAAAAATCTGTCAACTACGTGCAATCGACAGTCACAACTTTATTAAACAGATATTTTGGAACGTTGTTCATAGAACATTTAGGGAACAACTTCTACACCACTATCAAAGAGTATAAGATTTACAACAAGGTGATCTTCCTCTAAAATTAACTCTAGAATTAACGGAAACAATAGATGTGAAAAAGGGACTACGCCAGGGAGACGCTCTATCTATCATGCATCTTGTTCAACATCGTACTCGAGAAAATACTGAAGGACACAACAGTCAATACACGAGGAACAATCATTAATAAAAGCGTGCAAATACTAGTATTTGCAGATGATGTTGACATAATCGCAATATCAAGAAGAGAAATGATAGAAGCATACAACCAAATAGAACGAGCTGCACAAAATAGTGGTCTTAAAATCAATCAGACCAAAACAAAATATATGCAGGTAAGTAAAAACGCAGAAATATGACAGCCACAAAATATAACAATAAGAGAATACAACATTGAGGGGGTAAAAAACTTTATATACTTGGGATCGCTTGTCACGTCTAATAATAACGTTGCGGAGGAAGTGAAGAGGCGAATATTTATTGCAAATAAATGTTACCACGGCTTAATTAGGCAACTAAGATCAGATAACGTCGCAAGAAAAACAAAATGCCAAATATATAAAACCCTAATAAGACCGGTACTCACATACAGTTCAGAAACCTGGACACTCACTAAAAGAGAGGAAACGTTGTTAGCCACCTTCGAAAGAAATATCTTGCGACACATATATAAGGGCACAAAAGAAAACGGAATATGGCGAAGAAGATACAACTCTGAACTATACAAAATATACCAGGATCCGGATATTATAACATTCATTAAAATAGGACGGCTGCGTTGGATAGGACATGTAGAAAGAATGGAAGAAGGCGAAATACCAAACAAAATATTCAAATAGATGCCAGTACGAAAAAGAACAAGAGGAAGACCGAAGCTGAGATACTTAGAACAAATAGAAAATGATATAACAGCCTTAAAAATAAAAAAACTGTAGAAAAAAGCACGAAACAGATCAGAATGGAGAAGAATCCTGGAACAGGCCAAGACCCAAAAAGGGTTGTCGAGCCAGTGATGATGATGAGCCTTTAAAATTAACATTTTGTAGGTGGTTTCAAGATACACTCGTCAGAGAACCTGAATCTAAAAACCTAAAACGTGTAGTAAAGCTCAACATTTACAATCTTCTTAATAAGACCTGTTTTGATATGTGGGGCTGAAACATGAACTTTATCCCAAAACAACTGTAGATAGAGACTACTCTTGGTATCTTTGAAAGGAAAGTACTTGAAGTATCCATAAAAATGGGCTATGTCGTCGAAAATATAACTCTAAATTATACCAGCTATACACAGATCTAGATATTATGAAATTTATTGAAGTGCAAAGGCTAATATGGGCTAGACACATTGTAGGGTGTCTGATAATGTCAAGGATTGATGATGTAGAAGACTTTAAGATTCTAAGGGTCAGAAGAGGAGGGAAGGTGCTAGGAATCAACGGGAGAGCAGGCCAAAATCCACCGAGGATTATGAGTCAATTCATGAACAATATAATCGTAAACATAGCACAATTCAAGTAACAATTTTAAGAGGTAGGGTATGCACCATTGCTCAGGTACTCAACGGACCCAGAGATAAGGAGTTTAAACTTCAACTCATTATATGTTGCGAAAAGATAGTAAAATTCAATAATAAACTCCTCAAAAATGATATATCCGGATTTAGAAATTACCTAGCTAAAGGAAATATTCGACTAAAAATTTTGATAAACTAGTAAAATGCAATGTGTTAAAAACTGACTTTTAATTGTAAAATTCCCAAGGTTTTCATTGCAACGTAAATACTAATAAGTACTTTGCAATTGTCCGACGCGCTTCATCGTCCTATATAATATTTACATCCTCCAACCTATGCAAAGTGTAGTCTGCTAATGTTTTAGAATTACTTTTAATAAGTTGTTACATTCATACTGTGTGGGTAAGTAAGAATCATTTACTATTTCCCATTGTTAGTTATTGGACATAGACGTCCCACAAATTTTTATTGATCTAATAATTAATATTAACACTTCTTATTTTGCAAAACTTCTTATTTTGTAACCATAGAAAACGATAGAAAATGAAGTAAATAAAGTAAAGAATAATATCCTACAGTTCGAATTTATTAAGAACAGTTTCCGATAATGTATTTTCTTCTCGGACATGAATGCAATCCGGAAGACGTCATCGCATATTGCTCAGAAGATTCGAGATATTACTCCCTATAGAATATTCTTGTGCGGGGGTAGTGACTAGTTCTGAGAGAGTTACATATATGGCCTAGGAGGACAAATTCGTTAAATTTCCCTAGTTCGAATCGGTATCAATAGAGTGTTATAACTCATTTCAACATCCCTGCAACAAAGCGATAGCAGCTTTTGCTAAAAGATATAATCTTTTACACATTTCGTATATCCCAGAGGACAGAAAACGATATTATTTAACCGTTTTCGTTCATGGCCACCAAAGTAGATGGCACCTCTGTACGCTAACTACTGCTGTGGTAAAGTTTTAGGAGACATTCTTAGGACTTTCCGAGTTTGAATTTGTATTAGCCCCAGTGTCTGATGAAGCAAGGATGCTGAAATAAGTCATAACACTTTATTGATACCGATTCGAGCACGGGAAGTTTAACAAATTTGTCCTCCTATGCCATATATTTGGTCATTTAATTCAACAAAGCGATAGCAGCTTTTGCTAAAAGATTTAATCTGTTATGTTAATGTTATAGTCAAAGGTCGAAATACAGTCGCTTCCCGGTATGACTAGTTTACCCTAGGTTTGACCGAAACCTTTGGGCAAACCCCGAAATAAATTCCATTTTCGTCCTTTGACCGAAGTGTTGTTAGTCAAACTTATAAGTTTTTTTCAGTCGAACGTCGAAAGAAAAATAATATATTTCGGGCGAAAAGACTTTCCAGGTTGTATTTTGGGTAATTTACGAAACTACCTCCGCTAATAAATATGTTTTCATTTCAAAAAACGCACAACCGGTAACGAATACTGCTTGAACAAGCACATTTAAGATTTTTATTTGGTTTCATATCCATGTAGTCCTTTTAGATCTGAATATCCTTCTTTCTGTTTAAGTGCACAAAATACGTTAAATAAAAACTGTCTAGATCCTATTTCAAATATAATAATGTTATAAATAGTCATCATATTCCGTCTATTATGTTTTCATTTTCTTATTAATTTCCTAACTGATATCTAGTTCCTTGTTTCTACTTATAAATTCGCTTTTATATCTCTGTTATATTCTTTGAAACGTACCGGCCTATAAAACCATCTATGAATTAAATTCATATTGAATACAAAATGAAACCCACGCCTTCTCTCGTTTGACAAAACGACAACACTATCCGATGCATGTGACAATAGACAGATACACCAACACCGCTAGGCTCCGGACTCCGGTGTTCATTTGTGTTTTAGCGCAAGAATCGTATATTATGTATACAGGTGGTTGACAAAAGGTTTATCGCCTACTGCTCTTGCCGTTCCCGGTAATGTCGTAAGCAAAAAATCGATTACCAGTGACGTAGACTTATGAGAAAATATTTAAACATCACTTTTATGTATTATGTCTTAATACCGTGGTTGTCAGGCGAAATAAAATTATTGAGATGTCAAGAAAAAATAAGGCTTGCTTGGAATATGCATCGAGAAGAACTCAAGAACCCTATGAAAAGTACAAGAGAGTTCGTAATGAAACATATGCACCATTTGGAAAAAGGAAAACTTCTCCATAGAAATGGAGCATGACTTTTACGGATTGCAGAACGAGACATGCAGATTCATAAGAGGACAAACAATGGAAAGATAAAATGATAAAAGAAAAAATAAAAGACATGTTTTCACGTCTTTGCTATAATAACAGAAATTTAAAATTAGTTGACTTATTCAGTAAATCTAAAAATTTTTTGATCAGATTTTATATACCATTTAAAACCAACATTTTTATTATTTAAGTTAACAAAATACCATAAATCAAATTTTAATTTATTAAAAATGTAATAAAATAAATACATATGTACCTTACTTTCCAATAAATTATTTCACTGCACAAAAGATTTTCAAAAATGATTGTCTATAAAAATCACTAAACTAACAAACTCGATATGACTACACGGTGTCCCCGAAAATAGTGCATTCCTTAAAGGTATAGGTAGAAGGCACCATTTAGAGCAAAAAGTCTTATAACATTTTTTTTTCTAAATTCAGCCGTTTGACCAAAAAACGAAAATACATTTTGGTATGCAAAAAGAAATCTGTCAACTACGTGCAGTACGAAAATCTAAACGTAGACAGCATGGAGCTAGAATCTATGGAGAGGGCATCAAGTGACTAAAAACGACCTCACTTCGGCCATATTGTTATGATCCATATTATTTATCTATGGTTATGATCGTTTTGACAGATCGTGTATGATTGTTTACGTTTGTTGTTTTTCGAATATTTTTAGTTTTATAATACTTTTATAAAAACTGTAATGTTATATTGTGATAGTGCATAATAATGGTTTCTTGTTCTCAACGTAGTTGCAGTAGCAGAAGCAATGTTAATAAAAAATCTTCAGGAATACCGTTCCACAGGTTAGTATACAAATATGTAAACAAAGTAATGGCCCGTACTTCAGAAAATAAATCAATAGTATTCATAAAAAATCTTATAAGTAAGGTAGATCGTGCTATTCTTGAGAATACTCAAATATCTTTATCCTAAATATCTTAAAATTTCTTATTAACTACTGCAACATAATTATTTTTTATCTACACAGTATTTCCATTGTGATATTCGGCAGATATTTAATTTTATTTTTTTTAATAATAACTTTTTTAATTGAACTAAATTTTTAAGTGTCAGTTAATTTGTAGTTATCAAATATATAAGTTGTAAAACGAACGTATTTCTTTTATTTCATACCGTATATTCATTTTACCCTTTAAAATATTATTTATAATATTATCTCTTTCAGATACAACTTGTTATTTGACTGTATTAATTTATCTTTATGTATAATATGTCATGTTTTTAGTGTTTACCGCGGGATAAATAAATCATAGTTTATTAAAAATGTATTGCACTTTTTTAGATTATGATTAAATCTTCTGAATAACTAATCATATTTGTATAAGTAGTAGTTTTAATATTATTGAGTCAGGCCCTGATCCCACCGCCATATTGGTATGATCGTTAGCCACACCTACTGACGCCGTTTTTAATACACACGTTAATATGCTCATAGCTTCTTCATAGATTCTAACTCGATGGTAGACAGTCACAACTTTAGTAAACAGATATTTTGCAACAATACCGCGAAAATGTTTTCGATTCGTGATTACCATATGTTGATTATTTATGGAGAAGCGCAGTGTAACAGTAATTTAGCTGTCCAAATGTATGTCGGGAATTTATGAATATTCTAATGTCAAAAAACATTGTTCGTAGAACATTTAGGGAACAACTTCTACACCCATACCACTATCAAAGAGCACAAGATTTGCAACAAGGTGATCTTCCTCTAAAATTAACATTTTGTAGGTAGTTTCAGGATACACTCGTCAGAGAACCTGAATCCATATAAAGTGTTATGTGCGGATGAAGCATTTTTCACGAGAAACGGTGTGTATAATTTTTATAATTGCCACATATGGGGTGACTACAACAAACATTTAGTATAAATTTAAGGGCTGGAATAATTAACAATCGTTTGATAGGACCATATGAATTACCCAGAACACTAAATAGAGAGGTCTACAATAATTTTTTACAAAATGTTAAAAGCTGTTAAAAATCTTCTTGATACCACTTATCCTCGTCGTTGGATTGGTAGGAGTGGACCCATTCTGTGGACATCTGAAATCGTTAGTTTATGAGAAGCTGAATTTCGGGAACAAATTTTTGATGTTACAGAAACTATCCGACATAATTTAGTTATCTATTGCATTACTAACAATTGAATTCGTCGTATAAATGCAAGGTGGAGGTCACTTTAAACATTTATTGTAATAATTATTCTCAAGTAAGTATCTAATTTAATTTTAGTTCACAAGTAAACAAATTACTGTCCGAGCATAGTGTAAAAAAATAAATTATAATTATTAAACGTTGTCTGTTGTATTTAATTTCCACTGTAAACTATGTAATTCAGTTAAAACCCTCGGCATTCAACACCTTGAAAGGTTGATAAGTACGTAATACTAGTCCAGTTAAAAGATAAATTGTTTTTTATGGTAAATAGTTAACATTTTAACAATTCGTTTTTAATTATGCCATATTTCAATACATTTCAGAAAAACATAAATAATTTTTCTTAGTTGCATTAATTACTTTTTAGGAATTCAACCATAGTACTTACTTACTTAAGTAAAAATAATATCCACAAGGAAACTAAGTTGCTGTAGCTGGCTGTATACCATGTATCACAAAAAATTTATTTATAATCCTTTATAAAAGGTATTTAATTAAAACAACCAATCGGGCTACATCACAATCAGAAAACGTTTTCGGAATCTATATTCCATCATCAGTGTGTCTAATGTCTGTGTCAAGTTAAGAATTCATAAAGGAGCCTTATGGGAAGCGGTGATGCCAGAACTACCGATAGACTGAGATAGGCGAGAGTAGTGGAGTTGCAGCGAAAAAGCAGGGCCGAACTGCATGTTATATTGCACATTAGACGTTTTTTCACTTAGGTAACTTTAAATTTTTTTTGTTTTTTTGAAAAATAAAAATTAAAGACATGTCTTTTTCTCACAACAGTTATTTATTAAATTTCGGCTTAGGTCATCATCAGACTCTTAAAAATATTCTTAATTGTTTAATGAACAAATTGAGTGAGTATTGTGGTAGATATTATTAGTGTCAGTAAAAAACATAAAAAAACAATAAAAACTTCTGTATATTTTAAAAAAAATACAACAGAACCATAGAAATGTAACAAATTATTTGGTTTTTTAGTTTGACATTTATATATTTACAATATTACAATTATCAAAAACTATGTACATTCTTCGTCCATATCCAAATCGGAATTGTCACTACTATCATATAAATCTATAACTATGGGAGTTACGTCTTCCATTAGACCGTCCACTTCCCAAAATTTTTTCTCCAGAGTCATTACATGTTGAATATAGTTTTTCCAGTTATCAGACGTAACATTTGAAAACGCTTTTTTTATGAGGTCCTCCATATCCTTCGCTTTGAAGGTGCTGTTATTTACGGCCACATGCCTTTTTACTTGGCTCCATACCATTTCAATTGGATTTAATTCGCAATGGTATGGAGGCAAACGAAGCACTTTGACATTATTTTGTTGTTTACAAAGTTCTTCAATTTTGTAATTATCAAAATTTTGTTTAAATTGCGCGACTACCTCCAAAAGCTCGCACTTCAGATAATTTTCTTCAAAAAATATGTCTTTTTGTCTTAACCAGTCCATAATGTTATTCTTGTTCCACGATTGGTTAGGCAACAACTCGGTTTTTACACTATGATATGGAGCATTGTCCATAACAATAACCGTTTTTCGAACTAAGTTGGGCAACAGTTTGTTTTCAAACCAGTTCTCAAAACACGGACCGTCCATTTCGTCGTGATAATCAGCGCTGTTTTTTTTTGCAAGGAAAAACATTTCAGCACCGTTTACAAAACCATTTTCACTTCCGGCATGGACAAGGATGAAACGTGGTCCACGCTGAGTGGGATGCTTTAGTCCAGTACTTAGCCCTTTTATGAACGCATCTCTTGCCGAGGTGACGGTTTTGTCTTTCCATTCTCTGGAAACCGAGTGCCCCACATTGACCCATGACTCATCCAAATACACAATGTCATAGCCCTCAGCCCGATATTGTTTAATGGCCCTTAAATATCCATGCCTCCATGCAATTATATCAGGACGTTCTATTAGCACGGCACTTTTATCACGTTTTGCATAAACAAAGTTCATGTCTTTTAACAACCTGTACATTGTACTGCGGGTAAAATTTGGCAAGTTTTCGTCTTGGTTCACTTTTGGCAGAAGACGATTCAAAGTAGGAGGAATGTTTTCAAAAAAAAAACTATGCACTGTTCGACGAACGCCGATACGAACACCTTCATCGTAAGTATAGTCTCTGGAGTTGTTTCGGCAACGGGTTCTTTTTCTGTTTGTTTTTACCTCAGAAAGCTCACCTTCTTTGTCTTCCTGTACGATTTTTTGAATCGTACGAACTGACACTCCTGTCATCGCGGATACTTTGTCGAATACAATACGTTGACTTTCATCTCGAAGCAAATTAATGTGGTATCTCACTACGTTTAAGATCACTTTTTTAGCACTCAGATGTAAAATTTGACCACTTTTAAACGGCAAAACTGGATCCATTTTAACAATATAATTTTTTACACTTGAGATTTGAGTGCGCGATGGTTATGCCTTAACCCTTGTCCGGGCAGAAGAATTTAAAAACGTAATCGGGCAGTTTGGGCTTATGTATACAGACAAACATATAATCTCCACTTCACCTAATTACACTATTTTGAAAAACATACCGCTCATTTATCTATAACTCATAAATCTGTCTGCTTTCCAAATGTGCTTTCCAAATGACACTATTGTTTGGAATGACTAAGTACATAAAGAGAATTAGAAAACTATTAATAGTCAATTATAAAGTAATCAATATTGTTTACTGTTAGGGCCTGTTAGCCCGGCTTGCCCGATAATGGAAGTTTAAGCACAATATCTTAATTATTATTGCTTTCTATTTATTAACTATTGTGAAAGTAATATTTTATAAATAATTTTGAGAGTTGACACCTAAGCTGTCAGAATTACCTGTGCCATAATAATTAACCAATTGCGTAAAACCTAATATTTTAACCACTAATAAAGACATTTTTCTAATAATCTTTAAAATCACTTCCCTGAAAATGTAACCATATTTATAAGTAATTGTAGTCGTTAAGCTTATTAAATAGATACGTACCTATCTTTTTAAAATAAATTTGATTAACATTGGAAAATATAAATAAAAATTTGAATATAAATAAAGAATGGGTTATTTCGGCCGGCCCTGCATAGTCCCGTGAACTATTGGCAACATACGCCCGTAAGAAATGCACTGGCCTATCTGTTCAGTTGTGAATTCTTAACTTGAAACAGTCTGTAGGTGTACATCTTTTGAGCCACTAAATATTTGGGTAAAAACCCGTTAAATGTTAATAATTTAAATTTAGGTTACATTATTCGATAGTATATGTTATGATGTCAAAGTTACAAGTGGAATTGATGACATGGCAACGTAAGACTCTACATGAGGTTGCTGGTCCTGAGACAAAGTGTCTACGAGGATTTGTTGAGCAGTTGAGCATAGTATTACCTACATTTCCTAAGATATAAGCAACTATAAATAAACAAGGGTTGGATTATGTTAAATATCCTAAGTCACAAACGACTTTTTATTAAGAAGCGCTTTCACTGCGTATGACGTTGTCAGATTATTTAATATTCTGAAAATACAAATTTACGTATATGGAAAACAATGTATTTTTTTTTTTTTTTGAAACGGTTAAGTTTAGAAAAAGTGTTAGAGGACTTTTTTGTTTCAAATTGTGTATTATATCCTTAAAGAAACGCACTATTTTTGGGGACACCCTGTATAGCAGATTCTGTTCCTGTTCTAATAAAAATAAGTAATATTTTTGCAATTGCAACATATTTCTGATCATTTCTAAACTGGTCCTGTGTAAAATTTTATTCAATTCTCTGTTTGAATAGGATGGTCTTAATTTCAAGCCCTTTGGTGCCATATTGTCTTAGCATTGACTTATAAATTGGATGGAATTCTCAGAACGTGTCAGTTTTTTTTGTATGCTAGATATCTATTAATCTGAAATCGAAAAAAATCTTGATCAAACATATCAAGGACAAAAATTGGTTGTTTTTTGGCTTCAGTAGTAAGCAAAAACAAAGTTTCTATGAATTTCACCGCATACATTTATAGATAGCAACTAATCTAATATATCATATATGTCAATACCTTTGCGTATCTTAAAACTATCTGTTTTTATTGTATGCATAATTACCATAACGATCGAATTACATATGCAGAAACAATAAAAGTACTCGACAAACGCGTGTTAAACAAAAGGATGCCGGAACGAAAATTCTTTAAATTGTTAGTAATTTTAACATGACATGAATATGAGGTTAGGTTCGGTACTCGGCAATATTCCAGCGCACTCAAACGTGATTAAAATATTTAAATCATATATTATCTAGCTATCAATGAACAGTTAGCTTTCGACAGTAAATTATTAAGGAACTAGACGCATTTCGAGTCGTATAAAGCAATATACAAGTACGAATAACAACAACTGTTAATGTTTATTCAAGAGAATGTATAATTCGCTTTAATAAATGGAATGTAAGTTTTCCTTCCTTTTCGTATGTCTAGGGCATAGAAACCAAATTGGTTTATCGAGCAATATAAAAACAAAAATTAACAGTTTACAGTACCCTTTGATATGCACCACCTCTTATTTTTGCATGTTTTATCATGGATCTAGGCCCTAGATCCATGATAAGCGATATACGTTCCGGAAATGTTCTGGCGAAAAATATTACGAATTCCGTGGACCGTTTATGGAACAGATAACTTAATTTTAAGAGAGCTAAAGGTTAGCAAGAGACTTTTCGGTAAAATCCAACTACAACAATTAAAATGTTTGAAACATGTCATGACAGACACAAACAAAGGAAGGTAGGAGGCCACAGAGAGTGAGGCAGATCCACAAGATGTACACAGCAGCATAAAATTAGGTTCACCCTGTAATTTGAATTTATTTCGTTGGTAACATATTTTTCTAATGGATCTCTTAAAAAAAATATTGTTGCTGTTTCGATAAGCGTTTGAGGTAAAAAGGGCAGGCCACTTACTCTAAGTCAATTGTAAATTGTTTGTGTAATGTTGTCACTGTCAGTGTATTGCAGTGAGCATAAGCTCTGTTGTGGCGACATGAATTGTAGTGGCGTTAGAAGATGGCCACAGTCAACGCGTAACAGAAACACAGAATTCACAGAATGAAAGAAGATGGCCACAGAAACAACGCGTCAATCGAGAAACGTTGGTGTAAGTGTCTCGAGTGCGCAACGAGTATGGCGACGATACGAAGAGACCGGCCTGCTTACTCGAAGATTTGGTTCAGGTTGAGGCAGCATTGTAACAGCTAGAGATGACCGCTTTGTCCTTTCTCGTTTATGAGAAACGGAACTGTCACGGTGGTCGAACTAGATCTCCGCTTTACAATGGCGTAATACCGAATTGCCAGATTGAATTGTGCACGAGAACATTTGGCTTTGATAATACAGGATTGGAGTTGTGTTTTATTTTTCGCTGAATCGAGATTCTGTCTTACGGGCTTAGACAAACCTGTAGGAGTGTGGCGACGTCCAGGCGAGGAATGTGATCAAGCATGTGTTGCCGAGCGACTTTCATTTGGTGAAGGGTGAGATAGCATGGGGAGGCATACCGTTTGATGCTCGCACGGAGTTACTATTTATGTTGAATGGGATACCCCTATACTGCTTGGATAGTCACTGAGTATCTTGAGAGGTTTAAATCACACGATTTGTTTGGCCCACTCGCAGTCCTAATATCAGTCCCATAGAATATGTTTGGGATGAGATAAAGAGACGTTTACGGAGTACGTAGAGTTATGAAGCTTCGCGACATATTGGTGCAGGAATGGAACGATCTTCTGCAGAATGTGATCCAAAAGTTGCCTCGTCGTTTGTAAGCTGAGGAGGTGTAAGCTGTCAGAGGAGGGTGTAACAAAAATTGTATGTGGGCTTCTGTGGTAAGCACCAATTTAACAAGAAAGGGATTTGGCAGATGTAGTGGCCAATGTAACAAAAATGGAAGAGATGTGCTCACAACACAATATTGTGAGACTTAATGCCGCCTGGCTAGCAGGCTATGTCAGGGGATGACCAATTAAACTCAGGAAAGTTTCGGCCAATTTACATGCCTCTAAAATTAAGTTACCAGGAAGTAAATATGAACAACTGATAGAATTAATGATAAGTGAACAAGAAAAGAGTAGTGAAATAAAGAAAGAGCTAAAAAGAAAATTGTGGGCGCCAGAAAAGTATCAAGGTTACTTCCCAAAGTATATTATATTGCTGTAAGGGTTACTTTACTTACTTAATTTATGAAAATAAGAGGAAAAAATAATACTAATAAAACAGATATTATGTACAACCCAATTTAATCCCTATTTTGTTATAGAGAATATACAATTAACAATAAATTTAACCTATATTACCCTTCACCGTGGGATTTTTATTCTGAAACCCATTTATAATGTTTAATCGAATCTTAAGGTTTTTTCTCCGTATTGAATTTTGTCTTGTCTCCCTTTTTGGTAGGACACACCAAATAACCACGTTGTATAACACAGATGTATCAAGCTACATCCATGCTGACATAGCTGCTACTATAATGGAAAAAACAACATCTCTATGTGAAGTCCAAAAAAGTGACGTGACAGAAGTGAGAAAAATATATTAACAATTGGCATTAGTATTATTTTCACATTTTTATTTATTCTTGTACTGCTTTAGGCAAGATTTGCTTTTTATTTATATTAAATTTAGTTTTCTTTATGCATATTAAATGTGATTAGTTAATTAATATCATCTTTTATTTGTTCCTGTCATTTTTCTTTTATCAGGTTTGCATTTAAGATAAGACCTACCTATACCTGAGACTGAATTACTCGAAATCCCAACAATAAAATTGTCATCTCAAGTGTCGTTTTATATTTACACAACTGAGGTGTCATTTTATTGTTGAACACTTAATTAGCAACCAATGATATAGGTAGTAACTCCACTGGTATCCATTGGTTGATAGATTGTTACAAGGTAGTTACGTAGACGTTCACTAAATTATATCTTAGTGCAAAAATTCATATGCATTTGCATAAAATTAACTATAAAATAAAGTATGTTTTGAATAACTTGATTTCTATTTCATTTTAGAACAAACGATACGTTTTATTAAGGATTACAAAGTGAAACAATTTCGTTTTGGAACAAATCGATATACTACACGTTAAGTGTTAAGTCTACTACTATACCCACCATTAAATTGATTTATTGAATTGACTGCTATATTTTTCACGTTGAAAAATCTATTGAAACCAGAAATCATAATTATTGTTGACAAACATAAAAATCAATCTCATGAATAATAACTTTAACGTAAAAACCTGCACTTGTTCTATTCATTACATGAAATGATTTTAATAAGAAATACTAGCGATAAGAGCCAAAGTATTTTTGATTCAAGATTTATTGCAATTTTAAATAAGTAAATATTTTAAGTCTCACATTGATAGATTTATCTATTCACCTACTCATATATTTTAAAAAACAAACACTGATAAATCATCAATTCATACTTGCCAAAAAATATTTATCGTATTTATTTTATAAATTTTCAGTTTGCTCGCACTATCTGAATTATTCGGAAATGTGTAAACGATTTATAAAGAACTTGTTACAACTTACTCGTTAGATCACAAGATTTTAATAAATGAAAAATATATAATTGTAGTATCTGCTTTATTTAAAAAGCTAATAAAAAATAAATGCAATGAATAAACTGTTTGTTTTTTTACATTTTGTCTAATTTTTTACTTTGTGGAAAATAACCAAAATACGACTTAATAAATTGGCCAACATAGTCACCATTCCCTGTGATTTTATTCCTATGCGGGGTCATCTTTGCTCTTCCTCTCTTACTCCTTCCAAGAACTTGCAACTTTGCTTACAAAGTTTGCACATGCAATCGTCGTTTTTCTTTCTTTTTAACTGCCCAATATTCAGTGTCGTATATCATTTCTGGTTTTATGACAGTTTTCATTTTCGTTGGAATCTTTTTGCCAGACACTCGCCTCCTTCCATTTCATCCATCCCGCTCTAATTCCACTGCATACATCGCCATATATTTCTTTAATATACCCACAGAACCTATCGTTGAATCCTATCGTAGGCTTTCTTAAGATCAGTCGATATCATTTGAGCGTTTGTTTCTTTATTCTTATATTTTTACATCATTTTTTATAATAAAAATGGTACATAGGCAAAAAGAAATAAGAATAACACTTACAATCAATTTATTCTAACACCAACGACTGGTTTCGCATATTATAATTTGCTATGCATCTTCAGGTCAACGGTACATGGTAAACTAAATGCTGGAAATATAATAACTTGTATTAGAGTACAGTCTGGTACAGAATATTCAGCAATTAGGCCAATATTATATGTGTGTGATTATTAAATATAACTTTAAAATTGATTAAATAAACAAAATAAAACTTAAGTGAAAAAACAATATAGTAAAATTTAAATTAAATAAATAACTAATAAATATTACTTGAATGCCGATACAAGGATTGTTATTTAATGTTTAAGAAAACATAGTTACAAACTGTTATGCGAAACTGGTGACAGGTGATCATAGGTTTACTGCTACGATTTAACAAATAAAGGGAAATTCTTGAGGGGAAAATATATTAACAACTAAACTAGGAATTCGATGATTCATGAAAACACTAAGAAGCTAGAAAAAGGACAGATTAAATTCTAAACTAAATCAGGGATCCGAGGTCCATTTTCATCATTTATTATTAATAAGCTAATTTTTCACGAGTAGCTTTATTTTGACGAGACGCCCAACTTTTGTCCTTACAACAATTTGCGTTTGTGGTAGCTAACAGGGGTAGCAGGGATGAAATATGTTGATTTGACCATTCTCAAAAATTTATTACTAACGGGATTTTTTCTTGTTTATTCTTAAGATAAATATCTAAATTTGCCGAAAAATATGTGTCCTATAAAATGTCCTATAAAAAAGGTTTTATCAAAGAATCCCCCCCCCCTTTCCAACATGTATCATTAACGTGGCCATGAAAAATAATTACCAACCACCGGATTTTTTTTCTTTTGGTTAATAAATATTTAAATTTAACTCACACATTGTCCTACAAATTCCGTAGTAGGTTATCCTGGTCCTACGTTCAAAAGTTGTAGTAAAAATACCTAATCTAAAACTAGTTACTATCAAGCTCAATCGTCGTGAATAGCTTCGTTTCGATGAAACATCCAAAAATTAAAAATCTGCTGATAGTTTTGAGGAGAAATTACTTATTGTGTTTTTTCTGTTACAGTCGATTTGGAAAGTTCATTCAAGTCAACTACAAGGAAAATGGCATGGTACACGGCGCTGTGGTTCAGAAGTATCTTCTGGAAAAATCTAGGATATGCTCGCAAGGACGCTACGAAAGGAACTACCACGTGTTTTATTATTTATTAGAAGGTAAGGTTTTTTGATTGTCAAATATTTTCTTGCGTTAGTGATTCCGAAAAGTTGTACAGAGAAGACCCCCATACTTCAATATAAACTTAACATAATTTCACGTTTTAAAGATTTTCCGGTTGAGAAATAGTTTCAGACCATAAAATTTAAGTTAACGTTTGTATTATAGATGTACCATACAGTCGTATATTGCTACGATTCTTTCTTAATCAAATTAATTTGGAAATTTTTTGCACTTTGTATAGCAGGTGCTAAACTAAAATTACGTAGGTATAAATCTGTAGATAAAATTAGTATTTACACAATAGGACAAACAAGAAGATTGTCCTAAATGAGAGAGAGAGAGAGAGTTTAAAAAGCTATTTAAAGCTACGAAAAATTTATTACTTCTTCTTCTTCTTCTTTGTGCGACTAGTATTACTCCTGTTTGTCTGCCTCTTATTCTGTTTCAGTCCAGTTCTGTTTCCGTGGTCAGATATTTGTTTCTCCATATGGTTTCTCGGAGGCAACCACTTACTCTTGCCGCTTTTGATGCTTGCCTTGTGGTCTCTGTTCTTATATCCCTGTCACTAGTGATCTCTACTCCTAGGTAATTGAATTTCATTACTTGTTTTACAATTTTGCCGTCTATTTCTAGTTTGCATCTACGCGGCTCTTTACTGATCACTATACATTTAGTTTTTTCTACTGATATTCTCATATTAAGTTTACTTCCTGTGATATTAAAGGTGTGGAGCTGCCTTTGTAGGTCATCTTCGTTATCAGCAATTAGTACTTCATCATCGGCATAGTATAGTATCGTAATTTTATGCGCTCCCATGTGGTATCAATGTCGTTTTCTTACTTCGTGAATTATTTGATTCATCACCATATTGAATAACAATGGGTTGAGCGAGTCTCCTTGGTGGATTCCTCCTTTTAGTTCTATGCATTCTGTTTCCCCTGTTGGCATTATAACTCTGGTCTTGTTGTTCTTGTTAATTTCATTAATTGTCCTTATTATCTGATAGTCTATTTGTTCAGCTTGTAATAAATTTAAGATGTCATTTTGCTCACCCTGTCAAAAAATCTACAAAGCACATGTATGCTGGTTTTCCGTATTCACTAGACTTCTCTATTATTTGTCTGATAATAAAAATTGCGTCTATTGTGCTGCGGTTCTTCCGGAAGCCTTGTTGTTCATCTACCATGTTCACTTTCTCCTCGATTTTATCTTTTATGACTGCCGTTAACAATTTTAATGTGCTATTCATCAGACTAATGCCTCTATAATTTTCAGGATTTCTCGAGTCTGCCTTTTTAAGTATCGGTAGCAGGAGACTTTCCTTCCATTTCGCTGGTACTACTCCGGTATTTATTATATCGACGAATAATTTTAGGAGCCATTTGCGTAGTGTTGTTCCTCCATATTTTAGCAATTCATTGTTTATCTTATCAGGACCAGGTGCTTTTCTGTTTTTTAATTTTTTTATTCGTTCTTGTAGCTCTTCTTCTGATATTAGTACTGATATAGTAAAAATTTATTACATTAGAGGAAAATACAAATAACATCAAACAAATTAGAACATAAACAAAAACAAAATAAACAAACAAAATCCTAGAACTGCAATACTATTTACTAGTTAATGCAAGTCCTTCGAATGTCTGTATACACTATTGTCCATCCAAGTCACTATCACGCAGATATATGGGGATGTTGAAGCTCTGGGATCTAAGGCTACCGAGAAAACTATACGAAAACTTCTTAAACTTACTGGGTTTACACAAAAAAGGTCACTTCTTCTTCTTTAAGTGCCATAGCTTAAGGCCTTTTTTTAATGTGAAGAATTTGAAATTGGCCATTAAAAGATTGATTATGGTCTAAAGAGTGAAGTGCGTATGTAGAATCTGTTTTTCTGTTATTGAAAACCATTTTGTGTTCTGCTAAACGTTTCTTAAAAGTTCTACCAGTTTGACCGATGTAAGTTTTTGGGCAGTCGCTTTATTTATATTTGTATACATCACTGTGTAAGTGCTTTTTCTTTTGGCTCTTGTTCATAATATATTTAGTTAAGTTTTTTGTTCTGAAAGCTGGTGTTATTCCTTTATTTTTTATGTGTTTGGCTATTTTTTTGATATCTTGTGTGTATATATAATGGAACATAAGGTACTGGGTTTTTCCTCTTATTGTGTAAATACTAATTTCAAGGCTTTATTATGTAATGTTTTTTGTTTTAAAATTTTACAATACCTTAAACCCCAATTGTGTAAGAAATCGACCATATGCTTCTTGATCAGTATCTTTGGACGAGCTGATGGATTTCTTTCTTCCTCCTCGACTTCCCACTGTTGATACACTGAACTATATACTGTACAATGTGGAGAAGCTGATCAATCTAGATGGATCTTTAACTAGATGACTCCTATGTGAATTTTCGCGGATATATTTCTGTACTGAACATTTAAGTCATTCACCTGCATAATGTTTCATTAGTTATCTTTCTCATCTGCATACCCCTAATAGAGGCATCTTTAATGTCTTAAGAATGTTTTGGTGTAAGCTCCTCCTGGGCTGTTTTACATGAGTTCCCTTCTTGATAAGCATATTGTAGAGTATACAAAGAATTTTCGGTAAGTTTTATCTACAAACTTCTGCTCACAGATTGAAAATGGCTGTTTTGATCCACAATGTTATAATAAGAACTGTTAATCTATGACAAATTTCATTGGATGGGTGTGACTAATCCAACTACATTTCCTTCTTCGAAATTCAATATCGATATCTCTAGTATCAGTTCTTTCCCACAGATCGTGATTTGAAACATCTTTATCGCGAGTTATATTTCACAAATCCTGACTACATGACTTGTAGCGTAAATTAAGTTTACGCGGATGTCATTGAAAAACTAGTAAAAATATGAACTAATCACTGAAGGTAATTTTATGATGATTATACATAATGAGTCAGAATTTGCAAACCTGTATAACCGTCATCAAACGCATATTCAATTTCAAATAATGTAGATGAAAATATAAAACAACAATTTGTGATTTTAGTTGTTTCATTTATGAACTGAGAATAGTTATACAAATATTTAATAAATTAACAGAATTTGATAATTTTTAATGTATTTTAAATTTGCACGTTTGCACAAGGCTGAATCGATTTGTGATTATTTTCCCCTCTCATGTCGTTTATCTTTTCCAGTTCTTTTCTTTTTTCCTGAGGGCACCTTAAATATACGCTTTCCATCAACTTCTTATTGGTATCTTGTTATTTCCTTCACGATTTGTCCTTCTAGTGCTTTTAGTACTCCAGATCCAACTACTCCATCCAAAGAAAGAAATTTTAAACTTATTAATTTGTGCGTCTCCCCCACCTTGCTCAGTCAGTATTCCACCATAAAGACTCTATATTTTTAAGTGTTTTTTCCCATATATCTTTTTTGTTTTCGTCTTGTTCGATCTTACTTGGTCTTTTTTGACAACCATATAGTAGCATTGGTCTTAATATTATTCTGATCTTTCTTTTAATTTTGGTGATATATGCGTCGATATCAGAACAGTGTACATCGTACATAACGGGTGTTTTTTTTAGAGGTATAGAAATAGAAGTTGACAACACGTTTTTAACCTTCTACTACGGACGTGGTGCCCACATGACCCCCAACTAAATTCACATTACGCACAATTTTTTATTTTTGTTGTTATAGGTTTATGACTCGCAGCTACCTTCAAGATAAAGTGACGTCGATCGCTTCACTTATTGATAAGTTTTTCTGTAGTGTGGTATTTACTTTATAACTATCTAAAGTTTGAAAGGGGTCATTTTGGCACCACGTCAGTGTTTGCGAAAAATTTACGAAAATGGCATGTTCATTCAAAACAGTACATTGCGGTGATAAAAACAGAAGAGAGAAGTAGGGAGTTGTATCTACGGTTTTACTAAACATATTACAATTGTGTCTTATGTTCCAAAGAAAAGCAAGACTGTACTTTTAGTTTTTACGTACAAAAATACAGTTATGTTAAAACTGGCCAATCTGAAATGATTGTCTTTTATATTGAAAGGACGCGTAGATGCCCTGGATAAAAAATGTGCAATTTATGATTCAAGTAGACGTACTAGGCGTTGTCCTATGGCGGTATTTTATTCCATCATCGACATCGCAGGAGTTAACTCATATATGTTACACCAAAGCTACCCAGAAGCAAATTACATACTACGGGCAGAATTTGTGAAGCTGCTCGCCAAACAACTCGTTGAACGACATTTGAATAGAAGAATTATCAACCAAAGACTTCCAAGAGAATTGAGAATGAATATCAGTAGAATACTGAACAAACCGATGATTGATGAAAACGTGCATTCCGATATGAACAGAAAACGAAAAAGATGTGGGCTCTGTACACAAAAAAATAATAAAAAGACTAAGAACTCATGTGATATTTGTAAGATATCAATGTGTGATAACTGTAGAGCTAATATTTGTAAAGAATGTGCAAAGTAACTTTTTATCTAAATTCCAAAATTCCTAAAGTTTGGGTTTTGTAGTTTTTTATATGGGGGGTTTATTTTTTTGGTTTAATTTGTTTTTTCATATTTTGTATATTTGGTCTTTAATTTTCCATAACTATTTTATAAACATTTTAAACAGTAAAAAAATTACAACATTTTTAGTAAACTGTTTCATTATTTAGGATATTTTGCCATGTAATTTGTAATATGTTGAATAACTAACAATTTGGAAAAATATTATAAAAAAAAATGCATACACTAATGTAAAATATATCAAAGTAATTATATTGAACATAATTTGTCATATTTTTAAAAAAGGTTGGCAATACCAAATAGAAATTACATGGGGTCTACATGGCACCACATCCGTAGTTATGTTCCAGAATGTACACGTCAGTGGTAGAAGGTTAAGGGGCGGTCATTTTGAAAGCTGTCAGGTGATTATTATTTACTTTAGTTTGACATTTCAATATGAATAGACTGACGCCTGAACAACGCTTTCAAATTGTGCAAATTTATTTTGAAAATCATAGTTCTGTTCGGAACACGTATCGCGCACTACGTCCATTTTATGGTATACATAATCGCCCATCAGAGCAATTAATTCGATCAACTGTGGAAAGTTTTCCCACCACGTTCACTCTTAATGATAATACGCATCCACAGAGACGTCGTACAGTGCGTACAGAAGATGTTGTTGCTGCTGTTGAGCGTAGTATAGAGGAAGACCCGAATCAGTATATACGCCATCGTGCACAGCAGTTGGATATGTGTCCATCCACTTTATGGAAGATTTTGCGAAAAGATCTTGGTTTGCGTGCTTACAAAATTCAACTCGTGCAGGAATTGAAGCCACACGATCACCTAGCAAGGCGTAGATTCGGTGAATGGGCCCAAAACGAAATTGCCGTTGATCCTGACTTTCATAAGCGAATTTTGTTTAGCGACGAAGCTCACTTTTGGTTAAATGGCTACGTCAACAAACAAAACTGCCGTATTTAGAGTAAAGATAATCCTCAAGTGTATGTTGAGAAACCACTATATCCAGAAAAATTGACTGTTTGGTGTGCTTTGTGGGCTGGTGGAATCATTGGTCCGTACTTCTTTAAAAACAATGCTGGCCAGAACGTTACAGTCAATGGTGACCGCTATAGAGCCATGATTACTGACTTATTTATTCCTGAATTGAACAACCATAATGTGCAGGAGCTGTGGTTTCAGCAAGACGGCGCAACATCTCACACAGCTTGTGCCACAATGGATTTATTGAGGGAAACGTTTGGTAACCGCATAATCTCGCGTTTATGACCCGTGAATTGGCCTCCAAGGTCGTGCGATTTAACACCATTAGACTATTTTCTGTGGGGTCATGTGTAGTCGCTAGTCTATGCCAATAAGCCTGAAACGATTGACGAACTGGAGGACAACATTCGCCGCGTTATTGCCGATATACTGCTACAAATAGTGGAAAAAGTCGTCGAAAATTGGACCTCCAGAATAGACTACGTCAGAACCAGCCTTAATGGTCATATGCCAGAAATCATATTTAAAATATAATGTCAAAAAATTATCTTTCAAATAAAGTTAATTTCCTGTTCATATAAAAAATAATCTTTGTTTTTTTCCACTTTAAAGTTCTATACCTCTAAAAAAAAACACCCGTTATAACTTTAGTTATTTTTAAATTTTTAATTTCTGCTTATTATTCAATTATATTGTTAATTGATGCGCCTATATATAAAGTTGTCTATTTCTTGAAAGATTTTGTCAAATTTTAGCTAGATGCGCGCGAAAGAGAGAAATAAAGTATTCGGATAAAATGAGAAAAATGAGAACATCTCTGTGTATTGTATTGTATAGTAAATCGTAAGTTTCAGAACCGGTCGGATTCTTAAACTTAAAAGAATTCCTAGAGGTTAAATAAATATTTCTTTTGAACTTTAAATTAGAACGTCTACATACGACGCTACAATCAAGAAAGTTATATTACAAAATAGAATACGAAATAGAAAGACGAAGACTAAAACAAATATGTAGAGCAAAAATATGTAAGTTCCTTGACGACAAAATATTAAAAAGGGCAGTAAAAATTTCTTTCAAGAAATAACAGCAAAAAACACGTTTCATGAAAGATGAAAAATGGTATCTGTTCTGATCTTGTTAAGAGGCTTACCAGACGGAAAGAATATTTTAGGAAAATACTAAAATGAGAAGAGATAGCGACAGAAGAAAAAATAAAAGAACAAAAAAATGAAATAATTGTACCCTTTCCATCGCTAGAAGAAATACGAAGAGAAATTGCAAAAATTCGTGCGATAATAGAATAAATTTGAAACCATGAATTATGGTGGAGAAAAGCTAATAAATACGAGAAGAAAAACTAATAAATCTTATATGGAATAGAGAAGTGGCTTCATCAAGCGACAGCCTACATGGCCAAATAGATGGATTGTAACTAACGGACCCTTCCGATGGCCTCCAAGATTGCCTGTGCTGTCACCCTTAGATTTTTTTATATGGGGATATTTAAAGAAATCATTTATAAGGAAAAATCTACAGATGTAGTCTATTTAAACATTTACATGTGGCATATAAACGTGAACTGCTTGAACGGTTTGTCGCTTGTGTTGAAGCAGAGAGAGGCTATTTTGAACATATCTTTTTATTATTAGTTAAAAGTTAAGGCCACTCTCAATTTTAAGTTAAAAATATTATTACTTCAGTTACATTTTTAAATACATCTGGGAACACTGTAATATATATATATATATATATATATATATATATATATATATATATATATATATATATATATAAGAATTACACGAATTACTGGATATTAGTGACTGTCAATATAAACAAACAACCGGGATGGTTAACGAAACACTCTTAATATATATATATATATATATATATATATATATATATATATATATATATATATATATATATATATATATATATATATATATATTAAACCTAAAGCTAAGATTAATATCTACTATTACAAGCATTTGAGATGTGGTGCTATAGACGCATGTTGAGGATTTCTTTCATAGACAGAGTTACCAACGAAGAAGTACTACATAGAATGGGTAAAGAGCGCGAACTAGTCATAACCATAAAACGTCGCAAACTAGAATACCTGGGCCATATAATGCGCAATGAACAACGATACAACCTACTTCGGACCATACTTCAAGGTAAAGTGCATGGGAAAAGAGGTCCAGGACGAAGAAGAATATCCTGGCTGCATAACCTGCGAAAATGGTTTAACTTAACCACTACCGGACTTTTCAGGGCAGCAGTCAACAAAGCCAGAATAGCCATGTTAGTGTCCAACATCCGTAACGGATAGGCACCATAAGAAGAAGAATTACAAGAGTTAATATTAAACTCAGCAGGCTTCCGGGTCGAACCGCGTCGAATATTAATGCGCCGAGTTTTCGACATCCTCTTTGATGTCTTCCGAGGTCTCAGTCTCTCGGTTCCCCAGACACTACCACACTGATCACTAATCAATTCACTATAGTAGTATCTGGGGGCTCGAAAGACTGAGACCTCGGAAGCCCTGAAGAAGACATCAGACAAAATGTCAAAAGCGCGGCTCAGTAATAATTGACGCTGTTCAACCCAGAAGCCTGTTGGGTTTGATAATAATTCTTGTAATAGTATTAATCTTAGCTTTAGATTTAATTGTACTAACCGCGAATACTATTCGGAACATATACTAATATAAAATATATATATATATATATATATATATATATATATATATATATATATATATATATATATATATATATATATATATATATATATTTTACAAAGTTGTTAAATTGTTAGTGAGTATTAAATATAATATTTGTCTTATCGATTCAAGGAAATGCTCGATCTATATTAACCACAAAAATCGTTTAAGGTAATCTAAAGGCTATTGATATCAGTAATTGGGCTTCCTGATTTCGTTCGTAACACAACTAATTTCTTGTTTTGGTAGATAACATTTTTGTAACGGCTGTTTTAGGAAATTTTTGAGAAGGTTGGCATTTTTTAGGTGAAGAAAACATTTAGTGGAATATTCGTATCTATTTTTAAATTATGAATGAAAAAATAAAAATAATGTTCTTATCGACTGTATATTTTGCACATTTTCGGGATTATAAATTCCCATTTATCATTGCAGTGTACAAAATAGAAATCCTAATTAATAATGGGAACTTTGCTTGGTTGGATGAATTTTAATAACCTAGTTGTATTCTGATAGGATTGTAGAGAGCAATATTGTGAAGGCTGAGGGTGTTCACACTACTTCGACCCCTATGGAGATTGTGACAGAATTGTTTAAAAACGAAAATTTTCTTAGTTATATGGCTATGGAAAGTTACTCGTTAGATGGAAAATAAGAATGTTTATAAACATGTTGCCCTTATAACGTCCTTAAGTACTATCACTAGGAGGTACTGACAAGAGGCAGGAAAGACCTATAATTAAGCAAGTCTTAGTCAATAAGTGAAGATGGATGGATCGGCGATGTGTTCAGGTGTGGACAGATATGTCTTATTGGACATGTGATACTGGAACCTCCAATAGAATTATCCATGAATTGTCTGTACGAGAACTATGTTATAAAGAGTCCAATAGGTTAAGTAGGAATTGGCAGCAAATTAATTCGTCGGTTACTGACTGGGACCAGTAAAGGAATTTTTGTTTTGCCTCTGTACTTGTCGAATTAAGCCAGAGTTTAAGCTAAAATGCTATGGAACAATTATTCAGTATTCTGTAGAAATAGATTCAATAAAAACGGGTGTGGCAGTCGTAAAAGTTATACTTCTATACACGCGTTCGCCGTTACAAATTTATATGGGAGTCAATCTGCACAATCATTACATATGTAATGCTATAGGTAAGAGAGAGCAGAAAGAGAAAAAGAATTAGGTATATAGGTATATGGTGCATCGTTTGCTGTATATAAACATTTGACCTGTAATAGGAGTATAGTAAATGAAGGATTGAATCAATATTTTAATGAAAATATATATTTTTATTTTCATATATGTATAAAAGGAGTTTAATGCAAAACATTTTTTTTACACATACTCTACACAAAATTCATTGTTTATTTTATTATTAATATAAAAATACAATACACTGCAACATAATTCAATATAACAATACAATACAAATTAAAATGCAATATTCATAAGTATTTACAAATGACAATATACATAACTTACTTACGAATATGTTTAATTTACCATAATAATAATATTAATAAAAAAATAATAATAATAAATCTTAAATATATTTACAAAAGGAATATTTTTATTCTCGAGAGAGAGAAAGAGGGGGAAAATATATCTTCTGCCTCTCTTTTACTCATATCGTACATATGTAATGATTTTGCCGGTTCACTCCCTTACAAATTTCCAACGTCGAACGCGCGTATAGAAGTATAACTTCAAAAAATGTTTGTGGAAAATAAAAATAAAAAACGGGTGTGGCAGTCCAGTGGGACTGCCGGTGGAAGTTACACTTCTATACACGCATTCGCCGTTACAAATTTATTTGGGAGTCAATCTGCACAATCATTACATATGTAATTCTATAGGTAAGACATAGCAGAAAGAGAAACAGAATTAATAACAACTTACTAACAATGAAGGATTGAATCAATATTTTGATGAAAATGTATATTTTTATTTTCATACATGTATGAAAGGAGTTGAATGCAAAATTTTTTTACACATACTCTGCAGTAAAATTCATTGTTTATTTTGTTATTAAATTAATAATACAATACAAATTAAACTGCAATATTCATAAGTATATAAAAATGACAATAATATACATAAAAAAATACACTACAATACAGTGCAACATAATTCCATATATAATAATACAACACAAATTAAAATGCAATATCCGTAAGTATTTAAAAATGACAATAATGTAATAATATTAATAAAAAAGTCCTCCCCGACTGGGAATCGAACCCCGGTCTCCCGCGTGACAGGCGGGGATACTGACTACTACATTACCGAGGACATGACACAAATGTATTTTAAAATTGACAGTTCTGGATCATGCAGTGATTTATTGAGATTATTATTTTGAAATACAAAAGAATAATATAATTATGAACATTTAATAAATAATACAAAACATATCACATAAATAATAATATTAATAAATATTTTATTATATGTATAATATTATGTGTATATATATCTTTATATAATATATATAATATTAAATTATATATACAAAAGGAACATTTTTATATTCGAGAGAGGAAGAGAGAGAAAATATATCTTCTGTCTCTCTCTTACTAATTATCTTACATATGTAATGGTTTCACAGATTCACTCCCATACAAATTTCCAACATGGAGCGCGCGTATAGAAGTATAACTTCAAAAACCAACAACTCGGATTATGTTGTAAATTTTCATTTTATTTTAAAATTTAGCATTTTTGCGTATATTACATATATTTAATAAGATTAACGTGAGGTTTTTAAATATTTCAAAAATAAAAAAAAAATCGGTTGTCTGTAAAGTCGGTTTTACGGGCGAAGATTTTACGTGACAACGTCTTTTTCTCGGTAGAATATTTATTGATATGAATATTATTAAATTGCACAATAGGAACAAGGAATTGAATGAAAATAAGAATTGCACAAATTTTAACTATAGAAATATATTTTGTTTACTAAAACATTGTACATGTAAACTTAAACTTAACTAATTTCTATTTGAGTGATTTTGTTGAGGATAGGACGATGATAGGAGAAATATGAAATGAAAGGAAGTGTTTCTGCTGTAATGTGTCTTGAACGCCAAGAACTCTCGAGAAAGACAGAGACACAAGCACGGAAGCACGCACCGATTCAACGCGCCTAATTCTCTAGTGCTGCGCGCGCAGCGGACCGATCATGTTTGAGTGGGAGAGAGACGCAAGGCATTCGCCGGTCCGGCGGGCCTCTCTCTCGTTCGGTGACTCACTGTAACAGACGTGAGCGGGCGTTACACTTTTTCATGAATGACTCCGAGCCACAACCTAATTTAAGACGTTGTCACGTCAAAAGAAAAATCCTTTTGGGATTCGAACTCACATATAAGAGCGTATAAACCAAACACGTAAAAAACTTGCCAATTAGACATGACACTAACGTATTTCAAAATTGACAGTTCTCGGTCATACAGTGATTTATTGTAATCATTATTTTGAAATCTAATAGTAAAATAATTATGAACATTTAATAAATAATACAAAACATATCACATAAATAATAATACTAATATATATTATATTAAATATATATACAAAAGGAACATTTTTATTCTCGAGAGAGAAAGAGAGAAAATATATCTTCTGCCTCTCTTTTACTCATATCGTACATATGTAATGATTTCCCCGATTCACTCCCGTGCAAATTTCCAACGTCGGGCGCGTATAGAAGTATAACTTCAAAAACTCATATAAACCCCAGGCGAAATTTTAATGTAAGATTTGAAAACTATGGAATAATATTTTAAAAAATGGAGAGGGTGTCCTAGGCCTAGCAAAAATGAAGTATGTTGTTTTCATTTCGATAATAAAATGGCATTCAGTAATCATGATCATCTTGACTTGACAATCCTCTGTGGATCCTGGCCTGCTCTAAGATTCGTCGCCACTCTGTCCGGTTTTTGGCGACGTGTAATAATATTCCAAATAATCAGTATCCTAAATACCTAAAAACTGCGCTAGACCGTACTCTCTCCTTTAAGAAATATCTAGAAAAAGACGACATAAAATTGTATTCAAAAGAATCTTACAATGAAATAAACACTTCATTTCTACCTATAAAATGGTATTATAAAACTACTAAAATAATGAAAATATCCAAACGTATTATAGTTTTCATCAGAACGTTTTCGTCATAATCGGTGAAAAGCTAGCATTTACAAATAGCCACTTCGAAAAGTGTAAATACCTTTGGATCACATTTTAATAGTTTAAATTAAAGCAACATTAAGTGGATGTTATAGATTTAACGGAAAGAGATAGAGAACAAAAATGTCCCCTACTCGAAACGGAGACCAAGCGTGAATGTGATTAAATATACCAGCCAACTGCTGTAAGATATTCAAAAGATTTTTGGGATAACTTGGGTCGACGTTACCGAGAGATCTTAAGTTTCTCGTTGTTTTTTTTTTAATAAGAATATGGAAATCTTCCTATACCTATTTGTTTCTCTCCCGATATTATGAGGACTGATATTCTTTTGCAATTATTTTTATACTGGTTTTGAGTGGTAACGTTATCTAATAATTATTAAGAATGAAATTTTGAAGAAACTTATATTGAATATTAATACATTTTTGGTTTTAGGCGCAAACGAACAAGAAAAGCAACAGCTCCACCTCAAACGACCCGACCAATACTATTACCTCAACAAATCGTGCAGTGCCTTGGATAATACGGACGAAAGCTACGAATTTTCCAGATTAAAGCAGTCCATGGAAATGGTGGGTTTTACCACTGAAAAACAAAGGAGGCTTTTCTCGGTATTATCGGCCGTGTTGTTGCTCGGCAATGTTGAGTTCCAACCTAGAAAATCGGCGTACCACCATGACGAGGCGGTTGGTGTCAAAAATCCGGAGGTCGTAGCTTTAATATCGGAGTTGCTCCGAGTTAAACAAGTAAGTTTTTTATTGTCAATTTTTTTTCTTCCAATCGTCTTTCTAAGCTTTCTCATTTATGCAACATACATTTCCAAATGTTCAATGCCGTACATCATGGTTGTTCTTGTAGCACTTTTGTAGAATTTAATGTAGTTATTCTAATGTAGCAATTTAATGTTAGGCAGGGCAATAAAAATAATACTGTGAATGTTAGGGAAATAAGTCTTCTACTCACAATTCGTAATAGGTTTTATTAAAGTTGGTAAAAGAGAATGGGCTGCCGGTTTCGCTGTTTACAAACTTTTATAGCATCTTCAAGTCCTTAAGAAACCAAGGATATCAGTACAATTCTAGTCTATACATCCAATGTAACGTAATAATGTTATCGTTGTTAGGATACATTGTTATAGATGTATAGATTAGAATTGTACTGATATTCTTAGTTGTTTGAGGGTCTGAAGATGCTGTAAAAGTTTGTAAACAGCGATACCGGTAGCCCATTCTCAACTCTTATAAAACCTATGACAGATTGTGAGTACAAGACTTATTTTCCTAATATTCATGAATATGTGCTCACCAAAGCAATCTTTTGATCATTTTCCTAAAATAATAAATAATACCTTTTGCACACGAAAATTCAATGGCTTTTCCAATCGGGCAGTCTTGCTGTTCTTTCGAGGGTCTTCACCAGTTTTTCTCCGCTTCCTTGACCAATATTTCTTTGAAAATTTTCGTGTTTTACCGACGCCGACGTTTTGAAATGGGCCCATGTTTCATTAATAGTTAGGTTTTTGGTAGACAATCAATAATTGGCGCGGATAATGTTTTCGTATCGAGATGTTTGTGTATAATGTGTACTCGATCAGTTCACATGTTTGGATCTTTATCTCACGAATTTTAATCATGTCATGGACTTTGTTGATGATTTTTAGTCTAGTGTTGTTTAGAAAACTTCTTTAAACATTTTTTATAAGATTAAGATAGGCAAATGCCCTCACTCTCGGAATTTTTTTTTAATTTTTTTACCTTCTATGTGATTAAAATATAAGACGCAGCGCTTTTTTAATCTTTCACCCTCTCCCCGGTCCCCACAAACGTCATTTTTTTTATTTTTATTTTTTTAGTGGGTTGTAATCAATTTAAAAATATTTAAAAAATCACAAGTCTGTTTGAGACTATTACAAAATTTGTTTATTTTTTTATAGAATCGTAGTTGAGTGTACATAAGTTAAAAATGCATTTTTTTTTTCATTTAAAAACGTCATTTATCGTCAAACATCTATAAAATAAGAAACATCCCCAAAAATTTCCTAAAAACTAGATTTTCGGCCTAATGAAGGTGGCCCTTCTGAAAAAATCTTGAAAAAAATTCATTTTTAGGTTATGTATACTCAACATACGAGTCTATAAAAAAAGACAAGTTTTGTGAAAAAGTCTGATTGCGGCCCACAGAAAAAAAACATTTTTGGGGGTAGGAGGGTTAAAATTGTTCTGAGTCTTATTTTTTAATTACGTACAACATTTTGCCTGTCGTAAATGTACCCTTTTTTACAGAATTTTTACTTATGTATCTTCTGTGAAGAGCGTTTAAAAGACCAATCTTTTGTTCCCAATAAAAACGGTATTGTAGTATACTGGAATCGGATAAAAATAAGAAGCATAAGGATATCATGATAAATCTTAAATGTAATTCAGAAAAGCAAATGAACCAAAATCAATTATATAAAGACAACAAACTATTTTTATAATAAATCAGAAAATTTCATTTAATTATCACTGTTCTCTGTTGTATGAAATTTATTATTAAAGGAAACTTACAACAGAAAAATAACGACATATGATTTGATTGTCATTTTTAAAGTGTATTTTAATGCACATATAATAAATTTTAGAGAGATATTCACGTAATGTTTGCGATGAATAAATATTGAAAGTATTGATTTATAACTAACTGTTCATTGGTTACCAGTATATTTGTATTATATAATTTACTGTAATATACTAATACCCAATTTAGTTCATATTTTTAGACGTTGCATAATGTTTGTTTGTTACACCTGAAAGGTGCTACTCTTTAACGTATTTGTTTAAAGTAATCATTGAGAAAAATCTTAATTGGAATAGGTTTGAGAATAAATGTTTACTTGAACCACAGAATGACAATATTTTATATTATTATCAATTATATATTATTATCAGAATTAATAATGTACAAAATAACACTCGGTACAATGAAGATAAAATCAAAATAATAATACGCAAGAAACTGAACACACATGTTGTTTCTGTACTGCTCCACCTATTAAACACTGACACAATCACACTGGTATAACCTTTCCGTCTTCTTCTTCTAAATCTTCTAGATATTTGGTGACCACATTTATCAATCTTATTCTATTTACAGCAGCTCGAAATAGATCAGTTGACGTCAGACCAGTCCACTTCCTAAGATTGGTCAGCCAGGATATATGTCTACGTTCAAGACTTCTATTACCCTCAATCTTGCACTGTAGAATCAACTGTAGAAGTCGGTAATTATTATTACTCGTGATGTAGCCAAAGCCGAAGTAAATCAATTTTCTGTTCTTTACGGTGTTAATATTCTCTTTGTCTTTTCTTAGCCTCTGGAGAATACTTATGTTACTTGTGTGGTGTATATATGTGACCTCAACATACGTCGATAGCACCACATTTCAAATGCCTCTAATCGTTTTATGGTATCTTCTGTAAGTCTCCGGCTTTCTACTCCATAGAGAAGGACACTAAAGACGTAACATCTAAGAATTCTTATGCAAATATTGATACTTAAAGATAAGTTGCAGAAAATCTTCCTAAGGCTATTGAAAGAGCTTCTGGCTTTTTCAATACGAGTTTTTATTTCGTAGCTGTGATCCCAAGTATATTTTTTCCACTCTTTCTAATGGTGTATCGCCTATTGTAATTTGACCGTATATGTTGGTGTTTTTACTAATGATCGTTATTTTTGTCTTCTTACAATTTAGTTTTAGGCCGTATTTGTTACATGTTTCTACAACGTTATCCATCATCCTGTGGAGCTCCTGCCCACTATCTACCAGCAACACTGTATCGTCTGCATATCTAATACTGTTTATAAGTTGGCCATTTACAGCAATCCCATCTTCTGATTCGTTCAAGGCCTCTCTAAAGATGTTTTTAGAGTCATCATCATCATCAGCCGTTTTGAGTCCACTGCTGGACATATGCCTCCCGTAAATAATTCCAATGCATTCTATCTTGATCACCCTGAATCCAGTTGTGCTGAATGCGCTTGATGTCATCTGTCCACCTTCCATCTTTTAATCTGGCAACATACCCCGCCCAGTTCCATTTCAATGTTGTAATCCTTTGAACTGCATCAGTAACACCAGTTTTTCTCCTAATTATTATATTTGATACTCTGTCTCTGAGGGATATATTCAGCATTGACCTCTCCATCGCTCTCTGTGCCACTTGTATTTTATTGATTACTTTTCTGGTAAGGGTCAATGTTTCTGCTCCATACGTTAGAACTGGGAGTACACATTGATCAAAGACCTTCCTTTTCAAGCACATGGGAATATCTGATCTAAAGACTTCCCTCAGTTTTCCGTAAGCCGCCCATGCCAGTCCTATTCTCCTGTTTAGCTCCGTTGTTTAATCCGATTATATCTCCCTAATTTAATCTCGTGGCCCAGATATTTATAGCTATACACCTGTTCAATTTGCGTGTCGTTAGTTGAGATGTTTTTCACCAGTACTAGGTTGGTCATATATTGTGTTTTGGAGAAATTAATTTTTTTAATTTCTCTCTCTCTCTTTAATTAATTAACTCGTGTACACGAGCTCTGAAGGTCTTGAAGAAGCTGGCAAGCATGATCTACCCGGTCTGCAATAAGGACTATGTCGTCTGCAAATCTCAAGTTGTTCAGAAATACTCCGTTTATGTTGACTCCAATATTCTCCCAATTATTGTTTTTCTCATAGCACTCTGCAACTCATAGCACTCTGAATATCTTAGGAGAGATGGTATCTCCTTGCCTAATACCCCTCTCGAAGGGAAATGTATTTGTGTTGCCATAATACATTCTAACTGCAGCTGTTGCGCTATTATATATATATATATATATATATATATATATATATATATATATATATATATATATATATATATATATATATATATATATATATATATATATATATATATATATATATATATATATATATATATATATATATATATATATATATATATATATATATATATATATATATATATATATATATATTCTGAAGAAGATTATATATATTGACCTATGATCAATACTGCACTCTGTCTCTTAACATGGAGCTATGCTGGACTGAGTCAATGTTTTCAGAGTATATGTTAAATAATGCCGGTGACAATATGCAACCCTGTCTAACATCTTTTTCGACTGTGAAGATCTCGGACAGTTTATCTTCTAATCGCAGTATTGCTTTTTGTTGGAGATATAAGTTTGAGATCAGTCTTATATCCTTACCATTGAGTGCTGATGTTTTTAGGATATCGATTAATTTCCCATGTGGGACTTTATCAAATAACTTCTCGAAATCAATGAAACGTGCATACACATCGCAGTTGACATCCCTGGCTCTCTGTATTAGAACTTGCAAACTAAAAAGTTCTTCCCTTGTTTCGAGTCCTGCTCTGAATCCAAATTGAACTTCACGCAGGTGTTCTTCTAATTTTATGTATATGCGCGAGTGAATGATTGTAAAGAGTAATTTAAGTAAATGTCTCATCAAACTAATTAATCTATGTTCTTCAAATTTTCTAGCGTTGGCTTTTTTAGTAAATGGAATGAATATTGATAGTAGCCAGACTTTTGATAAATAGCCAGTATCGTAGATGTTGTTCAATAGCTTCGTAAGAGCTGTGATTTGGTGTGCCTCTAATAGCTTTAAAATTTCACCATGCACCTCATCAGGTCCTGGTGATTTCCCATCTTCAATCCGCTTAATGGCCATAATTACTTCTTCCTTTGTTATTTCTGGGCCGTAGAGATTGTTTATTTCAGTCGGACTTCGTGCTACATCTTCGAATAATTCTTTCATACATTCTTTTCATCTTCGTAATTTATCTTTTTCGTCATCTATTGAAAACTTTTGAAACTTAAAGGTAATTAAAAAAGTAAAAAAGTAATTCATCGGAATCGATCCAGTGGTTTCAACAATATATTTTATATATACAGAATAAATCAATCAATTACTGACATATAAAGAAAAACTCCTGGTATATTCTGTTGCATGGTAATATTCCAGACTATATTAATGAAAAAGTGCAGAAGATATATGCAACAAAATGACTTGCAAGAAAAGAAACGTTGGAAATCAAACTGTGGTAGATAAACGGTCAAGATAGCTCTAGTATGGATACCGAAAGAATAAATTTAATTGTCATAAGCTGATATATTCGTGTTTTTAATTTATACCTTTGCTTTGCATATGTAGAATTAGAGATAACACTGCTAACATTTCAAAACCAGTTTGTTTAATCCAATAAACATTACTCTGTTATCATAATTATATGATTAACTACTTGTATTTTTAAATACACACGAATATTAATTCCTTGAAGATATTTTATATACAAAATAAATCATAATATTACGAGAGAAGTCAATGAACAAAAAGTAAATATAGAATGATGTATTGTTATGACAAAGGATTTTTCTGAATTTTTTTTGCTATTTCTTTGAGAGGAAAAACAAAATTATCATGTTAAATTGTTACAAGTAAAATCCGTAAACTAATTTTTGAAACCAAATTCAGATTTTTGCTTTATTCTGTGCCTTCTAAGAATTGCAAAGCAAAACAGATGTTGATAAAGGTGTTATTAGAGACATGGGGAATCTAAAAATTGCATTCCACAACATATCTCCTCAACTAAGCAAAAATCTTTAGCGCATTGGTTTCTAGTACTCGCACAGAGTATATCGGAATAAAAGGAAAAAGTCAGTTAGGATTTGATTTCAGGTACAGTGCGTCTGTGTATCCGCCTTATACGTATTTCGCCCTAATAGGGCTCTTCAGAGACGGATATTCACAGTCGCTCTGAACGTGAAAATAAATCTTTTCTGTCTTAGCCGTCTCTGAAGAGCAAGAGCCCTATTAGGGCGAAATACGTATAAGGCGGATACACAGACGCACTGTACGTGAAATCAAATCTTAACTGCCTTTTTCCTTTCCCTCCTGTTACAAGTAATTTTACAGTATATTACAAGCATTTTCGAAGATACAAATTTCTATAACTCACTAGTCATTTTTGTTCAATCATTTGTGTGGTTCTAACCGATTAATGCAACTCTGAACTATTATTGAAACCATTTAAATCAATGTAGGCCCAACACCGAAAGGTACAAATGGGTCTACTGATTAAGTAAAGTAAAAGTAAAGTAAATCAATGTTTTTTGTTACACAATTATTAAGTACGACATGAAAAAATGTTGTTAGTTTATGATTTTGAGAGTGGGTCGTTATCGACCCCTTGAGTACTTACTGAAATAAAAACTAAGATTAAGTTTTTCTTTAATTTATTAAAATTCGTCAAAATATTTATCGGAAGTGGAATTTGACAACTTTCACATGCTTTCGTAGTTTTATTTTTACACTGGGAACATCTTCTTCTTGTCTGTTGGCGGCAACTATTAAGTGGCGACTTTCTGAGGTGGTATTGTATACAGAATCTTTCTTTGGTCCAGACATTTTAGGTTTAATAAATTTTTTACAAAATGCTGTGCAATTTTTCTATCAAAATGTAAATTGTCTTGGTTATATCCATCTTTTCCGTGGCCTTCCTTTTGGTCTTGTACCCTGCATTTTACTATCTAGGGCTCTTTTCGGCAATTTCTCCACAAGGTAAAGATTTTGCTAATTCTTGGATTATTGGATTCTTTCTATGGATTCTTAAAATTGTATTTTTTTGTCATATGATCTGGTTTCTCAATAAAAATGTCCTTTGTCACAATCCTTGTGATACTCATATGCCCTATCCCTTCATTGCAAAGTTTCAGTGATTGTTTTATTCTGTAGGCTCCCAATCTTGCTTCTTCTTGTATCATCAAATGCAAAGAAGGCAGGCCTAGTAGAGCCTCCATAGCTGCTGTTATACGGATGGATGTTAACGCATGGCACCAGTTATCCCCATACACGCAAGTCTTTGCATATTGCTGAGTATGGCTTTTGCAGCTTTTTGAATTGTCTTGATTTGTCTAATTGAGAGTTTGATCACCATGGTATACACCCAGTGCACCATGTCCGAGGCTTAAACACTACTATTTTATCTACCAATTAGATGTATATATTAGTTATATAATGCCAGAAAACCTGAAGTGAATGATAGGTATAGAAGGGCCCTAGTACCTTAATACTTAGTGTTACCTAAGACGTCTATCATTTATAGATGTGGAAACCTGTATAACCGTCCGACAGACACATCATTTAATTCCTTGAGGAGTCAATAGCCTAAAGCAAGGATCTCTTCCATAATTCTACCCACCTGTTTTATATCCTTTTTTAAGAAAAGCAACGACTTACTTAAGACGGTAGACATTTTATTTGGCCCAGGTACATCCAGGGCTCATGTGTCAAGGTAACATCGAACCTTCCATAGCACTTTAAGTAATGCGAAAGTTGCCTTGTGTTAAAGATTCACCCATAAGACCCTGATTGGGATCATTGACTTATTTAGAGCAAAGATCTTGTCCGCGACTTCTCTCTTCTCACACCGCTTCATATTTTTATTTATATAGACTCACAAGAGTCACTCAATTATTGTGAGTGCTCTTCTGGCTCATCTCTTTTTGTCTCCGTGTTCATTTTATACCCATAAGTTGGGACGAAAAAACTGAGGTAATACTTTTCCCACTGTACTATGGATATCCTGGGCACGACAGTATTACACCTCAGGGAAGCGCAGCCGTTGCAGATCAATTCTCATCATATTATGATCAATCAGTTGCGATGTGGCTGTACATTTTGTGTTTTTATGTGTGAGTTTGTGTTCCATGTTCAGACTAGCTGCAGCCCTTATATTATGATTTCAGTTGATCCGCGGATATCTATTTGGTAATACCTTATTAACACCTGTCCTAATGTCATGTAGGGTACGGGAACATCTCTGCTTAGTCTGTCCTACATTCTCACACCTCAGACTTCAGTATTTATTTTAGGATCCGATGACAATTCTGGAGTAATATTTTAAATTTGTACTGTACTTTCTAAAATTCATATAACCAAATATGCATTATGTTGTACTATCTTGTATTTTCAAAACGTGCTACAAATCTCAGTGAATTTGTTGGTGAATTACTTTATATTAAACAACAGATGTCTAAGGTATTTTTACCCACCATTTTATTTGCAGGAAACACTAATGCAAGCATTAACCGCCAAACGAGCCCGTGCCTCAGGGGAAACCCTCGTCATCAACTACCGGCTGCCTGAAGCCATTGCCTCTCGAGACGCAATGGCTAAATGCCTTTACGGCGCGCTTTTTGACTGGATCGTTCTCCAAGTCAACCATGCTCTCTTAGCCAAAAAGGACACTCTTCGAGAACACCAGGGTAATTCGATAGGCGTCTTGGACATTTTCGGGTTCGAGGATTTTGGACTGAACAATAGTTTTGAACAATTGTGCATAAACTACGCTAACGAACATCTTCAGTATTACTTCAATCAGCACGTTTTTAAGTATGAACAGGAAGAGTATAGGAAAGAGTGTATTAGGTGGACTAATATAGAGTTTATGGACAATACGGGATGTTTGCAGTTAATAGAAGGAAAACCAAATGGGCTCATTTTTCTATTGGATGATCAGTGCAAGTAAGTTATTAGTTATTACTAAATTATTTACAAATATTTCACTATTATGTCTAGAATCTAGAGAGAGAGGAGTGTCAGTTTTTGGTCATTCTGAAGTGTTTGCAGATCCATGCAAATCCAGTATCCTATATTTCTAAACGATAATATCTCTAACAGCGTTTGCTTTCGAACATACCCTTAAAAATCTGATGTGCGTGGTTGTAATGTTGTATTTTTGTAATTATACACAATTTTTTTTTCTTTTCTATTCCTTTATTTCATTAAAATATGCTTGAGACAATTGTGGTATTTTTTATAGTCGACGGAAAGTTCATTTCAAGACTAGGTCTCCACACTTTTAGTTTATGTAAATGTTTCTGTAATTATATTTATACAGTGTGTAGTAATATGCATTTAAAATAAATTATTCCTTGCTATTTCTGTCTAAAAATTTATGTTCCGGTCACTTTTCGACTTTATAGCGGTATTTTGCACTCATTGACTAGTAGCAGACTGAATACAAATTCCAGGAAAGTAATTTCAGCCACCTCCCCTTGTATTCTGACGAGTTTGTTTATCTTGTCTCCGGACCATGTCCATTACTAAACGATGGCCTTCATAATTTTATCGCAGCTCTGGGAACTACACTATCATTGAGAACTGACGAAACGAAAATGGTAGCGCGTGATTCTTTTCAAAATTATACTGCAACACACGCAGTGTCCTCCACATCACCATGCTACCGATCTACAGATACCGGTCAATATTAAATGCGATAATGCCGTACTAAGAATGCAATGAGAAGGAAACCGTTATTCTATTTTAGCTACGCAGAAAATAATTCTTTTCCTGTGGGATATTCAAAATATGTCACGGATTAGATTCACAAACCTAAAGGGACTCAATTTGTCTGGGGACTGTACTAGTCCATTTCTGTATTAGGTGACACAGCATGTAACCTTTGTCACCTTCCATTCTGAATGGTTTCAAGTTTTGTATTTTCATATTCTATTCAGATCATTGCGTTTTAGTTTCAGTATATTTTTAATTGTTTTACGGTCTTTATTTATTTATTTTTATTTTACTTGTATTAGTGGTTTAAATTATTTTTAACAAATACGAAATAAAAAAAATAAAATGTGACAATGTTTATATTTTTTTCTGTAGGCATCAGTTGTTGGTGTAGATACAACATTGCTGTTCTGAAGCATTTTATTTAGTTTTGTTTTAAGCAATATTGTAGTAATTGTTTTAAACTAAATCTAATTACCTTTATTATTTTTTAGCTTTCCTGGAGCGACGAACGAAACTTTACTTCAAAAGTTTAATACCGTTCACAAAGACAACAAATTCTACCAGAAACCGCAGAAGAAAGAGGGCGCCTTCATAATAGTCCACTACGCGGGAAAAGTGAAGTACCAAGTAATGGATATGCGGGAGAAGAACCTCGATCTTATGCGACAAGATATCGTAGGAGTGCTAAAAAACAGTTCCATGGCGTTTGTCCGAGAACTGGTGGGAGCCGATCCTGTCGCCGTGTTTAGGTGGGCTATTGTCAGGGCCTTTTTTAGAGCCTATTTTGCCTTTCACGAGGCGGGAAGGAAACACCGGCAAGGGAGAGTGGACGGGAATAAAAATAACATCCAGCAGAGGTATTCGAGGAATCATATACCGAATGAAAATCTTATCAGGTAAATCACTTGACCAGTTTTTGCTCAGTTTTCTATATTTATATATTTTGACAGGTGAGATCAGGTCTTTTATTTTAATTTTAATATAGAAAAAACGGTACTGCGGGTTTTTTTGTGTTTGGTTTTATCTTCAAGTAAGTGGAAATTATGATATCAAACACTTTTTGCGACGAATTGGCGTACGGAATGGATTTTCCAAGCATATTAACGTCAGCTTTGTTCTCTTAATTTTAATTACGCTTTGAATTTTTTATTCTCTTTTAATTTGGATAGGTATTAAAAATTTATATTGTATAAACTCCGAAAGTATGGAAATATGCTAATTTAATTATATGGAAAACTGTTTTTTTTTACAGAAGATCTTGACCTTTAGTTCCATTTTTAAGAAACTCAGGGCGAGTCTTGTCGACTTCGTACATTCTGGATATATTTTAGGAAAAGCAAGTATCTTAGTATTCATTTATAAGAAAATTTTCTAAAAAAATACATACCAAAATTCAGCTAATTCAAACAGTTGGTGTATAATTTACAGTTGCTAAATATTTTTCCATAGAAGTGTGATCTGTGGGCGTTCTTTATCACCATTAGCCCACAACCCTGGTTGGGCCTTGGTTTGTTTAATCAATCCTCTCCATTCATTCATAGTTCTAGATTTCGTTCTCCAGTTTTTAGTTTGGTCTTTCTTTGGATCGCTTTCACACCACTTGTTGTTGAGTTATCATTTTTGCTAGTTCAGAGAAAATTTTTAAAAAATATTTTTTGAATTTACTGTTTGTATACAAATTGTTAAAATCCTTTATATTAAGAAAACAAAGCTACGAAAATATTTGATAATTTTGCCTTTCTGCTTAAAAAGTGTTTGATTTCAATGTTTTTATATACAGTGTACTTAATACATAATTTTCTTACCACATTTAACATTTTATTTTATGTTTAATCTTTCAAAATATTCAATTCAATGGAAGATGTACGACAAAAACTTTGTTTTTTGTATAGTTTGGAATAGATTTGTGCCATAATTTTATGACTACATCCTGAATATCAATGATGTCCCCGGCACACCTGATACCGTACATATCTGAGACACCTGGGCGGTAAATCATAAATATCAACGGATCCCGTTTTTTTCCACGGCTGTTAAATTTTGACAGTTGTCAGCGCCATCTCTGTGACAACGGTGGGTGAGGTCATGTGACGAAAGATTGGGGTTCTTATAATGCTCTAGAGATCTGAAATTTTCCCACACTTAAGTGTTCATCTACCAATTCTCTACCAAGTTTTTTACATCATTCATTTATCACTTTGGTGGTTTTCTTACACTTGGCCTGTATCCTGTTCGTCTTCATTTGTCGTTTTAGATTGCATCTTTTACTATAATAATCATATCAGTTACGTCAATGTATTAGCTAATCTAATTGTTAACATCCTCCTTTTCATTGTCTTCATTATTGGCAATTATACGACGTCAGTCTCAAAAGTATCTTGATTTTTATTTTTATATTCATAAACTTCGCTTTCATAACTTCATAAGAATGTTGCTTAACGAGCTGGATGGTGTAGCAATCCATGTGCGACTTAACAGCAGGCTCCATTGGGTGCTTTATTGCTATTGAACCATTCTTTTATTTCTGTTTCCTTCATACATTTATCTCAAAAGGAATTTTGTATCATTCAGATAGTTTCCACACTTTTTTTCAGTCATTGTTTGCTGGTGCCCTATTTTCGACCGTTTCAAAAATTAAGTAGAAATCTATCAAAATATAATCAATGTGTAATGTTATTTGTTCCTGACCCATTCTTGTTCCATGAGAACCTAGACAATGGATGCAGAGAAAAGGCAAATGAAACTTGAGTGCCGCTTAATATTGCCATAGCTTCCCTCGGTCGTGCTCACCTCACAAAATTAATGAGCATGAAAATACTTAGAGAATCAATGAGTGTTTTTTGTCAAAAACATTTTCGGACTGTTGCAAAAATTAAGTAGAAATCTATCAAAATATAATCAATGTGTAATGATATTTGTTCCTGACCCATTCTTGTCCCATGAGAACCTAGACAATGGATGCAGAGAAAAGGCAAATGAAACTTGAGTGCCACTTAATCTTGCCATAGCTTCCCTCGGTCGTGCTCACCTCACAAAATTAGTGAGCATGAAAATACTTAATCAATGAGTGTTTTTTGTCAAAAACATCAAAAGTACATAAAAATATTCCTGTAAATCCGTAAAATAGTTTTGAAACACAATGATGACACTGATTTATTATCAGATGTCGCTATTGCGTCCATATCGAAGCCATTTTAGTGTTGCTTCTTAAAGACAGAAAAGATTTATTTTTCACGTTGAGAACGCCTATGAATATCTGTTCTGATGAGCCCTATTAGGGCGAAATACGTATAAATAGATACATAGACACTTTGTACGTGAAATCAAATCTTGACGGTCTTTTTCATTTTATTCCTGTAAATCTTAACAGTAACTTTCTTTAAGTTACTTTGTTAATAAGTTTTCGGAAGCCACTGTATATAAAAACATCTTATTCGCACAATTGAGAAAACTGTTCAAATGATCCTTGAATGAATAAGTAATCCAAAGTTACTCATTTGATTAAAAATAAACTTGTTATGATTGATTGTTATACTTAGACAAAATAGGTCGTTAACATCAAAAATATTTTAAATTTGTTTTTATCTCAAAGATAACATTGTCGTAAATATATCAGAATAATAAAATTTTCCGTATAGGATCGATTATTAAGTTGAAAAAATTGTAATTAAACGGATTGCTTTTTACTTATTTTTATAATTTTTTTTTGTTTTATTCATATTGAACAGTTTTTTCAATCACGTGCTTCGATATATCTGCCAACCATGATATAACTATATATGTAATTCTTTTGACTTCTTGTGTTGATTTCTTTTAATGTAATATTCAAGTACTTAAATTAATGCATAAATGCATTTGCATAATGCTATTGGTTGCTTACATTCCGATCAAGAAAATGAAGTAATCGTAGTTCAAAATAGCTGTTATGCTGGAATCTCGTCCAATATGCTCCAACGTATTATTATTATCATACAATTAACAATCAAAAAATGTAATGTAAAAAGAAAAAAAATCATTTAAAAGTGGGGATTTACAAAGGATACAGGTATCATTGACTTACGGAGCAGAAACGTTGACCATGACAAGAAGAACAGTGCAAAAGGACCGTGTGCCTGAAAGTGCGATGGAGCGTTGGTTAAATCTATCACAGAAATGAAACGAGATGAAATAGTTAAGAATTGAAATTGAAGAATCATCGAAGAAATTTGAAAATCTAGAAACGGTTATTCCTAAGGGAAGAGTAAGTCATAATTTAGTCACCGTAGTAAAAAGTCATGAAAGAAAGTAATGTTTGATCACAATACAATTTGATGTAAATTGTTAACGACTAGCAATAAACCAAAATTTATACATTTTATTCAGTACATTAACACTAGAGTGATCATAAAGAACCTGCAAATTCTTTAGGTAATAATAATAGGTATTTTTATAATAAATGCGCAATAATTATTTTGTTTATAAAGATAATTTACATTGTAATTAAATTAATTTTTTCACAACTAGACATATCTACGCCAATAGTAGAAGTGTTGTAGTTTATGCGCAACATGAGGGAACGGCTTATAACCGGCCATATTACATTCGGTGAAAAGCTGTAAATACAATTTGAAATCTTTCTAGAAGCATCATAGCTTTCTTATCGCGGGCTATGGACGGACCGGCGGATCGTGCTATGGATATAGGTTTGAAAAAAATAAAAACTATTGTAACGAGAGACCGTACATTACGTGGAATAGTAAACGCCGTCACATCCATGTTTGTTAATAAAATAAATTAAAATAAACGAAATTAAAATCAAATAACATAAAAAAACTGAAATTAATTAAAATAAAATAAAGTAAAATAACGTAAATTAAAATAAAAAATAAAAAAATAAATTATTTTAAATATTAAAGTAAAATAAAAATGTATGTAAAAATGTAAAAGTAAAATAAAAATAAAAATAAAATAAATTAAAATAAAATAAAATAAGTTAAAATAATATAGAATAAAAAGATAAATTTAAAATTTTTCACCCATTCTGTGAATTATCATAAATAAATCATCATTTTGTATTCAACAGCAGTTTACAGCGATAATCCTCTACAAGTACCTGCCTAATACTTTTATTTGCTTCTTTTTCTCAGCGGTCATTAAACAATTAATAATTTTCTGACGGTACTGAATATTTATTTTTTCTTTTAATTCACTCGTGAACGGTCAATAAAAAAATATGGTAATAAAAAACATTTATAGCAATATATCTTTTCACTTCGCTCCATACCATTTCTATGGGGTTGAGCTCACAGTGATAGGGCGGAAGGCGGAGAATTTTTAAATTGTGTTGTTGTACAATATCTTTAATTGTATATCGATCGTAATTTGCCCTGATAACTTCCAACAGTTCTGTTTTTAAACAATTTTGTTCAAAAAATATATCTAGACATGTTTTTAGATCTTCTTTATTTGAAGCAGTGTTTCTTTCTCTAATTTTCTGATATGATAAGGAACATTATCCATCAGCACAACATCTATTAAGTTATGTTTGAACCAATTTTTAAAGAGTGGACCATCCATTTCGTCATGGTAATCTTGGGTGTTTTTCTTTGCCAGTAAAGTCAGTTCTGCTCCATGCTCCTGCTTCCGTACAAAGCCATTTTCATCCTGCATTTAGGAGGACAAAACGAGGACCACGAGCTGTAGGAGCTTTTAATCCTGTAGTTGGGCCACGGACAAATGCATCTCTATGCGATTTAATGGACGTGTCTAACAATTCTTTTAATACGCTGTGGCCTATTTTCTACTGTGTTCGCGGTATCGACGAAAGACCATTAAAATATACTTTCTACAGCGTTGTTCAAACTTAAACTCGATATCGCACAACAAACGATATAGTGTGCTTCTTGAAAAATTGGGCCAATGTTGCGCAGTGTTTACTATAGAAAAAAACAGAGTTGATTGTCGGTGGTCTATTTTCACGACAAATTGGTGCACTGTTCTACGGATACCGTTCTTTTCTGTCTTATCGTATTTATTTTCCCGAGATGATAAAATTTTACCGATTTCAGACTTTTCTTCGGTTATTGGAGACCAGCAGGTGATGCATACTCCCGGAGCACTTTGTTAATACTCCTTTCAGAAACACCGCTCATTTCGGACACAAACGTTATTATATTTGATAATGAATCATTACCACGGCAATCGAAATGGTAGTTCTGCTTTTCTGAAACACTGAAATGTAGCCCGCGTTTCCGTGGAAAAATTACGTGTGCCATTACTAACTTTATCCAAATTCGTAAAAAATAACAACCGACACTATAGAAATAATCGCAATTTTACGCAAGTTACTGCAACTCTATATATTTTAACACCAATCAGATCATCATCGGAAACGTTATTAAATATGTTTTCTATTCCTAATAAGTAATTATGAACCTATTAAAATCCCATTATTCATTATGACAGTCATTAAACAGAAATTGTTTACTATCCATGTAATTACTAAAATATACTAAAAATAAAATATAATGAATATCACTGAGAGACAAGATTAGAAACACCGAGATAAGACGTAGAACGAAGATTGGGGATATTGTGGAAGAAATTACAAAAATGAAATGGCGCTGGGCAGGTCACGTAGCCCGATATAATGACAACAGGTGGACACGGAGAATTCTAGAATGGAGACCAAGGACGACAACAAGAAGCATGGGAAGACCTCAAAAAAGATGGGTAGATGACATAAGAGCAGTGGCAGGCAAACAGTGGATTAGATTGGCGCAACGAGAGAAAGATGGAAGCAATTGGGAGAGACCTACATTCAGGAGTGGATGGAAAATGATTGACAAAGAGATACTAAAAATCTAATTTTGTGACGGAATTGTTGAGAATCTCTGATTGTATGTTGTTCGTACGGTTGCTGCCGTGAAGAGCGGCAACGTTGACAAGAAAATTCTCATTTAGTTTGCATGGCCGTATCCTTTGTACACTGTGTCGCATGTCTGAAATACGCTATAGATAGTGAAACCCATTATAGAGCCACTTATCGAAGGCTAAATTTATGTCAAACCTCCTTGATATTTGTACTTAGTTAAAGTAGAACGAATGCCTTGAATAATTAAACGGTACTGACTAGACGTTTTAAAAAATTATAATACATTATTGAATTATTTTTCCTAGTTGAATATACTTCAATAGATATATGTTAATGTTTAACCACTAGTTATTGAAAAAAATTAATATTTTTGCAGGTATCTTTATGAATCACTCATTATATATTTATATACATATTATGCATATAGTTGGTAGATATATCTTTGGTAAAAACAAAAAAAAAAGTTATATTTTTGGGGACCTTTTAAGAGTTTTCAATTTTTTTTAGTATTTCATGCGTACGTTTTCGCTTTAGCTTCTCGATGTTTTGTTACTAACGCGGTAGATCTTTAAATTTCGTAGATATATAATAACTTCCGCATTTTACTCATACACGTATGTGTACTCTGTAGCCATCTTGTGACAGTTTCGGCTGTGAATCTCACAATAAACAGAATAGCGTAAGTGAACTGAATTAAATCACGTTTTTCTCCCCGTTTATGGTTTTATTCCTTCAGTGAATTACTTTTTCTTTAAATATTCCTCTAAACTATTTCTAAAAAATTAAAAGATCACAAATAGCCTATATTGAAGTTTCATAATAACGATATAGCAGATAATAAATGATAAAACAATAAAAGTATTTACATATAAATAGTAAAGTTCAATCCAACAATTCTGCTTTTTCATTTGAGAAATATCCACAAGGAAACTAAATTACTGTAGCTGGCTGTATACCATGTATCATAAAAAATTTATTTATATTATTAATATATAATTTAAAGAATTAAAAGAAATTAAATATAAAGAATAAATTTTTTATTTGAGAAATAGTTGTGCGTGAGTAGGAGTAGAAAATATAAGGATTACCTCAGTTCTTCTTATAGAGTAAAGTATATCGTTGCTCGTATTGCTATAAAACTTGATGTAACAGTAAGGGGGAGGTAATAAAGGACGCTTGAGAGCTAAGAATTTCGGAGCAGTCATCAGGTGTGAAGGATAACTTCAACTCAGGTAATAGAATGGTCGCAGACCGTATTGGTAATAATATTAGTAATAAAGAAGCACTAATTGGTGTGGCGATACCTATCAACAATAATCTGCATGTTAAATATAAAAAGGAGATGGTACAGAGATCTTGAGGTACAAAGTGTACCATACCTTGTGACCTAGATTATGTAGAATTTATCTTAGGACACCGGTATATAATATGCTCAAAGGCTCCGTTGCTGAGACTGGTAGATTATGGGCGGTGTCGTTCATAGAGGTGAGAAACACAAGAAAGTGCCATCAGTTGAATTGGCATGACAATGCATATAAAATAAAATTACTCGCAATAACTTAGCCGTAGACATATCAAGTAGACGTTGACCTTCTGTGTAGTCAAGTCTGTAATTCACGGGGGGCTCCATACTTAGCTGAAGGGAAACTTGATTACCAATTGGGGCCGTAAAATAGACTGGGACTACGTTTCCACATGGATTATGCTTGGACAATCTTTGAACTATACTTGCACTGTGGTTGGAGTGTCGTTGGAATTAACATTGGATTATATTTAGGATTACGTTGAACCCTAATTGAATGAAGAAAAAACAACCTATAATAGGTAACAGAAGACAGGAATTTAAAGAAATACGAAAGGTATCAAGAATATTGATAATTGACAGGGGTCTCCAAAACACACAATATTGAACTGCACTGCATAATGACTCAGCGGAAAATGTATTTAGATCGAAAAAATATTCCTTTTATAGAGAAAATGGACTTCCTCTAACGAGACATCTTTCGGCGTTCTCTTTGAGGGATTATATTCTATATGTGCAAACAAAAACCACCGCCAACTGTAGTCAAAACATCGGGAATCGTATTATACAACACAAGCGGTAATTTTTGTTAAAAGTATCCTATCTAACGGTTGTTTTATACAGAGGATTCACAATACAATCCTAAACAGGGGAAGAAAAGCCGAATATTTAGGTACATTTTCGGTAGAACCTCTAAGGAAGTATAAAATAATATTACAGTAAGCGGTAACTTTTTAAATATATTTAACGGTTGTTTTATTGTGAAGTATTAGCGTTAGCATTTTATTATGTAGCATATTAAATTAATTTCGTGAGAAAATCTTACAAATTGAAAAGGAAATCGTTAAGTTTTCGATCGCATATCGACAAATCTGCCGTTGCCGAACACGCTTTGGAAGCAGAGAAGATCGGATACTGTTTGAAGAAACGCAGATGCTGGATAAAACATCACAGTACTACCCACGGTTATATCGGGAAGCGGTGGAAATATATAAGCATCCAAATAATTTTAATCGGATAGAAGAAGGACTAAGAATTAACAAAACATGGATACCGATATTAAAATCCACAAATACCCTCTCCGCAAATCACGAAAAAAGAAAAGCTACAAACGACGACACGCCCTCTCACGCCGAAACCAGTGGAGGGGAGGCGAGTAGAAAATATAAATATGACCTCCGCAACACAACGCGGCTTCAGTTTCAGCTTACAAGCGAAGCAGTAACATCTCCAGAAGATGCCAGCAAAATAAGGATATAATAGAGAATGGAAAGTACCCAGATGATACCTATTATTCTCTTTACTACTGGAGTTCTTCCGAAGAACCTCCTAAAGAAAATAAAACAGCTGGATCTTAGTAAACATAACAGTAAAGTCAGTATAAGATCTTGCAGAAAGCGTAAGCAAATTCTTGGAAGATACTTCGGCGTATCAAGTCACCTAGGGCCCGATAACATGGAAAGAAATCCTTCTTCTTGTAGTGTCTATCCGTTTCGGATGTTGGCAACCATCATGGCCCTGAAAAGATTTGTGGTTATTGTGTTGAACCATGTACGTAGATTTTTCAGCCAGGAAATTCTTCACCTTCCTGGTCCTCGTTTTCCTTCTACTTTTCCTTGAAGAATTAATTGCAGCAGAAAGAGACCCACGAGAGTTCAATTAATTTGATACCTTAGGTGTCTAAGATTAGCGATTTTCTCCCTTAGAAGGAATGAAAAGCGTATAGCTTAAATCTGGGGTAGAGGAAAAATAGTAAAGGAAGTAGAAAAATTGTGAATATAGTATACAAAGGATGCAAAAGATTAAACATCATTTTTACTTATAAACAATGTAAGATCGATATTTGATTTTAAATACTAATGGTCAAGACCAGTAAATTATATGAAAAAGTGACACAATTTTACTGAAAAAGCATGGAGCATTTAAAGCATTTAAGATGAGAGTTTGTAATATATTTTTGTTAATTTGTAGCTTAATGATTGCAAAAATAGCTTCAAAAACGCACAAAAAACTTGTATTTCCCGTGAGAAAGGCTTCTTTTTTTGCTAATTTCTCTGTTCGGTCCACATGACCTGCGGAGTTTTAAAAACAAAAGTAAACAATCTTCCTTACATTATTACAAAATAAAAATATATTTCAATGAGTATATCAGTTCATTGTACTCCACACCACAAATCAATACATTATAAAAGCATTAGTGAAATAATTAGATAATTGCGTAATAACACTACTATGTAACATCACTTATGTTAGTATAATTGACTAAAAGTGATATATTGACTTTTGAAATAGTTTAGAGGATTGTTCTTATGAATAATTACAATCCTGTCTTATTTTCTGAAAACTTTTCGCATGTTTATAATATTTTTTCACAGTTCGATGTTTTTAATTCCTCTTTGAATAAATTCAATTATGTATTATTATGTGTATTTTGCAGTGATGCATGTTTATGTTAACGTATAATTGACTGAGCATTTATATTATGTACTTCTTGATCATCTACATAAATCTTTTTCGTCACACCGATTTTATTAAGATTCTAGCTACTTATGAATTGGATCAAAAAATATTTGTAACAAAAGCATGTAGGTATCAAACAATTATAGGTTCATTTAACCTATTTTGCTTGTTGAGAATTGTCTATGTTTATGCAATTTATAGAGATGTTTTGTCTATTAATTCCGCGTATAAGTTACAATGACAGTTACAATTGACATTAGTTGATACTCAGTGCGAGCTTCATACTTTGGCAGATAAATTTTTAAACAGGTAGGTATAAAATCCAAAGGTTAGTTGCAGCTTTTGATTGCAAATGTGTGCTCTGTGAAGCTCATTCATTGATCCCTACCGGAAACTACATAATTCATCCTGCTCTCCTTTTTTTCCGTTGTATAAAAAATCTATTAGGCGTTTGTTCGCCCAAAGATGATCTTTTTGTAACAAAGGTCGTTATAATGCAAAATTACTAAGTAGTAGAAGCAACGACAACTTTTGCGACAGTCAGAATATCTGCCCACCAGACAAGTCTTCCCCTTGAAGAGATGTTAATTCTCGCATATCGATCCCAAGAGCCTTGCACTCTCCAAGGAATGAAAATCAGATTTCCGTTTCTCCAGACAGTTAGGATACGGTACTGAATCTGCTGATACTCTCTCTAAGCATATTTCACGTTATACTTCGGTATGTTTTGCCGCTGCCCAGGATCCCATTGTGGCCCAATACTCCATAGAGCTTGACTGTTTTGCTATTCGCATTTTAGCACCAAAGCGGATCGGACTGCGTCATTGCCAGTGTTGGTCTGTCCAAATGGATAGACAACTGTATGACCATCATCACGTTCTGTCTCTGACAGACAAGGTGACTTTGAAATCTACAACTTGTAGGTTCATAACAGCTTTGAATTACAAACAAACGGTTAATCAACTGGTAAAGTACAACAAAGTAATATTGTTATGGGTGCCAAGACATAACAAGTAACTAGGTTGCTGGTAGTCTTGCAAAAGAGCGAAACATTCGCTCTATAGTTGACACCTGTGATGCTTCATTCCCAAACACAGAAATTATTTCAGCGGGACGTTGCTGTTGGGACAATCCTTTCCGAAAATTGTAAAAAATTATTGCTTGAAAATGTTCTTGGCTAAGATCCATTTTTCGACCGATTTGTCAATTTCAAAAAGTCAATGTATCGAGACGACTTGTTGTATCGCAATGAAACTCTCGATTTATGTCAACAAAAGATTGAGATTACATTTGTGTTGGAAGGTTTTCTTGGTGGCACCCAATAAGCGGCTACATGCAAAACTAAAAAGACAAGCCTCGTATGTAGGAAATACACAAATGATTTTTCAAGTTGCAATGCAAAAGTCTACGAATCCAAAAGTTCTCTTTGTAATCTGCTAAAGCAAAATCTATGTATCCAAGCCTGCTTGGGAAACAAGGGAAGTTTTCGAAAACCTTCAATCAACAGACATATTTGTCCTTTTAGCACGTTCAGTCTCCTCAACGGGGGATTAACCTTTTTATAGTCAACCCCTGGATATGAGAGAAAATAATTACTATTTTTTACAGCAAACGTTGAGGTGATTGGTATTTCTTGAATTGGCATTTGGACAATTTTCAAATGACTTGTGGTTAACATACGGCTTTGGTTTTATTGAAATGCGAATGCACAAGGAATAATCAAATAAAAATGTATGATTTTTTTCCGTAATTTAATTCCTTATTTGATGACTGACATTGTTAAAGGCTTTTTAAAATACTTTAATATTAATTGTAACTGTTTAACATTCGTGAATATCTCTTTTAGACCATAATAACAATGTCTGAAACGAGCATTAACTTTAAATCTTTCTAGTAGTATTCTTAGATAGTAAAAATTCAGTACTATTGTAAAAACATAAATTTGTTACAACGTATTTCTTGGTTCATATTCCACACATTTTTAAGTAGCATCTTCCGATTTTCGGACATTTTATGTAATAGTATTAGTTTTAACATTAAATATTGCTTACATATTTTTCTCATACATCAGTAAACAACGAAACACCATCTCATTTAATCGACTGGGTAGAAACTTAGACAACGAATCGTCAAACAACCGACTGTCTTGGCCGCAGTTGTACCAACGAAATAGACACAGCCCTAGCAGCAACAAAAACAATGACGACGATAGAAGAAGAAAGGATTCGTTGACAGGCAGTCCCAGCTCTTCTGTGGGACTAGAAAGGTTGGGTCCCGACGAGGCTAGAGCTATACAGCGGGCGAATCAGATTGTTATGTATGTGACGTTTTGCTATGACACGGGGGTGAATGGTATTCGGGGTAAATGAATATGCAACAGTTTAGGTTTTCTTAATATATAAATTAATAATTTTTTTAAAGTAATCTTGCGATTTGGTGATTGTTTTTTTTTTAATATACAGTTCAGATGTTCTCAAATGTCTATGCATAGTTATTGTTTTATAGGACTTTTAGGGTAATGGCTTCATTTTTCGCAAATATTAGTTATTTTATTCTTAGATCTAATATCCTAATAATCTTAGATACTCTGACGGCACTTATCTTCTGGAATAGTCTCCAGGGCCTTCAAAAGGTATTGGATTGCATAAATACAACAGGAAGCGACATAGGTCTAACAATAAATGCTTCTAAGACACAGTTTATGATATTTAGTCGCTAACCTGTAAAATGCTTCCCTACAGATAAATCAACAAAACGTTGAGAGAATTACTCACTGTAAATATCTGGGATGCTACATCAAAGATCAAAGAATGTAACAATCTCCGCCGCATTGCCTTTGATAATGTCTGACCACGGTCTATAAACATCGAACATAATGTATGTACTTCTTCAATCATCTTCTGTTCGTCATTTTAGATGAATGTAGAAATTCGAATGCCAAAAGATCAAGAGAACGATACGCTTGGTGGATCCCTTTGTAAGGTAGTCCCTGGTAAAGAAACTTTTGGTTATCATATCAAGACACCTATAGTCTAGAAATGTATGGAGGCTCTACGCAGTAGCAGAAAAACGAATCGAGGCATTCGAAATGGATACATACACGAATACTCAATGTCTCCTGGACAAAATTAAGATGTGGTAAAATGTAAATAAGTTCTTCTGACAAACAAGATGTTGCAATACTTTAGAGTTAGATTACAAGATACTAACGCTATGAGATTCTTGATTCTATAATCGAAGTGAAAACCCTTTGGTCGAACGTAAATTTCATTGTCTAAAGATCTATGCAGATATCTTGCAAAGACCTTAACAAAAATTTTCAGAGATACTATTTCCCATGCAATGATAACAACGGGCGGCAATGTCCGTAGGAAGAGGCGTCACAAGAATTATTTTCTTCATAGTGGAAACGAGCAGCAAGTATGTACATCTTCAAAAGAAACTTCTATAAAGGTGTAGGTTTATTTAATTATTGAATTACCGTAATAATGACATTACACAAAATTACTCATTACAATTAAGTAGGGTATAGACATATATTGAAAGATATAAAAAAATACTGAAACCTGTTACTGTAAAGACGAACTTGAAGACAGATCACAAACTTAGTATCTAAATATCCAAACTTTATTGACTGCTAACGGTAACAATTATAGAGGCACCACTCTACTCAATATAGCATATAAATTAATGTAGAACCTATTGTACAAATAATTCTCCCCTACACTGAACGAACAGTGGGTGGATATCAGTGCAACTTCCGACTCAATAAATCAACAACGGACCAAATCTTTACAGAGGCAGATTCTTGAAAAATCCCTAGAGTTCGGCGTCGACACACACCACGTATTCGTTGATTTCAAAGCTGCGTAGGACTCAGTTAATAGATGTGAACTTCTCCTGGCTATGGTGGAATTCAAAATACCTCCTCATCTTATTCAACTAACCTAAACTTACATTCACAGCAGAAGCGAGCATGGTCAGAATCCAGAACGATTTTTCAGGACCCTATAGCAAAAATCGATCAAGACAGGGCGGTGCCCTATCGTGTCTCTTATTTAGCCTTGCTCGAAAAAAATAATTCGGAAGTCTCAGATTAATACAAATGGCACTATCTCTACAAATATGTATAAGTTGTCTGATACGCAGATAGCATCGACATCATAGATCAACAGAGTCTCTGACCGAAGCATTCCGCTACTTAGTGCGTCTGCACTTAGAATGGAAGTAAATATAAATGCCCAAAAGACCAAACATATGTGTTGTACTAGATCAAACAACCAGACACCTAGGAGAATAAGAATTCACGATTTTTAGAACTATTTAAAAGCTGGAAACTGAACTGTCAAATACAATGTATTTTTAAATAATATTGTGGTTGATTTCCATTAAGTATAGTAGTTACTATAAAAATGCAATAAGAAAATAGTTTTAAAATCGTTTTTAGTATAGTTTATTATTTTATTATCAATATTTATCTCCGTTTAAAACATGTCAGCTGAATTTATATATTATTTTTTTGATTTTAAACTGTTGTCTATTTTTTACCCTTGCAAAGAACAAGACAGTACTTTAATCATTATAAAAATGGTTGCCTTTATGATATTGCTAAACATACGAAGTAGTGTCTTGATTGAGTGGTGGTGAAGGATTCAAAGTGGTGATATGGCTGGCGTAAAGGTGGAACGAGTCGCAAATTTTCACTGTAATACACATCTCATACTTTTATTCACATTGTTAATTTCGTTTTATGTTCGCTTGTTAGTTAAGCCATCTGTTTCTACATCAAACTGCATGATGTTTAATTAAAATATCGTTACATTTATTTTAAATACCTTTGCTCACACTATAAATTTACGCGCTGGGTTTGTTTGAAATAGATGGTTTGATAGCTTGGTATATGGCCTATAAATGTGTGAATTTGTATATATATATATATATATATATATATATATATATATATATATATATATATATATATATAAAGCTTTTATAGCATAATTTTCATTTATCATTTATAATTCAATTGTTCAGTATAAAAAGGTTCTAAGGTTTCAACATTTTTAATCTGCATGATTTATTCCTGCATGTAAGTTTTTAAATTTGAACTTGGCAGTTTTGTGGACAATTATTGACATTTTATCGAAATTATTGACGTTTGATTGATACAAACACGAAATTACCGTTCATAGCATATCATTTTTTGCATTCTATGTATATTTTCCATTTTGCTTCAAATCATTAACACTCTAGCTAAGATTGGAGAGAACTGAAAGAGGTCTATATTTGGGCTTTCGAGTAGAGAAAAAGGGCTCAAAAAAATATTAGTTTAAGGCTCTAAAACGATAGAGATTATTAAAAATATATATCCGTCTTGCGTAATTCGTTTTCACATTTTTTTTTTTTTCACCTTTTTTTTAATTTTCCTCGTGTTCTGTTTATTTCGCACGGTCGCCAGTTTGATATTTCTTGAGTCTTTGAATCTAAACTCTGACGGGAGTTCTACACTAAGTAGGACTCTGCGTAGGGCATTCTGGATGGATAAGTTATCAATTCCGACACGACGGGTCTATAGCAATGGTTGATAAGGAAGAATGTCCTATGGATACGAGATCGTAGGAGAGGTGTGAATAAGATACAACCAAATAAAATTAACAGTAGATTTGTTGATTGAACGTGACACAGACACATACACAAACATAAAACACATGCATACGTACACCACGCTCAATCGGCAAATCACCAGACAGTCGCTCCTCAACAGGCGTATCCTACGGTGGGTTTTGTGCTATAGTGGCGTTACACCAATCCCGAGTATGGTGTGAACTCAGCGGAAAATGTGTTGCCTAAGCGATGTCTGAGAGAGCTGTCGAACTCTGAGGATTATGGGGGCTCATACTGTGCTATGATTGAACTCTCAGCCTTGTACGATATGGGCGCACTTCCTTACCTGACAGCATTTTGTCCCAACTTTTGGTAACAAAATGGACTCGGAAACAAAAAGAAATAGTGCAGAAAAGAACTCAAAGAAGTGACTTTCTCAGCCTGCAAATAAAAATATAAAAGGAACAAACGGGGAGGCAACCCCTATCGCGGACTCTGCGACTCTGTCAAATAGGTGTTAGTTACTCCAATGAGCGTTCTACAATCGAACCTTCAGCATGTTAAGGCATGGCAAATTGCGAATTAAAAGCTACGAATAAGTCTTCTAGCCTTGATGGGTATGAATCTAAAAAGTATGTAAATCTAGAAGAATATTTTACAATTATGGTAAACATAAGCTAGCCTGAAATACGTAGGCGGTTCGATAAGTACTTAGCCTTACCGCCCGATGGCGCTACAATCTTAAGAGAAATTTACTATCGTATAATACATTCTCGTAGACGGCTTATGTCAACATTTTAGTCAGATCGGACTCGTAGTTTTGTTTCAAAAAGGGAAATCGCGCAACGAAATGACCCTTCTGCTTCGATGAGAACCCTCAAAAATTGGTTAAACGAGTTTCAACGTGGTCGCACGTCGGTTTTTGATGAGCCACGCCCAGGTGCCCTGAAATCGGCTACCACGGAGGCAAACCACCGACTGAAGGTACGCGAGATAGCTGAGTATGTTTTAACCTGCGTGAAATTTTGGGCGTGAGAAAACTGTCGGCGCGATGATTACCGCGTTTGTTCACACCGGACAACAAGCTTAACCGTGAGACCACTTCAGAGCAGTGTTTGAGGCTATTTAAGCGTAATCCGAAGTAGTTTCTTCGTTGTTTCGTAACCATTGACAAAACATGAATCCACTGCTACACACCAGGGACCAAGAAACAGTCAAAACAGTGGCGGCACCCGGCGAACGTGCTCCGAAGGCCACCATTTTCTGGGATTCACAAAGGGTGATCTACTTTGACCAGCTAGAGAATGTCAAAAAGGTCACAGGACTCTACTACGGCGAATTATTGGGCCGACTCGATGCCGAATTGCATAAAACGACCCTATTTAGCGAAGAAGAGGTGCTCTTTCACCATGATAACAGACCTGCTCATACCTTCGCCGTCGGCATGGTGAAATTGGTCGAATTGAGCTACGACCTGTTGCTCCATTCACCATATTCTCTAGATTTGGCCCCGTGTTACTTCTTTTTGTTGCCACACTTAAAAAAGGCACCCGCCGGGCAGAAATTTAAGTCGAAACAGGAGCTCATCGCCGTCACGTCTCGAGAAAACGTATTTTTCAGACGGGTTAACGAACTTGGAGCATCGCTGTGAATATTTTTCTGACAGTACGATTATTGAAAGTTTTATCCTCATATTCTCTAACATATTCAAGACACCCTCATTTCTCTAATCGGTTCTCAGAAACCCATTTGTGTTACTTTTACAGTTGAGTTGAGTTTTAAATCTATTTTCTTTATTCTGTTTATTGATTTCTTTATCTTAAAGAACGACTTCGGCGATTATTTAGTAAAGATTTTTTGCTTTTAATATCGTTGTTGGTTCAAATGAAAGCCCTCAATTAGCTGATCAAGTTAGGCGCATGCTCCAATTTTGCTAGTTATCGATTCCTGAAATAATCGAAAAAAACCCATACACACATAATACAAACTCATCCTTGCAATACCAGCCCGTTCCCCCAGTCCGACATAGAAAACTGACACAAAACAGTCCCTGCATCCTATAATTTGCCAGGTTTATCGACCACGTGACCTAAATGACCAGTGAGAAGGACACGTGGTCGATAAATCCGGCCCATTAGACAGACACTTGCTTGGCGCCAGTTTTCTCTGTCAGTCTATCCTGTATATGTGTATGAAGAAACCGCTTAGATCACTAACTTAAAAATAATATAATGCGTGTACATTTGCAATCATTTACTATTTACTTGCCAATTCCGTAATAATACTACGGGTTCAAATCTCATCGAAGTGAAAACAAAATGCAAGTGGACATAAACACCGAAGCAAATTTAATAATGTAAAAAAATGTGTATCATTCATATGTTAATACATATATGTCAGTAGTTTGTCAACAATCAGTTCTATTATCCATTAAATATGTATCAAATTATAATATGTAACTAGTTTTCATCCTTATCTAAAAAAACTGAAAATTAAATAATAAATTTATCAAAATTTGCATGATGCTTTACGTTTCAACAAGCTTAAAATTTTTTTAGAAAAATGCTATGATTGCAAGTTGTTTAGATTTTTATTTCATTTTAATATTAAATGTTACTTACGGCTCCTGAGTAAGTTTTATAATTTTTAAACAAGGGAAAACAGCAGTTGACCAATTTAGAAGTAATATAATTATAAAAACACATTTTATTTGAAAAGAAATACCATTTGGAAAACAAATAAACCAATAGAAGTATATTAGTTCAAATGAAATAATACCAATGGAAGCAAAGACCTTACAAAACATTTCAAAAAAACCGTCTTTTGTGACCCTTGTTATTTAGGAGTATGCCTTTCTGCATATATCTATCATTAGGGGCGTTGTCTATCATTAAGGACCTACAGTTGAGCACCAATTTCCAGCGACAAATGCGTGTACTGAACAAATTCTTACACCATGGTTTACCAATTGAGGCATGCATTAACTTATGGTATACCATGGACGAAATAGAACAATCAATACGATTATCAAAGATCAGAAAAGCGACGGGGTCAAATGAAATACCGAGTGAAATAATGAAATTCTTTGAAAGTTAAGGTAAAAGATCTTTACTTCATGTTTTTAACAAAAAAAAAATATGAGACTGGCTATATACCAACGGATTGGTTGCTGTCGACTTTTGTGATGATACCCAAGAACAAATGCGAAAAGATGTAGTGACTACCGAACCATCAAATGATGAGCCGTGTTTTAAAAATATTTTTTCGAATTTTGTAAAGAATGTACAAAAAATAAAACAACTTACTGCTACACAATTTGGGTTCCACAAAAATCTTTGGAACCAGGGAACCAGGAAAGCACTTTTAGTATTCAAGTTATGGCATAGAGATGTCAGCCATCCGGTTTTTATGTATTTTATCGACTTTTAGAAAGTGTTTTATCGAGTAAAACGCACTGAAATGGTAGTTATCTTCAGCAGGAGGTATTGATGATAAAGACCTACGTATCATTAAAATCTTGTGTGCACACGTCAGGATTGGCTGGGATAATTCTAAAGAGGTGCAAATACGAAGAGGAGTAAGAAAGGGCTGCATTTTGTCCCCACTAATCAAGAAAACCTACAAAAAGAAAAACAATTTTTTCTTGACGAACAAACAAGAGAACGAACTATTCTTTATAACCTAGAAAATGTATAACCGGGTTATTGAAAATTCACTTATCAAAATTGTTTAAAACTGGAGTATCGCTGTAGCTTTCTGGTTCGAGCATCCAAAATGGATTTGCAGCTTTAAATAGAAATTCGCGAATAAATCTACTGTGCCAATGGATGAGTAGTCCGGTCAGAGAAAAAGTATTGATTTCTGGAGATTTCTGGAAAACCGTACATACATATACTGTACTGAACACATTAAACATACATAGAGATTTGTCAAAAAATTAATTAAAGAATTCGGCATATGGATATGTCGACGATGGATCTCAGGGTAATAAACATAAAAACGAACAAAATCTATAATAGCCGCTTATGAAATTAGAGAAGTACATTAAAGAGGATTAAAAGTTATTATGAGTGTATCTATAAGAAACGGACATGTTACTTTAGTGTTGATACGCCCCCTCCAATAAATTACCACTCGCACCGGTTACAATCAAGTGGATATCGCACCAATACAATTCTTGATTATATAGTCCTTAATTGATTGTACACACAAATACAAATACTAAAATTCTGAGCACATGTTTTCTGCTAATTTTGTTTGTCGTCGTGTACTACCCCTTTCTCCTCCTTGTCCACAACAAAGTAAGAGTAGGAATATGGAGACGTGAAACAAAATATAAGCTTAACACAAATAAATGTTATTGACGTAAAGTCAGTTTAAGGATAAAGTACAAGGTTATTTCCTTTACTACACCATCTTTGCCAGAAAAAAATTAAGCAACGTGGTCTATTAAACAAAAATAAACAGTTAAACAAAATGTCATACAGTGATGACTAACGAGTTAACTAAGGTACAAATATTACACAAGACGATACATGTCATACATCGTAATAAAACACATATTATCCTATTATCAATGGTACGACAACAAAGTCGTCATATTCTTATATTTTTCTTGGATGGATAACGAGAAGCTTGAGAATTAAGGATGCCAAAGCAAATATTAGATTGCTTGATCATTTTACTGTAAAACAAAACAATACATACAAGAAGCGTATTTAAATAAATGTTTATAGCTTCTAAGAAAGATGAAGAATACAATATTTTATCTGTTATATATGTTGCGTCTCTAACACTTCAAACTGATTGTTTATTTTTAACGGAAACCAAAGTGAACATGAATCTGATAATTTTTTTAGTAGAATCAACAAAAGTTTCTGGCTAGAACTCTTATAGACACATCGTTAGTAACATTAACAGTTCTTAGCCTATGGGTCTTTCTGCTAACCAACATAATCTAATACAAATTTCACGATTGCCACAAGACATATAATAAGGAAAGACAGGCAAAGCAAAAGTGGTTTCCAAGACGAAAATTTCAAACATTCAAGAAACAAAAAGACGCAAATATTTTATGAACATATTAAACATTTACTGTAAAATATAGAACTAGATGCAATTTTAGGTATATTTACATAAAGCAACAGAAATGTGTTAAAAGCATAACATGAATATCAATATAAACTCATAAAATAAAAATAATATAATAAAAATCTAAACACAATTTTGTCAAGCATTTCTATAATATGTTTATACTCAATGTACATTTGTACTATTCGCATTTATCCTTTTCCTTCTAGTAATATTCTTTTCTCACAGGAAGAACAAATCGTTCCGGCCGCGCGAACGCAGCAAGAAGGGACTGAAGAACCTTCAAACGGTCAAAACGTTAGTGGGTAGGACCGGCATCACTGCTCAACCTCAAGGCCAGTTAGGGAAGGCGAGGAAACAACCGATGACGGTTACAGCTCAATTTCAACAAAGCCTGCATTCGCTCATGGATACGCTCAATCAGGCGAATCCCTTTTTTATTAGGTGTATCAAATCAAATGGTAAGGAATTGTACATTTTAACAGATGACAACGTTTTATATGATACTTTTGGTCATTTAAAATATATTTAGTAGTAATCTGAATGTGGTAAGTGTTAATATAGACCATTGAAACTCTTTGATTAAGAGTTGTCTTTCCATTCTCTACAATTTTTGATTTTTGTTTGCTACTTTGAACTAATTTTCTGTCATTAAAAAATGTTTAAACGAAAACTTAGTAATAGTACATCTTAGGACATAAAGAGCAATACTATACTATAAAAGCATATACATTCCCACGTATAATTCGGACTGGACTTGTGGTGACCCAGTCTTCGGCACTTTTGGATGTTCAGCCGAGCCTCCTATTGTCTACTAGGATTCGATCCTACTGAGGCATATAAAAGACTTGTAGCCTCACAGTAAGCCACAAACTTCTTTAAGTGTATCTCTTTCACTTAGCTTGACTGTATGAACGCCGAACCAAAGTCTTGTCACCTCTGAGAGACCAGTACTGCATCCAGAGACAGAGGGTTTCCTTCTCGTCGCTACATAACAGGTTATCTACCAATCCATGTAGATATAGGTGCTCTGTAAGTATTTCTGTACATCTTACCCACCTGAAGGTGGGTTAGGCTTTGGATATTTGAGATATGGAAAGTTTTTCAACGAACTAACTTAGTAACAGTCCATCTTAGGACCTAAAGATCTCGCCTTTTGTGAGTTATGTTTATTAAGTGCACAATGAAAAGATGGTTACTACTGCCTATGGTTATGGTAGATTCTAGGTAGAGCTCATTTCTGACCACTTCAGACATTTAAACTTCTTAGAGGGTATAATATATTCCCACGTATAATCCTGACTGGACCTGAGGTGAACCGGTCTTCGGTACTTTTGGATATTCAGCCAAGCCTCTTATTATCCACTAGGATTCTTGTCGTACTGAGGCATCTAAAAGACTTATAGCCTCACAGTAAGCCACAAACTTCCTTAAGTGTATCTCCTCACTTGGCTTGGCTGTATGAACGCCGAACCAAAGTCTTGTCACCTCTATGAGACCAGTGCTAGTCATCCACAGAGTACATGAGAGAAGGTTTCTTTCTCGTCCTCATAAAACGAGTTATCTACAAATCCAAGTAGATATACGTAGGTGACATGTAAGTTTATAATGACCAGTCCGCATACTGACTGGCAAATAGCATCTGTTACGGTTAAATAAGAGAAATTGATTTGTAAGATTCTTGAGCGCTAAATAGAGCGCCCCATTACTATTAGTAGAATACTGGAAACGTCTCGAGAGAAGATCTTTGAGACTATCCTGAGCAGTACTGAAAGGCACTAAAATCTCAGGCTCGGATCCCAGAGACACAGTAGATGAGCCCTGTCTTGTAAGGAAATCGGTCTTCCCTTCCCCCCTACACACGAATATCTCAATACCCATGTCGAGTTCACGGTTTGTGAACGTTTTATATTCCAGAACCAGCCTGGAGATAACTCTGTGATAGTTTTTGATTCAGTCGCTATGTGATATTGTCGAGAACGCATAAATATGTCACGAACCGTTTGTCCCCTCTTCTTTTCATTACGCGGTCGATCACAGTTGGTCACAGCCTTTTCAAGCCTTCGATTTATAATAATTACTAAATATTATATTATAATATATTTGAAATTAATTTTAACAACATATTCTTATTTCAGGCAATAAAATTCCAAACACATTCGACGAACAAACAGTACAAAGACAACTACGCTACACTGGTATGCTCGAAACCGTTCGTATCCGACAAGCCGGCTTTAATGTTCGTTTAACCTATGATGAATTCATCCAGCTATATAGGATTCTCCTTCCCAAAGGTCTTTTGAGCTCTCAACATGACGTACGGGACTTCTTGGCTACTCTTAACCTCGATAGGGATAATTATCAGTTAGGAAGCACGAAGGTATGTACAAATTGAATACATTTGTGAAACCTATTCGAACATTTTCCTTAAAAATATGTTTTATACTAAATATCAAACACATTCGGTTTGAGACAACCGGTATAAATGACAAGACAATATGAAATAAACACATACTGTTTACAAATACGACATAGTCAACTGGTAGTTTATTAAAATTATAGTTTGTTTATTCAAGTTCTGCAGTAAAAATTGAGCCCGAAATCTCACGAGAAGTTAAAATTATGAGGGGAGTCAGACAAGGATGTATATTGTCGCATCTATTATTTAACGCTTACTTTGAGAAAATCATACTGGAAGCTATTGAAGCAGAAATAGTAGGAATAAAAAGTGTTTAGGGATGCTGACGACGTCGTAATGATAGCCGATCGTTAAGAAAATCTAGAAAGAATACAGTGGGTAATATGCATTGTTTCTCTACATAAAAATTAGTAAAAACAACAATAATAACGAAACCCTAATGGAAGGTAGATTGGCATATCGCATTAGTAAAAAATTCTAAGTGCCCGGGAACATTAATTAATAACAAAAAATAACGATTATATTTCTGAAATAAATATATTTGATATATTTTACCATATACAGCAAAATATGGGACAGAACAAGTGTGGGAAGACAACGAATATCTTGGCTGAAAACCTTAAGAGAATATGGTATGCTGGCAGCTGAAAATAACTCTTAATAGAAGTTGTTTCGACAGTAAGTTATAGTGTCCATTATGATGGCCAATATCCGTTCAAACATAGCGTGAAAATCCTTAGATTTGGTAGTCACGAGTATATCAAGTCGGCTGATGGATGAGTAGTACGGTGAGAGAGAAAAAATCACGGCTCGGCGATAGCTCATTCGTTTAGCCTAGCAGATGGCGTTAGGACGCTAGAAAATTTACTTTGAAAAACACAAAAATTTGAATATTTTTACCAAATATAACACTTTTTAGAAAAGCGGTAGATAAAGTTCGCGTTGCAGTGATAATAATTCAAGTTAGATGAGAGAATGTCACTTGAAAGAAGAAAATATCGTTTAGCACCCAAACCATTTTTATGTGTGGATTATTTATACTAGAACTTTTTACTTTTTTAGCTTAAATCTTTATGGAAATGCTCTCGTCAACATTCCCATTTTGCATAACTTTAGAAAAAGATGAATAATAAATAATTAAGAACAAACACATTGTTTACTAACATTTTACCTACATACGATAGATTTCAGTCACGCGAATAACAGATCAATTATATTTAAAAATTCGTTAAATATATTTTGATGAGACGGACATTTAGAGTCTTTTGTTCAATTTACCTAATCTTTTTGTTTATTTGTCGTTACTTTTTACCAAACAGTTTTCTAACCGATGGCCTTATGATATTAATGACTTTTGATTGTTTGTTTAGGTCTTTATGAGAGAGAGTGAGAAGTATAAACTGGATTGTAAACTACATCAACAAATTATGGCTAGTATAGTGACGTTACAACGATGGTTTAGAGCATGTTTGGAGAGAAGACGGTTTTTGAGGATTAAGACTGCTGTGATAACTCTTCAGTCGTACTGCAGGTTAGTAACCAAGTTGTTCACATATTTCTTTTGTATTTCCAATCGGGCTCACTTTTAATATCGACGGTAATAGTTTCATATTTTAGTGATTTGGTGTATTAGTAAGGTTTGTATATTTGTCACACCACCTACTTAAAAAATATTTATGTATTTCAAAAACTTTGTTTAAAAGTACAACTTTATTCATTACTTGATATTTACATATGTCATAAAACGAGAGAATAGTATTTACTTGATATTTATCAATATTTGGAGGTTGTGGTTTTTTATTATTTTCTGTTGATCTATATTTGGGCACAAGCTCAAGACGAGTTATTTCTGTATTAAAAATTCAACTAGTTAAGTATTTGACATTTTTGTTTTCACTTCCGTTTCCGATACTATTTTTGTTATTCCTTCGATGCTGATTCTCTCTTCGTGTCCAGAAGATCGTGATTTTTTTGTCTATTTAATTTGTTAATTTAAAACTTCTTGTCGCCGGAGTTTTTATTTATTCTCTGTGTTTCGCGCTTTTACTTTTTTCATTTTATAAAATTTGATTATAAAGCTAAGAACACATTTTTAAAACGTGCCGTGTTAACACCTGTCAGTACTGCATGTCAGAATGCAACGTTTCAGATATACCAGACTCATATCTGTGTTGTAAAACGTGTGTTATGCTGACGTTTTGATATTTTTAAACTAATGAAATAGTGCTTGTAAAATAATGGAGCATCTACAAGAAGAGATGGATTGGTTAGATGACGATAAGATTTTTCCACCAATCTCCTCCCAAGCCTCTTGTCGTTTTCATTGGTCTCGGTAGTCCTTATTTTATAAGTTGTACAAAAAATCATAGTTATATAATAAATAAGTATATACATAGTATAAATGAAGGGGTTAGAAGCAAAAGGGTACAAGTGACAAAAATAAGAAATAGAGTTATTCAATGTTAAATTTTTAGTTTTATTGTAAAATCCAGAGAGGTATTGCATTTTTCATTTGTTCAGCAACTTATATGTTGCAATCTCATAAATTGTGTTAGCATAATACACTTTTTAAAAAATGGTTTTTGTTTTTTTGTGCACTTGTATCTTTTTGCCTCCAAATAAATTTATAAAACTTGGTATTTCGTAATGTTTTATTATTGAAAGTAGCAAACTTATTTTTGCATCTTAGATAATAAACATAATAACATGAACATTAATTAATTAATCATCATAATCGGAGTAAAACAGGTCCTCAACATCGTTGTCAATATCACCTTCTATCTACCTCAGGAGTTGTCGGTATATCTAACTGGGTTGGTTTAGATGTTTTTCTTACTTTCTGGTCTTTTTTACCTTCATGAGGCAAATCAATATAAAATTGATAATGGCAAGGCAGTATATAATACAGTAATGTCCTTAAATTTTCATACTTTTCATATGAAATTTTTAATGCTTCGTTGTAGAGTTTTTTATTGAGGTTTTCCAATGTGAAGGTTGGTCTTCCCTTTGTTACTTTAAAGCAACGTTCGGTATAAATTGGAGTCCAGCTTTCATTTCTGGACATCCTAAAAGAAAACTTTAAAAAGTCATTCTTGTATAAATAAACCATACATTTTCACGCCATCTGAATATCCGTTTTTTTTCGTCTTTCTTTGGATCCTTTATGTTGTCATGAAGATATTGGAATGACAGAAAATCCGTATCACTCTTGCATGTGACAATGAAATTTTTACTTGTCTTTTTAATAATGTCAACCCAATCATCAGGTATAAATACTTGGTATTTCTTCTTCCTTTTTTCAATTTGGCCAAACGATCTATCGCATTCCATGTATGAATGTCCACTTTCATAAAATTTATGGTCTATTCTTTCCAGACTAGTACATTGAACGAGATACATGAATAGCTTAGCTAGATGTTTAACTTCTCGGGGCAGCTGCTTAATATACTAAAAATTGAATTAAAAAGTTAGCAAATTTTTAAACAAGTATAGGAGTAATAAAATTTACCTTTACCAGACAAGAGCCAACTTCTTGAAACCCTCTTGCAGCAGTTGTTTCATTCCAAGTACACATGTAAGATTTACCAGAAATTACTTCATGTATGCAAAAATTATGTGTCCACAGATGTCTGAGGTAATATACCTTATTAGTAGTGAGCAAGGGTGTGGCTAGCGTTTTTTCTAGGTCGAAGCATATTAAGCGAGTTGGGAGAGAGTGTTCTGTGCAATATTCGATGTCTTTTTTCTTGGCAACTACGACACTTTCTACAACTCTATGATGTAGCTCCAGCTCTGTTTTACTTTGTGTGGTTACTTCGTCACTGGAGCCATGTCTTATTAAATTGTTCAACCGATCGCATACATCTGAGTGGGCCTTATGAAATTTCAAATTAAACTCAGTACAAAAATATTCCTATAGTATGTTTCCTTTACTGGTAATTTATTGAATTCTGAACACCATTCAAGATAGAGGGTGTATATCTTTCTGATATTTAGATCAGTTGCTAGATATCTGGAGGCAGAATTTTGTAATCGAGAATAATGGCTCTTATATATTGGAAAGATTTGATTTTGATGTGTGATATGACGTCATCACGTCTCTCTTTACTTATTTTGTTAGATGGTGGATGTTTGCCACGTTGATCGGCTTGCAGAAATCCGTCCTTAGACAGTTTATTACACACAGTATTAAATCTTCGATTAGTTATTCCTAGCAGTTTTAAAAAGAATGTTTTGCAGACTCTAAAGCCCATCAGGAGAATATGGGTGACAAATTCTTTGTTATAGCGTGCCTCAGCTTTTACCCTCTTGGGAGGTACCTTCTGAATGCAGGAAAGGAACCAATGTAATTTGTTTATAATTCATATGTCTGAAATTCATAAAACTTTGTAAAAATACTTATTGCATCATTTTCTGATATTTTCATAAAGTCGTACCTACAATCGTGCTTTCATAACTCCATTTCCCTTTTTTTGATGGTTTTACCTTTTTTCGTTTTATATTCGGTTCCACTTATTCTTGCTTTTTTTGCCTTCATTCGTTTCCATTTGTCTTTTTTTACTTCTCTTTTTCGTGTTCTCTTGGGCGTAACTAAAAATCTGTGTGTTATTTTGTGCACCGTGAATTAAACAATATAAAAACTACCAATATGTTAGGATTAAGATTATCGTCACCTCCGTCCTCGGATAAAGAGTCTGAAGTTGGTTCATAATATTCACTGTCCTCATCAGTGGCATATGGATCCGAATCACCATCAGAATCATGTTTATCACATTTATAGACTTGTAATCCTACAACATATAAAAACATTGTAGGGGTTAATATTTGAAAATCAACAAAATTTATTTTAATGAATGATTGTAATACTTCAATATATAATAAATTGGTACTGACTTAGCACATTTGCGTTTATCACTGCTAAGATTTTCACTCATTTTAAAGTTGATAAAATTAAAATTAGACGAGAACCGGTATTAGCAATATAAAACTAAAACAAAAGAATCTAACCTAAAACATAACATTTAGCGCCAAAGAGTTTGCCGCAAACGTTTGGAGGCAAAACGGTACAAATGTACCCGTTTGCCACCAGGTTTTCAACCCCTTCAATTATAATAAATATATAAACAAACTCGCGGCGGCACATCCTGGTGAATATAACCTCATCTTGATGTTTTAAGACTCTGACGAAAATCTGACCACGTTAGATATAGAAAACACGGGTTATGATGTGTTAAAGCGTGTTATCGGTCTGTAGAGCCAACGAACTCTACCTGGTATCGATTCATTAAGTCGAGCATCCAGTTTAATGTTGAATGTAAATATGTGCCACACTTAAGCATATTTGCACTCATAATAGTTAGAACTTAAAATAGTTTTTAGTTGTGATTTTTGTTTTTTTTTTATTCACTGGAGTCAGGATGTACTTTAACATATTTCATGCTACCCATTAATACTCGCGCTATTACAATAGCTAGAAAATGCTACTGTCGTTCCAACCTGAATTCTGTTTGCCCTAAACCAAAACTGTTTCTGTTTGTCCAGTTTTCGCTCTTACGTGGGGTTTGTGTAGCATTTTCATTTCATCCCGTATATCATAAAACACCGAAAAAGATTCTTAATCATTTTGCGTCTTTAAGATTGACAATCTAAACATTTTGGAGACTGTTTATAATAAATTGCTCTGTCGTTTGATTTTGGTTCCGCCTAGATATTTACGCAGGAAATAAACAAGAATATATTCTCTTATGACGACACATCACAATAATATATGACGTAATTGTAAGTATTTAAAATAACGTAATAGATATTTCTATGACACGTTTAATGCGTGTTAACACGACGCATGTTAAAAATGTGTCCTTGGCTTTTTCTTTAATGAATCCATCAAAAATCACGACTCCGATATAATAATTATCCTTTCCTTTTTCCTTTTTAATAAACAATATCATCTAAATATCATGGATTGCTTTTACCTATGTTAGACAACTGTTCCCCTATGCATATTGCGTGTACTTACTAACATGGAGTTATTGTAGATCTTTTATCGTTTCGTTTTTAATAACTCTAAAAATTAACTAATTTTCTAGAAACACCACAAAAGTATTTATGTATGTACATCTTTTTAGAATGTTCTTGGTTCAAAAATATATTAGAAGACTTCAAGCAACGCTGAAGATACAAAAACATTGGAGAGGTTACAAATCTAGAAGTTGGTTACAAAAGTTGAAGACAACACTAGTTATATTCCAAGCTCATTGTAGAGGTTGTAAAGTTCGGAAAATGATATGTGAAATAAAGATGAAAGGAGGCATACCGCCAAGGAGAACTCAGGTAAGCTCAATTGGTCATAACTTTTATTCGATTATTCTTTTAAATACAGGGTTAAAAGGAGTAAATTGTATTAAGCGACCAGTTTGAAAACTCACGGCATATAATGCCATTACTTGGGTTTCTGCAAATGATTGATGTCTGTTCGCAGTTGAAGGTAGATTATTTTTTTCTCTCACTGCATCTTCTAACAAAATATCACCGTTGAGAGGTTTTGTCTCTTATTTTCTCATTTCCCAGTTTGTTGATGTGGTCATTCCGTTTTGCTTATGTGATTATTTCATTCTTTTTTTCTATTTTGTGTCAATTTATTTATACACTGTACGTGACATTTTCTTCTAATGTCTTCACTTCTCTTTCGATCTCAGCGTATTTCCTGTTATTCTTCTCAGTACTCTCATCTCTGCCGTTTCCAGTAGCCTTTGCGTTGTGGCTGTGTCGGGTCTTGTTTCTGAGGCATATGTCATTATTGGTCTTGACTGGCTTTGTAAATTCTTGTACGTGTTATTAAGGCATCTTTCCAGTCTATTTGCTTCTTGAACTTGATCTCTCACTTCTTTGTCCAGGTCTGCATAGCTAGACAGTGTAATTCCCAGGTATTTTATTTCCATTACTTGTTCAATACTAATGCCATCAATTTCTATTTTACATCTGGTTGGATCTTTGCTGACTACTATTGTTTTAGTTTTCTGAGATGAGATTGTCATATTAAATTCTTTTGCTCCTATGTTAAATCTGTGGACCGGTCTTTGCAGACTATCTTCATGTTGGGCTATCAATATTGCGTCGTCTGCGTAACAAAGTATTTTTGTTTCTGTGTTTCCCATTATGTATCCTCTTCCTTTGTATTCCGCTACCTATTTTTATAGGTTTCTAAGTTGTCCATCTATTCTGACTTCCATTTTGTTGGTTTGGTAGATGTTTTCCATAGTTTTTATAATATTTAGGGGAACTTCTCTATTATACAGAAGATGGATTACATCTTTGATTCTTACTCCCAAAGATCGAGATTCTGGTTTGATCACTTCAAATTACCTTACTCCTTTCTGTCCACTCTCTGTGTGCCAAAGCCCAATCAATATGTTTTGTCTCTGTTTTTTGTTCATGAACGGCTTTCTTTCTACTAATAGTGCAGTCCGATATTTGTAAGCTAGGTGATTTGACAATAGCATTAATACTATTCTACACTGTACACATTCTGATGTCAGCTGCGCTCATGGTATTAACTAACTTTCGGTTTTCTGCCTGTTCTTTTTGCCGATTTTATCGTTCTAGTGTTATTTATGATAACGTTTACAAACATTCCTGGCGACGAATCAACATCCTGGCGTTTTTGGTTTCTGGCGGCCATTTTCTTTAAATCGACTAAATCACTGATGTTCCCTCTCCGATAATTAAAAAATATCACCTTAGTAATAACTACCTGAAGTCACTAATAAAGACTGGAAATGGTACGAAACTATACTAAGCGCTTCCAATTCGACGACTAAATTACGGCACTCGTCGTTAACTGACGCGATACAGTGTTGCCATTCACAAATCTCGAATTTTCAGCATTTCGCTTGAATCCGTTTCCATATTTTATTAAATAATTACCTATATATAGGGGAAAGAAAGGGAAGTGATGTATACGATTAAAAGGAGAAAGAATATCTCGAACACATAATGAGAAAGGGCATTAATACAGATTACTGAAAATAATCCTTTAAGGCAAAGTATTTGGAAAGCGAGGAATTGGGAGAATAATATCATGGTTAAAAAACAATAGTTCTCCACAACAACAACTAATCTATTTAAAGCATCAGTTGATAAAATAATTATAGCCAGAATGATCGCCAATATTCAAAACGAATAGGCACCAAGATATCTTCTTCTTCTTCAGATGCAAATCCACTAATGGATGTTAGCGATCACATTTTCCATTAATTCTCTATTTCTTGCAATATGTATCAGAGATTGTATGTCGTTAATCCCTGTCCATTGCCTTATGTTTCGGAGCCAGGACATTTTCTTGCGTCCCATTCCTCTCTTGCCTTCAATTTTACCCTCGATTATAAGTTGGAGGAACTGGTATTTTTCATTTCGCATGATGTGACCTAGATACGCCGTTGTACTTTTATTGATGGTTTCGAAAAGTTGGCGTTCTTGGTTTATTCTTTTAAGGATATCTATATTTGTGATTTTCGCTGTCCATGGTATTTTTAGGATACGGCGATAGAGCCACATTTCGAAAGCTTCTAATCTGTTTATATCCCTCGTTTTGAGTGTCCAGCCCTCTACGCCATATAGCAGCACTGACCATACGTAGCATTTAGTAAACCTTAGTCTCAGTTGAAGATCGAACTCTGAACAAGTCAGTACCTTCTTGAATTTTACGAAAGCTTGTCGAGCTTGCTCAATACATTTTACTTCCCTGTCCGATGCCCAGTCTTCAAAAAGCCACGATCCCAGGTATTTAAATTTACTCACTCTTTCAATGGACTTAGTATTCAGTGTTATGGTGGAGTTTTCAAGTGCATCCAAGTTTCTGGAGATGATCATAAATTTGGTTTTTTTGGTATTAATCTCTAATCCCACTCGCTTACTGTATTCCCCGATTATAGTGACAAGTTGTTAAAGATCGACTATGTTGTCACAAATTAAGACACCATCATCAGCATATCGTATGTTGTTGATCAATACTCCATTCACTTTGATTTCCATCTTTGCATCCTCCAAAGACTCTTGAAATATGGCTTCCGAATAAATGTTAAATAAAAGAGGGGAAAGCACACATCCCTGTCGAACGCCCCTTCTTATATGTATGGGTTTGGATATAGAATTGTCTATTTTTAACTGTGCCGTTTGATGCCAGTACAAGTTTTCAATGCATCTTATGTCTTTTTGGTCTATATCAACTTTCTTGAGGATCTGCATTAACTTGTGGTGTTGGACACGATCAAACGCTTTTTGGTAATCTAATAAGCATAGGAACACATCCTTCTTCTGATCGTAACAATTTTGGACCAGCACCTGTGTTGCTACTATTGCTTCTCGTTTTCCTAAACCTTGCCTAAACCCGAACTGGGAGTGACTGATGTCCCATTCACATTTTTTGTATAATCTTTGATGTAGTATTTTTAAGAATATCTTTAAAGTGTGACTCATCAGGCTAATGAGTCTGTGATCCTCACACCTTTTTGCATTGACTTTCTTGGGCAGGGGAATAAAGGTAGAGCGTAACCGCTGTTGAGGATAGCAGCCAGTTTCATAAATTAAGTTAAATATTTTGTGTAGTGCTGAAATTCCCCTTTCATCCAGTAATTTGAGTATTTCTGACGGGATTTCATCTGGTCCAGGTGCCTTATTGTTTTTTGAATTTAATATTGCCTTTTCTATCTCCTCTTTGGTGATTGAAGGGCCAGTCAGCTGGTCGTCTGTATAAACTTCACTCATGGGTCTTTCATCATGGAAGAGCTCCTGGATATAATTTTCCCATATATCAATTTTCTCCTTTTCACCCAGCACTATCTGTTTATCCTGATTAACTATGGTAGTTGGTCTTCGTTTTCTGTATATTCCAGCAGTCCCCTTAAGCTTTTTATGTAAATTACGGTCGTCGTGCTGTCGTTGTAAATGTTCTAGATCGATACATTGTTGCTTACACCAAGATATAAAAATATAAATATATTAATAAACTATATAAATCACGGTCGTGAGACGAGTATTGCTGGAAAAACAATATTTTTTTGTTAAGTTTCCAAAATTTTGGCCAGCATTTTGGCTATTATGAACGCACTACTTAGTATAGAAGTGATCTTCACAAAGCGATAATTAGAAATACACTAGCCTATTCTTGGAAGAGGTATCAGTTGCATATTCGTTTTTTGAGATCCAATCCTGTGTAAACATACCAGATCGTACGCAAGTTTAGAATTAGTTTTTATGTGCTACTTTAATTATAAACATTTAATTGTAGTTATTATATTATAGTCACAATTGCAAATTTCTTTCTGTTTACATTCTCACGTCATCGAATATTTGTACTTGAACACCAAATGGTGGTAATAATTGTTTTGTATAAGGTACATTCCCACAATTATAATTAACTGGGTTCAGTTACGACGATCTTGCATTCATAAGATTGCTTTTTAGAGGTTGCATTTCATTGACATTAAACTTTGGACAATTGTAGTGAAGACCTAACATTCGGGCGTTGTTTTGAAAATAGTGTAAAAATCCATGTCACTTTGTGTAATCAAGTTTTTGTTCATAGAGGAGTTTAAGGTAAACATTTTTCTTTGATATTTATTTATATATAAATGTATTTTATTAACAAGGGGTATGTATTGTATAAATGTATCGAGAGTATCTTCATAAAAGTCATCCCTCTCGTATGTTTCCTAATTATTCTTCTTGAAGCGCCTTGTTG